>NC_141694.1:915339359-915939359 GCF_964263255.1 Lissotriton vulgaris | reverse complement strand
TTTAAAGAAATCGTTTCTTCCCACAGAAAAATTAGTCATTAGATTCTGAAATGAAACCATTTGACCATTATAAAAGAAATCACCCAGATACCTTATTCCTTTCTGCTACCACCTATACATGGTTAAATCATAAAAAATTTCTGGGAATAAATCCATTGATGTAAGAGGAGTGTAGAAATTTAGTTTCCCTAATTTTATATGTTTTCGAATTTTTTGTCAGACTCCAAAAGCTGATTTCAGCCTCTTATATTTAGTTTTTTTGTGATAGCTGGGTTCTACCATTCTCAAAAAGCTACCCTTAACTTTCTCACCCAAAATCATTTGATAAATTGATGGGGTCTGAAAATCTAAAAGTTCGACTCTATCACCCATAATTTAGGGGCCAATGTATTGTAAAACGGCAGAAAAATAATAAAAAAGAAAATAAGGGACATTCCATCCGCCACATTCCTTGCTAAGAATCATCTTCTTAGCAGCTTTTCTATGGCGTTTATAGCCCCAGAGAAATCGAAATACAGTTCCCTCTAAATTTTTTAAGGAAAGCAATTGGAAATCCAGAGGTATTGTGCGAAATAAGTATAGAACCTTTGGTAGAACCAACATTTTTAAAATGTTAAGTCTACCAAAGAGAGATAAGCGTAGATGATCAAGACTCTGTAATGAGGTGTTGATTTGGGTTATAATAGGGTTTAGGTTGCGATCTGGAATCTTTTCTATAGGTAACGAAATTTTGATTCCTAAATATGTAACTTCTGAAGTGGTAGAGATATTTGCAGGTGGGTTTTCTCCTGAGCATAGAATTTGGGTCTTTTCCAAGTTGAGTTTATAACCAGAAAAAAATCCAAACTGTTTAGCAATCTCATCAATGATAGGTAAGGCTGTTTGAACGTCCGCAGTAGTGATCACAATATCATCGGCGTAGGCAAGGACTCGATAGTTAATATTGGCTAGATGTATGGGTTTAATATTAGCTTCTAAAAAAAACGGTTAATTAAAGGGTCAATGTAAAAAGCAAAAAGTAGGGGAGAGCAGGGGCATCCCTGGCGGGTACCCCTGGTAATTAATAAAGGTGACGATAATTGCCCATTGATACAAATGTACGCTCTGGGGGAAATATACAAAGTTTTTAAGGCTTTAATGATTCCCTGTCCTAGTCCCTTTCTGAGCAAAATTTCCCAGAGGTAGCCCCAAGCAACCCGGTCGAACGCTTTCTCAGCGTCTAAAAATACGAGTCCAATATTAGACCGAGTTGCTTGGGACCAATCCAAGAAGGAAATCACACGTCGAATGTGATCGGCACTGTCTCTAGCTGGGATAAAACCATGTTGGTACTTAGAAACTAAAGGGGAGATAATGTTGGATAGTCTTACCGCTAAAATTTTAGAGAAGATTTTGCTGTCAGTATTTATAAGTGAAATAGGGCGAAAAGATGAAGGTAATAACGGAGGCTTGCCTTTTTTAAGAAACACCGTAATAATAGAGTCATGCCATGATTGAGGGGCGTTACCTTGCTGTGCATTCAGACATAGATCCAGTAGTACTAATTTTAAAGCATTCCTAAAGAATTTGTAAAATTCTAAAGGAATAGCATCGGGTCCTGCAGCTTTTCCTGCAGCTAGCGACATTAGGGAGAGTTCAATCTCCTCCCAGGTGAATGGTAAGTCTAGCTTCTCCTTCTCTTCATTAGATAGGGTAGAGTTCAAAACTGAATCAACAAACTGATTAATCTGATCTAAGCAATCAGGGCGATCATCATCAGCATACAGTTTAGAATAAAAATCACTGAAGACTCTCAGAATATCTTCCATTTTACTAACAGTCGTCCCTGTGTGATTAGTTATATTATTAATACTAGCAAAGGCTGCTTTCTGTCTCGCCCTCTTTGCCAATAATTTACCAGAGTTTTCTCCGACTTCACATAGCTCTGTCCTGAAGGCAGAGACTTGTTGTGCAAATTTTGTAGCAAATTGTTGATAAATCTTGGCTTTCAAAGTTGTTAATTTCTTTATAACAGTTTCAGTAGGTAATCCTTGATTGCATGCTTGCATAAGTTGGACCTCTAGAGATCTAAGATTTTTAATTTCAGAGTTTTCCTGGAATCTAGCTTCCTTTTGTTTGCCTATTGAATAGCTCAGTGTTTCACCCCGAACCCCACATTTGAAGGCATCCCAGACTATTTCAGGTGATGCAGTACCTTTATTGTTAGAAAAGAATTCCGGGATCCAAGTATTCATGCGGTCAATATAGGATGGGTCATACAATAATTTACGATCAAAAGCCATGAACGGGTGGTATTAGAAGTATTCAGTTCAAATTTAAATATTAAAGGGTTATGATCTGAGATAACTTTCGGAAGAACCTCATATTCTACTTTCGCTAGGTCATTGTATAATCCCTTAAATACAAAGAAATAATCTAATCTAAAAAATCTTTGGTGCGGTGCAGAAAAAAAAGTATGCCCAAACATCCCTGTTCTTTTCTCATGCCCTACATCGGTTAATCTATACTCTTGGATAATCCCTTTAAGTGCTGTAAATACCTTCTTCTTCCTACCCTTGTATGGAGTACTACTATGAATGTCAAATGTGTCTTCCAAATGTAGATTAAAGTGTCCACAGAAAATAATATTGGATGACCATTGTGCCAACTCTACACTTAGAAGATCAAGCGCACGAGAGTCATCCAATATAGATCCATACATTGGACATATAGTAATTATCAGTCCTCCAAATTTAAGTTCGGCAATCACCCATCGTCCAGATAGATCTTCTTTAACTCTTTTTACATCCCCAATTCCATGTCTCTTAAGAATTGCAACCCCTCTTGTTGTAGAGTTCTGGCGAGAGCACCCTACCACTTCCCAACCAAGATCTCTTAAGGTCCCTCTGTTAGACCAGGCAATATGAGTCTCTTGAATGCATACTACATCCACCGCATAGTTTTTAACATCTGAGCCATTATACCCCTTTTTCTTTTATCATTCAAACCACATACATTGATAGAATATATCGATAATTTAGCCATTGTAAAGCATTTTTAAGTAAACTTGGCTAAACAAAAATACATGAGCAGCAATTGCCAAGATTCGGTATCTGTCAGAAGTGAATCTTAAACAAAAAACAAATACATCTTCCAACTGTATGACCTTGCACCCCAAAAGAAAGACTTCTTCCCACCCACAGCCCCCACTGTTCCCTCCCACCCCTCCTGTAGCGATCGCTACCATCGACACGGCCAAACGTAAAAGATTCCGTATTGACAGTCCCTTGCGGAAATACTACAAGTCCCAGAAGGCCATCCGGCGCTGGGGGTTGACTCAAAGGAAGGACCTTATATAAACTCCACCTCCGGAACATAACGGGGCTTGTCAATCGTGTTCCGTATTCTCTCATAGCAGTTGAAGAGCCAGCGTGGTCAGGAATCCAGGAGAGTCCTTGTTGCAAGCCATATTCTGTCGTGCAAGTATACCTGAGGAGTGCGGGCTCGCCTCCTGTTCTTTCGTTTACTTCTACTGCTTGAAGTGGTACTAGGGCTTCCGCCATTCTTGTTTACATTCTGGGAATTTCCTTGTTCTCTGTCAGTGTTTACTGACTCTACCTGATACTTGGGCTACACCGTTCCACAAGGTGTATTGTGGTTCTTACAAGCGTGGCTCCTAAACACTTGGTACTAGTAGTCCTCCAGATCTATTTTGTTGCCTACAACTGTGGTAGGTAGAGAAGTGAAGTTAACTTCTCCGTACTTCTGGCAACCTTTTCACTAGTGCGCTGTGCGTATGCTTGGATTCTTTCTTGGATACATGGGGTAGATAAACTGGTGAGTGTGGCATCCAAGGGGGTGGTTCACACAGTTACATTTGCGGCATGAATCTCTTGCTCTCTGTCCCCTCCTCTATCTGCAGTGTCCCAGTACCAGTAACCTCATGGTGTAACGACCAGACGATACCAGAAGTACCATTCCCCCGATGCCAATCTACCTCCCGGCCCCTATCCGTACAGGCTCGAATAGTGGGTTTATTCCATTGTTGGGGTTTGTGAGGTGCGGAGTTGGAATGACTATCGTCTATCGTCTCTGCTGGCCATCAGAGAAAGGTTAGTGGCGCTTGCGTATTCTTGCGCTGCTCTCAATCCCGACAGATTGACAAGCCCAAGAGTACAGCCCAGCCTAGACGATGGATACTAATGCTATTCTCACTCCCTTGTTGGAGAGCTTTACAGAACTTCAACAAGAGGTTCAAAACTTCCGTGCTGAGAACCAGGCTCTATATAAAGAGGTCTCTGATTTACGTAAAGACATGTCGGACCTTGCCCAGAAAGAGCCGGTGGTTAAACCATTGATTAGGCCGGCCACCTTGCAACCGCCTCCTTCCTTCCAAACTGGGGGGTCGTTTGCAGCCCCATTCACTTCTACCGAGACCACTCCCACGGTCCATATAATCCAAAATCATGGAATACCCCTAGCTCCCCCCGAAAGGTTTTATGGAGACCCGCGAAAATTTGAGACATTTTTGAATCAATGCCGTCTACATTTCCTATGTAAGCCTATGGTCTTTCAGGATGAGGCTTCCAAAACAGCTTTCATGATGTCCTATATGGGAGGGAATGCGTCCAGCTGGACTATTCCTTTACTAGAAAGGAATGACCCTGTTTTGCATAATTTTTCCACTTTTTGCCTAGAACTCCGTAAATTGTTTGATCGGAAGTCCGACATGTTGTCCCTAGATCATGAATTAATGACCTTAAGACAAGGGTCCCAAGATCTGTTGTCCTACATCACCACATTTAATCGCCTTATGGTGGAAACGGATTGGCCGGCTCAGAAACGGATCTCCTTGTTTTATCAAGGACTCCGGGGAGAACAGAAGGACGTATTAGCACAGGTGGTGCAATTGCCTTCTACATGTGAGGAATTAATAGATTTGACAGTCCAACTAGATCACCGGTTGCTGGAACGGAAAGGGGATAGAAACAGGAGGGATAATAGATACTCTTACCCCCTGGTTAAACCTCGGCAGGGGGGTGAAGAAAAAGTAAAGACACCAGAAGGACCGGAACCCATGCAAATTGGGGGAATACGTGGTCCTCTCACCAGGAAAGAAAGGGATAGGCGACGGAGGCTCAAACTCTGCCTGTATTGTGGCAAAGGTGGGCACTTCATCAATGACTGCAGAGCTAGGAATTAAGTTCCAGGGAAAAATCCCCTTCCTCGAGGGCAGGCTGCTCTTAGTTCCAGTGAGCCGGCGGAAAACCGAAGGTCTCGGATCAGATAGAGACCTCTGATTTGAGAGGACCTCATGATACGGTCTCCCCTTATGTCGCAAATACCCTACACCCTGCAGTCGCCCATATGAACGTGAGTGTTTCATTATGGGTAACTAATCAAGACCCTTTAAGACTCGATGCCTTGTTAGACTCAGGGGCAACCGGAAACTATATCGATCAGAACTATGCCTTCCGCATGGGTATCCCATGTGAAAAGAAATCTATACCTGAAACCGTTAAAACAGTGGATGGTACAGTACTGACTTCAGGCCCTGTCACATACCATACGCTTGCCTTGTTAATGAGATTCTGTGAAGATCACTGTGAGTACATCCAGTTCGACCTTATCGATGCCCCACAGTTCCGTCTCATTCTAGGTATGCCCTGGTTGACGCTGCATAATCCTTCGGTGAGCTGGGCATCCCGTACAGTATGTATGACGTCCGAGTATTGCAAGGAACATTGTCGGGAAGGGATAAACCATGACTTCCCCCTTGTTCCCTCACCCGCTACTTTCTTAGCAAGCGAATGTACAGTTGATTCCTTTTGTTGTGCCACAGTATTACCCGATGAGTACAGTGCTTTTCACGCCTTGTTTGATAAGCAAAAAGCTACCCAATTGCCTCCTCATCGCACCTACGATTGTAGGATCGACCTCATTCCGGGTGCGGATATCCCTTGCAGCAGGGTGTATGCCCTGACAGAAAAAGAGACGCTGTATCTAAAAACCTATATAGAGGACAATTTGGCGTCTGGGTTCATAAGACACTCCACCTCCCCTGCCTCGTCACCCATGTTCTTTATACCTAAGAAGGATTGTGAGGAGTTGCGACCTTGTATTGACTATCGAGCCATTAACAAGGTGACCATCAAGAACCGTTATCCTCTGCCCCTAATTCCAGTGTTGATGGATCAGTTGAAAGGAGCTCGCTATTTTACCAAACTCGATCAACGCGGGGCCTACCATCTTGTACGCGTAATGAAAGGGGACGAGTGGAAGACTGCGTTCAGAACTAAGTTTGGTCTATATGAATATCGAGTGATGCCCTTTGGCCTATGCAACGCCCCAGCCGCCTTCCAGTTCTTTATGGACGAGGTGTTAAGGGGGTGTTTGGAGTCATTTTGTGTGGTTTACATAGATGATATTTTAATCTATTCTGCATCTCTGTTAGACCACATCACCCATGTAAAACTGTGTTAGAACAGCTACAACAAAACTCCCTGTATGCCAAATTGGAAAAATACCTTTTTCATGTTCAGCAAGTTGCCTTCTTGGGCTATGTTATAGATGCTCAAGGGTTTCGAATGGACATGAGTAAGGTTAAGGCCATCCTAACCTGGAAAATGCCACGAAACGTCAAGTCTGTGCAGAGCTTTCTCGGTTTTGCCAACTACTATCGGCGTTTCATTCAAGATTTCTCCAAAGTCATTCATCCCATCACTTCCCTTTTGAGGAAAAATGTCCCTTTCCAATGGGGAGAGGCAGCCGAGACCTCATTTCAACTTGTAAAAGAGAGGTTTACACAAGCTCCCATTCTTCGACATCTGGATCCTAAGATGCCATTTGTGTTGGAAACTGATGCATCACAGTATGCTCTTGGGGGAGTCCTGTCCCAACGCCACCCTACCACGGGTCAGCTTCACCCTGTGGCATATTACTCTAAAAAGCTCACCCCGTGTGAGGTTAACTATACCATCACTGACAAAGAGCTCTTAGCTATCAAAAGAGCGTGTGAAGAATGGAGGCACTACCTCCTAGGGGCATTACATACTGTCGAAATCATTACAGACCATCGTAATCTGTTATTCTTAAAAACAGCAAAGGCTTTGACTCCCCGTCAACTGAGGTGGACCCTCTTCTTCTCAGACTTTGATTTTCTGATCAAATATAGACCTGGGACCTGTAACGGAAAAGCGGATGCACTCTCCAGGTTGGGTGAGGAAGAAGCGGGAGTCCCTACAGAACCCCCTTTCATTCTTAAGGGGACCGAATATCCGGAAATATCTATCGCCTTAATCACCTCTGAAGATTTTCTAGACGACGTTAGAGTCGCCCTAACTGACCAGGATATAACTGCTTGGGTACGAGAAGAACCTGACAATCGATGCGAAAAGGATCAGCTAGCCTATCATTTCCATGCCTTGTATGTACCCTCATCTGCGTTGCAACGCAAAGTCCTGGAATGGGCACATGATTCTGCTTTAGGGGGACACATGGGCATTCACAAGACAACCGCTAACGTGGAACGATCCTTTTGGTGGCCTGGTGTCAGAGCTGATACTAAGGAATATGTAAAGAACTGTGCGATCTGTGCCCAGGGAAAAGCCAGTCATATCAAACCACCGGGACTGTTGCAGCCATTACCGATTCCCCCCAAGCCGTGGCATACCCTGTCCATGGACTTTATTGTGGAAATGCCCCCTTGTGGGAAACAAACAGTCGTTTTGGTGGTAGTTGACCATCTTACAAAAATGGGACATTTTATCTCTTTACCTGGTCTACCTTCCTCCAGTGAATTAGCCAAAGTCTTCTTGCAACATATAGTCCGACCACACGGATTGCCGAGTGTGTTGATCACGGATCGGGGAACACAATTCACTTCTCGTTTTTGGAAGGCTCTATGTACCATTCTGCAGATAGATGCTCGTCTCTCGTCCAGCTACCACCCACGAACGGATGGTAAAACGAAACGTCCAAATCAGACGCTTGAACAATACCTGCGATGTTTTTCGTTACAGAACGCCACTGATTGGACCATCCTTTTGTGGTTGGCGGAATTCGCTTACAATAATGCTGTACATACCACCTGGGGTTGTTCTCCGTTCTTTTGCCTTTATGGATTCCATCCGAACATGCTTCCCTTTGAATGGCCGGCTGAATCCTTGGTTCCTGCTATCCATGAACATCATGCTCATCTTCGGGCTATTCTGATCAAGGCTCGGAACAATTTGGAAAAAGCCCAAGCAGCCCAGAAGCATTTCGCTGATAAGAGACGTACCCCTGAACCTGAGTATAAGGTGGGGGACAAGGTTTGGCTTTCTACACGCAACCTGCATATTAAGGGACTTACGAAGTTGAAGCCTAAATATGTTGGTCCCTATGGCATTTGTGAGGTAATAAATGCTGTAGCCATGAGACTTTTGTTACCAGTGTCATGGGCGATTCATCCTGTATTTCATGTATCGCTCCTACGCCCTTGTCCTCCGAGCGTGAGGTTGCCTGATCGTCCTCGTCCTGTGGAAATCGAAGGACACGAGGAATATGAGGTACTGTCCATTCTGGACTCTCGCATGGTCCGAGGCAGGATCCAATACCTGGTGGATTGGAAAGGTTTTGGCCCCGAAGACAGGACCTGGGAGCCTGTGGACCATCTCCATTGTCCCGAATTGGTTGAACAATTCCATGAGCGATATCCCGGGAAGCCAGGACGTCCGCCGGGACGGCGGTCCACGAGAGGGGGTTCTGTAGCGATCGCTACCATCGACACGGCCAAATGTAAAAGATTCCGTATTGACAGTCCCTTGCGGAAATACTACAAGTCCCAGAAGGCCATCCGGCGCTGGGGGTTGACTCAATGGGAGGACCTTATATAAACTCCACCTCCGGAACACAACGGGGCTTGTCAATCGTGTTCCGTATTCTCTCATAGCAGTTGAGAATTCTCTTGTCGAGTGGATTTCTTGAGGACGACGCCGAGGAAAAGCCTGCGTGGTCATTGGTCCTGTTCTGCACGATGCCGAGGAAAAGCCTGCGTGGTCAGTCCTCTGATCTGCACTACGCCGACGAAGAGCCAGCGAGGTCAGTCGACGTTGGAGCAATCAACGCCGAGGAAGAGCCAGCGTGGTCAGGAATCCAGGAGCGTCCTTGTTGCAAGCCATATTCTGTCGTGCAAGTATACCTGAGGAGTGCGGGCTCGCCTCCTGTTCTTTCGTTTACTTCTACTGCTTGAAGTGGTACTAGGGCTTCCGCCATTCTTGTTTACATTCTGGGAATTTCCGTGTTCTCTGTCAGTGTTTACTGACTCTACCTGATACTTGGGCTACACCGTTCCACAAGGTGTATTGTGGTTCTTACAAGAGTGGCTCCTAAACGCTTGGTACTAGTAGTCCTCCAGATCTATTTTGTTGCCTACAACTGTGGTAGGTAGAGAAGTGAAGTTAACTTCTCCGTACTTCTGGCAACCTTTTCACTAGTGTGCTGTGCGTTTGCTTGGATTCTTTCTTGGATACATGGGGTGGATAAACTGGTGAGTGTGGCATCCAAGGGGGGGATTCAAGGTTCACACAGTTACATTTGCGGCATTAATCTCTTGCTCTCTGTCCCCTCCTCTATCTGCAGTGTCCCAGTACCAGTAACCTCATGGTGTAATGACCAGACGATACCAGAAGTACCATTCCCCCGATGCCAATCTACCTCCCGGCCCCTATCCGTACCGGCTCGAATAGTGGGTTTATTCCATTGTTGGGGTTTGTGCGGTGCGGAGTTGGAAGGACTATCGTCTATCGTCTCTGCTGGCCATCAGAGTAAGGTTAGTGGCGCTTGCGTATTCTTGCGCTGCTCTCAATCTCGACACCTCCCTTCCCCCAACACCCCCCCCACCAGAAGCGTAAGGGCTATTGCCCTCATTGATGGTATGTGAGTATAAGCTATGAGTTCCGCCCGGGTCTGACCAGCCTGGCAAATAGAAAAAATAGAGTGCATCTAGAGCTAGAAAGGCAAAAGAAAAGTAGCATAACACACTGCTAAGGGGTCAGCCCATTCAAACTAAATACAGTGTTACCCATGACCTCCATCCTATAACGGTTATTACATAATTTCTAGGTATTGTTGTGCTTTTATCTCCGAAACAAAGAATAAGGTTCTTCCCTTATGCACAACTTTAAGTTTAGCAGGATTCAGTAAGAAGGTTTGACCCCCCTTGGCTTGCATAGGTGCCATAAGCTGTTTAAGTCTCCAGCGTTGTTGAACAGTTGCGGCACAAAAATCTGGTCTAACAAAGAATTCGTGCCCCAAGCCTTTTCTGGGTTTAGATGGCCTTGCCAAATCATATAAGATCTCTCGGAGAAGATAGTTCTGTACACAAATGAGAATAGCTCTTGGATGTTTATTCCTCCCCTCCTGGTCCGTTTTTTGATTAAATGGGAACCGATGAGCTCTTATAATTTCTTTATCCCAGTCCCATCCAGTAAGATCCTGAAAGGCATCTGAAAACATCTCTACTACAAACCGGCGAGCATCCTTCCCTTCTGACTTTTCACCAAATCCCAAAATACGTAAATTGTTACGCCGGGCACGATTCTCTAAATCAGTTATTTCCAGTCCACATCTTGCCTGGTACTGTCCAAGTCTTTGATTGAATTCTTTTGTAGCGTTAACTCATCCTCTACCGCAGATATACGTGTTTCAGTCTCTTGCACTCTCAAATTAGTGTCTGTGCTAGACTTGGCCAATCGTCGGACGACATTCTGGAGTTTACGTACAGCTCCCTGAGTCCGAAGACCCTCAGCCTTGGTTTCTTCTCTGTGAGTCATAATAATACGATACATTGAGGCCTGTAGCTTATATATGGATTTTAGAGTAATCTCCTCAGTTTCCTCTAGTAACTCAGGAGTTTCAGGATCAGTTTCATTATTTGCACCGGCCCCATCCCATTGAGGTTGACTCATGACAGTTATGTTCTCTTTAGTTTTTTCCTCCACGACCTTGCGGACAGTATTTGATACTCCTTCATTTGTTAAGAAATCAGAGCCGAGCATATCTTCCTCTGAGATTTGATTGCAATCGTCGGCCCAATCTTTTTCATGAGAGTGCACCTCATTTAAAAGCTCCTCTTCAAGATCTCCTTCCGATGCAGCTGATAAATCAGACATTGAGAAAAATTGACCCCCTGATTCTATAGACTCTGCATCTTGTTGTTCTTGTTGTTCAATCAGCCTGGGTGAAATTCTAACTCCCTCTACAGCGAGGCAAAGCTCAGATACTACATCATCATCATTAGCTTCCCCTCTTACTCCAACTCCTTCATCAGCAGGGACTAAAGCAGCAGAAGGTTTAGTTGGGTGGCTTATTTTGATTTTTTCGGGGTTAGAGTGTGCTGGAGCCTTAGAGGGGGTCGGTTCAATTGTAATACTTTTATTAGGATTAGTTATAGCCTTTTTCTTGAATAAATCAGGTATTATGGGCTCTTTAGAAACCCCATTTGTTTGTAAATTGCGGTTTTCTGGCTCTGCTATTGTAGGTGTAGATGATTTCTCAGCCACCCCCGGGTGGTATTTGCAGCATTTGCAGAGTTAACTAAGTTGGTGGTGTTTTTTTTGTTACTCTGCCTTTAGGAGCCATGTTTAAACTCTCAGAAAATATGTCTCAGGTAATATATCAAAAAATGGAAAAAAGGTTTGTTCAGTCAATTGAAGCACTTCTATGCTGTCAATACTTGCCGGCTGCTAAGAAAAAGTCGAGCACCACAATGTAGCAAATTCAGCAAAAATGTTTCCATTCACCGGGTGAATCTTCTGTAAATCCAAGCGTGGCAGAAAAAAAAGAAAGCTCAGGAAACTGCTGCAACGTTGATTGCTAACTGCAAAGGACTTTAAAGTTCAGTCGCTTGCTTAGCACCGGCAAAAACGCCTTTGAACCCGTCCTTGAGCTTCACACAGTGTCTGAAACACCACCAGCACCTTCCTAGGCAAAAACGCCTCGAACTGCATCCAAGTCAGGACCCATTCAATGCACCACAGATTAAGTTGCAACACTGTAGCCGTCGGAGCAGCAGAGACACAAAAGGTACTCCTCCGAGCACAAAGCACGTCGTCAACAGCTCGTCTACACAAACGCCCAAGTCGCGTCTTCCGCACGTCTCGTGGCAGCTGGTTTGCAAATGCGGTGGGGCGCGGCGAGGCTGGAACGCCGCGGACGCGGAGGCACAGAAGCACCTGGGTCCCTCCGTCCGGCGGGAGAAAGTCCCCGACACGGCTCAGCAGCTCAGCAATTCAGCGGCTCCAACAAAAAAAAAAAAACAGTCTTTCTCCTCTGAGTCTCTTTAGAGCCTCGGTGAGTCCCGTACAGCCTCGAACCAAAATCCCAGACGAAGGGCTGTAGCAAGCATCACAATCAACACGAATCACGCCAGGTTAGGTCAGTCACCGGGCAGAGCGCGAGCAGCTCCTCACACGGCTGCAGTAGCGGCCGCCATCTTGCTTCCCCGTTAAAATAAAATCTTGAGAAAAAATTATCTTAGAAGGTAGATTTCTGCAGGGCAAGGCTGCATGAGGTATCTGATGAGGGAGTGTTGCCTCTGGATAGCTTTGGATCGAAGTTGTGGTGAAGTATTCTCTGTTCTCTGTTCGGAATTAGGCAAGGAAATGGGACTTGAAAATCATACACTGGGACAAGGCAGAGGGCTGTAGCTGAATTCCATGAGGTCAAATTTACCTTTGGAAAAGGACAGCTGAAATGGATTTGCTGTTGTGGAGTGGAATGTTGTGGGAGAAGGCGTAAAGCAAATCCGATTAAGGATGCACCTCTGTCAAATAGGTGAACAAGTTGGTCCCGGTATCTTCCTGGTTCTCACTTCTCGAATAGTTTCTAACCAAAAATGTCCATACTTTAATTTGTTGGACTATCTGGGCACCTTAGGCACCTCTTCCAAGGATCCAAGACGACTGGAGGGGCACAACTTGAAGAGTCAGGATTCACTCAGGCTGGGTCGAGGTGCAGGTTCAAGATGGAGTAAGCCTTTTTTGTCTCTGATGCCCTGAAGAGGAGGCCAGCAAACTAGACCCTATGAGTCATTCTGGAGGTCCTTGGACAGTTCAGTTCAGTTCAGTTCATAAGCTTTATTCGATTATTCATAAACAATCATAAAAGCATACAGTATTAAAAATATCCCTTAAAAATAGTTACAAAGCAAAAATTACATATGTTACAATAATTGGGACAATTCAGTAGAGGGAAAGTATTCGACCGGGCAATTGAATTATACAAAAGGTAGAAAAAACAGTGTTAAAATTCCAGACTTTTTCTAAGGGACACAGCTTTTAGAATAAAGGTAGCGGTAAAAAAACAAATATCGAGGGTATCGAGTGCAAATGGTAATTTCATGGCATGAGCAGTTGTAAACACAGAGTATTTCATAAAAAGAGGTTTAAGATAGCACAAACGAAGGTGTAAATACAGTGGGCAAATTAGCATAAAGTGCAATGTGCTCTGTTTGGTGGTAACATCACACGGACAGGGGCTTGAACTATAAATTTTCATCCGTGGAAATGCCACCAAGTTATGGACAATGCCTAATCTCAACCTTGTGAGAACAAACTGATGTGACTGTTTGGTAATTGCTTTCAAATACTTGGGCATGCCATGACCTTCCTCCATGTTAGAGGAATAAAAAACATGGGTTGTAAAATGGCTACATTGAACTCTACGCATATTGGATTTGATCCCCAAAAAAACATTTTTAGACTCATGTTTGGGTATAATATTAACACATAGAGGGTCATTGTGAATATCCAAGTCAAAGAATTCCTTATAGGACGTTAAAACATAATTTAACCAGGGGATCTTGCGGACTTTGTCCAGACGAAGACAGTCTTGGATAATTCGCCTGGTAAATCCAGTTTTGTCCTTTGCCCAGATTGACCTCCAAACCATAAGGGGTCGCAATCCCGTTAGATCTGTCAAATGTTCCAACCCAGCCTCTTTATGAATCAGTTCGGTGGATGCCGAGGGGGGGAGGCAAAGGAGTCTCTTGAGGAACAAATTCTCAGTTACTTGCAGATCCCCTTGGTTACAATGGCCCCATACTCCTGAGCCATATAGGGCAATAGTAAGTAAGTAAAATTTTTATTGTATATGGTTAATAAAAACCTTTACAAAAAGAGAGAATTTAAGAGAACTTATTCCAATAAAATAAATAAGAATACATCTACTGACATGTGACCATTTCAGAGTACAAAAAAAAGTCTATCTTTCATTGTTTGGCTTCAAAGTCTTTTGTTTCAGTGAGACTTTGTATTTTGTCCCATTGGTTGCCTCATTTTCGTTTTTCATCAATAGGAGGCTCACTTTCTGAAAAAAACGGGTGGCCCTGCAGGCTATCTGCAGCTGTTCACTGTTCAGTACTAACATGACTGCCGACCGGCAAGTTCTAATATGGAAGAGGCGGAATATTTGAAGTAGATAATACCGTCTCAGGTTGCTCAGAGCGGGACAAATGCACAAGACGTGGATCAGGGATTCTTCTGTCAGACCGCAAAGTCTGCACAATGATGTTGGCCAAGTTTGCCGCCATGCCGGGATCTGGTCTTTTGTGGAATAGGTTCCCAGACGCAGACGTAATAGCATTTGTTGCATTGATGGTGTTATGTAATTGACTAGGTACGGCTGTGGAATGCTTCTGTCGTACGTGGCCAGTACCATCCATCCGTGTTTTTTCTTGGCCAATGTTGCTTTGTCAGCAATCCTGGATTTATGTTTCGCCGCACTATTGGCCGCTTTTTTAAAGGCCGCGAAGGTATGTTCATTGTTCCACGTCTGTTGCATGTCAAGATTTTCCAACGCTTCTTCCAGTGTTTTTATCCATGCCAATTTTCCTTTGGTTTGATTATTGATTTCAGTCCAACAGTGACCCATCAGTGTGTCCGCTTGTGCTGCTCTTAGTTTCCAGCACGTTTTTATTAGGGCGGCTTGTCTTGCGTGAATCTGGTTAAGTAATCCGAATTCAAGGCGTACCTGCGCCTGTGATGCAAACTTCGGAATTTGGTAGAGGTATTTGATCAGCGCTGACTGTTGGAGATTCAGGAAATTCGCATCTTTGCCTCTGTATAGGTCGGAGCCATACGTGAGGGAGGGTAAAAATTTGGCAGCGATCACTTTCAGCAAGTATTCGTTAGATGGACATATTAGTTTTGTTTTTAGTATGTTTAGGGCAAACCGCAATTTGATTGCCAGAGATTTTCTGTACAAGGTGTGTTCTTTTAGTGACCATCTTGAATCAACAAGTACTCCCAGATACTTATAGGTGAGACATTGCTCTATGTTATTTCCCGCGATGTGCCATCTGAATGTTTGCTGCCCTTGGTGAGACGCGAAGCAAACCACTTTTGTTTTTTTTTATAGTTGAATTGCAGCCCATGCGTGCTGGTATATTTATGCAACTTTGTTATAGCGCGTTGGAGACCCAGCGGGGTCTGGCTGCACAGGACAATATCGTCGGCATACTGCATACACCTTATTTTGTGTTGGGTTAGTTTTGGTGGATCGCTTTGGATCTCTGAGATGCTCTTGTCAAGGTCCGCAGTGAAGATGTTGAAGAGGGTGGGGGCTAAAACGCATCCCTGCTTGAGCCCAATTCGGGTGGGGATTTTTGATGTTGTCTGTCCCCATTACCGAGTTTTATCTTGACCCAGGTGGATGAGTATAGATTTATAATGGCCCGTAACAACTTCTGGGGGGTATAGGGCAATAGAAGCACATCTATGCCGATAGACATTTAACATATCAGGGATGCGACGACTGCTCAATTTAGAAGCAAAGCGAAATACTCCTGAGGACACTTTACCCATCTTGGCCCTGACATTTAAAATCTCAGATGCCCACGACCCACTACTATTAAAAGTTATGCCAAGATAACAGAATTTATACACAACCTCTATTCGGTGTTCCCTGAACTGGAATGATTTAAGTTGTTTCACCTTTTTCCCACAGGCCATAATAAAAGTCTAAGAATTATTAATTTTTAATTTCCTCCCCTGAATAAAATCATAAAAGTAATTCATACATTTTTGAAGACCTATTGGAGTTCTCGAGAGAAGGACCGTATTGTCTGCATATAGCAGTACCGGTACTGGTTGGCCCTCTATTTGAGGGGCGTCAGCTTGTACCCCCTTCAGTTCGGACTCCATAGAATTTATAAAAAGGGAGAAGAGTAACGGGGCCAGGACATATCCTTGCCTTATACCTGATTTAACCCTGATCTTCTTAGTGCATTCCCCCGCCTGGCCAAAGCGAATCTGGGCTGACAGCTTGTTATATAGTCTGGCCAAGAAATAAATTATGGCAGTCGGAGCTCCCATTTCAAGTAGGGTGGACCATAGGAGGGAATGGTCCACCAGATCAAAAGCACTTGAGAGTTCTGCGAAACAAAGAAATAATGAGCCCTGTTTAACTTTAGTGTATTTTCCTATGATAAGATCTAGGTTAATGCACTGCTCAGTTGTGCCAAGACCCTTTCGGAAACCAAATTTAGATTCCGCAAGGATATTATTGGCTTCCGCGCACTCCTTCAATCGCATCAGTAAGACCCTGCTCATGATTTTTAATGAGGAATCCAGAAGGGAGATAGGGCGGTAGTTCTTAGCCTCTCCTCCATCCCGCTTCTTATAGATCGGCAGGATTATGGATTCACTCCAGGTAGATGGTTTACTATCGCTAACAGATGCATTAAATACCTGGGTCAGGAGGGGGCTCCAAAGTGCCTGATTGGTTTTATACAGGTCGACTGGGACCCCGTCCGGTCCCGGTGCCTTCCCTCCTTTACTCTTACTGATGGCAATATCTACTTCTTGTAGAGTAATCCCCAGGAGTAGCTTAAGTTCAATAGAATCGACACTAAAACTATCCTGAACCTCCCTGGCCGGATCAAAGATTCCTGTGAAGTATTGTACCCAGCTGTCCTCACTAACATGGGCAGTTAAAATGGGGAATTCTTCCTTTTGAAGGAAGGGGCTATTGACCGTGCTCCAAAATAGCTTACTGTTGCGCAACTCTGACGCTTTGGCCAGGTTATTCCAGGCTTCCTACAATAGCTCCTGTTTTCTACATAGCAGCTGCTGTTTATAAGTCGTCCTGAAGAGTGTGATAGCCGCCCTATCTCTGGGTTATCTCAACAGAGCCCTCTTTAATTCTTGTAACGATTTCGTGCAGGCACTGTCGAACCAGCCCATGGCTGTCCTCTTGGGTATACCCTTAGTAATGGTAAGGGACCTTTTAATTATAACGCTCAGTTTCTCGAAGTCAACAATAATGCACCGGGGGGTAGCATCATAGTCAAGACAGTTGAGTATCACTGCGGACCCAGCCCCCACAATTTTCCGCATAAGTTTCTCCAAGTTATCCCCACACTATTTGATACGGATACCATTTTGCCTGCAAGGGGTGATCTCATCAACTATCATACGCTTATCACTAGACTTGGTCCCCCAGATAGAGGTCGACATTGTGATGGCATTGTGGTCACTATTACCAAAGTCTACAATAATTGGGATTGTACAAAGTGGGGCAATATGTACTGATAACAATAGGTGATCAATGACGGAGGCAGAATTCCTCCCAACAAAGGTTGGTGCAACATTACCCTCTTTATCCGTGGCCGGTTGTTGAATCAATAAATCAATATTTAACATAAAAGTGAGTCGCCGTAAGGAGTGTGGGTAAAATGGGCCCGGTTCTCCCCATCGTTCCCAGCGAACCCACATACATTAGTAAAGGAGTGGGGACAAATGTGGATGTTGAAATCCCCACCCCAAATAATATCATATATCTTATGGGTATCACAACAAATTTTCCTCACAGCTGTTTCAAGCTCATCCACTACACAAGTACTCGTGGCATCAAACATGTTATTGTAGTGGTTAATCAACAAAGTATCGCGACCCCTTTTATGTTCCAGCCCTAAATTTGTGAGTGGAAGCCCACGATAGAATGGGATTTCACACGTGCAGGAAAATTCACGGAGAGTAAAATTACAAGCCCACCTTTTGCCCTACCCATGTTAGACTCATGCGCGAGGTTATTATAGGACACAAAGCCGTCAAAAAGGATGCCTGAGGTTGCCCAGGTCTCCTGTAAACAGAGGATGTCAAATTGGGAAAGGGATTCCCTCCAACCCAGAGACGACGCTTTTTGTCTCCAACCGGCAATGTTCCAACTAGTAAGTTTGTAGCCAGGAAGACAAGGGGCAGGCTCTACAGTCTTAAGGGCACTAGGGGGCACTATAGATGGTAATATTTCATCTGGGGTGTCCAAAGAGACTGTTGAGTGGTGGGTGACCATGGGGTCTGGGTCCATGGGTGTGAAGGGGGTAAGAGAAGGAAGCATTATAGGGACTACATCCATTGGCATACAATATGCAGGGGGTTTTACATTAGTTTCGGCCTTACCAGCCGGTATACTATTTCCGGTGCCAGGAAGAGAAGAACTTGAAACGTGGGCTGGGGGTAGTCAGTCGACTCCATCTAGAACATCTAAACAACTGAACCGATTGAAATCACAGAAGGGGGCATACGGGGGCATCATAGCCGGTCTTACATCATATCTTCTATATCTACCTCTCCGCTCAACCATAGTCCAGTCGTCTCTACCTCTATCAGAGTACATGTGATTAGGGGGAAAGAAAAAGGACACTGGGAGCGTCTGAATGGTGGAGTCAAAGGATCTATTGAAACCCGCACAAATATGCGAGACCGTTCTAGGGTCTCTAAAGCTGACCGTTATGCAGTCCCCATTTATGGTCTTTACAGTTTTACCCAACCAGGGCACCCTTCTAACCATGATGATTTCGTTATGAAGATGGGCCGGGAGGGGTCTGTTCCAGTTAAGCCATCTACCAACTTTGCTTTTTAGAGATTTAAAGGTTTCGGCCTCCCCGGCTTCCAACGTGGGAGCTCCTGCTAGTACGACCATAAAACGATTAGCTTCAGGCGGCAGGTCTGGCAAGCGTGGTCTAGGGTCTCTAAAATCATGGCTTGTGGAGTCTATTTGGCCATCAACCGTTAACCCATTTACATTCGCAGTAGTCGGGACAAACCCCGATGGTAGCAGGGGGGTATGTTATCATTATTAGACTGGATTGGGACCTGGGGGGCTATGGGAGGGCCAGATGGTAGTAGAGGGGTATGTTATTAATATTAGACTGGATTGGGACCTGGGGGCCTATGGGAGGGCAAGTTGGATTGAGGGCCTCTTTCGCTTAAAGGAGACCGGGGTTAGTAAGGGTAGTAGGCGGATTACTCAAAATATTAGGCTTGGTAGATTTAGCCAGTATGGCAGCTGTGACTTTCTCAATGTTTGTTAGTCGGAGTTCTATTCGTTCCATTTTGGCCTCTATAGGGAATAGGAGCGATTTGAATAGAGCTCCCAGACTTTCGATTGATACCTCTCTGCTACGGGGTTGGGTTAAAATTTTAGAGGAATTAAAGGTGTCATGTTTAAGCTTAGCTGATTTAGACTTTCCACCAGATTTCTTGTTATAGGACCTCTTGCATTTAGTGGTGCCCCTTCTTTAACCCCATTAGGCAAAATGTTGTTACTAGTATCATCGGGTTCGGAAGAGATAGACACATTATTGTCAAGGACTAAATCAATTTCTGGGAGAATTTCATTAACCAGAATGTCCAAATCATGTGCAGCCAAATTGTCCTCCTTAGGTGTTAGAGCTTGACCAACCACATTGCTTATAACTGTATCAGTGGACCTCTCAGGGGTTTTAGCATTCGATAATGTTCCAAGGGATGATCTCTTTATAGCCGATAGTTCCTTTGATAGACGTTTTTAAAGGACATTAATTTCAGTGTCAATGAAGGTGTTGGCTCTAATAAGGAACTTTTCCATACCTCCAACTGTAGCACCACCACCAGCAAGAGAGGTCTTACTCCTCGTTTCGCGACCGGCCAATCCTTCTTTCTGGCAGAGTATCCACAGGTCTAAAAGAATACTGAACAGTTGTCCTCCAAGGTTCTACATTTATACCCTGTTGCCTTGGTTCTGGTAAGTAAGAGAAGCTTCTAGACAGTGACTTTAAAGTGCATGACATTTCCTGACTCTCCTGTCCTGGCTCCAAACTGGCCGCAGTGACAATGCAGAGTTGTTAGTCCTTTGTTTTAAGAGCACAGGCTAATAAATTTAAGTGGGGCTGTGGTCATCTTGACCCCCATCCTGCCAACAGATGGCCCATTGAGGGACACCTAATCCCTCAACTATGTGAATGTCTGGGAATAATTCATAAAGTCTAACTGTCAGTTACACTTAGTCATGTGATCCAGAGCAGGCTTCAGGTAAAAAAGTGCTTAGGGCAGAAAAATGGCAACGTTCTAAAAGTGCCAATTTTTAAAATTGTAAGCAAACATCTGACTTTAACATAAAAAAGGGTTATTGGGGCATGGCCAAGATGGCAGCCGGATAAGATGAGTTTTACGGTATCTTCTGTTCCGCTGAACAATTGCATTGTAATTACCTGCTCTACGCTATAGCCACTGATCGGAAAGGCAAGGACTGGGCTCCAGAACACAATCGGCCCCTCTGAAGTTGCGGAGAGCCTCGAGATCCAGAGTGGTGGACCCCGGAAGAGGAGAGTGGGTTGCGACCTACCTGGAGTAAAGCGTGGGTGGCGTTCTTCTGCATGACTATTTGGGCCGTAGCAGCCGCTGAAAGCAGCCCTCAACCCCCCTGTGCTGGGTATACTCCTGCAGGGTAGGAGGTGCCAAGATCAAGAGGTGGCCTGCGGTCACTGCTGCAGGGATTGGACCCGAGCTGACCAACGGTGAGGAGGACCCGGGCATCCGGTGCTCTCGAACCTACGAACACTGGAGCCGGGTGCCTCATGGCCCTGAACCGAGTATAACCATGAGGGCCCCAGCACATGCAGAGCAGGAGGCCAGGGAGTGAGCAGAGGAGCTCCATGACAGTGCCCGAGTGAGGCCATGACCTTGCTGAAAAGCAGAGACAATGGGGCACTGACGCCGGCTCTGCTGCACAGAGGAGCCGGAGCTTCTACAAGTTGTGAGTTTGTGGCCACAGGTGGCATGGTCCGAGGTTTGCAAGGATACATCACCAGCTCCCCCCTGGCACCATCCTCAAGGAGTAAGCTAGTGAACAGACGGTGGGTGCAGGGCACGGGGTGAGTCCATGGAGTACCACTGGGGCATGGGCCCTCCTTGGTGCGGAGATCTGGTGGTCATCATACAGCACGCATGGAGGTGGGGATGGAGTCTGGGCCCCTGGATGTAGAGCAGTGGTGCATAGATGCTGCAGGTACCTGCAGCATGCTGATTAAACTCAGGCCAGATTGCACTGACTCGGGGAGAAGATACCCAACTACCGGTAAGCAGGGCCAGCTGAGGATGCCCCCAATAAAGGCACTAGTGTGCACACTTGCAGGGAGCACCCTGACCACACAGCTCACCTAACTACATGGCTCTGCCCCCCCCCCCCTGCAAGTGAACATAGCCTCTCACCGGCAGTAGGCCCTTCTCCAAGCAACTCAAGATCTAAGCACTGGTGAGTGAGGGCGGGATTCCTCTGGGCCATACCTGGGTGATGCCAACGTCTCACGAATTATCGGTCCCTGAACAGCTCACGTCCCGTCACGTACACTTTGAGATCCCCCACATCAGGCCAACACAGCCTAGACAAGAGCCAGGGAATCAACGGCGCCTGGGGCATCGTGGGATAGGACCTACAACACAGAAGCAGAGCTGTAATGGGAGTAATGATGAGTGCCCGACTGAAAAAAGAGCATTCTGTCAAAGAGATGCTCATGAAGCAGTCCACACTGGGAGCCACAGGGAGTATGGGCAGAGATGAGGAGGGGCTGCAAAGAGGCCAGGAGGGAGCCATTGCCTCAACCATGAAAGCCTTAATGACTGCGCTATTCAAATCCTTGCATGAAGACACACAAGAACTCAAGGGGCAACTCAGCCTAACTCAGAGAAGTAAACCGCGATGTTGAAGAAATAGGTGGCTGTGTAGCGACTCTTGAAGAACACAGATCTAGAAGGGACAAAGAGCTGGAAATGATGCGGCAAGAAATCCTCCAGGTAAAGCATATTTAGCTAATGAGTCACTCCGAAGACCCAGAAAACTTCTCCTGTCACAACAATGTGTGCATCAGAGGTGTGAAATCAGGCCCAGAGAAAGAGGACATTAGGGCGTTTGATTTGGCCCTCTTTTGTCAGGTGTTGGACGATGAACACACAGCCAACCCAGATTTAGAGGGCCTACCAGCTGGGGTTGCCGAGAAGTGTCAAGGCTCCGCCACCGGACATCTTGGTGTGTGTGCACAAATTTCAGCTAAAGGAACTGATTATTAAAAAGGCAAGAGACACACACCTGTTGAAATTTTGTGGTCACTCTCCAATATTTTTCCAAGACCTGTCGGCTACGACCCTGTTCAAACGACTTGAATTTTGACCAATTGCACTGTAGCTGAAAGAGAAAGGAATAGCATATTCCAGGGTTCATCTTTTTCGTATCATCTTCCGCTATCAGGGCAAGATTCGACAGATACGCTCACTTCAGGAGGTCTGGGAAGTCCTGGGAATTGCAAAACCCATGTCCCCAGAGATGCACGCAATTCCCTAGAGGGTTCAAGACATACCCAGCCCCGCTGGCAGAAAGTAGGGACACCCTCCTCCCACAAACGCGACACAGCAATTATAGTAAAGGAATGAGAGACAGTCATTTCCTCACTGACCACTAGCTCAGTTTAAACATCCCCCAGCTGAATGCATAGAGAATGTATGAGGAGCACAATCATGGGATGGAGACAGAGACCGCCCTCACCTCCCTTTGAAGGACTGCCTTGGGCTTTTGCCCCCTCAAGCAAGTCTATTTAGACACACTTTTGTCTCAAAGGACTCTTGCTCTTGTTCCATCATGTTTGATGGGAGAGTTTATAATGTTGATTTGCTTGGGGTTTATTTTTTTGTGTAACCTGCACCCGTTATCGGGAGGCCCGCTATGCAAAGGCATTGCTACACACTCTCAGGCCCACCTCACTTCGCCCACCCTATTATGAGCACGCCCCTCTGCATTGCTTAACATCAGCTAAACCCCATGAGTCAGGATCACAAGGTTTTAAGCCTCAACTTACGGGGCCTTATCACCCAGTAAAATGCTCTGCCATCCTCTCCCTGCTGGAGATTGCTGGCAGTGATATTTTCATGTTTCAAGAAACCCACCTATTATTTAGAGACACAGCCCGCATGGGAACACACCGATTCCCACACCATTATTGGTTCTTGATCACTGCTAAAAAAAATGGAGTAGCTATTCTGATTGGATCAAAATTCGAGGGGAAGGTCCTCTCAACTCTAAATTAGGTGAAAGGGAGGGTTCTCGCACTTAGAACTAGATGGGGTTCCACTCCTTTCACTTTAATCAACATCTACACACCAAACATGCATCAAGAACCCTTCATTGTTAAGAGCCTCTCAGAAGGGTTAGCATCTCTTGAAGTTGCGATTCTGATGAGAGGCGGTTTCAATTTAGTGCTGGATAATGCCAAGGCTCAATCTTGCCAGAGATCTGCACAAAGAGGGGCATTCTCTCCAGAGGGTAAACGATGGTTCAAAGACAATGGGCCCAGAGACAAAGAAGGACCTAACACACTACTCAGCTGCACACCAATCTTACGTGCACCTAGACCACTTCCTGGCCTACACAGCACTTCTGCCTAGGGTACGGAAGGCAACTATAGAGCCACAATCCCTGTTGGATCTTGCACTGGTCACAGTCACCATTCAACCAGATGAGGCCAGACACAAATTCACAAGATGGCCCCTATGTGAGGGCCTGCTGCAATTACTGAATGCAGTGAAGGAGATACGCACACAAGTTGTAGAATACATACAACACAATGTAGGGAGGACAAATCGCTGGCTTCGATTTGGGAGACTCTGAAATCTGTAAAAAGGGGGGAATTTATGGCTATATTATCCGCTGACAATAGTGTTATGTTCCATATAGGTACCCTAATATCGGCATGGGTAACAGCATTGCCCTTTATCTACATTACCTCCCATATACTACACAGTAACAAGCCTTTTAGGATTGTACCTTTACCCAGTTCTAGTCCTGGGCACAGAAGAAGGCTTTCCCTGAACAGTAACGTTCTATGACTTTATCTTTACACTGAAACAGTATGGATGACTATTGATAAGGGTTCTTGGAAACCAGGCAGGGGCTACATCCACCAACATAATACCTACATACAAGGTTCGTACCATACGCCTTCCTAAAATCCAATGTAGTGTAGTTCCTATATTCCCAATAGGCTCTGCACATTGGAATAATATATTCTATAGATTTGACATAGGACTTATGTCGACTAGGTCTCCATCGAATATATTAAACTTAATTGTGAGTGCCAGCTAGCTCAGAGGTCACTAGAAACTTTCTCGAATACACAAGAAGGGATTTGTTTTTGACAACTACATAAACATGACAACTTTGTTATCCCAAGAATAAATGTATCTTCAGAGTTGTGGAAACAATAGATAAATATTTTACTCAGTCAATCGTGCATGCTTCGTTTCAACAGAGGTGCAGAGAAATAGAGAGACGAGCGTTTTCAATAAAAGGTTTGATGAACAGTCTTCTTTCTTATGCAAGTAAAGTGAACTGCTGCAATCATAATACAGGCTGCAAAGTATAATGCGTACTGCTTGAAGAGTATTATAAAATAATACTGTAAAAGCATTGTATGGTTTCTAAACCATAGATCAATACATACATAAATAACGAAAGCTAAAAGTACTCAACTGGTGCTTCTAAAATACGCCTACCCCTATGTACCTAATCTACGTCTGGTACGAGGGAAGAAGTAAGTGTGGTGTAGCATAGGTTTAGTTTTCTTTGCCAAGAATCTATCCAAGATTTCTATTAGGGTCTAATCAGCTCCGTACCCTGGTTTTAGAATGAAGGAGGTCTGGTATCACTGTCTCCGGACTCAATTTCCCAACACCCCGCCAGGGGACCTTGGGAACACTGGAGCTGGATTCTCATCGAGAGAAAGGACAGCTTCTCGATCAGTGCGTCAGCTGAAGGGTCGGCTGCCTTCGGCACTTGCTGTAGCGATCTGCGTACTGCGTGAAGAGTATTATAAAATAATACTGTAAAAGCATTGTATGGTTTCTAAACCATAGATCAATACATACATAAATAACAAAAGCTAAAAGTACTCAACTGGTGCTTCTAAAATACGCCTAACCCTATGTACCTAACCTAAGTCTAGTACGAGGGAAGAAGTAAGTGTGGTGTAGCATAGGTTTAGTTTTCTTTGCCAAGAATCTATCCAAGATTTCTATTAGGGTCTAATCAGCTCTGTACCTTGGTTTTAGAATTTGGAGTTCTGGTATCTCTGTCTCAGGACTCAATTTCCTAACACCCCCCGAGGGGAGCTTGGAAACACTGGAGCTGGATTCTCAGTGAGAGAAAGGACAGCTTCTTGATCAGTGTGTCAGCTGCAGGGTCGGTTTCCTTCTGCACTTGCTGTAGCAAGCTGCATCGGGCAAGTAGATAGTCGAGCTGCTCCGAACCACCGTCTGTTTGCTTGGGCAAGTGTAGGCATATTTATACCTTGAAGGTGTCTAGTTTGACGTAAAGTCGGGCATAATAATGTCATCAAAGAACCCCAAGGGAATGGTAGTTCTTTGAAAACTCCATGAGTTCTTGGACAAATCAATATTCAAGCAAGGGGATGTCCCTGACTGCTTAAGCCAATTTTTCCAAGAAATGGTTGTGGCTTTTTGGGGCGGGTGGAAGTAGCCATGCCTGTATTTGGACTGCATGAGCTATGTCTAAATAAGGTTATGATTTCTATGCCTATATAAGGTTAATGTGATAATACCTATATAAGGGAATGAATCGGCAAATTTCGCTCGGATCCTAAAACGCCATACAACATCAACAATGGATAATGCAAGAAACAAGGGACAAAGGAACCTTAGATACTTTCTATATAAATACAGCACCTCTTGTTAGTGTTAGCTAGAGCGAACTGAGGCTTCCAGGCCAACACACTGAGCAGAGATGCTGAGGCTCCTGCATGTAGAAGCTCCAGCTGACAGTGGTCTGACGCATCCCTTGCGGGGTTTCCAAATCAAGACCAAGAATGGGTCCCACACTCTCTTGCTTCAGGTAATAGGGTTAGACTAAACCTAGAGGGATTCTTGGCTTCACACATACTCACATGCTAGGTACACTGAGGTATACTTAGATAGGCATCGTAGGAGAATGTGCTTTCTTTTATCATGCATGTAGGAGAGTAGGATATGCTTCCTATGGTTACCCCCACTTTTTGCTGTGTTTCACCGGTTTTTTGGCTTTAGTCTGGCTGTGGCCCAGCTAATAAGGACCACACCTAGCTGTTCTCTCTCTAAATTGATTGCATGTACTTTAGGTACATACCAGATTGGTTACTGGAACGCCCTTATGAGTCCCTAGTATATGGTACCTTAGGTACCAAGGGCATAGGTTCCCCGGAGGCCTACCAGGGGCTGAAGCATGTATTATGCCACCCCTGGGAAGGCTTCCAAAATGGCACCATAGATCTGCACTGGAAGAAAGGGTAAGGTGTTGTAAGCACTCCTTACTTAGATATAGTACACCTAAATCTACCTATATATAGACACATATTAACATATCAGTCACTCCTATGTAAGGCCTTGACAATCCTGAAGGCAGAGTGCTTGGTTTTGTGTGAGAGGGTGCCCTAGCATGAGCTTAGACACTCTGCAACTTTCGGAATCCCTTCCTTATAGCTCTTCTATGATATAGCCATGCCATATACTCTTAAGTGCATCATAATCCTCACGGTTAATGCTAACTTTGGTTTGGATTTATCAAAACATGTTGTGTTTGTTGTCAAACACTTTGGAATACTACACCCCCGCCAGTTCTGGAGGCAGGGGTAGCATTCCACCCTTCTAGAGGGAGAAGACTTGTACACACTGGTATACCCGGTAAAAGTTTAAAAGAGCCTCAGCATCACAAAATGGATGCTGCTGCCACAGACACGAGTCTGACCTCCTGCTGCTTGATGAAACTCCGGCAGAGGAGGCCTGGGCAATAGGTTTCCTGTCCAGGGAGGTGCCAGCACCTCCCAAGATAGGCTTTAGTGTATTGTGGCAGGGTGGGTTACAATCAGTGAATGCTTTTCAGGCACTGCCTGGGGCACACAAGGTGCTCCATGCATTTCCCAGTTCAAACCGGTTGCTGGGGCACTCAGCCCCAGCTCTGGTATGAAACTGGACAAAGGGGAAAGGGTGTAACCACCACCTCTCCAGGTTCTCCCGGAGGTGGGACCCTAGAGTTAGTCCAACCCCTAAACTTAGTGTAAGTATAGGAACCCAGTCCCTAGGACTTTAGATTACCCTGGACGAATCTCTGAAGACAAAATCTTGGACCTTCGACATTCCATATCGACTGGAAGAAGGAAGAAATCTCCCTTGGGGTCAAGAAGAGACCCCCCTGTTCAAACAGGTAACAAAGAAACATCTTGCTGGTCTGCATTTTCGAGGCTCCCACCGGATCCCAAAGAATCTGTGACACAGGACATTATTATTAATTTTGAATTTATAATGCACGCAGCTACCCTTGACAGCGTTTCCCGGCGCAGGCATGTCCACTACTGCAGACTGAGTGAACAGGGAGCTAATTACTGAGAGACAAGTCAGGTCTTGAGATCTTCGCGAAACTTGATATAAGAAGATTCGTGTTTCATAGAACCTGGGAGGGAATTCCAAAGTCTAGGTCTGAGACATGAAAAGGAGCGGCCACCCATTCTGGTTAGTTTGAAACTAGGTGTTACATAATCACCTTGAGTGGATGAACGTAAAGACTGACCAGGGACATATGGATGGATGAGTTCCTGAAGATAGACATGAGCAGTCTCTTGTTTGATTTTAAAGACATAGCACAGGGTCTTAAAATTGATGCAGTTGTCAATGCGGAGCCAATGCAGGTCCCGAAGGAAAGGAGAGATGGAGATTTTCCTTGGGACGTGGCATAGGAGGCGGGCTGCAGAATTCTGGACCACCTGGAGCTTCTTCAATACGTCTTGACTTACGCCCAAATAAAGAACGTTACCGTAGTCCAGGCGAGAGGTGACAAGTGCCTGGACTACCGTTTTTTTAGTGGAGTCAGGGAGCATCCAGATGATCTTCCGCAACCACCTTAAGATGGTAAAACAGATGGCGACAACGCTAATCACCTGTTGCCCCATTGAAAGATTGTTATCAATGATGAACCCAAGGTTACAAACTTGGGTAACGGGTTGGGGAAGAGGGCCCGTTTCCTGAGGCAATGTTGGGGATCCCAGAGATGCTTGTGTTTGTCTAAAATAACAACCTCGGTCTTGTCTCCGTTTAATTTCAGTAGATTGGAACACATCCACTCCTACACCCGACGTAGACCAAGCTGAAGGGAAGATATGGAAGCTGCCTCGGTGGAAGACAAAGAGAAGATAATTTGAGTGTCGTCGGCGTACGAATATAGGGATAGACCCGCACCCTCCAAAATGTTAGCCAGGGGTCTCACATAGATGTTGAAGAACAAAGGACTCAAAGTGGACCCCTGGTAAACTCTGTACGCAGATGACTGGATAGTAGATGAGGAAGTAGAAGAAAAAACCTGAAGTGTACGGTCGCTGAGAAAAGAGGCCAACCAAGTTAGAGCGGGGCCTTCAACTCCTGCCGACTGGAGAGACTTTAAGAGGATCATATGTGACACGGTATCAAAAGCGGCGCTCAAATCGAGTAGAATGAGCGCCATAGTCTCACCCCAGTCAAGGCAGGAGCGCAATTTCTCAATTACCCCCAGCAAGGTTGTCTCTGTAGAAAAATGGGTTCTAAATCCTGATTAAGAAGGATGGAAAAAGCCCAAGCTTTCCACATGAGCTGTAAGCTGACAATTAATATGTTTTTCCAAAATTTTGGAGAGCACAGGTAACAGTGAAATTGGACGAAAATTTGACAGGATCGTAGGATCGGCTCCGGACTTTTTTAACAAGGGGACCACCATAGCACGCTTCCAATCCAGAGGAATGCAAGAATCTCATAAAGAAGAGTTTAGAAGTTCATTAAGAACTCCAAGGGCACCTGGCGAAAGCTGTTGCAGGATGTTAACAGGTAAGGGATCAAGGGGAGAGCCGGATTTTAACCTAGCCAGACAGTCTAAAAAAGATCTGTTGTCAAAAGAAGACCATATCGAGATCTTAGCTATTGGGGGACGATGGCTCTCGCAGGTTGTACCTGACAGGAGACTCTCAATGTTAACAGGAGTGGGGGTTGTTAATGAGCTGTATATGGTCTCGACCTTAGTGACAAAGTAATTTGCAATGTTATTGCATTGAGTCTCGACGAGGGCGGGTGGCACAAGTGAGGTATTAAATCCTGCCAGCCTCTTAACCATAGAGAACAAAGCCCGCAGACGGTTCAGTGAATTCATAATAGTGTTCGACACAAAAGAAGCTTTCGCCGCCTTATAGGCCAGGTGATAGGCATTAAGGGCAGCCTTATAATCGGACTTACAACTGGGGGCATAGGTCTTATGCCATCTTCTTTCCAAGTGCTTGCACTTGGATTTCATGATTTTTAGATCATTATTGAACCATCGGGCGGGTGGTAAGTGAAGCTGTGTTTCAGTACCACAGGCAGGCAGGAGTTGATGGACCTAGCTAGCCAGTTAGACACCACAAGATTTAAAGATCGAAGAGGTAGATTGGTGTCCGGAGGATTCGACATTAGGAGACTATTAAGGGAGTCTAAATCTAGCGTATTCCAGGGCCTCCGAATGCCTACATCACCCGTGAGGGCTGGCACCGTGAAGACATGGACTTCCAGACATCTACGAGGCTGGCATGAGTCCCCAGCGAAGCTGAGACCTGCAGCTATCATGAGAGATGTGGGACTGGAACTCCTGGACATGCTGCAATTTTGCAAGTGCACCTACTTTCCAAAGTCTCCTGAAATTGTACATTGGGCTATGTATTGCCCTTGTGGCGAGCATATTTTGCACCAAAGCTGAGAGGCATACACTCCACGAGTGTTCAGTGGGCCCGCTTTCTTTACCACAGCTCAAGGCTCCTTTGCGATCTCAAGTCCATTGGCTAGTGGGTCCATACAAAGGAAAATCCTTTGTTTCTTGAGCTTTCCTGGTTGCTCCAGACATGCCCTGACTCCCCTCCAAAGGGTGAGTCCCTCAAACCTTCCTGGTCTGCCCCCTATCCAATCTTGTCATATTGTGTGGGTTGCTGTTGCCAAGGCTTTTTGGGTCCAATCTGGATACCGACACTGTAGCACTTCTGATGTGGGACAGCTTGAATTCAGCTCCTGGTTGTCATCGATGCCTCCTGGACCTCGTGGCTGAAGAGCCAAGCTTCACCTGCATCACTTGAAAGCACCAAACATCGTCTGTCATCTTCCTGTCACCATCCTGGTCGCTGGCTAGTGACCCAGCTTCTGTCCACTCTGCTTTCAGATTCTTCAGATCTACGATCCACCCTTCCATTCATCCGGAAGCTTTTCCTCTGCTCGCCTGCAACACTTCTCAACTCTCCATTGGAATCGACAACGAAATCCGACACGAAAAGACACCTATGCACCCTGCTTTCCTGGGTGAGGAAACACGAGTCCTTCATTGCTCCCATGGGTCTTGACTCTCGAAGTGTCTAGTTCTAAAGGGGTTTCACCGCAGTCCACTCAAAAGTGTCGTAACTCTTTAAAACTCTAACTTGAATTTTCTCCATAGAAGTCAATGGTGATTCGCGGCTGTGTTCAGACATTGCACGCGTCCCCGTGGGTCTCCTACGTCCCTACCTTGGGTGGTTCCTGGTTGTCCCAGCGGTTCTACAGTCCCTAGGCCTAACTTCTATCCCTCTCGTGGTCCTTATACCACTATTTTAGTATATGGTGAGGTTCCGTGAATTCTGAACCCGTATTATAAAGGTCATGGTTTCGTTACGAATTTTATAGTAGCGAACCGTAACTAGTGAGTGCGGCATGTACGAGTGATTTCGCCATGTTAAACTAATGGCTTCACTGTGTATTCATGGATTCTGTTCTGAACCCTCGGGTTCCATTTTGTGTACGGCAGCCATTTTGTGGTTGCCCTCACATAGGCCGATGACTACGGCCGAGCGAGTCTTTTGGTACACGTACATGTTAGCTGACTCCTAGGTGACCTGAGCGAACTGACCCCGTTGCCTGAAGCTAGCCTTGCTGAGCCAGTTCCTTGTCCGGTAGTTGATCGAGATTAGGATCAAAGAGCAGGACATTGCTGAGTTAATGGCACACACACACACACCCTTCTATCTTGCTCCTCATCTGTTTCTGTTCTTTCTTTTATGGTCTATTTATGATATGGGTTGTGGTCTTTTATTATGGGTTTGTCCGGCCTGTTCGAGCAAGAATGTTGCACTTTCCTGTGTAATTAATGGTGGGCTGGACAACTGAAAAGTGGGTTTGTCGATATACGATACCTTTTGCAAAGTTGCTTTCGATTGGACAATTTGTGAATTATGGGTGTTTGTTAGGAATGTGATTTTTGGCATAAAAGATAATGTCTCGCTCTACGAAAATTGAGCAGTTTCTGACGAACCTACTTGTGTCGTACTTTGTAGACTTCTGTTCCTGGTTGCAACCAATAAATTTGATCTTTGACACCACCGAGAAAAATCCTGTGTCTCTGTATTCTAGGACAGGGGAACCCGAAGACTTTGGGCGTGTCCCTGGCGCCGCTGGGTTCTAAAACCCGGTTCTTCAATGGTTTGTGAGGCCCCTAGCGCAAAACGTATACTGTGCTATTTACTGTGTGTAATTTGAATGAATGAATGAATGAAACAGATCTTGTAGATGCGCAAACTTAGCCCAATGGGCGTCAAGGCGCCTAAGTCAAATGCAGAAGCTAGAAAACTTACGGAGTCCTATTTTCTCATGGGTAGGCCCTCTTAAAAAAGTAGGTTTTAAGAGCCTTTTTGAAAGACTCAATGGTCGGGAGCGTTTTTATTTCTGTGGGAATGGAGTTCCACAGCTGCGGAGCCACCACGGAAAAAGCTCTGGCGCCCCATCTGGTCAGTTTGAAACGAGGAACAACCAGTTGACAGAGTCCCGCGGATCGGAGGTTTCTTGTGGGGACGTAGCGCATAAGAAGAGATCCGATAGCACTGGCAGGGCCATCCTTCAATGCTCTGTGGGTCAGACACAGAATTTTAAAGGCAATTCTGTGCTGCACCGGGAGCCAGTGAAGCTCCTTCCTGGCTAAGGTGGCAGAGGATGCTTTCGGAAGATCCAAGACAAAGCGTGCTGCAGCGTTCTGTAGAATCTGCAGACGATGTATCAGGCCTTTATTGACTTCCATATACAGGGAGTTGCAGTAGTCCAGCCTTGAACCAACCAGGGCTACTGCAACCTGTATACGGGCCTGGGGGGATAGGTATCCGCGGATTTTATTGAGTGTCCTGATCACACCCCAGCAAGTGGCCACAGTCCTGTGACTTGCAGGGACATAGAGAGCGAGGTGTCAAATAATACTCCCAGATTTCTGGCGGAGGGGGAGGGAGTGGGGCAGATGCCAAGAGAAGAAGGCCACCATTCACTCGACCAAAGATTTTGACCCTTCCCAAAGATCAACACCTCCGTTTTTTCGCCGTTGAGTTTGAGGGAATTTATAGTCATCCAGTCTGCCACATACTGCATGCAGACCCTGAAACTGGAGGCAGCTGTACTAACAGAGGTGTGAGCTAATGATACCATGATCTGGGTATCATCTGCGTAGGATACCACCTCCATCCCCTGAGATTTAACCAGTCTAGCAAGGGGGGCCACATAGATGTTAAACAGGGTCGGACTCAGGGCCGACCCTTGTGGCACCCCACACTGCAATGACTTGGCAGGGGAGAGGTGGTTCCCAAGCATAACTCTCTGTTCCCTTTCGGTCAAGAAGGAGTTTAAGAGACTCAAGGCCGGTCCTGTGACACCCGCTTCCCTTAGCCGAGATGTAAGGATGGCGGGGGATAGGGTGTCGAACGCGGCCGTGAGGTCTAACAGGACCAGAACCGTAGTTTGGCCAGAGTCCACCTTGCGTCGGATGTTGTCGATCACATAGGTAAGGGCGGACTCTGTGCTGTGGTGTTTCCTAAAGCCATGTTGTGTGTTATCCAGGTATTCCGAGGAGTCAAGGAAGGAGGACAGGTGGAAGTTCAAATGTGCCTCAAGCATCTTCGTGGGCGCTGGAAGGAGTGAGATCGGCCTGAAATTTTTCAGCAAGGCCGGATCCAGGGACGGTTTCTTGAGAAGAGGTCTAACAATTGCTTTCTTCCATATGGGGGGGAAAGATCCTTGAGAAATGGCCTGATTCAGGACCTGAAGCAAGGGAGGAAGAAGGCACTTTCTGCATTCTTTCAATTTTTTAAGCGGTATTGGATCAAGGGGAGAGGCCGATTTGGTCCTGTCCAATAGTAGGTTCAATGAATCAAGGGATAGTGATGGAAATGTCGTGAGTAGGCACGAAGGATCTTTGCCTAGTGAGTCAAGACTGGAAATGTCGGAAGGAATTTTTTGATCAAGAGCACGACAATGGGATTCAAGAGAGACGTGAATGTCATGAATTTTGCTGTGAAAGAAGTCAGAAATATCGTTACAGAGTTGTTGAGAGCTGACTACAGGGTCAGGGAGTTGCAGGGTGCATAGAGAGTCGGCGATTTTAAAGAGCTCTCTAGAAGAGGAGAGGGAACTGGTCAGATTGGAAAAATATTTCTGTTTCTCAGTTATTACTTGGAGTTTATAGGCTCGCAGAGAGGATATATGAACCTCTCTGTCAATTGGGTCCCAAGACTTCCTCCATTTCCTCTCGTTGCTCCTACAGCCTTGTCTAAGAAGCCTCAGCTGATTGGAAAACCAAGGTGCCGTGGGTGTACGGCGCGCAACATATCGCAAGGATGAGGGAGCAAGTTGGTCCACTGCGTTGAGAATGGAGTCATGCAGGATTTGTGCTGCCTCTGCTGCGTCGTTTACGGCTAAAGTATCAGGAGAGGAGACCAAAGGGGCAAGGGCCTCGTCAGAGATGTTTCTTAGATTTCTTCTGAGGGTAAAGGGAGAGGTTTCCCGGTTAGAAGGACAAGGGGCAGGAATGCATAGTTCAAATGGCACGGCAAAGTGATCAGACCAGACCACCTGGAGAGGAAAGCCGGTGGAAAGCCTGTCATCGTTGGAGAAGAAACCGTCGAGAATATGTCCTGCCTTGGGAGTAGAACTTTTTACAAGCTGGACAAGGTCACAGGATTCTAGCATTTCAACAAGTGCAATAGTGTCCTTTGAGTTGGTCTCATCTAGGTGAAAATTAAAATCACCCAAGATGGTGAAGGCAGTTCTTCCAATATAACGTTCAAGGATGGTCATTAGATCAGTGGGAAAAGTGGCTCTAGAACCGGGGGGTCTATAGATAAGGATCCCAGAAAAAGAGACTGAAGGAGATATGGATATGCAGAAATAGAATGATTCTAAGCGAGAAGAGGGAAGCAGTATTGATTTAGTTACACAGAGAAAGGAGGATTTCAAAAGAATGGCAATGCCACCTCCCCTGCGCAAAGGTCTGTCCTGCCTATGTAGAGAATATCCGTCAGGTATGGCCAGAAGCAGATCATGCCCAGAGGTATCGGAGGCCCAGGTCTCCGTGATAAAAACCCAGTCTGGTTGTCGGCTGTCAACGAAATCATGAAAGGCAACGTTGTGCTTGATAAGGGAGCGGGCATTAATTAAGAAGCCGAGTCTGCGTTGAGAGACAGGCTGTGGGGGCGAAGGGAGAGCACTAGGGGCGACAGTCCTAGGAGATAAGAAAGAAGCCGAACAGGCCCAACACCTGTAAGAGTGCAGGATCCCTTCCGGGGAGAAACGATGGGAGCAGGGTAGGGGTGAAGGTCGGAGAGCAAGGAGATCAGTGTTAGAATAAAATCTAGTAGTCTCACTTGGAGGAGAAGGTATAGGAAATGGGTCCAGCTCGTCCTGCAGCCCGTCCTCAGCGCGGACGGGCGCAGACGGGCTGGACTCTGGCGTGACTCCGGCGGGCATCCGCACAGTTCTTTTATTGTACTTTTGCCTCTAGCCTCATAAAGAGACTAGAGGGGTTGTGTTTAGAATAAATGAATATATTTTATATATATACCTTGTGCGGTGTACTTTCATTTGATCATTCAAGAGATTATAGACTGGTAAAACAAGCTGCTTTACATTCCTTCAAGACTTAGCCTGAAGGCTGATTTCCACAGCTACCACTAGGATAGCTCTCTATAAAGGTTGTCTTAAACCTACCATCAATAAGGGTTGTTTGAACTGGTGCAAGGTGCCCACTAGAATAGTGGACATCATATGCCAGGCCAACTTCTCACATTGGTGTGCAGCGTGTGGGATTTCAGCTTGCATTGTTTTAGCAGATAATCTTGAGAATATAATTTGAAAAAAAATCACTGAAGGTACCATAGGTACATATAATCCAAGCTTAGAATACAGTAAGTTCTACTGACCTTAGAGTTGTGTGTCAAGGGCCTAGCTCACCCTTTCTACAACTCAAGAGAGGTTTAGTAGGAAACCAAGTAGTGTAGGTAGGTGCACACACCACACCTCACTAGTCATGTCTTAAAAGATGGGACCCAGTGGGTCTGTTCCAGATGCCAGTCATGGACAGGTATCTAAGTATGACACATTTCCTTTCCAAGAGTAAAGGACTTTGTGTTCCATGATAAAATTAAAGCCAGGACAGAACCCCAATACCAAATGCCTTATAGAGGTGTTAATGCTTGATGACTTTAAGAAGGCATCAGATCCTGCGAAGGGAAGCAATGGGGTGGACATAGAAGAAGAAGAGAACCCTAGTGGGATGCCCCACCAGGACTCTGAAGATGATGTAGACCAGGAAGTGGATAATGATCTCGACCTGGGGAATCCAGATCTGCCTGGAGATGAGTAAGGCCAAAGAGGCCCAAACCTTGTCCTCCCAGGTAGAGTTGGTGGTATGCCAAGAAGGAACAGATCTCCTTTACAGGAGTCTAATAATTCGGGTAGGATCTTCTGCCTCTGCTCATAGCAGGGGTACTTCACTTGAGAAGAGAAAGCATAATGCTAGGATGAGAGAAGCTCAGCTTAGGATAAGGGACAATAAGTAGCCTTAGAAAAGGAGACCCTAGCTCTTGAAAGAGAGAGAAAAAAGATGGGGCTACAGTCCCATGGTGGCAGTAATATCCCTAGTGGTAGGGATAGGTCTTATGACCATAGTAACCTAAACAAGATTGTCCTTCCCTATCAGTATGGGGATGACATACACAAATGGATTACTGCACTGGAGAGGGCCTGCAAAGTAGAGAAGATACCCCAGGAGCCCTGGACAGCAATCTTGTGGCTCTCGTTTGCAGACAAAGGTAGAGATAAGCTCCTCACTGTAAGAGAAGAGGATGCTGATGATTACAAGGTCCTGAAGAGTGCTCTGATAGATGGGTTTGGCTTAACCACTGAACAGTACAGGTTGCAGTTCAGAGACAACCAGAAGGCCCAGACTCAGGACTGAGTTGAATTTGTTGATTGTGCTACTAAGGCTCTGTAGGGCTGGTTACAAGGCAGTAAAGTGTGTGACTATACAGGATTGTATAACCTGATCATGAGAGAACAAATTCATAATAACTGTCAGAACCAGCTGTCGCATCAGCACCTGATAGATTCTGATCTGACCTCTCCCCAAGAACTGGGCAAGAAGGCAGACAACTGGGTCAGAACCAGGGTGAAGCAGAAGGTACAGAACTAATGTGGTGACCAAATGAAGCAATATCAAAAGGGTGGGGAGAAAGGTAAAGACCAGAAGTCTTCACAAGGTCCCCAAAAAGCTTCTAATGGTGGGAGTCCCCACTCAAAAAAGAAAGAAGGCCCAAAGGAACCATGGTGCAAAGTGTGTAAGAATAATAGTCACTGGACCAGTGATTGCACCAAAAAGGAGACAGCTCAAGCCACCATTGCCCCTCAGGCTACTGTTCCCCCTAGTTTAGCTCTAAGTGGTGGTTCCCAGCAGAAGGGTGTAGTAGGGTTAACCCTTGGATGAGATGGACTCTGGCCTAGTCAGGGTGCCACCTCCAGCTGTTTTGTTCTGTGATGGAGGCATGGATATGACCTCCTCTGTGAGTCCAAGTAATCCGGGCAAGTACAGACAAACACCTTTGATTAATGAGAAAAAAGGCCGAGGCCCACAGGGACACAAGGGCAAGTGTCATAATGGGGACACAAGACTTTGTGGACCCTGGACAAGTCATACTTGGTGAGACTTAATAAGTGATCAATGTCAGCAATGTCAAGACAACCCTTGCCATGGCAGTTGTTGATTTCTCCTGGGGAGGGGTAACTGCCCTTAAGAAGGTTGTGATCAGTGCAGACCTCCCTGTAGAATGTTTGCTTGGCAATGATTTGGAAACGTCAGCCTGGTCTAAAGTGGAGTTGAGGACCCATGCAGCAATGCTTGGAATTCCTGCCCATGTGTTTGCTGTGATTAGGGCACAAGTCAGAAAGTCTAACACTGGATAGGCACTGGATTCTGGAATAATGGACCAGTTGCCTACCAAGAAAAGGAGCAGTAGGGTTAAGGCAGTGCCTTCCCCCCTGTCTCAGAGTGAGGATCAGACTTCCGAGGAAGCTGATTGTGAGCCTGAAGAAGGAACTGTCCCAGAGGAGGTTGAACCTGATCAGATTGAGTTCTTAGGGACAGGGGGCCCTTCCAGGGAAAATTTGAGTCAGGCGCAGTTGAGCTACCCTTCTCTTGAAACACGCAGTCAACAAGCTGCTGCTGAGGCTGCTGGAGAGGCTAGTGGCCAGGCGCGCAACACCCATTGGACTCACCGGGCTTCAGCCCTCCCGTCGTGTGTGGCAGCCCGGGATGAGACAGATCCCAGTCACACACAGAGCCGCACCCGAACATTTCACAGGTCTTTAGAAGACCATTTGAATGTTAATTATGCCTTGCCGTTGTTTAACCCCCTTCTAAGAGCCCCTGCAGCTCCACTCTGCCTACTGATTAAAGGTTCAGCCCCCCCAAAAAATGTTCTTAGCCCACCCCGAAATTCGGCTCTACTTGCGCCTCTGCTAGTGGCACCCATAAAATCTACTGGGATGATGGACTCCTGTATTCAGAGGGTAGAGACCCCAAGCCTGGTGCAGCCAGGAGGTTGATCATACCTTTGGCATTCAGGGGCTTTCTTTTGACACTAGCCCATGATATTCCCCAAGCAGGACACCTGGGCCAGAACAAGACTTGAGACTGAATTGTCCCTCACTTTCACTGGCCCCACATGTCTAAAGACACCCAGGAGTTTTGTTGCTCCTGTGTAACCTGCCAAGCCAGTGGCAAAGCAGGTGGCACTACAGACCCCCCCCTTACACAACTACCTGTGGTGGGGGTTCACTTTGAACGTGTAGGTATTGACATTGTTGGACCAATGGATCCCCAAACTACATCTGGGCACAGGTTTATCCTAGTGATGGGGGATCATGCCACTTGGTACCCAGAGGCAATTCCCCTGAGGACCACTACAGCACCTGTTGTGGCAAGAGGCCTCTTGGGATTTTTCTCAAGAGTGGGTTTCCCTAAAGTGGTAGTATCTGACAGAGGTGCAAACTTTATGTCTAGCTACTTGACTGCAATGTGGAAGGAGTGTGGAGTGAACTACAAGTTCACTGCACCCTATCTTCCACAATGCAACGGTTTAGTTGAGAGGTTCAACAAAACCTTAAAGGGTATGATTAAGGGTCTCCCAGAAAAGCTCAGGTGGAGATGGGATATCCTGCTACCCTGCCTTTTGTTTGCATACAGGGAGGTTCATCAGAAGGGGGACAACTTTGTCTGGTGAAGGAGGGATGGGGGTTACCTCTCAAACCCCCTAAACAGGATATTGTAGACTATGTACTTGGTCTCCGCTCCCGGGTGGCTGTGTAGTGTAGTTCCTATATTCCCAATAGGCTCTGCGCATTGGAATAATATAAACAGCAGTGTAGATGTAGGATTGAGGTCGACTAGGTCTCTACTGACTATATTAGACTTAATTAGTTTCACCAGCTAGCTCAGAGGTCACTAGAAACGTCTCGAATGTTCAGGAAAGAGTTAACTCTCCGGATTAGACAAGAAGGGATTAGCTTCTAACAACCATACAAACATGACAACTTCGCTCCCTCAGAATAGAGTGTATCTCTAGAGTCGTGTGAAAACAATAGGCAGCTATTTCACTCAGTCAATCATGCATACTTAGTTCCACCAGAGTGCAGAGAAATAGAGAGACGGGCGTTTTTCAATAAAAGGTGTTATTTTATTGAGCAGTCTTCTTTCTCATGCAAGAGAAATGAATTGCCACGATTGCAATACTTATTATGAAGTAAAGTGCGTACAGTAAAAGTAGTATTATGAAATAATACTGTAAAAGCATAGATATGGTTTCTTAGCCATATGATACTTTAAAATAGATAAATATATATACATACATAAAACCATTGATTAACGTACTCAACTGGTGCTTCTAACTACGCCTACCCCGATGTACCTGACCTAAGCCTAATACTTGGGAAGGAGTAAGTAAGTAGCAGTTAAAGTTAAGTTGGTTAAGATTGTTTTTTGCCAAGGATCTGAATCAAGAATTCTCTTTAAGGGTTTAGTCAGCTCCGTACCTTGGTAATAGAATGTGGGAGGTCTGCTATCTCTTTCTTCAGGACTCGATCTCCCAGCAAGGGTGACTCGGGAACGCCAGAGCTGGATTTTCTCGGCGTGAGAAAAAGTAGCTTCTCCAGCGCGTGAAAGGGGAGGGGTGGCTTCCGTGGGCTATCCCATCAGCTGGGCTCTCGGGCAAGTAGATAGCCGCTCTGCTCCAAACCACTGTGTCTTTGCTTAAGGCAACTGTTGGTATTTTATACCTGAAAGGTGCCGGGTTTGACGTAAGGTTGGACATAAGACGTCACTAGGAACTAACAGTTCTTTCTGGACTCCAGGAGTTCTTGTTCAAATCAAAACAAAAGCAGGGGGGAATTTCCCGGGCTGCTGGAGGCTTGGTTTGTTTAAAGAACGCGTTGTGCTTTCTAGGAGTCGATGGGAGTAGCCGTACTTTGCTTTGGACTGCATATGCTATTACTGAATATGGATATGATTCTTATGCTTTATAAGGATATTATTCATTATAACCGCATAAGGGCATGAATCGGGAATATCGAACTAGGGTCCTAGATAGAAATACAACACCCACTCCATGGATTAATGTCCATCATTACTAAAAAACTAAGCAATAGTAAACATATAACAATGCATGTGTGTTTTCCAACCCACCCCAAAATACATATTTCGCATTTGAAATGGTATATGGTAAATACACGAAAATGAGTATTGGTACTGTACGCTTTTCAAGCAGTGTCATCATTCAGTTAAATGCATATATATATCAGCTGAATGATTTGCGAAAATTACACATGAAATGGCTCTGAATACAGAAAAGAAGGTCGAGACCATTCCGTCACATATTTATACAAAATGCTGTATATGTGCTAGAGGCTGAGGTAAAATATTGTCTCTAGTATTCTAAAAATAGAAGCTCTGTTCTCTAAGAATAGTTCTACTTTAAGCAGAGTACCATGTGCCAAAAAAAGGTAAATATTTTGGAAAATGGAAAAAATTAATTTCGCTTTCAGGGGAAAAAATAGTTCCAAATGTTTTCAGTAGCTTTGTTTATCAAAACTGAAGGCTGAATTCAGAGTTCAGGGAACGCTGTGTGATCACTGTTTTTTAAGAGTTATTCTCGTTGACTGGAGAGAACATCATATCAGACAGACTCACAAAAAAGTGGTCTACAACATCAGGGGAAAGTTCGACCAAGTTCGAAAATGCTGCAACTGTGCAGTTTGGAGCGTTATTGCTATCATCGATGTTTGGATCAGCAAAGCTCACAGAAGGTTGTACCTGTTTGGTGCTGCTTTCCTCTCGTACCTCACTGCCACCTATTCGTAGTGGTGAAGTCTCAACGAATGCCGTCATCAGAATAGGTAGCCGCTGGGGACAACACGATGCATGAGTCGTTACTGGACCTAGCAAAGTATCGATATCCTTTGGTACTGCTGATGGTAGTGTAAGACACGTCCAACACGCATTCTTCTCCGCATAGCAGACATCGAAGCGCAGGTAAGATGCAATCCTGCCAGATTGGTCTGAATGAAAGAAACCAGGTTGTACTTAGATCTCTTAGCCGGGCCAATTCGAGGACCTTAGTGATACGGTCTCGGTATCGTATTGCTCGGATAGTTTCTTCCATCGTTGCTAGAGTCTTGTCTGTGGATTGGCTTGCCATATCGGAGCAGAAGGAACAAAAATACAATTCCTGCCATGAGTCCCAAGATTAAGGGTAGGCCGCCAAAGACAGAATGGACAAAATTCGGGAAGATGTCCAGAACTGTTTCAAAGGGTGCTAACAGTCTCGAAAAAACTGTCTTAAATACATGTGCGATGCCACTGGTATCAGACATGTTTAAGATTTGGCTTAACATTTCTACGAAATGCACCGGGCAATTTGTCAATAAAAGAGAATGTATCTCTGCCGATGTCCTTGCCATTTGCAGATCATACGTTTCTTTGGATGACGTTAGAGGCACAGTTGTCTGTAAAAGAATAGACTTCATTCTGCTTAGAGTATCAATTCGAATAGAAGAGATATTCAACGAAGGCCATAACGCAGCCCCCATATGTGGATTGCTTTGTGGATACAATACTTGCATACAGCAAATGACCCTGGAAGTTACGGTCACGAGATAAGCTTTCCCTGGAACCATCCCACAACAGCTGTGGTCACTTATTAAAACGTAACTCCCATTACTAGGTTGTCTAAAAAATGGCTCTATCTGTTTTGCAGGCGTGCCATGCAGGTGACATGAAAGGTTATTTGAAGACCCTTTGCAGGCTCCATGAAAGTTAATACCTTGACACAGAAGTGTACCGCTTAGTGATTTTTTACATTTGTTACCACTAAGTAATACATCCTTTTGCCCTTCACTATTCACTATAAAATCTGTGTGTATAGGGTAAACCCCAGGTTGATTTGATGTATTCTTTACCCAATCTTTCATACTGGCCTGCAGGTATATACTCTTGGCAGTATTTAAACTGGAAAGTTGTTATCGGAATTGAAATTGTTTCGTGTATTATCCATTCAATGACAGGTCTCTCCGACATTGTCAATGGTAATCTCCCAAGTTTTTCAATGCTCAGAATCGTATAATCTGCTACTTTTTGTGCCAAACTGATTTGTTTAAAGGTATAAAGTTAAAGATACCGAATAATGACGTTGTGTTGCTTAAACGCCATGGTAGGTAGCCTGAACGCAGATTTTGCAACGTCCAACCAAGCTGTACAATAGAACGTAATTGAGACTGACCATGTTGTAACATTAGTAAGTCCTGCTCCATTATATCAATAGCAGATGATACAATGCTGTCCAATGAATATATTCTGGAGGACAGAGTCGTTAACTCATTGTCCACCACAGAAAGTGATTTTTCCAAATTAATACGATCAATTTCTCGAATTTTTTCTGCTGTTGCAATTTGCATTACTTTCCAAGCTTCGTGGTACACAGCGTATATACCGGCCGCTATGAAACGTTTTTGACGCTGTTTGTGTGGTCCCAGTATGAAATCACGCAAGTCAGCACCGTCTTTAAGTAAAGTCAAGTGTTGCTTAATTTCAGCCAGTGGGTATTTCTGTAGCCACTCAAGGCATTGTTTCCCTACACTGTATGTTGTAACTATCCCTGGATGTTGTCTCTGGGAGTATCTTGGGTCTGGCCTGGTCATTTTGAACCCCTGTATTTTGTTCAGGAATCTATTTTGACAGTTATTTGTGTCTGTTGGCCAGATCAACAACTTTTTCCAATCATGATGTGTTCTGTTTTGGTGTAAAATATGGGATATGTCTATCTCCACATCGGTAGTGCTATCACTATCTGATATAGGTTTCGGAATAGACGGTGTATTTAAGTCTTTTATCTTAGCTAAGCCAAGACAAGTAGTTTGTTGAATTGTGTCATTCAAAAATATCATTTGTTCTGGGATAATGCAGGCCCTAAATAATGCTTCTAGGCCTTGTACTTGCCATTCTTTGGTCCCCCATATTGTTTTTGTTTCAATGTTGTTTTTCCAAAATTCGAAACCAAATGTAGACATTTTGTCATAAAATTTTTCAGAATAAATCAATTTGGTATTTGTCAACATTGATTTCATTCCTGTCCTAGTTAACATTTTAAAAGAAAACATTTTTGGATCACTGTTGTTAAACCCTGAGAAGTACTGGAATTTCTCATAAAATGTTTTCGAGCTGCCTTTTGGTGGTGTTGGACAGTGTTCCCATTGATTATAAGATAAAACATTTCTAGGCTGTGCCGTTTTATGCAAGTAGTGATCACCAAAGTGATTATAACTGTATAACTCTTCATAATTCGATGAACCCTGTAAGTAATCATGTTCAGTATATTTGGCTGACATTACTAAATCTGACATCATATTATACTGTTTTCAAAGTCCCAATAATCAGAGAAAGTACTAGGGGCCTCATTTATGACTTTTTGCTGTAGGGAAGCGCAGCAGGCCTTCCTGCTGCGCTTCCCTACGGCAAAAGAAAAGGGCAGAAATGCGCCCTATCTATAAGATACGGCGCATTCCTGTCCTTTTCCCCTCCGCCGGCGCACAATGGGCTGCCTGCGCCAGCGCAGGCACCCTTGCACCATGGTGCAAGGGTGCCTGCGTTGCGGGATTATTATTTTTATTATTTTTAGGGAAACCTTTCTGTACAAAAATAATCACAAGAGGCTTTTCCTCTTTCTATGTGTGCTGCAGAATGCAACACACATAGAAAAAGGAAATACGAGGAGAAATAAAGACATTTCTCCCTGTTGCGCCTCCCTTACGCCTCCCCTGGGGAGGCGTAAGCTTTTGGCACTGCTTCAGAGTTACGATTTCTCGTAAATCTGGGGCAGTGTCAAAAAGCCATGGATGTTGCTGGGAACGCCCCCAGCAACACCCATTGCACGCCCCTGGGGGCCGAGCGGAGACGGAGATCCATGACACGGAGGAGCCCGGCCATGCACAAAGGCAATATGGCGGCGTGAGGATTCGGAGCGGACCGAGGACTGTGGGCGCTTGCGGCTGATGTCCTGGTGGCCGCCGAGTGGAGCGTGGGGAGCGGAGAAGCGTTTGAGGACACCCTCGGGTCCGAGCGAGGGGCCGGAGGCATTGTCCCCCCAGATTGCAGTCAGTGCGATTCCTAGCGCCCTCCCCCCTCCCCCTCCCGCTCGCTGTCCTGGAAGCTGGCGCAGGACGGGCGGACCTGGGGCTGCGGCGCCTGTGGCGGGCGGAGGCCGCACACATAGAGCGCTGGCCTGAGACGCCTGGAGGGAGCCGCGCTGATAGGCAGACCCGACCGCATGAAGACGAGCTGGTGCAGGCGGGCGGCGGACACTGAAGCCGCGGTAGCGGATGGGCTGGAGCACACGCAGCGGGGGACCCGGGCACTCGGGAGGCGATTCCACGCCTATGAGCTCCTGAGGACGGGAGGCGCCCTGCCTTTACCTTTAGATCACAGGGGCTTCTTATATTAGCGGGAATCGCCCACCTGGATTGCTGTGACTGCGAGGTGGAGCACATCTGGAGCGAGGGCTGTGGTTGTTCTGTTGCACTGTTGCAGTGCCCTGGTCGGGCGGCCGGCGTGAGCGGCACCGGGGGGGCCCCCGCCTCCTTGCCTGGAGGAACGTTGCTGCCCGGGGGGCTGGATTTGGAAGGTGGCCCTGGGCCCTAATGGTGGCATTGAACTGTGTATTGCTGGTAATGGCCGCAGCCTGAAGGTGCGTTTTGGGGTCACAGCTGGCACAGGACGGACGCAGGAACTGACTTTGCCGAGGTGTGGGGAGCCCTGTTGTGTGTCGCCGCTGTCTTTCCTGGTAAGGAGCAACTGGTGGTGTGACTGGAGGGGGAGTTGCGGTTGGCGGGGCCATAACTGGTGGACTAGGGGGAGCATCCTCCGAGCGCAAGATGGCCGCTGCGGGCGGGGTTCTGGGCCCACCGCCAGGACTGGAAGACGCATCCACCTCGATTCAAACTGGAGGTGCCCGGGCCCCACAGGATGACACTACGCCGGAACAGAGGCTGAACTTGCGTCTCGACGCTATCCTGGCCGCGATTACCACGACAAAGGAAACACTGCACGATGATATTGCGCAGGTTGCCACGGGGCTAGTCCTCCTGAGGGCTGACCACACCAAGCTCTCCGATAAGGTGAAGGAACACGAACAATTACTCCTGGACTTGAAGCCTGCTGTGGTGACGGCGGAACACAAAATAACGGATATTCTTGGTCGTTTGGCGACTCTGGAACGACGGGCGGAGGATGCGGAAAGTCGTAACAGAAGGAACAACGTAAGGGTGGTGGGCCTTCCGGAAAAGATTGAGAAAGACGACACAGTGGCGTACATGGAGGACTGGTTTAAGACTGTAGTGGCGCCGGAGGGGCTTTCTCCTTTCTTCTCCTTAGAGAGAGCGCACAGGGTCCCGGCTAAGCCACCCCTGGAGGGCCGACCACCCCGACCAATGGTGGTGAAACTGCTGCACTATAAGGACCGCGACCTCTTGATACAGAGAGCACGTTCCCAGGGTCCCTTCCAAGTGGATAATAGCAAGGTTACGATCTTTCCGGACTATACGCAGGAAGTGCAGAAACACAGGGCATCCTTTCTGTCAGTTAAAAAAGAGCTGAGGGAAGAGGGGATTCAATATTCCTTGCTCTTTCCTGCCAAACTACGGATTATCCTCGATGGCAGGACACACTTCTTCCAAACTCCGGACGAGGCTTGGTCGTGGCTAGAATTGTACCATGCTGGAATGGACCGCACGAATAAGAGCGGGAGGGAAAGACCCAAACCGATCCGGATCAGGAAGTCGCAGCGCATTCGCTCACGGAACATACTCCAGCGGGCCATGCGAGATGCCCAGATGGCGGAGGACAGGAAAGGGGCTGTGGCTGCAACCGCAAGCATTACGGGATCACAGCGGGACAGAACGTCGGAAGGGTCGGCCTCGGAGGAAGAGGGCGAGAAATCTGGAGGCGATGAATCGGAAACGGGGAGTACCAAGGGTCCAGAGGTTACCCCACAGACTTCGGATGGAATGTTTAATGAGTGATGTTTCGATGATTCTGGTAACCCCGGGGTACCTGCTGGGACTGACTCTCCAGACTTTTGGTTTGCGGACAGGTATGAGGCTGAGCAGGCAGCATGGGACTGGGGCGCGGAGTGGGTGCTCTACCTGCCCTGGTTCAGTGCCCTATCACCCTCTTGTGGCCCTTAAGGCCTTCTGTGGTGGCGACCACAGATTAGTGTATGTGTGTGGTTTTGATGGTTTGGAACGGGACTGAAGCTGGGTTATTAGGTCCTGTCCTGGGGAGTGGGGTTTGGGGTGTTTTGTGGGGGGTTGGGAAGGGGGGGCAACTGCTGCAATGCGGGGAACAACTGTTTAATGGTGACACTGTGTAGAAATGTCTATTCTGGGGTCGTTACCTAATGTGAAATGTATTACGTGGAATGTCCGCGGACTTCAGACAATGGTGAAACGTCATAAGGTGCATGCATACCTGGTGAGGCGGGGAGTGCAGATAGTAATGCTTCAGGAGACTCACTTAACTAAGAAAGAATGTGGAGCCTTGCAAAGGAGGTGGCGGGGTCAAGTGTTTGGCACGACCTATTCAGCATTTGCCAGAGGGGCCCTAATATGGGTGAGAGCGGGGACTCCGTTCCAAGTCACGACACAGCGGGTGGACCCCGAGGGTAGGTATGTGCCGGTGGAGGGGAGGCTTTACGGTAGAGAGGTGGTCCTCTGCAGTGTGTATGCCCCCAATTCTGATCAGGCCCGTTTTTTTGACGGCTTAACGAGTTCGCTGGCTCACTTTTTGGCTGGCCCGGTCTTATTAGGGGGCGACTTTAACTCGATCACTGATGTGGTACTAGATAGGTCACATCCGCCGTTGGTCGACTCCCCAGTTCGCAGGCTGGCGGCTCATAGGAAGGATTGGCAGGAGAAATGGGGATTGCTTGATGTGTGGAGGGAGCAGCTGTCACGGTTAGCAGCGGACAAGTAATCCCAATGGAGAATACACAAGCCACTAACCTGAAGTGTCCAGCTAGCGGGGACCACGGCTAGATGATAGTCTTCACTATACCAGATAGCACTGACCCTCCCCGTGTGATATACACACCGGAGACAGGTAGTCCTCCAGGTAAGGGGAAGGATAGTTGCTCGGGGAAGGTTGTTGTGAAGACACCCCTCAAGGTCTGGTCTGAGACTTCGGATGACTTCAAGGCACAACAATTGTCTAGAGACACAAGAACACTTGTTAGCACTACAAATGGGCAGAGACTATAAATGTAACAGTTAGACATATAACCAAATGTACACTTACGGATAACCACCGCTTGTAATATCCTGAAGTCTGGTTTAGCAAAAAGACTCAAGTTCAAGCGAATGGGTTGCTGTTACTTCACAGATAGCTCCACAGGAAAAAACAAGTTTCTGAAAAGACCACCTCGTAGTTGGAATCACTACTGGTGGGATTGATGTTTTTAGTATCTGAATATCACAACTATCCTCAAGGATGTTCCGTAGATAAAGTAGAAAACTGTACTCTAATAGCACGGCCGTGCTAACTGTATGTACCTGAATTCTACTTACTGAAATACAACAAGGTTTCTTTGGCGTCCTCAGCGGGAAGGCAAGCCTCCGCGCACCCTCGGCTCTCGGCGTCCTCAGCGGGAAGGCAAGCGTCCGCGCACCCTCGGCTCTCGGCGTCCTCAGCGGGAAGGCAAGCGTCCGCGCACCTATGATTCTCGAATAGCTAGTTCCCAACACGATCGATAAAACCGGAAGGATTGACAAGCATCCGGTGATGGGACAGGAGTGTTTTTATACGCTCTCAGAGGGCTTGGACTGATTCGCCAGGCCCCGGGGCATTCTGGGAGATGTAGTGCTGCAGCGGTATTTCCTTACACTAGCTCTCCAGCTATGGGTAATCGCGACAGAACCCCCTCTCGAGGATCGCCGTCCCGGCGGTCGACCTGGCTTCCCTGGATTCTGCAGATGGAATTGTGTCACCAATTCAGGGCAGTGGAGATTCTGCTCTGGTTCCCAAGTACTCTCCTCAACCCCAAATCCCTTCCAACCAACCAAATACTGCACTCTGCCCTGATGGATCCGTGAATCCAACAACTCTTCTACCTCATATTCCTCCAACCCCTCCACCAACACAGGGGCTGGATGTACAGGTAATCTAGTGTCCAAAGGACAAGGCAGGAGCAGGGAAACGTGAAAAACAGAATGGATTCTCCAGTTCTGGGGAATCGACAATTTCAATGCCACAGGGTTGATGACTTCCTCGACACTATAGGGACCAATGTATCTAGGTTTGAGTTTGTTAATACCCCGGAAATGAATGTTTTTAGTGGAAAGCCATACCTTGTCCCCCACCTGGTAGACCGGTTCTGGAGTCCGTTTCTTGTCGGCGTAGCGTTTCTGCGAGGCTTGAGCTTCCGCCAGGTGACGTTTTGCATCTATCCTTACAGCCTGTAAATGCGCATGATGTTCCTGTATACTGGGTAGGTTGGTTGATACCGGCCAATCGAATGGCAGTATGTTTGGATGATATCCAAGCAGGCAAAAGAAAGGGGAACAACCCAGAGTGGAATGGTCTGAGTTATTGTACGTGAATTCCGCTAGCCATAAGAGAGTCACCCAATCCGTCGAGTTTTGCAAAGTGAAGCAACGCAGATATTGCTCAATTGTTTGGTTGAGCCTTTCCGTTTTTCCATCTGTCTGCGGGTGGTAACTGGTAGAGAGCCTGACATCTATAGCTAACGATTCACAAAGGGCTTTCCAAAAACGGGATGTGAATTGAGATCCCCTGTCGGTGATGAAGACTCTCGGAATGCCATGAGCCCTGATGAGATGCTGCAATATTACCATGGCTAATTCCGCAGATGTGGGCAGACCCTCCAAAGGTACAAAATGACCCATTTTGGTTAAATGATCCACAATCACCAGAACAGTCGTTTTTCCTTGGCACACAGGCATTTCCATGATAAAGTCCATTGAGACCGTATGCCACGGTTTAGGGGGTACTGGAATAGGGCGTAGTAGCCCTGTAGGTCTGGTGTGGTTTGCTTTACCTTGGGTACACACTGAACAATTCCTTACATATTTTTTGACATCAGTTCGTAAAGAAGGCCACCAGAAGGATCGCTCTATAGTCGCGATAGTCTTGTACACCCCCCAATGCCCGCCTAACACAGAGTCATGGGCCCATTTGAGCACCTGCATTTGTAACCCAGGGTCCGGCACAAACAAGGCTTGCCGGTAATATAGGAGTTCGTCGGTTTGCGATCTCCATTGGGGATCTTCTTGCAGCCAGGTTTGGACATCGACATCCGTTAATGCCACTCTTATATCCTCGATAAAGTCTGTGGAGGTGAGCAAAGCAATGGTGTTTTCGGGAAAGGATTTTTCAGGCAGGATTGATGATGGTTCAACTGGGACCTCAGACTGGGGTTCTTGAGTGTCTTGATTCCTGGAGAGGGCATCAGCTTTCCCATTTTGAGGGCCGGGACGATATTTGATAACGAAGTCGTAATCAGAAAAAAAGAGAGTCCATCTCAATTGCCTGGGAGTCAGAGCCTTTGCTGTTTTTAAGAACAACAAGTTCCGATGGTCCGTATAGATTTCAATGGTATGTCGAGCTCCTAGCAGGTAATGTCTCCATTCTTCACAACCTCTCTTGATGGCAAGCAACTCTTTGTCTGTGATGGAATAGTTGATTTCACTGGGACTGAGTTTCTTAGAGTAGAATGCCACCGGGTGTATCTGTCCTGTTTCGGGGTGGCGTTGCGAGAGCACTCCTCCCAAAGCATACTGTGAGGCATCTGTTTCCAGAATGAATGGAAGTTGGGAATCGGGATGTCGCAATATGGGGGCCTGGGTGAAACTGTCTTTTAGAATACAGAATGACTGTTTGGCTTCCTCACCCCACTTGAAGGGAACGTTTTTCCGTAACAGAGTGGAAATGGGGTGGATGATTTTAGAGAAGTCCTTTATGAAACATCTATAATAGTTAGCAAAGCCAAGGAAACTCTGCACCGATTTGACGTCTTTTAGGGTTTTCCAATTCGTTATGGCTTCAACCTTCCCACTTTCCATCTGAAAGCCATTGGGGTTGATCACGTACCCCAGGAAGGAGACTTCTGTGGCATGGAAGAGGCACTTTTCCAGTTTGGCAAACAGCTGGTGTTGTTGTAAATGACTCAGAACTTCTTTGACATGCTGTTCATGTTCCTGGAGAGTACTGGAGTACACCCGGATGTCGTCGATGTACACCATACAGATGGTATCCAGAAGGCCCCTGAGCACTTCGTCCATAAAGAATTGGAATGCTGCAGGGGCGTTGCATAAACCAAAGGGCATGACATTATATTCAAACAAACCGAACTTTGTTCTGAACGCTGTCTTCCACTCGTCGCCCTTCTTTACCCGGACCAGATGATAGGCCCCTCTCAGATCTAGCTTGGTGAAGTAACGAGCGCCCTTTATCTGGTCCATCATGACTGGAATCAATGGAAGGGGGTATCTATTCTTCACCGTGATGTTGTTCAAGGCTCTGTAGTCTATGCAGGGTCTCAATTCTGCACAGTCCTTCTTCGGAATGAAGAATAGAGGCGAAGAAGCAGGTGAAGTGGAATGGCTGATAAATCCAGTAGCTAAGTTATCCTCAATGTAGCTCTGAAGATAGGTATTTTCATGTTCTGTCAAGGCATACACTCGACTACACGGAATAGCCGCACCAGGGAGGAGTTCGATGCAGCAGTCGTAGACCCAGTGTGGGGGTAATCCGGTAGCTTTCTGTTTATCAAACAGAGAACGGAATTCATTATAAATCTCTGGTAGATTGGACGTGCTGCATATGTTTGTCTCTACGCATGCAACAGCCAGATGGCGGATACCAGGACGCTCTTCTTCTCCAGTAGATAAAGAAAAAGGGTGGTAACAATGTTCCATACAGTAGGGGGAGGTTAAAGCTACTGTGCGAGCAGACCAACTCACCACGGGATCGTGTAGCGTGAGCCATGGCATGCCTAAGATTAGACGAAATTGGGGAGCAGCAATCAAATCAAACTGGATATACTCCGTGTGTTCTCCATGCTGCATTTGCACAGGGATGGTATGTTTGATAACAGGCCCAGATGACAAGGTGGATCCAGCCACGGCCTTCACATGTTCTGGTTCTTCTTTCTGTTCCCACGATATCCCAAGGGACTCTGCGTAGTCCATGTCCATATAATTTCCCGTGGCTCCTGAATCTAACAGCGCATCCATCTGCGTCACGTTATCCCTCGTTGTCCATAGGGACACAGGCAAGTTCATATGAGCTACAGCCGGCATCATCGTATTGGCAAGTAAGGTGGAGATCGTTGATTGTTTTCGATCCGTCCCAGAGATCTCAACCTGGGTTGGACATTCTAGTTTTGCGACGTCTCTCTGGTTCCAAGAGCTGCCGCTTTTCGTGGGGCGGAATTTTTCTCTGATTGTGGGGCTCTGGCTCCGCACTCTCGTATGAAGTGACCCCCTTTGCCACAATAGAGGCATAGTTTCATCTTCCGCCGTCGCTCTCTTTCCTCAGAAGACAAGGGACCTCGGATACCCCCGATCTGCATGGGCTCAGTACCATCAGAACTTTTGCAACTGTCTTCAAGTGCGGGTTTGAATTTAGGGAACCATCCACTTCCGTCACCCCTGCTTCTATCTCCTCTTCTCTCTAACAGCCTGTGATCTAATTGTACCGTTAGGTCGATGAGTTCTTCACAAGTAGCAGGCAGTTGGACTACCTGGGACAAGACGTCTTTCAATTCACTCCTCAGGCCTTGATAGAACAGCGAGGTCCTTTTTTCTTGTGGCCAATCTGTTTCGGCTAAGAGACAATTGAATGAGGTGATGTATGACAATAAATCCTGTGACCCCTGTCTTAGTGTCAAAAGCTCTTTATCCAAGGACAACATGTGGGTTTTTCTATCAAATAGCTTCCTTAAGGCAGAACAGAAATCGGTGAAATGGTGCAAAACGGGATCGTTTCTTTCCATTAAAGGAATAGTCCAGCTTGCAGCGTTTCCACCCATATATGACATCATGAATGCGGTTTTTGCTGCTTCGTCCTGAAACACAGACGGTTTACACAAAAAGTGGAGGCGGCACTGGTTCAGGAATGTCTCAAATTTCTTTGGATCTCCGTAGAACCTCTCAGGGGGAGCCAAAGGAATCCCTGTATTCTGTATGACGTGCACCGTCGGTGTATGGTTCGTGGAGGACGAAGGTATGGCAGAAGGAGAGAAGAACGCACCCCTGGCGGCCATAGGGGTAGTGGGCTGTGATACAGTTTGTACGGGAGGGGGAAGCGTGGCTTCTCTAATATAAGACCCTGCCCCAGGATTCTTTCGTGACATGCCAGCGACTTCCCTACGCATGGTATTCATGTCCTTTCTGAGCTCTTGGTTTTCAACTCGAGAAGCATGCACTTCTTGCTGTAGTAAGCTAAACCCCTCAAGCAACGAGGCCAAAGTCGCACTCGTATCCATGGCCCAGGCTAGGCTTCTTTCTTGGGCTTGTCAATCTGTCACGGTTAGCAGCGGACAAGTAATCCCAATGAAGAATACACAAGCCACTAACCTGAAGTGTCCAGCTAGCGGGGACCACGGCTAGATGATAGTCTTCCCTTACCAGATAGCACTGACCCTCCCCGTGTGATATACACACCGGAGACAGGTAGTCCTCCAGGTAATGGGAAGGATAGTTGCTCGGGGAAGGTTGTTGTGAAGACACCCCTCAAGGTCTGGTCTGAGACTTCGGATGACTTCAAGGCACAACAATTGTCTAGAGACACAAGAACACTTGTTAGCACTACAAATGGGCAGAGACTATAAATGTAACAGTTAGACATATAACCAAATGTACACTTACGGATAACCACCGCTTGTAATATCCTGAAGTCTGGTTTAGCAAAGACTCAAGTTCAAGCGAATGGGTTGCTGTTACTTCACAGCTAGCTCCACAGGAAAAAACAAGTTTCTGAAAAGACCACCTCGTAGTTGGAATCACTACTGGTGGGATTGATGTTTTTAGTATCTGAATATCACAACTATCCTCAAGGATGTTCCGTAGATAAAGTAGAAAACTGTACTCTAATAGCACGGCCGTGCTAACTGTATGTACCTGAATTCTACTTACTGAAATACAACAAGGTTTCTTTGGCGTCCTCAGCGGGAAGGCAAGCGTCCGCGCACCCTCGGCTCTCGGCGTCCTCAGCGGGAAGGCAAGCGTCCGCGCACCCTCGGCTCTCGGCGTCCTCAGCGGGAAGGCGTCCTCAGCGGGAAGGCAAGCGTCCACGCACCTATGATTCTCGAATAGCTAGTTCCCAACACGATCGATAAAACCGGAAGGATTGACAAGCATCCGGTGATGGGACAGGAGTGTTTTTATACGCTCTCAGAGGGCGTGGACTGATTCGCCAGGCCCCGGGGCATTCTGGGAGATGTAGTGCTGCAGCGGTATTTCCTTACACTAGCTCTCCAGCTATGGGTAATCGCGACAGCAGCACCCGGAGATGAGGGACTACTCCTACTTCTCTACAGTGCACGAACTGCATGTTAGATTGGACGCAGTGCTGTGTAGTGGCACTTTGGTGACGCTGGTGTCCAAACTGAGTACCTGGCTAGGACCATATCGGATCATAACCCCTTATTGGTGTCAGTGCAGTGGCAACGGGCTAGGTCGGCGGTCCCATCTTGGAGGCTGAGGCCTGAGACACTGGAAGATCTGGTGTTCAGTGACATGGTTCAACAGGGCATTGACCGCTACTTTGCGGAGAATGAGGGCTCGGCCACGTCACGTTCGGTGGAGTGGGATGCGATGAAAGTGGTGGTGAGAGGTGTGTGCATGGGTAGATTCTCGAATGCGCGGACGGCGGTCCTGAATGATTTGGCAAAAGCGGAAGAGGAGTTGCGTGGCCTGGAGCAACAGAGGCCTGGCCGGCCGGAGCTACAGGAGAGATTGGCGGAAGCGAGGGAGGTGGTGGCGACTGAGACAGAAAGGCTGCGGTGCTATGACTATAAGTTGTACAACGTTAAGGTGCATGAGGAACGTGATAAAGTGGGTGCACTCCTAGCCAAACTTGCAGACCCGGAGCCTAGGGGGTGCCCGGTCATGAGTATCAGAACAGAGGGAGGGGAGGTGGTCTACTCACAATCAGCTGTGCTGGCGCGCTTTCAGTCGTATTACACGGGATTGTATGAATGCCACCTGGAGGTGGAGAGGGCTGAGATAGGCGACCATTTGGCCTTGCTCCCACTGCCAGTGCTGGATAGTGAGGATGCCAAGTAACTGGGAGGTCCGATAACACTAGCTGAGGTGAGAGTGGCTATTACACAGATGGCTCAAAATAAGACCCCAGGGGTGGATGGTTTGCCAATTGAATTCTATGCCAAATTTGTTGATACCCTAGCGTCAAAGCTAATGGTGGTGTATTCGGAGGCCAAGCAGCGAGGTTGCCTGCCTGAGTCAATGAGGGAGGCACTAGTGGTGCCACTGTTGAAGCCAGGCAAGGATGCGTTGAGTGTGACGTCTTACAGGCTGTTATCAATGCTGACGGTGGACTACAAGATTCTGAGTCGCATACTGGCCACCAGGTTACTGCCGCACATGACAACACTGGTGCATAGGGACCAGGCGGGGTTTATCCCAACTAGGAATACCTCCATGAATATACGAAGGCTGGTCCGGATTTTGGATAGTGCCGGGTCTTCGGCTCTTGATTCCGTGGTATTTGCAGTTGATATCGAGAAAGCTTTCGATAGCCTTGAATGGAGGTATTTAGTCGAGGTACTGCTGAAGTTTGGAGTTGGGGAGGGCTTCCGGAGTTGGACGAGGGTTCTTTACAAGTCGGCTAGGGCAAGGGTGTGCCTGGGCCCGCTGATATCTTCGGCCTACCCTGTTTGCAGAGGGACGAGACAGGGCTGCTCATTGTCACCCCTGCTGTTCGCATTGGCGATGGAGCCGCTAGCGGCGCAGGCGAGGACAGGCGCCATATATGGAGGGATCGCGCAAGGGCCGGAGTCGCATTATATATCATTATACGCTGAAACTTGCTTCTGTACTTGGCGGACGCTGAGCGGTCTTTGGGGAGAGCGGTGGATATGCTGGATGGATTCGGTTGGTTATCAGGCCTTAAGGTGAATTGGACTAAGACCTGTATATTCCCACTGCGGGCGGGTACACCCTGTCCCCTGTTAGCGAGAGAGGTGGTGTGGGAGCCCTCTGGCTTCACCTACCTCGGGGTGCGCATTTACCACGAGGCGGCTGACCTACTGGAGGGGAACGTAGGGCGATGCATACGTGCACTGAGGGGCAGCATGACATTCTGGGCCTCGCTCCCCCTGTCGTTATTGGGCCGAGTAGCGCTGCTAAAGATGGTGGCGCTTCCACGGCTGCTTTATTATTTTCTTACACTGCCGGTGTGGATCCTGCAGCGGGTCTTTAAGGAACTGAAGACGATGGTGACTGGCTTCCTTTGGGGCCAAGGCCGGCGGAGGGTGGCACTGGACACTCTGATTAGGCCTAAGACTGAAGGGGGAATGGCAGTCCCCGATTTTGAACTGTATTACCTAGCAGCACACCTGCAGGTCCTAACACAGAATGTTGCTCGGGAATTTAGGGGTCCTGAGAGTGACCGTGGTGCTGGTATTCCAAGGTGCGTCCTTTCTTACATAGTTATGCAACAGAAACTGGATTTGAAGGAGCTTACAGTGGAGGAAAGGACGCTTAGGTCGTGCTGGCAAAGGAGCGTGAAAAGAGCGAGGAAAGTCCGGCCGTATGAACCGGAGATACCTCTGGGGATGTTAACAGCGCTGCCGCATGGGGGTGACTGGTCTAGGCTTCTGGAATGGGAGGAGTTGGGGCTACAGATGGTGGGGGACCTGTACGTTGATGGAGCATTGGTTCCCTATCGGGTGCTCCATGAGCAGTTCGGGTTGCCGGACGGTACCGTTCTATTGCACGCGGCAGTGGTGGCGGCGCTGCAAAAGCATTGGGGGGTAGGGCTCGCTGAGCCGGAGGTGACCTTGGCGTGTCAGTATGTGGTAATGGCCGCGGGCACTGTTAAGGCAGTGACGTGTCTCCACATGAGAATGTTGAACGAGGGGTTGACACCGATGCTGGCTTTGAAATCGCGATGGGAGGATAGCATAGGCAAGCCCATTCCGGACACGGTCTGGAGTCAGATCCTGAGGCGGACGTGGAAGGGCACGAGGAACGCACGGTTCCAGCAGGTGCATTTCTTTATCCTACACAGGGCGTACCTGACCCCGGAGAGGTTAAAGCGGTACTTCCAGGTGCTTGACGCAGTGTGCCCGAGGTGCTTGGCTCCCAAGGTTGCCTTGGATCACCTGTTATGGGGGTGTCCGAAACTGGGGACGTATTGGTCGGAGGTGGGGGTACTCTTGAATGCGGTGACAGATAGGGAGGTGGACTTTGATATGGCGGCATGTCTCCTGCTCTGGTTCCCGCATACTAAAAAAACGAAAATCCCGAGTAAATTCATTGATTTAGGACTTATGTTGGCGCAGAGGGAGATAACCTGGCACTGGAAGTCTAGAGAAGGCCCTTCAGTGAGGAGGTGGATGAATGAGCTGTTGAAATGGGCGGGCAGTGAAAGCATTATTAGAATGCGGCAGGCTACTAGACTTGGCAAGGAGAGCTGTCTGGACATGGCGAGAGCCTGGGAATTGGTGGTGCAAGCGTTGCGTGATTACATGGTGGGAGAGGATGAGGAGGAAAGATAGTCCATGCGGATTCCATGCACTCTTAGCGATTGCGAACGACTCCTGGTATGTGGCGAGCCCCTGAGATGGTACGGTTTTGGACGACCCGCATTTGCAGCAGCGGCAGTGGTAGTTGGGGGGGGGTGGGGGGGAGGGGAAGGGGGTCTTGATGGAGGTTGCTCGACATAGCGGCCTGGACTACTCTCGGCAGATAGTGAGTAGGTACGACCAGGGTGATGGGGGGCTCCTGGGATGGTAGGCAGGCATTCTGGCTGTCACACTGGGGGGGCCTGGGAAAAGGAATCTGGAACGGTATGGCTTGAGCTATGTTGGACCGGGTATGAGCTGATGGTGGTCTTTCCTTGAGCATTTTGAGTTCGCTTGTTGCTGCATGGGGGGGGAGTTTTAGGGGGGTAAAAGCAGATACTAAAAAGTGATGCTGGTCGGATCCTGAGAAAGGGGTACACAGAAATATCTTCCTGGGAAGGATAGTCCTGCAGCGCCGCCCAACCTCCGGGATGTGGGCTAAATGGCTGTGTATGGTGTCTCTGTCGTCTTTAAGGCTGTAATGCTGCAAGAGTGATGACTGGCCTCTGATGTGGTCTTGTTTCTAATTCTGCAATAAAAACACATTTAAAAAAAAAAAAAAAGGGGTTGATATTTATCAGGCAGCAATACACCACAAAAACTGGCGTACTGCTGCCTGATAAATACCACGCAGGCTTCTGAGCCACGGAACTTCATGAAAAGTGAAGTTCCGATGGCGCAAGGGGCCTCATAAAGAGGCCCCATGTGTCACAAAGTCACTTAATGAAACCTTGAGCTGATGTAGTTATTTCAAGAGTTCAACCGGGCCAAAAATGTCATAATCAGTTCTGTTCCATGCTACCCCACCGGGTATTGGATTGGCTGAGATGTTTACTGATGACAGTTCTCTTTTCTCGATGTGGGAGGATGTGTGAGGCTTTAGGACCAAGTTGATGTTCTGACTTGCTGTGTCCATTGTACTATATTTTCCATCAATGAATTTTCCCAAACATAGAACCATGATGAGCCAAAGCAGGAGAGTAAGTACACCTAACACAATCCAAAATTCAATCCCTGGTGAAATCAGATATGTTCCTTTTAGTTGGAGAGAAAGTTCAATTATTTTGTCTTTGAAAGTTTTTGTTGCAGGCGTTTCTTCATGCCCACTTGGATCTTCTGAAAAGTCGTCGAAGTTGATGAAGTAGCCAGATGCAGTACTGTCAATTGTTGGAATCATTTCCGGATTTTCATTTGCTTTTGCATTTTTCTTTATTTCATTAGAATAGACAGAGGCTACATCATTGTAGATTGGTCTTTCTTGACAAACTGTTGCAATTTGGGTTTCAAGAGTCACAAGTTACATGGCATTATAACAGTTCTGGCGTCAGCTGAGTGCTGCTGGTCTACATTTTTAAGTTAATTTTGTCTTAATAATTATTGGGACGCATTTCTCTGGTTGGATTTCTGCATTATAGATAGCCTGAAGCTTTCTAACAAAGATGTCCGGGCAATAGTCTGGTCCGATTCACAGATGCGATCTCTGTTGCAGTCTGGACAATCCATTGCAAATTTGTAAATTTGCACGCTCATTCCCTGCCACCAGTACTCTGATTGTAATTCTATTAAAGATTTCAAGATGTGTTGGTGCCTCGGACCCAGTCCCATGTTTGCGCTTTCAATCAAGAAAACTCTCTGGTTCGTGTTTGGAATTATTCTATCCCCCACTCCAGGGATTTGAGCAAAAGGAACGGAGTTTGCATCAATTATGTATGTATTACTGAGTGGATAGTTGAGAGGTAATGCTGCATAATTGCCTTTTAATGAGGCTTTTACTGCCAGCATGGTTTTCCATCAATGTGTTTTTTTGAACCCTTTTCAGTGGCTACGGAAGCCGGTTGAACCGCTTCCGCTGTGGCTGAGTTAGCCAATGAATTCCCTGCAACGTGAACGCCATCCCGTTGATGACTCAGTGCGTGTGTCACGTGAGTCTTCTGTAGTTCTTTATTTAAAAGAACTACTTGTTCCCAAAGCGTTTTATGCTTTATTGTGGCACCTGTGTCATCTTTATAACCGTTTTTACTCCATGTCTGCATGTCACTGTTGTAAGACTTGACGCAGAAATGCGAATCGCACACTATTAGTGTCGGGAATTCACGATCGGCATTTTCAAGCGCCATCTTTAAAGATCTTATTTCAGCTCACTGAGCTGAGCAGTTTCTGAGTGATTCAGTTTTGGTAATCATCGGTTTGAATTAACCAGAGCGACAGCGACCTTTAACAATCGCGCACGCTGCATTGTAGGATTTTTCCTCTACATCGTAGTGTCGTGCAAATCTGTCCATGTAGATTACACATGTGTACTGTTCGAAAGCCAGAATTTCGATTTGCAGAGGATATTCTTGTTCGTATTCTAGATCATCTAGTTTTTTCAGTTTCGGGTCAAAATAGTATTTCACGTCTTCTGTAGCAAGGGAAGTTTCCCATTGTACCCATTTTTGATCTAATGCCACTGTATTCAGATTGTGTGGACTTGTTAATGCCTCAAGGGCTGATTTTGCAACAGTTATTCTCTTGCCTTGGGCCAGGGCTCTTTCTTTTGCTACAGTAGTTTGAACCGCTGTCAGAATTTTTTCTGTAGAACTGGATTCCATTTCAGCTTTAGTGTACAAATGTGAATTGTAAGCTATAGGTACCATTTCTCCCTCATTAGAGGTTAGGTATATGAATCCGCATCTTCCTGGGATTACTCGGATTACAAGATTGCGTGTGTTTTCGCGTGTTTGCAATTTTGTTTTGATTAACATGTCTGTTTGTAGTGATCTTAACATTTTTGTGTGTTTCTGAGTTCAATTTATTGGTTTGAAATCAGGTCTTATTAATTCATAGAGAGGTTTCACTCTCTCTGCATAATTTAGTATGTATGTTCTTCCGAAATTCAGGAAACCTAGTATTGATTGTAAATTCCTCAGCGTTTTTGGTGCTTGGAGTACAGCACATTTCTCTAAGAAATTGTCAGCTCAGCTCTTGCCTTCAGTTGATAATTCATATCCTAGAAACAGGACAGTTAGATGGGCAATTCATGACTTTTTAAAGTTGAATTTGTAACCCTCTGATGCGAACCCAAGTATTATGGTGTTCACTCTTTTTAGGTGAGTCTCTAGGTCGTCATCTGTCAGATAGATGTCATCGACATAGGATAATGCCTCATCGTTGTATATTTGTAGTAACTCTGTTACCCTTGCTGAGAATAATCCTGGGCTATTCTTGAATCCCTGTCGGAGTCGACAGAAGTGTTTTTGTGACCCCATTATTGAGAAAGCGGTCAAATACCTGCTTTCAGGTGCAATGTTTTGACAAAAGAATTCATTCGAGATATCTAATGTTGTTTTATATTTTTTGCGCACAATGTTATTCATTAGTGCTGCACTGTGTGAGTTTTGTACTGCAAATGTTTTACAACAGGAGTTAAGATGTCTGTAGTCCAAAACTAGACGATATGAATCGGAAGCTTGTTTCCTTCCCAGTATAAGAATTGGCTTGGTAGTTTGGTTTGCCCTGTTCCCATCATGCACTGGGACAGGAACAGACTAATTTGCATGTAGCCAGGTTCTGAGCTGGGATGGTGCAGTGAGCTAAAAAACGGTGATGGATCAAGCCCTGATCTTTGGACTGGGTAAGAGTGGTCTGCTTAATTCAGACACTCTGTTCATTACCACCCCCATTTCTGAATCATTTTTGGCCATTATAGGTGTGGCAGGGTATACTCAGACATGAGTCCCTTTCTCACTGCACCATCAGGATTCAAGTAAGCCGGGCCGATGACGGCTGAAATGCCAGAAACCGGTCCCCGGTAGCTTGTCTCCTTTCGGGTGAAGAATTGGCTTGGTAGTTTAGTCTGCCCTGTTCCCATGATGCACTGGGCCAGGGAAAGACTGATTTGCATATAGCCAGGTTCTTAACTGGGATGGTGCAGTGAGATAAATAACGGTGATGGATCAAGCCCTGATCTGTGGACTGGGTAAGAGTGGTCTGCTTAATTCAGACACTCCGTTCATCACCACCCCCATTTCTGAATCGTTTTTGGCCACTATAGGTGTGGCAGGGTATACTCAGACATGAGTCCCTTTCTCACTGCACCATCAGGTTTCAAGCAAGCCGGGCCGACGACGGCTGAAATGCCAGAAACCGGTCCCCGGTAGCTTGTCTCCTTTCTGGTGAAGAATTGGCTTGGTAGTTTAGTCTGCCCTGTTCCCATGATGCACTGGACCAGGGACAGACTGATTTGCATATAGCAAGGTTCTGAACTGGGATGGTGCAGTGAGATAAATAACGGTGATGGATCAGCCTTGATCTTTGCACTGGGTAAGAGTGGTCTGCTTAATTCAGACACTCTGTTCATCACCACCCCCATTTCTGAATCGTTTTTGGCCACTATAGGAGTGGCGGGGTATACTCGGACATGAGTCCCTTTCTCACTGCACCATCAGGATTCAAGCAAGCCGGGCCGACGACGGCTGAAATGACAGAAACCGGTCCTTGGTAGCTTGTCTTCTTTCTGGTGAAGAATTGGCTTGGTAGTTTAGTCTGCCCTGTTCCCATGATGCATTGGGCCAGGGACAGTCTGATTTGCATATAGCCAGGCTCTGAAGTGGGATGGTGAAGTGAGATAAATAACGGTGATGGATCAAGCCCTGATCTTTGGACTGGGTAAGAGTGGTCTGCTTAATTCAGACACTCTGTTCATCACCTCCCCCATTTCTGAATCGTTTTTGGCCACTATAGGTGTGGCAGGGTATACTCAGACATGAGTCCCTTTCTCACTGCACCATCAGGATTCAAGCAAGCCAGGCCGCCGACGGCTGAAATGCTAGAAACCGGTCCCCGGTAGCTTGTCTCCTTTCTGGTGAAGAAATGGCTTGGTAGTTTAGTCTGCCCTGTTCCCATGATGCACTGGGTCAGGGACAGACTGATTTGCATATAGCCAGGTTCTGAACTGGGATGGTGCAGTGAGATAAATAACGGTGATGGATCAAGCCCTGATCTTTGGACTGGGTAAGAGTGGTCTGCTTAATTCAGACACTCTGTTCATCACCACCCCCATTTCTGAATCGTTTTTGGCCACTATAGGTGTGGCAGGGTATACTCAGACATGAGTTCCTTTCTCACTGCACCATCAGGTTTCAAGCAAGCCGGGCCGACGACGGCTGAAATGCCAGAAACCGGTCCCCGGTAGCTTGTCTTCTTTCGGGTGAAGAATTGGCTTGGTAGTTTAGTCTGCCCTGTTCCCATGATGCACTGGGCCAGGGACAGACTGATTTGCATATAGCCAGGTTCTGAACTGGGATGGTGCAGTGAGATAAATAACGGTGATGGATCAGCCCTGATCTTTGGACTGGGTAAGAGTGGTCTGCTTAATTCAGACACTCTGTTCATCACCACCCCCATTTCTGAATCGTTTTTGGCCACTATAGGTGTGGCAGGGTATACTCAGACAGGAGTCCCTTTCTCACTGCACCATCAGGATTCAAGCAAGCCGGGCCGACGACGGCTGAAATGCCAGAAACCGGTCCCCGGTAGCTTGTCTTCTTTCTGGTGAAGAATTGGCTTGGTAGTTTAGTCTGCCCTGTTCCCATGATGCACTGGGCCAGGGACAGACTGATTTGCATATAGCCAGGTTCTGAACTGGGATGGTGCGGTGAGATAAATAACGGTGATGGATCAAGCCCTGATCTTTGGACTGGGTAAGAGTGGTCTGCTTAATTCAGACACTCTGTTCATCACCACCCCCATTTCTGAATCATTTTTGGCCACTATAGGTGTGGCAGGGTATACTCAGACATGAGTCCCTTTCTCACTGCACCATCAGGATTCAAGTAAGCCGGGCCGACGACGGCTGAAATGCCGGAAACCGGTCCCCGGTAGCTTGTCTCCTTTCGGGTGAAGAATTGGCTTGGTAGTTTAGTCTGCCCTGTTCCCATGATGCACTGGGCCAGGGACAGACTGATTTGCATATAGCCAGGTTCTTAACTGGGATGGTGCAGTGAGATAAATAACAGTGATGGATCAAGCCCTGATCTGTGGACTGGGTAAGAGTGGTCTGCTTAATTCAGACACTCTGTTCATCACCACCCCCATTTCTGAATCGTTTTTGGCCACTATAGGTGTGGCAGGGTATACTCAGACATGAGTCCCTTTCTCACTGCACCATCAGGATTCAAGCAAGCCGGGCCGCCGACAGTTGAAATGCTAGAAACCGGTCCCCGGTAGCTTGTCTCCTTTCTGGTGAAGAATTGGCTTGGTAGTTTAGTCTGCCCTGTTCCCATGATGCACTGGGCCAGGGACAGACTGATTTGCATATAGCCAGGTTCTGAACTGGGATGGTGCAGTGAGATAAATAACGGTGATGGATCAAGCCCTGATCTTTGGACTGGGTAAGAGTGGTCTGCTTAATTCAGACACTCTGTTCATCACCACCCCCATTTCTGAATCGTTTTTGGCCACTATAGGTGTGGCAGGGTATACTCAGACATGAGTTCCTTTCTCACTGCACCATCAGGTTTCAAGCAAGCCGGGCCGACGACGGCTGAAATGCCAGAAACCGGTCCCCGGTAGCTTGTCTCCTTTCGGGTGAAGTATTGGCTTGGTAGTTTAGTCTGCCCTGTTCGTATGATGCACTGGGCCAGGGACAGACTGATTTGCATATAGCCAGGTTCTGAACTGGGATGGTGCAGTGAGATAAATAACGGTGATAGATCAAGCCCTGATCTTTGGACTGGGTAAGAGTGGTCTGCTTAATTCAGACACTCTGTTCATCACCACCCCCATTTCTGAATCGTTTTTGGCCACTATAGGTGTGGCAGGGTATACTCAGACATGAGTCCCTTTCTCACTGCACCATCAGGTTTCAAGCAAGCCGGGCCGACGACGGCTGAAATGCCAGAAACCGGTCCCCGGTAGCTTGTCTCCTTTCTGGTGAAGAATTGGCTTGGTAGTTTAGTCTGCCCTGTTCCCATGATGCACTGGGCCAGGGACAGACTGATTTGCATATAGCAAGGTTCTGAACTGGGATGGTGCAGTGAGATAAATAACGGTGATGGATCAAGCCCTGATCTTTGGACTGGGTAAGAGTGGTCTGCTTAATTCAGACACTCTGTTCATTACCACCCCCATTTCTGAATCTTTCTTGGCATTATAGGTGTGGCAGGGTATACTCAGACATGAGTCACTTTCTCACTGCACCATCAGGATTCAAGTAAGCCGGGCCGACGACGGCTGAAATGCCAGAAACCGGTCCCCGGTAGCTTGTCTCCTTTCGGGTGAAGAATTGGCTTGGTAGTTTAGTCTGCCCTGTTCCCATGATGCACTGGGCCAGGGACAGACTGATTTGCATATAGCCAGGTTCTTAACTGGGATGGTGCAGTGAGATAAATAACGGTGATGGATCAAGCCCTGATCTGTGGACTGGGTAAGAGTGGTCTGCTTAATTCAGACACTCTGTTCATCACCACACCCATTTCTGAATCGTTTTTGGCCACTATAGGTGTGGCAGGGTATACTCAGACATGAGTCCCTTTCTTACTGCACCATCAGGTTTCAAGCAAGCCGGGCCGACGACGGCTGAAATGCCAGAAACCGGTCCCCGGTAGCTTGTCTCCTTTCTGGTGAAGAATTGGCTTGGTAGTTTAGTCTGCCCTGTTCCCATGATGCACTGGGCCAGGGACAGACTGATTTGCATATAGCAAGGTTCTGAACTGGGATGGTGCAGTGAGATAAATAACGGTGATGGATCAAGCCCTGATCTTTGGACTGGGTAAGAGTGGTCTGCTTAATTCAGACACTCTGTTCATCACCTCCCCCATTTCTGAATCGTTTTTGGCCACTATAGGTGTGGCAGGGTATACTCAGACATGAGTCCCTTTCTCACTGCACCATCAGGATTCAAGCAAGCCGGGCCGCCGACGGCTGAAATGCTAGAAACCGGTCCCCGGTAGCTTGTCTCCTTTCTGGTGAAGAATTGGCTTGGTAGTTTAGTCTGCCCTGTTCCCATGATGCACTGGGCCAGGGACAGACTGATTTGCATATAGCCAGGTTCTGAACTGGGATGGTGCAGTGAGATAAATAACGGTGATGGATCAAGCCCTGATCTTTGGACTGGGTAAGAGTGGTCTTCTTAATTCAGACACTCTGTTCATCACCACCCCCATTTCTGAATCGTTTTTGGCTACTATAGGTGTGGCAGGGTATACTCAGACATGAGTTCCTTTCTCACTGCACCATCAGGTTTCAAGCAAGCCGGGCCGACGACGGCTGAAATGCCAGAAACAGGTCCCCGGCAGCTTGTCTCCTTTCGGCTGAAGAATTGGCTTGGTAGATTAGTCTGCCCTGTTCTCATGATGCACTGAGCCAGGGACAGACTGATTTGCATATAGCCAGGTTCTGAACTGGGATGGTGCAGTGAGATAAATAACGGTGATAGATCAAGCCCTGATCTTTGGACTGGGTAAGAGTGGTCTGCTTAATTCAGACACTCTGTTCATCACCACCCCCATTTCTGAATCGTTTTTGGCTACTATAGGTGTGGCAGGGTATACTCAGACATGAGTTCCTTTCTCACTGCACCATCAGGTTTCAAGCAAGCCGGGCCGACGACGGCTGAAATGCCAGAAACAGGTCCCCGGCAGCTTGTCTCCTTTCGGCTGAAGAATTGGCTTGGTAGATTAGTCTGCCCTGTTCTCATGATGCACTGAGCCAGGGACAGACTGATTTGCATATAGCCAGGTTCTGAACTGGGATGGTGCAGTGAGATAAATAACGGTGATAGATCAAGCCCTGATCTTTGGACTGGGTAAGAGTGGTCTGCTTAATTCAGACACTCTGTTCATCACCACCCCCATTTCTGAATCGTTTTTGGCCACTATAGGTGTGACAGGGTATACTCAGACATGAGTCACTTTCTCACTGCACCATCAGGATTCGAGCAAGCCGGGCCGACGACGGCTGAAATGCCAAAAACTGGTCCCCGGTAGCTTGTCTTCTTTTTGGTGAAGAATTGGCTTGGTAGTTTAGTCTGCCCTGTTCCCATGATGCACTGGGCCAGGGACAGACTGATTTGCATATAGCCAGGTTCTGAACTGGGATGGTGCAGTGAGATAAATAACGGTGATGGATCAAGCCCTGATCTTTGGACTGGGTAAGAGTGGTCTGCTTAATTCAGACACTCTGTTCATCACCACCCCCATTTCAGAATCGTTTTTGGCCACTATAGGTGTGGCAGGGTACACTCAGACATGAGTTTCTTTCTCACTGCACCATCAGGTTTCAAGCAAGCCGGGCCGACGACGGCTGAAATGCCAGAAACCGGTCCCCGGTAGCTTGTCTCCTTTCGGGTGAAGAATTGGCTTGGTAGTTTAGTCTGCCCTGTTCTCATGATGCACTGGGCCAGGGACAGACTGATTTGCATATAGCCAGGTTCTGAAGTGGGATGGTGCAGTGAGTTAAATAACGGTGATGGATCAAGCCCTGATCTTTGGACTGGGTAAGAGTGGTCTGTTTAATTCAGACACTCTGTTCATCACATCCCCCATTTCTGAATCGTTTTTGGCCACTATAGGTGTGGCAGGGTATACTCAGACATGAGTCCCTTTCTCACTGCACCATCAGGATTCAAGCAAGCCGAGCCGCCGACGGCTGAAATGCCAGAAACCGGTCCCCGGTAGCTTGTCTCCTTTCTGGTGAAGAATTGGCTTGGTAGTTTAGTCTGCCCTGTTTCCATGATGCACTGGGCCAGGGACAGACTGATTTGCATATAGCCAGGTTCTGAACTGGGATGGTGCAGTGAGATAAATAACGGTGATGGATCAAGCCCTGATCTTTGGACTGGGTAAGAGTGGTCTGCTTAATTCAGACACTCTGTTCATCACCACCCCCATTTCTGAATCGTTTTTGGCCACTATAGGTGTGGCAGGGTATACTCAGATATGAGTTCCTTTCTCACTGCACCATCAGGTTTCAAGCAAGCCGGGCCGACGACGGCTGAAATGCCAGAAACCGGTCCCCGGTAGCTTGGCTCCTTTCTGGTGAAGAATTGGCTTGGTAGTTTAGTCTGCCCTGTTCCCATGATGCACTGGGCCAGGGACAGACTGATTTGCATATAGCCAGGTTCTGAACTGGGATGGTGCAGTGAGATAAATAACGGTGATGGATCAAGCCCTGATCTTTGGACTGGGTAAGAGTGGTCTGCTTAATTCAGACACTCTGTTCATTACCACCCCCATTTCTGAATCGTTTTTGGCCACTATAGGTGTGGCAGGGTATACTCAGACATGAGTCCCTTTCTCACTGCACCATCAGGATTCAAGCAAGCCGGGCCGACGACGGCTGAAATGCCAGAATCCGGTCCCCGGTAGCTTGTCTCCTTTCTGGTGAAGAATTGGCTAGTTAGTTTAGTCTGCCCTGTTCCCATGATGCACTGGGCCAGGGACAGACTGATTTGCATATAGCCAGGTTCTGAACTGGGATGGTGCAGTGAGATAAATAACGGTGATGAATCAAGCCCTGATCTTTGGACTGGGTAAGAGTGGTCTGCTTAATTCAGACACTCTGTTCATCACCACCCCCATTTCTGAATCGTTTTTGGCCACTATAGGTGTGGCAGGGTATACTCAGACATGAGTCCTTTTCTCACTGCACCATCAGGATTCAAGCAAGCCGGGCCGACGACGGCTGAAATGCCAGAAACCGGTCCCCGGTAGCTTGTCTCCTTTCTGGTGAAGAATTGGCTTGGTAGTTTAGTCTGCCCTGTTCCCATGATGCACGGGGCCAGGGACAGACTGATTTGCATATAGCCAGGTTCTGAACTGGGATGGTGCAGTGAGATAAATAACGGTGATGGATCAAGCCCTGATCTTTGTAATGGGTAAGAGTGGTCTGCTTAATTCAGACACTCTGTTCATCACCACCCCCATTTCTGAATCGTTTTTGGCCACTATAGGTGTGGCAGGGCATACTCAGACATGAGTCCCTTTCTCACTGCACCATCAGGATTCAAGCAAGCTGGGCCGACGACGACTGAAATGCCAGAAACCGGTCCCCAGTAGCTTGTCTCCTTTCTGGTGAAGAATTGGCTTGGTAGTTTAGTCTGACCTGTTCCCATGATGCACTGGGCCAGGGGCAGACTGATTTGCATATAGCCAGGTTCTGAATTGGGATGGTGCAGTGAGATAAATAACGGTGATGGATCAAGCGCTGATCTTTGGACTGGGTAAGAGTGGTCTGCTTAATTCAGACACTCTGTTCATTACCACCCCCATTTCTGAATCATTTTTGGCATTATAGGTGTGGCAGGGTATACTCAGACATGAGTCACTTTCTCACTGCACCATCAGGATTCAAGTAAGCCGGGCCGACGACGGCTGAAATGCCAGAAACCGGTCCCCGGTAGCTTGTCTCCTTTCGGGTGAAGAATTGGCTTGGTAGTTTAGTCTGCCCTGTTCTCATGATGCACTGGGCCAGGGACAGACTGATTTGCATATAGCCAGGTTCTGAACTGGGATGGTGCAGTGAGATAAATAACGGTGATAGATCAAGCCCTGATCTTTGGACTGGGTAAGAGTGGTCTGCTTAATTCAGACACTCTGTTCATCACCACCCCCATTTCTGAATCGTTTTTGGCCACTATAGGTGTGGCAGGGTATACTCAGACATGAGTCCCTTTCTCACTGCACCATCAGGTTTCAAGCAAGCCGGGCCGACGATGGCTGAAATGCCAGAAACCGGTCCCCGGTAGCTTGGCTCCTTTCTGGTGAAGAATTGGCTTGGTAGTTTAGTCTGCCCTGTTCCCATGATGCACTGGGCCAGGGACAGACAGATTTGCATATAGCAAGGTTCTGAACTGGGATGGTGCAGTGAGATAAATAACGGTGATGGATCAGCCCTGATCTTTGGACTGGGTAAGAGTGGTCTGCTTAATTCAGACACTCTGTTCATCACCACCCCCATTTCTGAATCGTTTTTGGCCACTATAGGTGTGGCAGGGTATACTCAGACATGAGTCCCTTTCTCACTGCACCATCAGGATTCAAGCAAGCCGGGCCGACGACGGCTGAAATGCCAAAAACTGGTCCCCGGTAGCTTGTCTTCTTTTTGGTGAAGAATTGGCTTGGTAGTTTAGTCTGCCCTGTTCCCATGATGCACTGGGCCAGGGACAGACTGATTTGCATATAGCCAGGTTCTGAAGTGGGATGGTGCAGTGAGTTAAATAACGGTGATGGATCAAGCCCTGATCTTTGGACTGGGTAAGAGTGGTCTGTTTAATTCAGACACTCTGTTCATCACCTCCCCCATTTCTGAATCGTTTTTGGCCACTATAGGTGTGGCAGGGTATACTCAGACATGAGTCCCTTTCTCACTGCACCATCAGGATTCAAGCAAGCCGAGCCGCCGACGGCTGAAATGCCAGAAACCGGTCCCCGGTAGCTTGTCTCCTTTCTGGTGAAGAATTGGCTTGGTTGTTTAGTCTGCCCTGTTTCCATGATGCACTGGGCCAGGGACAGACTGATTTGCAGATAGCCAGGTTCTGAACTGGGATGGTGCAGTGAGATAAATAACGGTGATGGATCAAGCCCTGATCTTTGGACTGGGTAAGAGTGGTCTGCTTAATTCAGACACTCTGTTCATCACCACCCCCATTTCTGAATCGTTTTTGGCCACTATAGGTGTGGCAGGGTATACTCAGATATGAGTTCCTTTCTCACTGCACCATCAGGTTTCAAGCAAGCCGGGCCGACGACGGCTGAAATGCCAGAAACCGGTCCCCGGTAGCTTGGCTCCTTTCTGGTGAAGAATTGGCTTGGTAGTTTAGTCTGCCCTGTTCCCATGATGCACTGGGCCAGGGACAGACTGATTTGCATATAGCCAGGTTCTGAACTGGGATGGTGCAGTGAGATAAATAACGGTGATGGATCAAGCCCTGATCTTTGGACTGGGTAAGAGTGGTCTGCTTAATTCAGACACTCTGTTCATTACCACCCCCATTTCTGAATCGTTTTTGGCCACTATAGGTGTGGCAGGGTATACTCAGACATGAGTCCCTTTCTCACTGCATCATCAGGATTCAAGCAAGCCGGGCCGACGACGGCTGAAATGCCAGAATCCGGTCCCCGGTAGCTTGTCTCCTTTCTGGTGAAGAATTGGCTAGGTAGTTTAGTCTGCCCTGTTCCCATGATGCACTGGGCCAGGGACAGACTGATTTGCATATAGCCAGGTTCTGAACTGGGATGGTGCAGTGAGATAAATAACGGTGATGAATCAAGCCCTGATCTTTGGACTGGGTAAGAGTGGTCTGCTTAATTCAGACACTCTGTTCATCACCACCCCCATTTCTGAATCGTTTTTGGCCACTATAGGTGTGGCAGGGTATACTCAGACATGAGTCCTTTTCTCACTGCACCATCAGGATTCAAGCAAGCCGGGCCGACGACGGCTGAAATGCCAGAAACCGGTCCCCGGTAGCTTGTCTCCTTTCGGGTGAAGAATTGGCTTGGTAGATTAGTCTGCCCTGTTCCCATGATGCACTGGGCCAGGGACAGACTGATTTGCATATAGCAAGGTTCTGAACTGGGATGGTGCAGTGAGATAAATAACGGTGATGGATCAAGCCCTGATCTTTGGACTGGGTAAGAGTGGTCTGCTTAATTCAGACACTCTGTTCAGCACCTCCCCCATTTCTGAATCGTTTTTGGCCACTATAGGTGTGGCAGGGTATACTCAGACATGAGTCCCTTTCTCACTGCACCATCAGGATTCAAGCAAGCCGGGCCACCGACGGCTGAAATGCTAGAAACCGGTCCCCGGTAGCTTGTCTCCTTTCTGGTGAAGAATTGGCTTGGTAGTTTAGTCTGCCCTGTTCCCATGATGCACTGGGCCAGGGACAGACTGATTTGCATATAGCCAGGTTCTGAACTGGGATGGTGCAGTGAGATAAATAACGGTGATGGATCAAGCCCTGATCTTTGGACTGGGTAAGAGTGGTCTGCTTAATTCAGACACTCTGTTCATCACCACCCCCATTTCTGAATCGTTTTTGGCTACTATAGGTGTGGCAGGGTATACTCAGACATGAGTTCCTTTCTCACTGCACCATCAGGTTTCAAGCAAGCCGGGCCGACGACGGCTGAAATGCCAGAAACCGGTCCCCGGCAGCTTGTCTCCTTTCGGGTGAAGAATTGGCTTGGTAGATTAGTCTGCCCTGTTCTCATGATGCACTGAGCCAGGGACAGACTGATTTGCATATAGCCAGGTTCTGAACTGGGATGGTGCAGTGAGATGAATAACGGTGATAGATCAAGCCCTGATCTTTGGACTGGGTAAGAGTGGTCTGCTTAATTCAGACACTCTGTTCATCACCACCCCCATTTCTGAATCGTTTTTGGCCACTATAGGTGTGGCAGGGTATACTCAGACATGAGTCACTTTCTCACTGCACCATCAGGATTCAAGCAAGCCGGGCCGACGACGGCTGAAATGCCAAAAACTGGTCCCCGGTAGCTTGTCTTCTTTTTGGTGAAGAATTGGCTTGGTAGTTTAGTCTGCCCTGTTCCCATGATGCACTGGGCCAGGGACAGACTGATTTGCATATAGCCAGGTTCTGAACTGGGATGGTGCAGTGAGATAAATAACGGTGATGGATCAAGCCCTGATCTTTGGACTGGGTAAGAGTGGTCTGCTTAATTCAGACACTCTGTTCATCACCACCCCCATTTCAGAATCGTTTTTGGCCACTATAGGTGTGGCAGGGTACACTCAGACATGAGTTTCTTTCTCACTGCACCATCAGGTTTCAAGCAAGCCGGGCCGACGACGGCTGAAATGCCAGAAACCGGTCCCCGGTAGCTTGTCTCCTTTCGGGTGAAGAATTGGCTTGGTAGTTTAGTCTGCCCTGTTCTCATGATGCACTGGGCCAGGGACAGACTGATTTGCATATAGCCAGGTTCTGAACTGGGATGGTGCAGTGAGATAAATAACGGTGATAGATCAAGCCCTGATCTTTGGACTGGGTAAGAGTGGTCTGCTTAATTCAGACACTCTGTTCATCACCACCCCCATTTCTGAATCGTTTTTGGCCACTATAGGTGTGGCAGGGTATACTCAGACATGAGTCCTTTCTCACTGCACCATCAGGTTTCAAGCAAGCCGGGCCGACGATGGCTGAAATGCCAGAAACCGGTCCCCGGTAGCTTGGCTCCTTTCTGGTGAAGAATTGGCTTGGTAGTTTAGTCTGCCCTGTTCCCATGATGCACTGGGCCAGGGACAGACAGATTTGCATTTAGCAAGGTTCTGAACTGGGATGGTGCAGTGAGATAAATAACGGTGATGGATCAGCCCTGATCTTTGGACTGGGTAAGAGTGGTCTGCTTAATTCAGACACTCTGTTCATCACCACCCCCATTTCTGAATCGTTTTTGGCCACTATAGGTGTGGCAGGGTATACTCAGACATGAGTCCCGTTCTCACTGCACCATCAGGATTCAAGCAAGCCGGGCCGACGACGGCTGAAATGCCAAAAACTGGTCCCCGGTAGCTTGTCTTCTTTTTGGTGAAGAATTGGCTTGGTAGTTTAGTCTGCCCTGTTCCCATGATGCACTGGGCCAGGGACAGACTGATTTGCATATAGCCAGGTTCTGAAGTGGGATGGTGCAGTGAGTTAAATAACGGTGATGGATCAAGCCCTGATCTTTGGACTGGGTAAGAGTGGTCTGTTTAATTCAGACACTCTGTTCATCACCTCCCCCATTTCTGAATCGTTTTTGGCCACTATAGGTGTGGCAGGGTATACTCAGACATGAGTCCCTTTCTCACTGCACCATCAGGATTCAAGCAAGCCGAGCCGCCGACGGCTGAAATGCCAGAAACCGGTCCCCGGTAGCTTGTCTCCTTTCTGGTGAAGAATTGGCTTGGTAGTTTAGTCTGCCCTGTTTCCATGATGCACTGGGCCAGGGACAGACTGATTTGCATATAGCCAGGTTCTGAACTGGGTTGTTGCAGTGAGATAAATAACGGTGATGGATCAAGCCCTGATCTTTGGACTGGGTAAGAGTGGTCTGCTTAATTCAGACACTCTGTTCATCACCACCCCCATTTCTGAATCGTTTTTGGCCACTATAGGTGTGGCAGGGTATACTCAGATATGAGTTCCTTTCTCACTGCACCATCAGGTTTCAAGCAAGCCGGGCCGACGACGGCTGAAATGCCAGAAACCGGTCCCCGGTAGCTTGGCTCCTTTCTGGTGAAGAATTTGCTTGGTAGTTTAGTCTGCCCTGTTCCCATGATGCACTGGGCCAGGGACAGACTGATTTGCATATAGCCAGGTTCTGAACTGGGATGGTGCAGTGAGATAAATAACGGTGATGGATCAAGCCCTGATCTTTGGACTGGGTAAGAGTGGTCTGCTTAATTCAGACACTCTGTTCATTACCACCCCCATTTCTGAATCGTTTTTGGCCACTATAGGTGTGGCAGGGCATACTCAGACATGAGTCCCTTTCTCACTGCACCATCAGGATTCAAGCAAGCTGGGCCGACGACGACTGAAATGCCAGAAACCGGTCCCCAGTAGCTTGTCTCCTTTCTGGTGAAGAATTGGCTTGGTAGTTTAGTCTGCCCTGTTCCCATGATGCACTGGGCCAGGGGCAGACTGATTTGCATATAGCCAGGTTCTGAATTGGGATGGTGCAGTGAGATAAATAACGGTGATGGATCAAGCCCTGATCTTTGGACTGGGTAAGAGTGGTCTGCTTAATTCAGACACTCTGTTCATCACCACCCCCATTTCTAAATCGTTTTTGGCCACTATAGGTGTGGCAGGGTATACTCAGACATGAGTCCCTTTCTCACTGCACCATCAGGATTCAAGCAAGCCGGACCGACGACGGCTGAAATGCCAGAAACCGGTCCCCGGTAGCTTGTCTCCTTTCTGGTGAAGAATTGGCTTGGTAGTTTAGTCTGCCCTGTTCCCATGATGCACTGGGCCAGGGACAGACTGATTTGCATATAGCCAGGTTCTGAACTGGGATGGTGCTGTGAGATAAATAACGGTGATGGATCAAGCCCTGATCTTTGGACTGGCTAGGAGTGGTCTGCTTAATTCAGACACTCTTTTCTTCACCACCCCCATTTCTGAATCGTTTTTGGCCACTATAGGTGTGGCAGGGTATACTCAGACAAGAGTCCCTTTCTCACTGCACCATCAGGATTCAAGCAAGCCGGGCCGACGACGGCTGAAATGCCAGAAACCGGTCCCCGGTAGCTTGTCTCCTTTCTGGTGAAGAATTGGCTTAGTAGTTTAGTCTGCCCTGTTCCCATGATGCACTGGGCCAGGGACAGACTGATTTGCATATAGCCAGGTTCTGAACTGGGATGGTGCAGTGAGATAAATAACGGTGAAGGATCAAGCCCTGATCTTTGGACTGGGTAAGAGTGGTCTGCTTAATTCAGACACTCTGTTCATCACCACCCCCATTTCTGAATCGTTTTTGGCCACTTTAGGTGTGGCAGGGTATACTCAGACATGAGTCCCTTTCTCACGGCACCATCAGGATTCAAGCAAGCCGGGCCGACGACGGCTGAAATGCCAGAAACCGGTCCCCGGTAGCTTGTCTCCTTTCTGGTGAAGAATTGGCTTGGTAGTTTAGTCTGCCCTGTTCCCATGATGCACTGGGCCAGAGACAGACTGATTTGCATATAGCCAGGTTCTGAACTGGGATGGTGCAGTGAGATAAATAATGGTGATGGATCAAGCCCTGATCTTCGGACTGGGTAAGAGTGTTCTGCTTAATTCAGACACTCTGTTCATCACCACCCCCATTTCTGAATCGTTTTTGGCCACTATAGGTGTGGCAGGGTATACTCAGACATGAGTCCCTTTCTCACTGCACCATCAGGATTCAAGTAAACCGGGCCGACGACGGCTGAAATGCCAGAAACCGGTCCCCGGTAGCTTGTCTCCTTTCTGGTGAAGAATTGGCTTGGTAGTTTAGTCTGCCCTGTTCCCATGATGCACTGGGCCAGGGACAGACTGATTTGCATATAGCCAGGTTCTGAACTGGGATGGTGCAGTTAGATAAATAACGGCGATGGATCAAGCCCTGATCTTTGGACTGGGTAAGAGTGGTCTGCTTGATTCAGACACTCTGATCATCACCACCCCCATTTCTGAATCGTTTTTGGCCACTATAGGTGTGGCAGGGTATACTCAGACATAAGTCCCTTTCTCACTGCACCATCAGGATTCAAACAAGCCGGGCCGACGACGGCTGAAATGCCAGAAACCGGTCCCCAGTAGCTTGTCTCCTTTCTGGTGAAGAATTGGCTTGGTAGTTTAGTCTGCCCTGTTCCCATGATGCACTGGGCCAGGGACAGACTGATTTGCATATAGCCAGGTTCTGAACTGGGATGTTGCTGTGAGATAAATAACGGTGATGGATCAAGCCCTGATCTTTGGACTGGGTAAGAGTGGTCTGCTTAATTCAGACACTCTGTTCATCACCACCCCCATTTCTGAATCGTTATTACTTTGATGAGCAGGTTCTTTCTCTTTGGACATGACGTGCTCTTTTCTGTGTTCTGACCGTCCTCTTCTTTCCGATTTCTGTGAGGAAGATCGAGAAAGATTGAGTGAGAGGGAACGAGAGGGACGTGTATCAATGTCTTGATATCTATCAGGTTTTTTCAATTTATCCCTATCTCTAAGGTTTTATCTTTTTTCAGAGGGCTCCCTTTGGGGAGACTTGTTTCCTCGGTCTGGAGATTTTTCTCTCCGCTGAGGAGACCTTCCTCTGGACTGGAATCAATTTTCCCTGGGAGTGGACTGTTTAATACCCTCCCAGCTCCTTTTTGAAGCATTCAGATTATTTTTAATAAAGGTTTTTTCAGGATTTTCAGTTAGTGGGGGTTTTACCGGTTTCCCACCCAAACTATCTCTTCCTAGTTCTTCATGGGATTTTTCCATGATTCTGGCAAGTTCAAATGGTTGGTCTGCTATATCTGTCTCCTTCAATTTCTGGTGGATCGCTACAGATGCTGCTTCTCCTTTTATGTTGGCTAATAATATAGCCGAGACCTGCTTGAAGTCCTTCAGTAATTTCATACCCAGAGTTAACGACGGTTCTGGACCGTACTCATTTTGAATCTGTCTTAGTACATCTGGTATGACCGCCATAGACGGAACACCATGTGTTTTCGTGTATATTGAAGCAAAGACTGTGCTCCAAATGTCACAGTCTTCCACATGTGGTGCGATCCCCATTGGAAGACAGATAGTCAGAATTCTGTGTTTCTCAGTTGGAGTAGTATCTGGAAATACTGCTTCTATTTGAGTAATTTTCTGTGCCAACCAGAATGGAATTTTTTCCCGTTTTGTGGGTACTTTACCAAGACATGATTCTATGTTCTGTGGTGTGATTTTGTTTATGTTCCCCTGATGAGGGGTTGGCTGTGGAATCTTAATTGTGGGTTGGACTGTTGAAGTCCGCATGACATATTGGACCAATTGTCAATGTATTTTAATTAATAGTTTCAGCTGAGCTAAAAGTTCCCGGGCTGGCATTTGATCAATGTCTGGATGTGGTGTGTAGCTGGCTAAAACCGGCCAAGTTGCTCCTGGTCTACCTAGTGGACCGTGCCTGGTGATGTGATTTTGATGTTTTAGGGCGCCATTAAACCAGAGCAGATGCTCTTGGTAATTTAGTGGGATTTCAACGTCCTCGAAAGGAGTGTATTCATCCGGAGGTTCCTCTATTTTGTAATAGTGGAATTCTTTTGTTATAGCGTTTGCTGCTGGAAAGTGTATCCATGAATAGACTACCTCTGTCTGCCGATATTCATGGGCCTCTACCACGAATATGACTGTACCACCACGTGATGTCAGTCCATTTTCTATAAGTTTAAGAGTTATAGTTCTCTTTACGTTGACCGGAATGAGTATAGCACTCGGGTCATTTTCTTGGATGGTTGTGTCATCCTCTATGAGTTGAGCTGCTATTCTAGCTCTCTCCCTTTCGTCTTCATTTTCTCCCATTTTTTCTGACAGAAAGCTCTTTGTTGCAGATCAAGTTTCAAGGAAACAAAGATTAGGTGCACAATATTTTGGAACACTGTATCCTTTAACGTTGACTCAACCAAAAACTAATACATAGGAATCTCTTCCTACTAAGTTCCGGCGGATATTAACCTTTCACCCACTCCAGACGTCTTTTGGAGTTTTTATGGAAAAAGGGTTCTGTGTGAAAAAGCACGACTGAGTTACTCTATTGTCTTGCATTAGATTATCGCCTTACCAAACGTTGGGCGCCGTGTAGTGTAGTTCCTATATTCCCCAATAGACTCTGCGCACTGGAATATTATAAACAGCAGTGTAGACGTAGGACTGAGGTCAACTAGGTCTCTACTGACTATATTAGACTTAATTAGTTTCGCCAGCTAGCTCAGAGGTCACTAGAAACTTTCTCGAATGTTCTGGAAAGAGTTAACTCTCCGGATTAGACAAGAAGGGATTAGCTTCTGACAACCATACAAATATGACAACTTTGCTCCCTCAGAATAGAGTGTATTTCTAGAGTTGTGTGAAAACAATAGGCAGCTATTTCACTCAGTCAATCGTGCATACTTAGTTTCACCAGAGTTGCAGAGAAATAGAGAGACAGCCGTTTTTCAATAAAAGGTGTTATTTTATTGAGCAGTCTTCTTTCTCATGCAAGAGAAATGAATTGCCACAATTACAATACTTATTATGAAGTAAAGTGCGTACAGTAAAAGTAGTATTATGAAATAATACTGTAAAAGCATAGATATGGTTTCTTAGCCATATGATACTTTAAAATAGATAAAATATATATACATACATAAAACCATTGACTAACGTACTCAACTGGTGCTTCTAACTACGCCTACCCCGATGTACCTGACCTAAGCCTAATACTTGGGAAGGAGTACGTAAGTAGCAGTTTAAGTTAAGTTGGTTAAGATTGTTTTTTGCAAAGGATCTGAATCAAGAATTCTCTTTAAGGGTTTAGTCAGCTCCGTACCTTGGTAATAGAATGTGGGAGGTCTGGTATCTCTGTCTTCAGGACTCGATCTCCCAGCAACCCGCAAGGGTGACTCGGGAACACCGGAGCTGGATTTTCTCGGCGTGAGAAAAAGTAGCTTCTCCAGCGCATCAAAGGGGAGGGGCGGCTTCCGTGGGCTCTCGCATCAACTGGACTCGCGGGCAAGTAGATAGCCGCTCTGCTCCAAAACACTGCGTCTTTGCTTAAGGCAACTGTTGGTATTTTATACCTGAAAGGAGCCGGGTTTGACGTAAGGTTGGACATATGACGTCACTAAGAACTAACAGTTCTTTCTGGACTCCAGGAGTTCTTGTTCAAATCAAAACAAAAGCAGGGGGGAATTTCCCGGGCTGCTGGAGGCTTGGTTTGTTTAAAGAACGCGTTGTGCTTTCTAGGAGTCGATGGGAGTAGCTGTGCTGTGCTTTGGACTGCATGGGCTATTACTGAATATGGATATGATTCTTATGCCTTTATAAGGATATTAATAATTATAACCGCATAAGGGCATGAATCAGGAATATTGAATTAGGGTCCTAGATAGAAATACAACAGCTGAGTACATGAAATAACAACTAAAAACCTTGAGGCTAGACAGGGATTACAGAAAGCCTGGCATGACCAAAAGGCTGTACTGACTGTTTACCAGCCAGGACAGAACGTATGGGTGTTGGAACCTGTGACCCCAGCAGCTCTCCAAGACAAGTAGAGTGGGCCCCACACTATTGTTGAACAGAAGGGCAAGGTCACCTATTTGGTACATCTTGGAACTCTGAGGAGCCCCTCATAGGCTGCTTCATATCAACACTCTAAAAGCATATGTTGACAGGGCAGACATGGGCTTGCTCATGGCTACTGATGAATGACAGGAGAAAGAGAGTGACCCTCTCCCAGACCTGCTCTCTCAGAACCCTGATGATGGATCAGTTGATGGAGTAGCCTTGGCAGGCAGCCTCACTGATCAGCAGCAAACTGATTGCAGACAAGTTCTACAAGAGTTTAGACATATGTTTTCACTGACTCCAAGTCAGACTACCTGGTTCACTCATGAAGTGGACACTGGGGACAGTCTGCCTGTTAAAAATAAGATTTACAGGCAACCTGATCATGGCATAGACTGTATCAGGACAGAAGTCCAGAAAATGTGTGATCTTGGAGTGATTGAACCTTTAGATAACCCTTGGGCTAGTCCAGTAGTCATAGTACCCAAACCTCACACTGAGGGTGGTAAGAGAGAGATGAAGTTTTTTGTAGACTACAGAGGTCTCAATGCAGTCACCAGGACTGATGCCCATCCAATTCCAAGAGCAGATGAGCTCATAGATATGTTGGCATCTGCCAAATTTCTGAGCCCATTTGATCTGACAGCTGGCTACTGGTAAATCGGACTAGCTGAGGAGGCCAATTCCAAAACTGCATTTTCAACCCCTAGTGGACATTATCAGTTTGTGGTAATGCCCTTTGGTCTGAAAAATACAACTACCACATTTCAAAGGTTGGTGAATAAAGTCTTAACAGGCCTGGAAGACTATAGTGCTGCTTATCTTGATGATATTGCTGTCTGTAGCTCCACCTGGGAAGATCACCTGATCCACCTGAAAAATGTTTTGGAGGCCCTGCAGAAGGCAGGCCTAACTATAAAGGCTACTAAGTGCCAGACAGGGCAGAGTCAGGTTGTGTACCCGGGCCACCTTGTAGGTGGAGGCCAGGTTCAACCATTGCAGAGCACAATCCAGACCATAATGGACTGGGTTGCTCCAACCACCCAGACTCAGGTCAGAGCTTTCTTGGGTCTGACTGGGTAGTATAGGAGATGTGTCAAGGGGTATGGTTCCATAGTGACACCCCTGAATGACTTAACTTCTAAAAGAATGCCTAAGAAAGTTCAGTGGGCAGTCAGCTGTCAAAAGGCATTTGATGACCTGAAGCAGACCCTGTGCACTGTACCAATTCTGCAAAGTCCCAACTACTCCAAAGAATTCATTGTCCAAACAGATGCATCTGAGTTGAGGGTAGGGGCTGAGCTGTCACAATTGAATGATGAAGGTCAGGACCAGCCAGTAGCTTTTATTAGCGGAAGGCTGACCCCTAGAGAGAAACAATGGTCTTGAGAGGGACACCTTTGATGTTGTTTGGGCTCTAAAGAAGCTGAGGCCATACTTGTTTGGTACTTACTTCACAGTTCAGACAGACCGTAAGCCACTCTTATGGCTAAAACAGATGAAGGGTGAAAATCCCAAACTGCTCAGGTAGTCCACTTCCCTGTAAGGGATGGACTATACAGTGGAACATAGACCTGGGAGTAACCATGAAAATGCAGATGGACTCTCCAGATATTTCCACTTAGAACATGAAGACTCAACTGGTCAAGGTTAATTTAATGTCCCTGCATTGGGGGGGGAGGGGTTGTGTAGGAGAGTAGGATCTGCTTCCTAAGGTTACCCCCACTTATTTCTGTGCTTCACTGGTTTTTCGACTTTAGTCTGGATGTGGCCCTGCTAATCAGGACCACAGTCTAGCTGTTCTCTCTCTAAATTGATTGCATGTACTTTAGGTACATACCAGATTGGTTACTGGGTCACCCTTATGAGTCCCTAGTATATGGTACCTTAGGTACCAAGGGCATGGGTTCCCCAGAGGCCTACCAGGGGCTGAAGCATGTATTATGCCACCCCTGGGAAGTCTTCCAAAATGGCAAAACATGTCTGTTCTTACAGCCTGGGTAAGGTGTTGTAAACACCCCTTACTAAGATATAGTATACCTATATCTACCAATATATATAGACACATATTAATCTATAAGTCACTCCTATGTAGGCCTTGACAATCCTGAAGGCAGAGTGTTTGGTTTTGTGTGAGAGGGTGCCCTAGTATGAGCTGAGCCCCTCTGCAGATTTCAGAATCCCTTCCTTATAGCTGTTTAATGATATAGCCATACCATATACTCTTAAGTGCATTATAATCCTCGCGGTTAATGCTAACTTTGGTTTGGCTTTATCAAAACATGTCATGTTTGGTGTTAAACACTTTGGAATACTATCTCCCCGCCACTTCTGGTGGCGGGGGTAGAATTCCACCCTTCTAGAGGGAGAAGACCTGCACACACTGGTATACCAGGTAGAAGTTTTAAAGAGCCTCAGCATCACAAAATGGAAGCTGCTACCACAGACATGAGTGTGACCTCCTGCTGCTGGATGAAACTCCGGCAGGGAAGGCCTGGAAAATAGGTTTCCTGTCCAGGGAGGTGCCAGCACCTCCCCAGACAGACTTTAGTTTATTGAGGCAGGGTGGGTTGCATTTAGTAAATGCTTTTCGGACACTACCTGGTGCAAAGAAGATGCTCCATGCATTTCCCAGTTCAACCCGGTTGCTGGGGCACTCAGCCCCAGCTCTGTTGTGAAACTGGACAAAGGGAAAGGGGTGTAACCACCCCCTCCCCAGGTCCTCCCATAGGTGGGACCCTAGAGTTTGTCCAACCCCTAAACTTAGCATAAGTATAGGAACCCAGTCCCTAGGACTTTAAATTACCCTGGATGAAACTCTGAAGATGAAATCTTGGACCTTTGACATTCCATATTGACTGGAATATGAAATAAATCTTCCTTGGGGTCAAGGAGTGACCCCCTGTTCAAACAGGCACCAAAGAAGCATCTTGCCGGTCTGCATTTTTGAGGCTTCTACTTATTCTTGCAGAATCTGTGACACAGGACATGGACTTCCAGACATCTCCAATGCTGACACGAGTCCGCAGTGAAGCTTAGACCTGTAGCTATCACGAGAGACGTGGGTTTGGAGCTCCTTGACATCGTGCAAATTTGCAAGTGCACTTACTTCCCAAAGTTTTCCATAGTTGTACATTTGTCTATTTGTTGCAATTGCCCCGAGCACCTTTTGCAGAGAAGCTGAGAGGCCTACACTCCACAAATGTTTTGTGGGTCCACTTTCTTCACTGCAGCTTGAGGCTCCTTTGCGATCTCTAGTCTGTTTGCTAGTGGGTCCCCATGAAGGACAATTCTTTGTTTCTTGAGCTTTTTTGGTTACTCCATATGTGCACTGACTCCCCTCCAAAGGGTGAATTTTTCAGACCTTGCTGGTCTGCCCCAAGGCCAATCTTGTCATCTTGCATGAGTTGCTGTTGCCAAGGCTTCTTGTATACAATATGGATACCAACGCTGCTGCCCTCGACATCTGATATAGGTCAGATCGAATCCAGCTTCTGGTTGTCGTCAACACCTCCTGGACCTCGAGGCTGAAGAGTCAAGCTTCACCTGCATCATTTGAAAGCACCCAACATCGGCTGGCATCTTTCTGTCGCCATCCTGGTCACTGGCTAGCAACCCAGACTCTGTCCCCTCTGCTTTCAGGTTCTTCAGATCTCCAATCCACCCCTGGATCCATCCGGACACTTTTCCTCGGGTCGCCTGCAGCACTTCTTCGCAGCTCTCCATTGGAATCAACGACGAAACCCGACATGAAAAGACACTTATGCACCCGTTTTCACTGGGTGAGGTAACACAATACTTTGGTGCTCCTGAGGGTCTTGACTCTCAAGTGTCTAGTTGCTAAGTGACCTAAATCTTAAAAACTCTAACTTGAATTTCCTTTATGGAAGTCAATGGTGATTTGCGGCTGTGTTTAGACACTGCACGTGTCCCCCGTGGGTCTCCTATGTCCCTACCTTGGATGGCTCCTGGCTGCCCCATTGGTTCTACAGGCCCTAGGCCTAACTTTTATCCCTCACGTAGTTCTTATACCACGATTTTAGTATATGGTTTGTGAGGCCCCTAGGGCAAAACGTATACTATGCTATTTACTGTGTGCTATTTAAATTTCTTGTAATGTACTTTTGCCTCTAGCCTCATAAAGAGACTAGAAGGGTTGTGTTTAGATTAAATGCATATATTTTATATATATATACCTTGTGTGGTGTACTTTCATTTGATCATTCAAGAGATTATAGACTGGTAAAACAAGCTGCTTTACATTCCTTCAAGACTTCACCTAAAGGCTCCTCTCCACAGCTACCACTAGGATAGCTTCCTATAAAGGTTGTCTTAAACCTCCCATGAATAAGGGTCATTTGGACTGGTGCAAGATGCCCACTAGAATAGTGGACGTCATATGACAGGCCAACTTCTCACAATGCATTTTATATTCATGTATATATTCATGATCATTTCAAAATGGTTGAACAGTACTATTCTTTTATATTCACTGTACTGCTGATCATATATCTCTGCTACTGTCTGATGATTGTCACAGGCACAGCACATATACTTTAAAGTAGAATAACAACTGTGCAACAAATTCTTATTGTAACAAGCCCTACTGTTTCTTCTGTGTAATTCTCTGAGACCGAATAAGTGAGCACGAGTGACTGAGCGAAAAGTAGTATATTGTTTTCATGATCCTGGGGGATCAGGGATGTCATGTTCTAAGGTTGCCATAAACTATTCTCTCCCTGATAAGATGAGATTCTAGTGGCTCTGTGAGCTAGCTAATGCAAACAGGCTAACATTTTCGGTGGGGGTGCTCAGAGCCAGTCTGTCACCAAACACACAGTCCATGTTATCCAAACGTAAAGATTCTGTATTGGAATATATAGGTACTTCACGACAATAGAAGGCAGACGGGAACTCAACAGAACATAATACTGGAGGTGAGAGAGCTGGAGACTATACATAAGCGTACAGGTGTGCAGAGGGTATGGCGAGAACTGGAGAAGAGACTGCTCCTCTTAAAGCGTCTACACCTGGATAGGGTGGAGTTCGCCCTACTCCACCTGTGACACAATTTTTACCTGAGCAGTGACAAATGCAGGAGGTTGCTTGATCAGAGGCTCAGAGCTAAAACTCTGGCTGTGGCTATGCAATCGATTAAGTAACCCTCGGTCAAGGAAGTGCACTTGGATTCTTAGATAGTAAATACCTTTAGGCAGTTCTACCAATCCTTTTATATACAGACACATGGCAGCAGGATGCCTGCTCATACCTGGAGGTGAGCAAATTTATATGCCTCTGGCGAGCCAACTCGACAAGCCCATACATCCGGAGGAAGTTATCTTGGCCATCGCTAGATTGAAATCGCATAAAGTCCCTGGCCCCAACGTGTTTCCGGCTCTGTTTTATAAAACCTTCGGTGTGGAGCTGATGCCTTTGATGACTTGGCTATTTAACTCCTTCTTGAAGAACAGGGTAGTCACTGACACCATGGCAGAAGCGGTGATCTCGGTAATCCTCAAACCTCACAAAGATCCCAGTGTATGCGATTTATACCACCCAATATCACAGCTTAATTGAGTTGTAAAACTCTTTGCCGAAATATTGGCGGCCCCTTTTGAACCCGCTGATGGCTGGCCTGATCGACCCCGACCAAGCAGGGTTGATCCCCACTCGCCAGGAGGGAGATAATACGAAGTGAATCCTACACCGTATGGATAATATGCATAGATCCTGTAAGGAAGCCTTATTTCTGTTAATAATTTAGCGCTGAGACACCATTTTTGATATTTGCGCGCTTTATAAATATCATTATCATTATCATTAATAGATGAAGAGAAAGCGTTCAACAGAGTACAGTGGAGCTATCTGTTGGACAAACTTTGTTGCTTTGGCTTCGGTGAGTGCTTTAGAAAATGGGTCCGATGTATCTATCATGCCCCTTGCGCATTTGTCAGAGTGAATGGGGCGTCTTTGAAACCCTTCCCAATAGCAAGGGTCATGAGGCTGGGGTTCCCACTTTTACCCCTCCTCTTCGCTCTCTACATGGAGCCCCTTGCCCAACAGATTAGGGATCACCCACAGATAAAGGGGCTACGATTTGGAGTTGATATCCATAAGATAAGACTTTATGCAAAAAAGAAAATGTTATCACTCTCGGAACCACTTACCTCTCTGCCCGCCCTCCAGGCCAAGCTGGAGGCCTTCGGGAAAGTATCCAGATTTAAACCTAAGCAAGTCACAGGTTCTTAACCTCTCATCCCCCCACGCCCATGAAGAGATCCCAAGATAGGGATTCCCTTTGCAATGGGAGAAGCAACCAATAACTTACCTGGGCATCCTTCTGGCTCCAACTCTGTCAAAAACACTTGAGCTGAATTACTCAGCACTGGTGGAACAAACAGCGAGGGCCCTGGATGGGTGGTCGAGACTAAAACTGGCCTGGTTTGGGCATATAGCAGCAGTAAAGATGACTGTGCTACCATGGATTCTATATATTTTCCAGTCTCTACCTCGGGTCCCCCCTCCGAAAGCTATGTGCGCTATACAATTAGCCATCAAAAATGTGTATGGGGAGGGAAGAAGGGGAGATTACCCATATCCCGAATGATGCAGTCTAAGCAAGAAGGAGGAGTGGGCCTTCCGTTGGTGCACAGATATCTTCAAGCCTCCTATCTCCGGTATATTATTTAGTGAAATTGTCCGCTCTCAGAAAACACTGGACCTTTACTGATCAGGCAGTAGCCCCAGCAAATATAGGGAGGGATGCTTGGCTGCCATGTTAAATAAGAGCCTGGGGTCTCCACTCTGCCCCGGTTACGGTGGTGACCCTAAAAGCATGGGATGCTGTGGTGCTTAAAATAGCCCTGAAGACATTCCCCTCCCCGATGTCCCTGATAGTGGACAACCCAGACTTCCCACTGTGCTGCAAATCTGAAGTATTTCAGAGATGGAGAGTAGCAGGGTATAAAAGGGTAGGCTTGCTGTTTGATATAGGTTGCATGCTCTCCTATGATCAAGTGAGATTAGTTTATGATCTTCCCAAGTCTGATGATTTCCACTACCTGCAACTTAGGCACTGGGTCACTTCCCCGACCTATCTAGTGAAGGCTTCTCGGCTGCTCACTCCTTTCGAGAAATGGCTAATGTGCAAAAAAGATAATAAGCACCTGATCTCAGAACTGTACACTATGCTCCCCATTGAGCAAAAGAAGGGACATATGAAGGGTTGACTGCACTGGGAGGAGGAGCTGGGAAAGGCCCTATCGGACAAAGAATGGGAGAACATCCATTACAGGGCGCACCACACGGCCCATAGCACAGCAGGGGTCAAATCAGCATACAAAGTTACATCCTATTGGTATCTCAGACAGGCCCACATTCATAGCTGGTACAAAAATCAGAAATGCTGTGCGGGATGAGGCCTGTCAAGCTCTTCGGTGCATTTGCTCTGGCACTACGCAAAGCTACAGTGCTTCTGGGAGGAGGTGCTGAATGACATCGACAAAGCCTTCGATTCAGAGCTCCCACGCTCCTGACATAAACAATATTGGGGCTCTGAAACGTGCTGATATTTCCCCTACGTTCACTGAGGGGTAGACAGATGGTACTGGCATTGCTAGTAGAAGCACAACAAACAATCTTGCGCCATGGGGCTCCACAAATGTCCTTGACCACACAGCCTGGCTAAATAGACAATGGCTGACGCTTGCCATGGATCGCCTCTCACTAGTTCAAGACCTATCCAGAACTATGGGCCCATTTCATCCAGCTACTGTCAATGGAGCTCAGGGAGGTAACATGCCCTAACTATCTCCAAGTACCTCACCTGATCCCTATGGTAAAAGAGGTGATGACGTCCCACAAGTAGTTGGGCAGACCCTAAAAGAAGTCTGATAGTTCATGATGGACTGCATAAATGCGAGTTAATCCACAACCGGTGCAGGTTTTTTTTCTTTTTCTTTTAGGGTGGAAGGGACTTTTTTTTGTCTTGATTTTCCATTCACTCAAGTGTTGCTACTAGTCTGGATTTTTATTATAGTAGATAGGTTTGTCCACACACTTCAGACACCGCTGCCAGCCCGCGGGATGTAGGCACTGAAGCTGTGTAAATTTGACTCACTCATGGACTCCATGCTGTTTGCAAATGTGGGTGTAGGCACACAGCTGTATATTGCCTCAGGATTGCCTCCCAATACTAATGAAAAATTGGTTCCCTATAAAAGTGTTCTTCATTACAGTTCAAAAGTCACCAAACATGATATAGCTACCAGATCCCAATGAAAATTCTAGCTTATTAAATGTAATAACGAATCACCAATGTAATCCAACGGGAAGGGTAGGCCTTACAGCAGTGAACAATGAATTAAGGACAGGACATGTAAAATGTAAAAGTACATGCCCAACATTTTAATTTCAAAGCACCCTGCCCAAAGTTCTGTGGAGGACTACCTTAGGGGTGTCTTATATTAAAAAAAAGGGGAGTTTAAGGCTTGGCAAGTGTGTTTAAATGCCAGCTCGAAATGGTAGATTAAAATTGCATTTAAGCTGAGGTGGCATACCTGGGACATTTTTTAGAGTGCTAATTAAGGGGTGGCACAATCATTGCTGCAGGCCCACCAGTAGCATTTAATATACAGGCCCTGTATTTGGTATACCACTCTACAAGAGGTTTACACATGCATTAAATATCCGTATTGGGTATAAGCCAATGTAATCATATTTTAAGGAAGGAGCACAAGCACTTTAGCAGTGTTTTGTAGTGGTGTAGTACACAGGCCAGCAAAAGTAAATAAAGCAAAAAATGGAGGAGGTGAGGCAAAAGGATTGGGGAAAGGCCACCCTTAGGCTGACAGGTTTAACACAGAGCATCTCAGAACAAACTTCTTACACACAGAAACTGTGTCTCTTACTCTTTGGCTTCCGGTGCATGCTTTACTCTCCATTCAGCACAAATGTAAAACTACTGAGTTTATTTAGTCCAGATTTGACAAGAACTTCTCCTTTCACCTAGGCCTCTGTAGTGTCCTCTCTGATCTCTATAACAAATCCAAAATGCAGATGCCTGGGTACTAGTGCGGGGCTGTAACTAAGAATGCATTTCTCATTAAAGTAGATGATTGACTCTACATTCAGAAGCAAATTATCTTCAAAACAGTGTGCAAGGCGCTTAAAACTATCATTTTGTAAAACTGGGATAATACATTAAAAGTAGAGTAAGCAGTATTACATATAATCCAAACATGAGTTTTCAAAAGGGAGCCAACACATTTATGTAGAAATGTATCCAGAAAAGGAAAACTGTGAAAGGCCGACGACTTGATGAAAATCATTTATTAGTACTTCTTTTCTTGTAATGATATCACCAAGTAAAATTATCTACAGCCCTCACATTTTTATAGGGAAATTGTACTGGTACCAATCCATTCAATCATTATGCTCAGATGAAATTGTTTTGTAGTAAGTCCCTTGCTTTGCATGACAGAGACTGGTAATCATTCCCAGGTTTTGTACTGTCACTAAGTTCCTCTTTCCAAATTGCCGGTAGTAAGGCTAGGCAATACCTGACCAGTATTACAGACACTACAGGCTATTACCTCAACATAACTGAGAAATTACAAGTTTAACACATGTAATGAAAAATAGCAGGACAAAAACACAGTAACCACAGTGATTTCTGCATGTTTTCTTCACATTTGCTGCTCTCACACCATGAAAAAAGCACAGGATTGGATAGAGCAGACACTCCCAGTGCTTCTGAGGGCATTGGAGGCTGGGCTTTCTATATCCCAGCTGAATAAGACAGCTAGGTAAGAGAACTTTAAAATGTTTATGTGTGGCTGGCCAACCCAAGTCGATCTGCCAAGGAGACACATGCATTTCAAAGCTCACAGTTCCTTGCTGCTGCTACTCAGCAGAACTAGCCCTGCCCTGTCCTGAAACTTAGTGTAGGAAGGGTTGCAGTAAGAAATAAACTTTATTGCCATTTTATTTTTCAGCTATGGGGCTTGTGGGGCTATGTTCTGCTGCTCAAATGGAGTAGCCGCCTCTGCTCAAGGCACTCGTGTGTTCTGTTGACAAACGAGAGCAATTAACTAAATATAGAATTCATAAATAATTACATTTCATGGACTTCCAGTGACCAAAAATGTAATATGTAATCAATAGAAACATGTTACCTTTCTTAAATATCTGTTTCATTAAAAAACATGTGTTTCATTGTTATAATGATCCACTACCTTTGTTCTCCATTAAGCGTTGAATTTGAATACTTCCTTACAGTAAGTTCCTTCAGAAGGCGGCTAAAATAGTTAGTGAACCTAGTGTCAGCTTGGCGTTTGACTGGCATCTGGTCTTTCAAGGTACTGTTGCTGTTTTGGAGAGAACATATGAGAAAATACATATTAATTTAAAATTTGACATTACCTATGCATGTGAGTTGTTCAACGATGAATGTAAATAAGCATGTGGCAATTTTTCAGTGGTGCAGCTGAAGAAATTAGATGTAATTCAGCTGGTATTTACATATGTTGCTTTATGAAAAACAACACGAATGCAGTAGGGTCAAACAATTGTATCATGTGTGATGCCGGAAACAAAGTTTAAAACCAGTCAAGCATTAATCCATAATGATAGTTAAACAGTTATGCAACACCCCTAACAAACATAAATAAGGTACTTATACAATTTAAACAGTCGCATTTATTTTTTATACATATATGAACAGGATTCAGACATATATGGCTGTTATATGTACAATTTGTTTTATCTATGAAGGTGATAAGGGTGACATATGTGAAGGAAGTCAGACAAAGTGACACAGTGGTGATATCAGTGCAAGGTAGGACATTTTTTGTTTTATATATATATATATATATATACATATATATTCACTGAACAAACCATAGGTTTCAGACAAGTTTAACCTTAGAAATTCACTGAAAAAAACCATAGGTTTTAGGGGTGTTATAGTTAGCTAGACATTTAACTCGTATAAAACCCTTGAAATTCCCCTGTTATAGTTAGTTGTACTAACGATAACTCGCGCGCCCGCAATCCACTGCTGATGAGGTCACATATTACATCATTCATGACATGGTCAGTGACATCACTGATGACATCACTGATGACATCTCAAACACCGGTAGCAAAGAGAGGTGTAAAAAGGGGCGTGGCCTCATTACACCTCTCTGCATTGCAGCCCCCTGGCACATACCGGAGGTTCCTGGTGGGCTAATTGGCCTCCAGGGACCCCCAGTATTCAAGGGGAATTAGTTCCCCCTCTGCAAATGCGCCAGGGGGCTGCGTTGCAGAGAGGTGTAATGAGGCCACGCGCCTTTTTACACCTCTCTGCAACGCAGGCCCTTGGCGCAAACTGGAGGTTCCTGGTTGGCTAGGTGGCCCCCATGGACCCCCAGTATGCAAGGGGACATAATTCCCGAACTCAGAACGAGCTATGGGACACGTTTGCACAGCGGTGAAGGTAGGGGGTGGGGCTTGAGGTGATATGTGTGCAAACATGCCCTGTGGCGTGTTCCACCAGGTACCTCCAGTAAGCGCCACAGAGCTGCGTTGCAGAGTGTTGTAAAAAGGGGGCATAGCCTCCATACACCTCTCTGCAACACAGCTCCCTGGCGCACACTGGAGGTACCAGGTGGGCTAGTTGGCCCACAGGATTAAAGAGGAATTAATTCCACAACTTAAAACGTGCCACAGGGCGTGTTTGCACACATGTCACCTCAGGCCCCTCCCCCTTCCTTCACTATAGAGGAAAATATTCCTCTAAAATCAGCCGAACTACAAATTCTGATTTACTCACCTGTTATCACGAGAGACCTCAGTGCTGCATCTTTGAGCCCAGTACGGACTCTGAAAAGTAAATCTAAGTGTACTTACCAGTAACTTGTATTTCCTTCATAGGAATTTATTGTGTGGTTTTCACCAGAAAAGTTTCTGTGTCTATTTTTGAAATGTACAAATATTCCTCTAAAATCAGCCGAACTATGAATTCCGATTTACTCACCTGTTATCACAAGAGAACCCAGTGCTGCATCTTTTAGCCCAGCACTGACCCTGAAAAGTAATTCCAAGCCCACTTGCCAGTAACTTGTATTTCCTTCCATATGAATCCATTGTGTGGTTTTCAGCAAAAAAGTTTCGAAGTGTCTATTTTTGAAACATACAAATATTCCTCTAAAAATCAGCCGAACTACGAAGTCAGATTTACTCAACTGTTATCAGGAGAGAACTCAGTGCTGCATCTTTTATCCCAGCACTGACACTGAAAAGTAATTCTAAGCGTAATTACCAGTAACTTGTATTTTCTACCATAGGAATCTATTGTGTGGTTTTCAGCAAAAAAGTTTTGAAGTGTCTATTTTTGAAACGTACAAATATTCCTCTAAAATCAGCCGAACTACGAATTCAGATTTACTCAACTGTTATCACGAGAGACCTCAGTCCTGCATCTTTTAGCCTAGCACTGACCCTGAAAAGAAATTCTAAGCATACTTACCAGTTACTTAATTTTCCTTCTGACTTCACCCCAGACACCTTCTTACTCTGTGAGACGGAGATTGAGCGAGATTGAGCACAGCTGAGCTGCCGAACCAAACCGCCGCACTCTAGGATACGGAGCAGGAGCCGGAGCTGCTGTTGGAGCTGCAGAGCTGCTGAGCAGTTACAGCGGCGGTGGGGATACCCCAGAAGCTTGGAGCCACTACACACCCTGCTACACACCCTCCTATCTCCCCCTCCCGACGAGGGCCCGCAGGCAGCTTCCTTTTGCAACTGAAGCTCCTTCTCGGAGCCGCTGGGTACTTTTTTTCGTGGCTGGAGCCACTGGCCACTCTCTCTCGCGGCCAGAGCAGCTGGGTGCCTTTTTCGCGGCTAGAGCCGCTGGGTGCTTCTTTCGCGGCCAGAGCCGCTGGGTGCTTCTTTTGCGGCTGGAGCCGCTGGGTGCTTCTTTTGCTGCCGGATCCGCTGGGTGCTTCTCTCACTTTCTCTTGCTGCTAGACACTGTGGGCGCCTTCACTTGCGGGCGCCATTTCTCGCGCCTGGAGCCGCGGAAAAAAACTGTGAAACTGTGAACGCGGCTGAGGGTTGAAAAGTGCTTTGAGGCACGGCGGGGGAGCCCCTGGCCTTCAAACACCCCTGGGCGCTTCCTCTGCGGTCGGAGCCGCTGGCCTTCAAACGCCGCTGCCGGTCAACTCTCGAGCGCACTATCCACGCGGCAAAGAGGCGTTGTGCACAGCCGGAGCTGCCTGGCACCGCCTGGAGCACTAAGGGGCTCTGAGAGCCGCTGCTTGTTGACTCAGGCAAATCTTGGCTCAGAATCCTTAAGCCGCAACACTCTTCATTGGGACTGGCAGACGAGACCAACACTCTGCACCGAGTTACCGAGTTGTCGGAGAGCTGCAAGCACCAGGATGTCAGAAAACACCAGAACGCCAGGTTGCTGCTGCGGAGGTTTCTGCAGAAGCAGGAACCGGTTACCGGTTACCGGCTATCCAGCTTTCAGCTATCGGCGGATGCGGCTGTGGCTGCGGCTGTGGCTGTGGAGGCGTGGAGCTGAGCAGGAACAAGCTCCAGCCGTGGAAGCCCTCATTAATGGAAAGGCCCAAAAGTCGCTGGAAAAAAAAAACGCTGATGTCCACTTAAACAGCCACGAAAGTAGCAGGCAAGCAGATGAGGTGAGGGTGGAGATAAGTGACCCCTGAGTTCTCTTGCCATAATATCTAATACCCTCTACCCCCTGCCTTATCCCGTGCCTTACCCTGTGCTGCTATATCCCCTGCTGCCCGTTGAAGTACTGCGAAAGCCGGCAGGTGAGGTGAGGTGAGGCAAGGTGAGGGTGAAGGTTCGTGAAGCTCGTGAAGCTCGTGGCTCGTTGCCCTTGAGCTCTGATGCCTTACCGCTGCCTTACCCTCGGCAGCGGTTTGTCAGAAGCTGAAAACAGGATCTGTCGAAGCAAGATCTGTCGGAGCAGTGCACCATGTAGTCCTGGTGGCCAGACGGGGGTCGGCGTGCTGCTGAATCGCCCAGGTGCCGGGGGTGACGGTGTGTGTGCTCTGAGATGTGCTCTGACCCCTCATCATCAGATCAGTAAGGAGCACCTGTGGAAGAGTAGTGGTGTTTCTGTGGGACCGATTATTAGGAAGCTTGATTTACCTCATCCTCATCCTCCCAGCAATTGGTGGTGAGTTTTTCGAACCTGAACGAGTCTAAGAAACTACGCTAAGGATCTCACGAAAGAGGAGGAGGAGGTGTTGTGCGAAGTGGATTTTGTGCGATCTTGTGCGAGGTGGATTTGGAGTGCCTAATGATGAGGTCCGGTCGCCAGCGTGGGGCTCCACAAAATATTAAACAAAACCAGAAGTCTAAGGAGATAACAGAGACAACAGAAGCTCCAAATAAAACTCCAATCCGACCGAGCAGGGACAAGGAAAATGGAGAACAGGAGGGTAACATGATAGTTAACTGTAAAAGAAGGGCCTGTTCAGAGGAGAAACTGTGTATTCCAGCCGAGGAAAAAGCTTTTTCCGTTTCTCTTAGTAAAGACTGTGGTCATACGAGGTCTTCATGTGTGGCGCAGTCGTTTATAAAGAGCTATTTGTTTAAGTATCATCAAATTCAGTCTGACAAAGATAATCATAAAGATAATCATAAGAGAAAGTCCTCCGAAAAGGAAGAACCTAGTGGGAGTGCTAGTGAATGTTAATTTTTTTTTCTTTGCTCCCCCCACTGTGTAAAAAAGAGGAAAAAAGTTGCTCTGTTAGTGATCTGACCCAACCTAAGTTGCCTGAAAAATCGGATGCTGTAGTGGTTATTCAGGACAGGAGGGCATTAGGCGAAGAAGTTGTAACAGATAAAGTATTGGCACTTGTTCCAACACCCTCACCCCATCCTTTAATTGTAGCAGGGCTGTTACAGGCTCAGGCGCAAAGTTACGTCTGTGACCCTGTAACTCAGATGGTGATTCATCCGGTTGATGATCTCCAAATTACCAGTCAAGTGTTGGACTATAAAGGGTCGGCTGGAGTGTGTGATTGGTCTCCTTGTGGGTCTATGAACAAAAATAAATATGATATTGTGTATGACCCTGGAGCTGAAGTGGGTACCGAAGTTGGAAAGTCAGCTCTCAAGGCCTGGTCCAGTGAATCAATTCTAGTTACAGAGGACTGCCTAGTCCAAATAGTTGTACAGTTAAAGATGTTAATGTTAGCCCTTTTAACCTGGACCAGTCAAGTATAATAATGGAGAATAGCCCTATTATCAATAAATCATTATTTGATCAAGGTGCTGGCAGCTTTGAAAAGATTCTTAATATAAATAAACAATGTAGCTTAGACCTTAATGAGCAGTCTAAAGGAGTGAATACATTGTCATTATCTAAAGCAGAGGCCAACCCCCAGACATCCCCAGGTGACTCGAAAGGGAGTGAGTTTAGCACGGAGCAGGGTTTATGGGAATGCCTATTACATACCATGGGTTCAATTACTAACGCGCTTAATTTCCACTCAGACAAACCGGATGTTCAGGTGGATATTTTAAACATGCTAGCATCCCATGTGGCGGGTATTGACACAAAACTCCTGCACCTGACTAACTTGATTATGAAGGTGCAAGCAGATAAGGGTAGCCCATTTATATCCTGCACCTGTGCACAGTTGATTGATAAGATCTCTGATTTGCCGTCAATAGTAAGTTCTATGGTGCAAGAAGTTAAACTGTTGTCGTGTAGAAAAGTGCATGGTAGTAATGAAAGTGTTGAACCATCAAATAGTTTAAGTAGATCAAATGATGTTGATAAGTTGTCACCTGTAAAGGGTGATAGCAAATCACAAGTTACTGAGATCCCTTCCTCGAAATCTGAATGTGACATAATTAATGATAGCTTGGTAATAGAAGGTGTGAGTAGTGATTTTTCAAGGCTAACCGATGATTCAAGAGGTATGAAAAAGCCATACTCAAAACAACGCCAAGATTCAAGCGGCCCATTAAAATCAACAAATCTTTCGAAAAGGGCTAGGAAAAGGTTAAGGAAAACTCACAGCAAAAAAGCATATGAATTAAAAACTATTGGTAAAAAAGTGATCGAAGATCCTAAATTCTTGAAAATAAAGGAATCTGAAATGAAATCATATTTACCGATTTTTGGGCCCAATAAGAAATCGGGATTTAAGGTAAAGGTGAATCAAATAATGGAGTGTGACATTAAAAAACTAGGGGACGTTGATCCCAAATTTAGTTCTGGCCACATAGGTGAAGTTCCAATAACAATAAAAGAAAAAGCATCTGATCAATCGATTAATGTAAGGGCGGAAATCCATAGTGCGCAATGTATTCATATTGAGAAATTAGTTGACTCTAATGGGCAAGAGGGCAGTATGAGTAATGAATTGGGGACTGAATTAGGCCGGAAACAATGTAATGAAGTAGTGGTCGACCAAGGTGCACAAAATAATATTGGAAATCATAATTTAGTAAATCATAGTCATCAGCAAGGTGATAATAGAGCCGATCAACTGGTCCACTGTGGGACACAAGAGCGATTAATAAAGGAAGTTAAAAAAGTCTATTTGCCGTCTGAAAGGGTTGTTGTGTCTGTTATGGATAATTCATGCCCACCAGTTAATATTGAGAAAGATAATATTGAGCATTTAAATTTGTCGACTGATATGAGGAAAGTAGCCTTCAGTCACCAATACATTTCCAGAGGCCCACACGATATTTTAAACCACTGTAACATCCTAAAATTATTACATGCTATTACAGATCTTAAAGATGTCGTAACCACGGATTTGAAGCCGTGGAGTTTAAGAAAGAAAGTAAATATCTTGATAGGGAGATAACAATTACTGCTTGGTTAAATAAGGAAATTGTTGATAAAATAATGGCGAATGGTAGCGTATTTGAGAAATAGGGCATTAAAGTCTGGCGAGCTCAAGCTTCTTGCTATCCAATGTTGCTGATTCCAAATGAACCGAAAGGGGATGATAAAAAATTATCTACACCTACTCAAAAAATTGATGACAAAAATAGAGCCATAGTAGAACATGTTAGAGTTTCAAAAAATGGGTCAGGCGCATCTAAGGAATTAAACTTCGCATATGGCATAAAGATAAGGAGTAGCCAGTCTGGTTTGCGAACCTGTGAGGCGTTAAAAAAAAGTCCCAGAGTTAGTAGATGGTTGGAGTTGGCTTCCAGGAATATTAACAAATCAAAATCTTGAAAAGAAGGATTGATGTCGAACAAATTCATTGACTCTTTGTTCCTCGAACTTCAATGGCTTAAAGTCATTAATCGAAGACCAATATGTAATTGATTTTTTGAAGGCTTTCAGTATATTAATGTTTCAGGAAACTTCGGCCACGTTAAAAGAACCTTTTATAGGTTATATTGAATACTGTAATGTCGCAACACGAGAAGCCAACTCAGGTCGCCCCTGTGGTGGTCTTTCTATATATATTTCTTCAAATTTAAAAGCTTCCCATTTTGAAATTGACCTTCATGTAAAATGGCTACAGTGTGTTAAACTAATAGCAAGTCATTCGATTATTTTAATGAATGTGTACTTAAGAATAAGATGCAAAAAAAAGTTTAGATCCACACAAATTACTCAGCTATGGGGGACGGTAACAACCTTATATTATGAGCATTTGGATTCAGTATTTATTATTTCAGGTGACTTTAATATGCATTTTGTTTCGTCTAAAAAGCAGACACCTGACTAAAAATGGTTAGCTCAATGGACAGATTGTGCATGACCCTGATAACATCCCGACTTATAACAAAGCAGATAGCTCCCCTGTAATAGACTATACTATAATGTCTGAGAAATTAAATAAGTTAGTAAAAAGCTATGTGATTGCTCCAAGGATTGAAAGCGATCACAACCCACAAGTGATTAGTTTTGATATAGATCTGGACTATCTACCAGCAACCAGGACTCTGTTGAAAGCTCCAACATCCTTTAATCTTAAAAGGTTAACATAGAATGAAAAAACTGAGGATAACATTTTGATAGTGCTTGACTATTTAATTCAGGATGCGCATGCTGCTTATGAGGAAGGGAAACCTATGGTTGACCTATGGGCTCACTTGTGTGATGAACTATTGGCTAAATCTGTTAGAGATGAGCCCTCCAAAGGCATGATGTTAAATTCCAGGAAACCAGGATGGCATTCTTCCCACTTACTATATAAAAAAAGAAAGCTTAATAAAGAAATAAGATTATTGCACCGGAATCAAAACAGGCTACAGCTTCAAAGTGCATCGCTTAAAGTCAGAGAGTTAAAACAGAGATACAAGAGGGAAATCTGGATGGCTAAGCAAGCATATTATGAATCTATATGGGCAAAAGTCAGTCATGCTTGTAAATCCAAAGATCTACGGTTATTCTGGTGCATTATTAATGACATCAAGAACGGTAATAATAGAAGCAATAGTGCTAATGTTGATGAAGTGAGTTGGGTGAGCTTTTTCAATAAAATAATCGATTCCCAACATCTAGATAATGATAAATGTTTTAATAATAGTCCAATTGATAAGCATAAAATAATAGGTAGAAGGAGTGAAGGCTGTATTCCCCCTCCTCAATATAAAGTGGATATGGAGCCCTGGTCGCTTGATAAACAAAAAAAAAGCGAAAAAGAGGATTAGATCCAACGAAGCACCAGGCCCAAATGGTATTCTAAATGCAATATTCAAAGCTGATTTAAGTAACTGGCCGGAGTTACTAATGCTTTTGTTTAATGAAGTCCTAAATCAGGTCTTATACCGTTATCTTGGCATGGGAGTATTATACAACCAATATATAAGTGTGGCCCGCAGGATAATCCGGCTAATTATCGTTTGATTATGCTCACTGATGTAGAGGCAGAAATGTTTGCTAGTTGCCTGTTGGAAGAGCTAAAGTCTTGGGCCTCAAAGGAAGAGCTGATCCCTAATTTTCAAACAGGGTTTAGAAAGGGAGAATCTACCCATACCAATTTGATTTTATTAACATTATTAGGAGAGAGAGCAAAAACCAGGATGCAAAGATTATATGTGTGTTTTATTGATCTAAAAGCCGCTTTTGATTCTGTGCCGCGAAATACTCTCTGGGGTAAATTAAGGAATTGGGGTATTCCGGAAATACTATTAAAGATGATTATACTTTTATACTCCAATACCTGGGTGCAGATCAAAATTGGCGATGGAAAACATATAACTCGTCATTTAGATACGAATGTGGGATTGAAACAAGGCTGTGTTTTAGCTCCTTGCCTTTTTAATCTTTTTATGGCTGATTTGCCAGCTCATTTTAAAAATATTACTTCACATTTGCCTTTTATTCATGGTCAAGAAATTAAATACCTGCAATATGCAGACGACACCATTTTATTGAGCCACACAGAAATAGAACTAAAAAGCTTAATTGTCTCTTTTAATGGCTATGTCACATAAAATGGACTAACAATTAATATAAAAAAGACAAAAATAATGACTATAGAAAAAGGGAATCCAAGGATTAAAGAGTGGAATATCAATGGCCTGGTAATCGAAAATGTGAAATCATATAAATACCTTGAGATCATGTTCGATGATGCACTGATATTTAGACAACATTTTAACAATCTTGAAGCCAGGGGCTGCTCGCTTGCATTTGCTTTTAGGAAATTAAAAGACAAATTAGTATGCCCTAATTATGATCATTTGATGAAGGTGATGAAAGCAAAGTTAATTCCATCTTTGGACTATTGCTCAATCATCTTTCGGGGCAAAGACGCGAAAGTGCTCGACGATATAGAAATTAGAACTTATAAAGCTGTGTTTAATATCCCTAAATATATCAGTCGAGTAAACATAAGACTGGAATTTGGACTGAAAAAACAATTTGTGGCGCGTCAATCAGCATTCTTGAATCCTTAATATCATTAGCCCGCTCAGATGAAGTATCTTTAGCAAAGCTATGCCGGCTAGAAATTTCAGAGGGGGAATACTTAAAAAAACTGGCAGCTGTACCTAAATGAATGCTTATGTAATTTTGATTGCTCTAACTTAGAAGATGAAATGAGGAGTAAAGTAGTTTTTAAAAAGAAATGAATCAAAGGGCCGCAATGCTGACAATTATAGCTGAGAAGGAGGAATTAAGGAAAAAAAATCATTTGAGGACAATTACTAATTCCTTTTGTAGGCTGTCGCCTCAACCTTATTTGGCATATCATATAAAACCTAGGTTTAAGAATAAATTCTTGCATTTAAGGTTGGGAAGATATCCGACAAAGGATGGCATACCAAAATGGGAGAATCAATGGTCATCGAGCATTTGCAGGCTTTGTAGGCAAAGGGAGGAAACAATAATTCATATAGTAACCTTATGCCCAGCTCTGGCAGATGCCCGCAAGTCCATCCTAAAACCGATCTTTAATGAACTAGGAATTAGAACATGTAGGCAAGCTATTATTACCTGTTTGAGTGGAGTCAGTACTAAACTTACTTATTGTTTTGTTAAATTTATCATTAATGCAGAGAATAAGCTAAAAGTAGTAGAATGGGTAAATAACTGTATTGCGATACAAAATACTTAAGAAACATATTTTAAGATTTATTGGAGGCAATGTGTTAAGCTAGCTTAAGGGACTATGAGTACAATTTAATATAGGCGCACACATTGCACTTTATTACCGCTTGTAAATGAAAAACAGCTAAAAATTTGTATTTGTAATTCCAACTGTTAACATAAGTCACTTTAGGTAAATGCTGATATAATAGTTCTTGGTGCAAATTATAAGGCATTTTAGTAAGTTTTATGTATTTTAATTATCGTGTAATGTTTTAATGTTTTTATGGACTGGCCATCTATTGTCGCATTATTGGTGGATCATTTTAAGATGTTAATAACTCTGTGTCTAGTATATGCTTGTTTTTCTTGGAGGATCTAATTTTTTTTCTTGTTTGTAATGATTTTAATTAATCAACAAATAAAATGCCTACTTACTTACTTACTTGTATTTCCTTCCATAGGAATCCATTGTGTGGTTTTGAGCAAAAAAGTTTCTAAGTGTCTATTTTTGAAACGTACAAATATTCCTCTAAAATCAGGTGAACTACGAATTCCGATTTACTCACCTGTTATCAGGAGCGAACCCAGTGCTGCATCTTTGAGCCCAGCACTGACCCTGAAAAGTAATTCTAAGCGTACTTACCAGTAACTTGTATTTCCTTCCATAGGAATCCATTGTGTGGTTTTCACCAGAAAAGTTTCTAAGTGTTGATTTTTGAAACATACAAATATTCCTCTATAATCAGCCGAACTACGAATTGCGATTTACTCACCTGTTATCATAAGAGAACTCAGTGCTGCATCTTTTAGCCCAGTACTGACCCTGAAAAGTAATCCTAAACATACATACCAGTAACTTGTATTTACTTCCATAGGAATCCATTTACTGGTTTTCACCAGAAATGTTTCTCAGTGTCTATTTTCACAAACTAAAAATATTCCTACAAAAATTGCCTGTATGACTTAAACGCATTCTTTCAACGGTTTACAGGAGATGCAGCAGTGCTGGATCCAGGATCCACCAATGAGTAAGAAAAGGTGACGATAACACTATTTACTAGGTAAGTGGATTTCCTTCAAGTTCAAAATATGTTTATTATGACCTTAGTCTTTAAACAATACAGTGAGCAACGCCGATTTGAGTATGCGACATAAAATTGTACACTTATTTCTAAAAACGTGTCCATTAAAATATCATACACACCATTATTAAAACTACATAATTTATATACAAATGTTAAAACCTATACACTTTCTTATCCCTCTAAGAGTCTCTTCTGCTAAGATAAAAATACAGTAATGCAGGTTATTCTTTGGCCCTCAGCGCACCCAGGGCCTCCTTTAAGAACTTCCCGAGGGCTATTACAATATCCAAGTATGGGATTTCAGAAAGGAGTCTGGCCGCCTGAAACCTTGTTTTTACCTCATATTTTAGGAATACTGGGCGCAGCCACCTTTTCCTATATTCTAAGAGTACCGCACAGTCTAGCAGGAAATGCATCAGGTCCCCCTTGGTTCCCAAGTAGCACCTACAGTGACCTTCCTCATCTAGCATTCTTATTCCTTCCATAGGGTAACATTAACCGGTTTCACTTGGAAATTATTCGAAGAGTGGAGTTTTGTAACTTTAAAATATTTCTATGAAATCAGCAGAACTACAAATTCCGATTTACTCACCTGTTATCAGGAGAGACCTCAGTGTTGCATCTTTGAACCCAGTACTAATCATGAAAAGTAATTCTAACGATACTTACCAGTAACTTGAATTTCCTTCCATAGGCTAACATTGACTGGTTTCACTTGGAAATGCTTTTAAGTGTGGAGTTTTGGAACTTTAAAATATTCAACTAAAATCATCCGAACAAAGAATTCCAATTTACTCACCTGTTATCAGGAGAGAACCCACTGCTGCATCTTTTAGCCCAGCACTGACCCTGAAAACTGTTTACAGGAAATGCACCAGTGCTGGATCCAGGATCCACCACTGAGTACGAAAAAGTGACGATAGCACTACTTAACTGCTAAAGGAATTTCCTGCTATAGGATAACTTTGTTGATTCTATGTGAACAAAATTCAAAGTGTCAACTTTTAAAATACATTAATATTCCTTAAAAATCACTACTGTAACTAAAACATTTTACTCATCCGTTTACAGGAGATGTCCAAGGACTAAATCTAGGATCCAGTCCTGTGTTTAAAGCAGTAATCTATGAAGTAAATAATTGCATGTAACTAGAAATTCACATTGAGGTCAATGTTGCATTGTGTTTGAAATTGTAACTACTGTACTTAAAAGTCTATTGCATATTTGCAAAGTATTTATACTGATCCAGCGCTCCTATAGAAAATTTGTCTCACAAACGCTACCTGCACCTCAATACTCACCATTATTTATAATCACTCAAACAGGCCCATAACACCAACGAGACAACTTTTGAGCAACTGAATCATGTGATTTGATTTATACTCTATACAATATTATATTTACACTATTATATACAACTGCTGTTTATTTTTCATTATCATATTATAAAAAAGATTTTTCATTTAAACAAACCACTATGGTTGATAGTTCAACTAATGGAAACTTGACCATGAATAAACAAGACCAGCTTGTCTTTTCAAATCTGATTTTTATTAACTTTATTTTCATAAAAGAAAAGCAATTTAATGTAACAAATCTTTATTTCATAAGCAAATAAGAAAGCAGCATTTTAATAAGAAAACAGAATTAGAACTGTATTAGAACCGACATTTCAATAGCGAGCTCAGAATCATGAATTAATAGCAAAGAAATTTGTTTCCTTTCCCGAAATCCATTTCCCTGTCTGCCTCACATATCACCTAGAAGAGGAAAAATAAAGTCTGCTGTCCTTACGTGCGCCAAAAGTCCGACAGCATGTCGCCTTCACAGGATTCGGAAAGTACGATTTTTTTCCATAATCGCAATGTCAGATTTTATACCTTTCTCACTAGCTTATCTTTCTACGTTTTACATTTTCTCTTGAAAATCTCATTCCTCATTGGCTGTTCCAAGTCAGTCCATCATTAGGTCATTTGACTTTTGATCATATTCAAGCTTTATACAAGCTCTATTGTCCTTTTGATTCAACCGCGTTCTGCTTCCTTTATTTTGTTACATTTTCTTCCCTCTCGAAGACAACTTCCTAACCTTGGAAAAAATCTCATAACTCTGTCCTTGGCCAAGCTCCGTGAACACGTTCACCAAGCCAAAGAAATGTTCTCTTTGTTTAGGCCTTGTAGGAAAAATCCTTCACAGCTGCACATGTGCGAAATGTCACTCTGGACAAGCTTTTCGTATCTGCAGCTCTGTCAGCCATATTTCTGAACCACTTTTTCAGGCCTCACTTTGGAAACTATTATTTAAACAAACACAAGACAATAATTAATTAAAGAATTGAAACCCATTCTGTTACCTTCCCCTTTGCTAATTAACAGGTTTATTATGTTACCTAGCTTAGCACACAAAGCAGCATTATATTTACGTATCCTTTTCGAATCAGGAACTCTTAGAGCTTTTATCACAAAAGACACAACAAAAGCACATAAAATAGGCACATGCCATTATTTAAAACTGCCGCATTTAATACTGACAAAGACAATAGACAAGGTTAGTTTGTTAATTTTCTTTGCAAATGCAACACAAAGCATTTTAATCCCGCATGTGAACCCATGATGAATGTATTTTTAAACTAAGTTGATTAATGATTTCACCACAAACGTATTAATATTATTACTCATATTAGGAGAGGTTAACTTTGCAAGTCTGAACAAAATTTTGTTCTTCATCTTGCTCCATTAACTCCCTCATCGGGTGATTTAAAAATCACTAAACAATACCCAAAATGTATACATTTTCAACCCTGAAAATATGTTTTGAACTTTCTTAATATTAGTACTTCTAAACTTTAGCTTTTCGAAACTCTTCTAATTCTATTTCCTTTTCCTTTTCATCTCTCAGTTTATAAATTCTCTTTCTTTCTGTCACATATTTTCTTCTCTTGTGTAACATGCAACTAATTTTTAACAAAAGTATCACTAAAACTATTATTACTAAAGGGAAAACTATTTTGCCTATGATTGAAGTACCAATCTCTTGAAACCAGTGTTTGATTGCCGCAAATCATTTGCTTAAACGTTCTGAAAAACTCTCATCTTCTAAGGGTTCTATTTCTGAATGTAGTTCTGTAATATTTCTAATATATGTCTCTATGTTCTGGCTCTTGTCAGGTATGCAAGTGCAACAGTGTTGAACATGTAAAATCCCACAAACTCCTCCTTCCTTTACCAGCAGGATGTCTAGCGCAAGACGGTCCAGCAATACCATGGTTCTCATGGCAACAAGTTCAGTATTCACTAATTGAAAAACACTTGCAGTGTCTGTTGACAATCTGTCAACAATTGTGGACAATTTTCTGATTTTACCTGCATTCAGGGTAATTCCCACCATTGGTATTAACGCACCAAATATGTCTCCCAAAATTTCTGAAAAACTTTCTCTTTTAAATCTTTTCACATGGCTGCTAATTTCAAATGAACCATCTGCATTTCTATCTACATGAAAATTTTTGGGAAAAACTAAACCTAAATACCATGTTCCGTACCAGTGGTCGGGAAGGCTGTAATAGGCTTTATTCCCACAAACAAAATAAATTCCAGGAAAAAATTGGATCTTTGCCTCCTTCAAATCCCCAACCCTCTATAATCCGATAAGTATCTTCACATTGACTTGCTCCGACAAAGTAATTGTCATATAGAGTGCTATCTCTTCTTATTCAAAATTTTCCTCTAACAGGTTTATCTATATGAATCGCAAAATTTACATTTCTACCATTGAGTTTTTCATCCTCAAACTGCCAAAACTTTGATTTAGTTTGTTTCGTCATCTCATTACGCTTATAAATTGCCCTTCTCTCTTCCACCATATTTAAGAATGTTTTCTCCTCTGTTCTCAATTTACATGTTAAATTATTTCTGTAATCATATTCATATGTGAGTTCATCTGTTTAGCAGGTCTCACTTTATTCAGGTTATCTACAACTTTTAGATTTGCAAAACTGTCATCAAAGTTTGAATAATAGTATTCAAGACGACCAGTTTTATAAAACAAACTTGTTATTACACTACAGGTTATTCAATAAGTAAGAGGAAGCATGTTATATTTGACTCCTCCAGACACAGAAGTGGGTAATTTTATACATACGTAACAATCTTTTGCATTCATCACCTTAACATATTCAGATAAAAGTCTTGAGGAGGTATTACTAGAAAAATCTCCAATAGATCTATCTTGGTGAATCTCTGGGTTATGAACAATAATTCTATTAGTATCAGTTTTCTCAGGTTTGACCACAACTTTGCTTGTCATGTTAGCTTTATACGTTTCTTTATCTACACCAAAAGGAAAGATAACAGCTATAAATTAACGAGACTAAAATAATCAACATTACACATATTGAAGACAATTTGCAACATCTTTTGAGAATTGAGCATCTCGAATTTTCATTAGCATAAGAATAAGGCATATTTTACTCTTTAGAATAACAGCAAAATAAAAATTGAAAAATTGAAAAATTACTAAATGTACCACTCACTTTTTTTTAATGACCTTAACAACTTTTCTTCGACCTTATGTCATACATCAGATGTGTTTCTCAGCTAACACAATTTCTTCGACCTTGTGTCTCCTAACACAATTTCTTTGACCTTGTGTCTCCTAACACAATTTCTTCAACCTTGTGTCAATTAATCAATGAGTTCAATCATTGTCACTTGCATCATCAAAATCTTCCTTACTACTATTAACCTCAACTACTGGTGGGATAATTATGTAAGCCCACTCTGGCGACTTATATTTCTGGTTTGGTTTTAATGTTCTCTTTGCTCTACTGCTTATCACTTCTATATTCTTTCCTTCTTCTTTTTTCTTATTCAAGTCTTCTTCTTTTTGACTAGAAATCTCATTAACCTGCTCTTTTGCTCTATTCACTAATTTAAATGTTATACTTCCAATTTCTTTTGGCCAATTATCTACTTTTCTTGTTAGCTTCTTTTTTGGTACTTTCAGATTATATTCGACTCTCCAAGCTCTTTTTCTTGTTTTCTTCAATTTGGATTCATCTTCACTGTCATCTGTTTCACTTTCTGTGTTTTCAGCTGATTCATTAATGATCAATTTTTCTGAGTCAGATTCTTCATCAGATTCAGGTACTTCATTACTCTGCAGTTTCACTTTGTTAGGAAAATCATTCTTATAGCTGGTACTTGGAATTTCTTCTTCTTCTTCAATTACTTCCAGTCCACCAGTTTCAGAATTACTGTTCCTTCTTCCAAAGTTTTGTCTATTGTCTTTGTCAGTATTAAATGCGGCTGCTTAAAAAATGGCATGTGCTTATTTTATGTGCTTTTGTTGTGTCTTTTGTGATACAAGCTCTAAGAGTTCCTGATTCGAAAAGGATACGTAAATATGATGCTGCTTTGTGTGCTAAGCTAGGTAACATAATTAACCTGTTAATTAGCAAAGGGGAGGGTAACAGAATGAGTCTCAGTTCTTTAATTAATTATTGTCTTGTGTTTGTTTAAATAATAGTTTCCAAATTGAGGCCTGAAAAAGTGGTTCAGAAATATGTCTGACAGAGCTGCAGATACGAAAAGCTTGTCCAGAGTGACATTTTGCACATGCGCAGCTGTGAAGGAGTTTTCCTACAAGGCCTAAACAAAAAGAACATTTCTTTGAATAGGTGGACGTGTTAACGGAGCCTGGCCAAGGACAGAGTTATGAGATGTTTGCCAAGGTTAGGAAGTTGTCTTCGGAAGGGATGAAAATCTAACAAAATAAAGGAAGCAGAACGCGGTTGAATTAAAAGGACAATAGGGCTTGTATAAAGCTTGAATATGGTCAAGGGTCAAACGACCTAATGATGGACTGACTTGGAACAGCCAATGAGGATTGAGATTTTCAAGAAAAAATGTAAAACATAGAAAGATAAGCTAGTGAAAGAGGTATAAAGTCTGACATTGCGATTATGGAAAAAACTCTTACTTTCCAAATCCTTTGAAGGCGACATGCTGTCGGACTTTTGGCGCACGTAAGGACAGCAGACTTTATTTTTCCCCTTCTAGGTGATATGTGAGGCAGACAGGGGAATAGATTTCGGGAAAGGAAACAAATTTCTTTGCTAATAATTCATGATTCTGAGCTCGGTATTGAAATGTCGGTTCTAATTCAGTTCTAATTCTGTTTTCTTATTAAAATGCTGCTTTCTTATTTGCTTATGAAATAACAAATTATTACAGTAAAATGCTTTTCTCTTATGAGAATAAAGTTAATAAAAATTAGATTCGAAAAGACAAGCTGGTCTTGTTTATTCATGGTCTAGTTTCCATTAGTTGATCCATCAACCTTAGTGGTTTGATTTAAAGGAAAAATCGTTTTTATATTATGATAATGAAAAATAAACTGCAGTTGTATATAATGTGTATAGAGTATAAATCAAATCACATGATTCAGTTGCTCAAAAGTTGTCTCGTTGGTGTTATGGGCAAGTTTGAGTGATTATAAATAATGGTGAGTATTGAGGTGTAGGTAGCCTTTTTGAGACAATTTTTCTATAGGAGCGCTGGATCAATTCCTTGGTAGCAGAGGGTTACTTTTCTAGTGGATACAGGTGCTACCTGTTCTACTGTTAGATCAGTGGAAATAGAAAACCTACCTCTCTCTGGCGAGAAGATCCAAGTAGTTGGTGTAGCTAATAAACAGATTAAAACAGATGTAACTAAACCAGTTGAAGTTGCAATAGGTAAATTTAAAGACATGCATAAATTTATAGTTTGTGACAGCAGTCCTGTAAATCTGTTAGGTAGGGATATACTGTGCAAGATGAATTGCGCAATATATTGCTCACCGGATGGTATTGAGCTGCAAACTCCAGAAGAAGATGGTCTTTACAAATTAACAATGTCAATGGTTGAGGCAGAAGACAGCAGAATATTTCCTGTCTATGATAAAAATAATTGGCCTGAAGAATTAAAAGAGACAGTGAATGTTAAAATTTGAGATTTCACAGGAGATGAAATGGGTTTAATGAAAAATGTAGACCCAGTGCAAATTACAGTAAAACAAGGAGTAGATTATACAAATATTCCACAGTATAAAATGAAAGCAGAAGTGATTCAAGGAGTGATTCCTGTGATTGATAAATTCATTAAACAAGGTTTTCTAAAATAAATTGAAAGCAGTCCATGTAGTTCACTGATTATGAGAATTAAAAAGCCAACCAGAACTTTCAGAATTGTTCAGGACCTGAGAAAGGTGAACAAAATTGTTGTCCCATGTTGCCCAGTTGTACCAAACCCAGCAGTAATTTTGTATCATATTCCGCATGATGCAGAATGGTATACAGTTATTGATCTATGCAATGCATTTTTTACTGTTCCATTGCATCCAGAAAGCCAACACATTTTTGCGTTCAGATTCCAAGATCGTATCCTAGCATGGTGTAGAATCCCTCAAGGGTATACTAAAAGTCCATCTATTTTTAATCAGTTGCTAAGGAAATCCTTGGAAAATCTAGATTTACCTGAAAGATCTACATTAGTGCAGTATATTGATGATCTTCTTGTTGCTGCAAAGACAAGAGATAACTGCGTAACAGATACCATTACTCTTTTGAATCATCTGGCTGATGAGGGACATAAAGTGTCATCTGCAAAATTGCAGTTTTGTGAACAAGAAGTAAAATATCTTGGTCACAGAATTGCAAAAGGTACCAGACAGGTAACAACAGAAATAATAAAAACGATTCAAGCAATGCAACCTCCAAAAACACAGAGACTGGTTAGAATGTTTCTAGGCATAGTCGGTTATTGTTGCCAATGGATTAGTGGATTTCTGGATTTTCTGTAATTGCAAAGCCTTAGCAAAGATTGACAAAAGCAGACATAAAAGACCCGATTAGTTTAACAAAACCTGAATTGGAAGCTATTGAACAGCTAAAAATAAGTTTGTGTGAAGCTCCAGCATTGGGAATGCCAGATTACGAAAAAGAGTTTGAGCTGTATTGCAGTGAAAGAGAAGGTTGTGCATTATCAGCTCCGATTCAAAGACATGGAAGACTGAGAAAACCAATAGCATATTTCTCAGCCGTTCTTGATCCTGTTGCAAAAGCATTACCAGGTTGCTTAAAAGCAGTAGCTGCAACCAATGTAAGTTTGGAACAAAGTGAAGGAATAAATATGGGATTTCCAGTGAAGGTATATGTGCCTCACTCTGTTGAAATTCTCCTTACCCGAAGCAAAACTCAACATTTGACAAGCAATAGATTGACAAAATATAAAGAAGTAATTCTTGGATCATACAACGTTTCGATTGCAAGTTGTGTAAATCTGAATCCTTCCACTTCGTAACCTGATGCTTCTGAAACAGAAATCAGAGGTGAAATTGTTGATCATGAATGCTTGGATGTACTGGAATATTGCAAAAAACCAAGGCAGGATATTAAGGATGTTCTGTTACCTGAGTCAGATTTGGTTCTGTTTGTTGATGGTTCATGCCTGAGATCAGACGAAGGTGTGTTGCGCTCAGCATATTCAGTATGCACGGTTGCAGATGTGATTGAAGCTTCAAGTCTCAAAGGAATTTGTTTAGCTCAAGTAGCAGAATTAATTGCTTTGATTCGAGCATGTGAATTGGGAAGAGGACAAAAGGTTACCATAGTGACTGATAGTCAGTATGGGTATGGCGTAGTTCATGACTATGGCCAGCTCTGGTCTCAAAGAGGTTATTTAACTTCTGCGGGATCACCAATAAGCTTAATTAAAAAGACTGATCTACGGGATTCAATTACCAGAAAAAATTGCAGTAGTTAAATGTACAGCGCATCAAAGAGGAATGGACTACTTAACAAAAGAAAATTCATATGCTGATGAAATTGCAAAATTCTGTGCAAGAAATGATGCAGCAGTTAATCGGGAGAAAGAAAATGAACATGTTTTGAACTCGCTTATGCTAGTATCTGTAGTTGATACTTGGCAGGGAGTAAAACAGTTACAAGCTGAGGCAAATGATGAGGAAAAAGACACATGGCTGAAAGCAGGATGTAGGCAGAGAGAAGAGGATGAGATTTTGGTTTACAAAGATGACAGACCAGTGATGCTAGACAGAATGATTTCAGACATGGCACGCATGTATCATGGTCCAGGACATATTGGCAGGGATTCCATGATTAGGCTATTTGGACAAACATGGTACAATCCAAAATTCAGAATAATTGCAGAATCATTTTGTCAGAGATGTCTGATTTGCCAGCAGATCAATCCAAACAGAAAAACATATGTAAGCATGGGAACCACAGGACAGGAGGGAGGTCCTTTTACCAGAATACAGCTTGATTTCATTGACATGCCACCTCATAACAAACTAAGATATGTCTTGGTGATTGTTTGTTTGTTTTCAAGATGGGTGGACGCTTTTCCGACTCGTCATAATGATTCAATCACTGTTGCAAAACTGTTGCTGAGAGAATTCATACCTAGGTATGGTTTCCCAGTGATGGTCGAGACAGATCGCGCACACATTTCGCTGATCAGAATCAAGGTAAATTTAAAGGTAATTATAATAAGCCAAAGTTAATGGGAAATATATAGGAGTTAAAACAGAAACTCCCATGTTTTAATTGCGGTGAAATTGGACACTGGAAGCGTGAATGTGAGAATCCGCCCAGAAATTTTGTTAAAAATCAATTATTAAATCCACAGATGCAGAATGAGATAAATCAGCAGCAACAGCTACAGCGACAGGTAGTGATTCAGCAAAGTCAGTTGCCACAACAGTTACCACAACCGCCACTTCCAAACTGTGTAAATTTGCAGAGATAAAGTACAGAATCAGGATTCAGCGGAGGTGAACAGGTAAACAGATCACCGAGAGTGAATGTGTCAAATCTGTCATAACAATTCTTATTGAAAGAAGGTGGAAGGTGTGATTTTGATGATTACTTATGACGGTGCCTGAGAGAGGAGGAAGAGTAACTCCTCTATATTTCCCATTAACTTTGGCTTATTATAATTACCTTTAAATTTACCTTGATTCTGATCAGCATTTTTGTTTCCCAAAGTTGCTATCTGTTGCTCAGCCACTTTCACTTGTGCCCACATTGCTTTTTCTTTCAGCTTCTTTTGTTTAGCATCTATCTCATCACTACAGTATTTTGCTTTTCTCAAAATATCATCAACTGTTTGTGATTGCCACCCAACTATTGCACTTCTTATCATTTCACTAATTTCAGGTCTCAAGCCATATACAAATCTGTATATAAAATGGCTCATGTCTTTCTCACTCAGATGCTCATAACCACTGTATTGTTTAAATACCAGCAGTAATCTTTCATAGAATGAATGCACTGATTCTTTTGGTTCTTGGGTTGTTCTGTCAATTTTAACCCAATCTATTTCTTTAGGGGGAATCTTGTTTTTCAAATATACAATTACTTTGTCATACATCTTCATTACATCTGGTGAAGGTGCACCTGTTACCTTGTCTCGAATAGGTTCTTCTCTAGGCCAATCTATAGATATTTTACATTCTTTCCAAATATCTGATGGGACAATTATGTCAAATAATCCATCAAGATAAACCCACAAAACTTTTGAAACCTTCACAAACCTTTTTACCTGTCAGTACCATTCTACAGGTTTTTCTCTCAAACGGGGAAAATCATTTGTGAACAGTAAAATGTCCTGTCTTGTCTATGGGACATGCACAAAACCACCACCTGCTATTTCTCTCATTGGAAATTCATTTACCAATTTATCTTTTTCTTTTACGAGAAAATGTAAACTTGTTGTGTCTTCATCTCTTTTCTTTGTCCATTTTGCTCTCCATTTACTTAATTCACCCCATTGTCTCAAAATTGCAATTAAATCTTTTATATGTGTAATTCTTCCTGAATTATTCATGTTTTCAATGTCTTTATCAGAAAAATCCACCCTGTAGCTTTTCTGTAAAATTTTCTGTTTACTCAAATCAATTTCAAACTCAGCAGCTATTTCTTCCAAATGTTTTTCATTTTCCATGTGATGCTTTTACAAATAAATAATAATTCATCATCCCGATATGCCCTTAAAGTGTCAGTTCCAATTGTTCCAATAATTAATTCTTCCAAATCTGTTATCAATTTTCCGACATCAAGTAATTTACCATCTGGGGTTAAATTTATCTTATAAATACTTTTCTCTGGTGATTCTGAATCAGAGTCTGTACCAATTGGGGTTTTACATGTTAAGCTTTGATTAAGTGTTAAGTCAGGCATCCTCATTCTTTCTCGATGTAATTCAGTTAATTCTGAATATAATTGTTCTGTAACTTTTTGTATTTCCGTATTTAAAGGAAAAGAAAAAGCTGAATGTTTAATTTGTTTTTGATCAAATACTGGAAGAACAGGTCCAATCGTAACAGGCACTGTTACTGCTTCCATGCTTTTAGTTAACTGCTGTATTAATTCATTTGCTGAATGAATATATTCTGAAGTATCTGGTATTGGCAATTCTTTACTCCTATCTGCTCTGAATCCGTTATTTGGGGTTTCACTTCTAGGAGTTTCATTTCTTGGGGTTACATTTCTTTGATCTGGAGTTTCAGTAAAATTACTATTTACTGGTGATATATTTGAATTAAGTCCTGTTTCTGCTCTTTCTGGAGTTTTATTATTAGTCAAAATCGTTTCAGGGGAAGTTTCATCAATAATTTCTTTAGGTGGGGCACTTGGAGGAGTAGTTCATGTACAAACTGGTTGGAAAGGTGACCGTTTTTTAGTATACATGTCTTCTAAAACTGCATCTTCTGAATCACTCTCTTCTCTAGTATTATTTTTCTTTTGGGAACGCTTTTTTCCAGATGTCTCATTAATTAGTCTCACTGGGTATAAGCCATCACACATATCTGCACTTCTCCATCGACGCATTCTATCATGATGTGTTTCTCTGGCTATTCTTTTTGGAATGCCTCTATTTTATCGATCTAATTCACGCATCTCATCTTTCCATTCAACTAAAGCTTCAAATTGTGTAGGTCTAGGCTTTGGTACAAGTTCCATCATTCTTTCTCTTAAGTTCCTCAAAACCACTACGTTAAATGATCGTCTCTGGCCATGCCAAAATACCATCATTCTCAGTATATTTCATCCAGTTCTCAATCCGGAGACAAGTATGGTAACCATATTCACCTAACATATAAGCTGCAGGCGTTTTATACTTATGAATTAATTTTCCGCCTCGCGTTGCAATTTTCTTGTCAGTTTTACATTTATTTTTCAACTTTTGAAACCATGTAAGTTTCTTTTTCTCTCTCTGGAAATAATAATCCATGTTTTTAAACAATTTCCTCAACTTCGAAAAAGATCGTAACAAGAAAGTTGTATTTCCGCAACACCAACCAATCCGTGCGCGAAACTCACCAACAAGCCAATCAGGTTAAGCTATGTCACTATTCTGCTCAACCAATAGAATAACTGTTTTTCACGACTAGCCAATCAGCTGTAAGCTTGCCTTGTCACGTGAACCAATCTGTGTGCAAATACTGTGACGTATGTTAGCCAATCACAGCGCGGCACTAGTGACGTATGCTACCGCTGCAGCTTCTGTCTCTCCCTTCGCTCCTTACACTGACACCTCCTTTATAAAAAAAATCGCAGCGCCATATTTACAAATGTTTCGAATGAAATTTAGTTAGTAACACCACAAATAACAACCCATTTGTCTGTTTCGCTAAAATAAAGTAATAGTTTTCTCATGCATTCAAGTATTCTTTCCGCGTGAAATAGACAACGCTATTTTCACATAATATATAAATTTGCCGATAAAGTAAGTAAGTAGCCTTACCCTACCCTTCTAACAAGTAATAACAAACTCGTTTCACTCCGAATGCACATACAGAGATTTTTACACCTCCTCAGAAACAATTCAGAATTTCACTCGATCGAGTATTACAAACTCATTTACGCACTTTCATACGGAATCCTTAACCATGCATACATGAATCTCTAGTAGGACTTTAACCCACCAATAGAAATCCTCACTCGCCAGTAAGAGAGACGACACATTTCTTACCCTTCACTCAAGCTTGGATAAATTCTACTACTCTTTTCACAGTGAGTTTTAAAGCAGAACAGAAGTAGTCCCTATACTCAAAAGCTACAATTTCATAGACAATCCTCACTGTTACATCCTACCTTACACACCTAGAATTTCCCTAAACTTGTGCTGTACGTCCACAACACTAGTGATATACGACAATACCACTATTTTGAAAAAGAACAAATGCACTGTGTAACTTCACTTGTCACACTACTCTTCTGCCGGCACAACTAGGAGTTTTCACACTGCTGGAAAAAACCTTTTGACTACATATAACAACTGAACAAAGTTAACATGTTTTAGACATGTATCCTATATAATTACCCTGTAACATGTCAGTTACCATAGTAACCGTAACTCTGCTACCAAGGAATTGATCCAGCGCTCCTATAGAAAAATTGTCTAACAAACGCTACCTACACCTCAATACTCACCATTATTTATAATCACTCAAACAGGCCCATAACACCAACGAGACAACTTTTGAGCAACTGAATCATATTATTTGATTTATACTCTATACACATTATATTTACACTATTATATACAACTGCAGTTTATTTTTCATTATCATAATATAAAAACGATTTTTCATTTAAATCAAACCTCTAAGGTTGATGGATCAACTAATGGAAACTAGACCATAAATAAACAAGACCAGCTTGTCTTTTCGAATCTAATGTTTATTAACTTTATTCTCATAAAAGAAAAGCATTTTAATGTATAAACCTTTATTTCATGAGCAAATAAGAAAGCAGCATTTTAATAAGAAAACAGAATTAGAACTGAATTAGAACCGACATTTCAATAGCGAGTTCAGAATCATGAATTAATAGCAAAGAAATTTGTTTCCTTTCCCTAAATATATTTCCCTGTCTGCCTCACATATCACCTAGAAAGGTAAAATAAAGTCTGCTGTCCTTATGTGTGCCAAAAGTCAGACAGCATGTCGCCTTCACAGGATTCGGAAAGTAAGAGTTTTTTACATAATCGCAATGTCAGACTTTATATCTTTTTCACTAGCTTATCTTTCCACGTTTTACATTTTCTCTTGAAAATCTCACTCCTCATTGGCTGTTCCAAGTCAGTCCATCATTAGGTCATTTGACTCTTGACCATATTCAAGCTTTATACAAGCTCTATTGTCTTTTTGATTCAACCGCGTTCTGCTTCCTTTATTTTGTTACATTTTCTTCCCTTCCGAAGACAACTTCCTAACCTTGGCAAACATCTCATAACTCTGTCCTTGGCCAAGCTCCGTGAACACGTTCACCATGTCAAAGAAATGTTCTCTTTGTTTAGGCCTTGTAGGAAAAATCCTTCACAGCTGCGCATGTGCGAAATGTCACTCTGGACAAGCTTTTCATATCTGCAGCTCTGTCAGCCATATTTCTGAACCACTTTTTCAGGCCTCACTTTGGAAACTATTATTTAAACAAACACAAGACAATAAATAATTAAAGAATTGAGACCCATTCTGTGACCCTCCCCTTTGTTAATTAACATGTTAATTATGTTACCTAGCTTAGCACACAAAGCAGCATCATATTTATGTATTCTTTTCGAATCAGGAACTCTTAGAGCTTTTATCACAAAAGACACAACAAAAGCACATAAAATAGGCACATGCCATTATTCAAACCTGCCGCATTTAATACTGACAAAGACAATAGACAAGGTCAGTTTGTTAATTTTCTTTGCAAATGCAACCCAAAGCATGTTCCTCCCTTGTGTAAACCCATGATGAATGTATTTTTAAACTAAGTTGATTAATGATTTCACCACAAACCTATTAATATTATTACTCATATTAGGAGAGGTTAACTTCGCAAGTCTAAACAAAATTGTGTTCTTCATCTTGCTCCATCAATACTAAAGTAATTCATTCTGAGAAAGTATATTTTGTAATGTACTATATCTATACTACTATTATAAAGTGAGAACTGGGAACCTTTGAGGCGGGTAAACTCGGGAACCACAGCGCCAATCTAAACACCCAATAGATCATTGGAATTGTCAGGGTAAGCAGATGGACATAGGCTATATATGTCAAAGAAATATATGTTATATATGTTATAAGGACAAAGTAAATTTTTTGGAAAAGTAGTCCCTTTGAAGTAGCGCCAACTAACAACGTGCGTGCTGACATCACATCACTGGTCAGCTGCCAGGAGCACGGGGAGGAGCGGCCAGGACCGCGGAAACCGGAAGAAACACCCTGTGAGGGCTGGAGCGATCACGCCATGCTCAGCGGGGCCCGTCAAGAGTTGGCAGAAATGTACAAAAAAATTAAGAATCTCTTCACATGGAAAAGAATGTTGCGCAAATAGCAATGCTTCCTGTTCCAGAGAGGAACAGGAAGCGGGCGGCCTTTCCTTCTTCGGTCTTGGTGGGTGTCAGTTGATTGGCCTCTTCTATTCCGTATCGCCATGCGTGTCTGTGGGCGCTAACGCCATGCGTGTAGGGGCGCAGGGGCGGCGGCCCAGGAAGACTCTTCCAATAACTGCAGAGTGAGGCCTGCAATGATGCCATCGATGCTGCCCCCAGGCGAGCTGCAGGCGGTGTTCCAGTGTGCCCACAACACATGGGCAAAGGAGGTGAAAGCAGAAAGTGAGCCGGCCACTGACTTCTTTAAATAGAAGGGAAAACCGCACCAACATGCCCAGGGGAGCGTGATGCTGGTGAGTACCTTTCGCTGAGCAAAGCCTACCCGGACAAAGTCGGGACGGGCTGCTAGTAATGTAATACAATAATATTCCTTAAAAATTACTACTGTAACTAAAACATTTTACTCATCCGTTTACAGGAGATATCCAAGGACTGAATCTAGGATCCAGTCCTGTGTTTCAAACAGTAATCTATAAAGTAAATATTTGTATGTAACTAGAAATTCACATTGAGGTCAATGTTGCATTGTGTTTGAAATTGTAACTACTGTACTTAATGTAATGTATAATGTAATTATAATGTAATTTAAAACATAAAATATCTAAAAATAAATATTTTAAAAAATGTAGTAAATCAGTATAAAAAAATAACAATTAATACATTTAAAAATTGTCATTTACAAAACCTTCCAAATTCACTGAAAAAAATAGGTTTCAGGCCTGATATAGTTAGGAATTAGCATTTAAAATGCCTTTGAAATTCACTGAAAAAACATAGGTTTCAGACCTGATATAGTTAGGAATTAGCATTTAAAAAACCATAGAAATTCACTTAAAAAACCATAGGTTTTAGGGGTGTGATTATAGTTAGCTGGACATTTCACTCGTACAAAACCATTGAAATTCCTCCGATATAGTTAGGAATTAGCATTTAAAAAACCTTAGAAATTCACTTAAAAAACCATAGGTTGTATGGGTGGTATTTAACCCCGGGCGTAGTGTGCGTAGTGGGGCTAAGCAAAGCTACGCAAAGTGGGCGAGAAACTACCCCCACCTGCGCACTTTGTCTAGCCCCACTACGCGCTGCATGCCCCCTCCCCTACATAGCTAAATTTAATTAAATGGGCCCATATAAATAAATAAAATACACTTACCTTGTCCGCGGTGCCCCAGGGCTCCCTCTGCTCGTTCACGGCGCAACTTCTAACCAATGCGCATTGGTTGGAAATTGGTTAGAAATTGGCGCCGTGAACGAGCAGAGGGAGCCCCAGGATGCCGCGGACAAGGTAAGTGTATTTTACTTATTTATATAGGCCCATTTAATTAAATTTAGCTATGTTCGGGAGGGCGGGAGGGAGGTGGGTGGCGGGCAACTTCGCTACGCCTAAGGAGTGGGCGTAGTGTTGCCTACTTCGCCTACTTTGCAAAGGGCGAAGTGGCGACACTACGTCCACTTCGCGGGTGTAGCAAAGTTGCCCGCCCAGGGTTAGTGGTATTATAGTTAGCTGGATATTTCACTTGTACAAAACCATTGAAATTCCTACGATTATGGGGGTCATTAGGATGGGGGACAGAAGGACGTCCGCCGGCATGAAGTAGGCGGAAAATGCCTTTTTTCAGTCCGCCAGCCGCGGTCAGTCCATCCGCCACATTAGGATGGGAATCACTGTCAAATTTACGTACGCCGCGGAAATACACCGACCCCGCAGCGGACGTAACCAACCAGAGACACTGCTGTACCGAATGACGTCTTTGACCGTCCACGTAATTACGATAGCGGATAAGACACAGCAAAGGGCAGCGGAAAAACCACCAGCCTGAACATGGCGGATTCACCACAGCTGAGAGGCAAAACATTGCAGATAGATACCCACCACAGGCAGATCTCCGTCATGGACCAGGCTCTGAACGCATTTCCGATCCTCTTCGTGCTCTACCACCACCAAGTCATGGACCGTCGCTGACGACGACGCAGGTACGCAAATACAACAATCGCTGCCGGAAGGGGAGTACCTTCCGGGGCTGTGACGTGGGGAGGGGGGAGGTGCATGTTGGGGAAACAGCATTTACAATACAACCAATATATCAACAATGCAAGTAGACAACCAGGAATGACACACCGAAACCACTACACATGAATAAATGGTTTTATTGCACATATTAGTAAATAATTCCTAGAGTAGGCAGGAGCATGGGCACTGGATACAACAGAAAGGTACATCTGAGGTAGCACATGAGAGGCCACAGTTCAGTATCATAACAGCAACAGGGCAGTGTTCATAACAGAGCAGGTACATCAGAGGCAGCACATGAGAGGGGCACAGAGCATCAACAGTCCATGGCAAAGAACAGGTACATCTGATGCAGCACATGAGAGGGGCAGAGAGCATCAATAGTCCATGGCAAAGAACAGGTACATCAGAGGCAGCACATGAGAGGGGCACAGAGCATCAACAGTCCATGGCAAGGCACAGGTACATCAGAGGCAGCACATGAGAGGGCCCAAAATGCAGCATCCTAACAGCAACAGGGCACTGTTCATAACAGAGCAAGTACATCTGAGGCAGCACATGAGAGGGGATAAGTGCATCAACAGTCCATGGCACACAGCAGGGACACCAGTGGAAGCACATGAGAGGGGCCAAGTGTATCAACAGTCCATGGCAAGGCACAGAGCAAGTACAGCAGAGGCAGCACATGAGAGGGGTGAAGTGCATCAACAGTCCATGGCAAAGAACAGGTACATCTGAGGCAGCACATGAGAGGGGCACAGAGCATCAACAGTCCATGGCAAGGCACAGAGCAGGTACATCAGAGGCAGCACATGAGAGGGGTGAAGTGCATCAACAGTCCATGGCACTGAGCAGGTACAACTGAGGCAGCACATGAGAGGGGTGAAGTGCATCAACAGTCCATGGCACTGAGCAGGTACAACTGAGGCAGCACATGAGAGGGACCAAGTGCCTCAACAGTCCATGGCACACAGCAGGGACATCTGAGGCAGCTCATGAGAGGGGCACAGAGCATCAATAGTCCATGGCAAAGAACAGGTACATCAGAGGCAGCACATGAGAGGGGTCAAAATGCAGCATCCTAACAGCAACAGGGCACTGTCCGTAACAGAGCTGGTACATCAGAGGCAGCACATGAGAGGGGTTAAGTGCATCAACAGTCCATGGCACACAGCAGGGGGCCTGTTGGGAGTTGTAGTGCTGGACCAATCCCCCCCACCCCCACCCTCCCTGTAGACGTGGGGGCCTGTTGGGAGTTGTAGTGCTGGACCCACACCCTCCCCCACCCTCCCTGTGAACATGGGGTCTGTTGGGAGTTGTAGTGCTGGACCCCCCCACCCCCACCCTCCCTGTAGACGTGGGGGCCTGTTGGGAGTTGTAGTGCAGGACCAACACCCTACCCCACCCTCCCTGTGAACATGGGGGCCTGTTGGGAGTTGTAGTGCTGGACCCACACCCTCCCCCACCCTACCTGTGAACATGGGAGCCTGTTGGGAGTTGTAGTGCTGGACCCACACCCTCCCCCACCCTCCCTGTAGACGTGGGGGCCTGTTGGGAGTTGTAGTGCTGGACCCACACCCTACCCCACCCTCCCTGTGAACATGGGGGCCTGTTGGGAGTTGTAGTGCTGGACCCACAACCTCCTCCACCCTCCCTATGAACATGGGGGCCTGTTGGGAGTTGTAGTCCTGGACCAATCCCCCACCCCCACCCTCCCTCTGGACGTGGGGGCCTGTTGGGAGTTGTAGTGCTGTACCCACACCCTCCTCCACCCTCCCTGTGAACATGTGGGCCTGTTGGGAGTTGTAGTGCTGGACCCACACCCCCCAGCCCCACCCTCCCTGTAGACCTGGGGGCCTGTTGGGAGTTGTAGTGCTGGACCCACACCCTCCCCCACCCTCCCTGTGAACATGGGGTCTGTTGGGAGTTGTAGTGCTGGACCCACACCCTCCCCCACCCTCCCTGTGAACATGGGGGCCTGTTGAGAGTTGTAGTGCTGGACCCTCACCCTCCCCCAACTCCCAACAGGCCCCCACGTCTACAGGGAGGGTGCTGGACCCACACCCTCCCCCCACTCCCACCATCTCTGTCAACATGGGGGCCTGTTGGGAGTTGTAGTGCTGGGCACACACCCTCCCCCACCTCCCTGTAGACATGGGGGCCTGTTGGGAGTTGTAGTGCTGGACCCACACCCTACCCCACCCTCCCTGTGAACATGGGGGCCTGTTGGGAGTTGTAGTGCTGTGTGATAGTGGTCATTGGTTTGTACTTACCAGCCTCAAGTCCCTCTTCTATTCCTTCCAGGCTCTCAGGGTGCAGTATGCCCAGAACCTTCTCCTCCCATTCTGAAAATGGTTTGGGCTCCGGGGGAGTGCCGCCGCCAGTGTGGTGTGCCCACAGGTGGTTCTTGGCCCTGATGCCTTTCATCCTTGCCTTGAGGTCGTGCCACCGCCTCTGGATCTCGTGTTTGGTGCGTGGCACGGTCCCTGAAGCATTCACTCTGGTCACTTTCCTGTTCCACATGTTGGTTTTGGTTGCAAGGTGGTCTGCTGGACTAGGTTGCCAAATAGATGTGGTTCGACACGGATGATTTCATCCACCATGACCTTCAACTCAGTGTCTGTGAACTTGGGGTTATTCTTGGGTGCCATGGTGTGTGATGTGCAAGGTGTGGGTGGTGTGGGGGGGGTATGAAGGAGTGTGGTATGTAGGTGTGGGTGGTGTTGTGGGGGTTTGTGTGGTGGGTGTGCTGGTGTTCAGGTTCTATGTGTGTGTGGGTGTGTGTCTGCTGTTTGTGGTATTCTGCCTCTTTCTTCAAGCTATGCTATGATGCAAAGAATTGTGGAAATGGGAGGGATTCCTTTTATACTCTGTGTGGTTCTTGTGTCCCAATTGTTGTTGGCAGTCAGGTGTTCTGTGGGTGTGGTGACTTGGGTGCCCTTGTTTGTGTTGGGGGGGTGGGCCTTGGGGCAAGTAGTTGGTGGTGGTGGGTGTTTCAGGTGGGTGGGTGTCCTGTTTTGTGTGTTTACTATTTACTTTCGTCCACCATTTTAGAATCAGTTTGACGGCAGGGATGATGTTTGTTTGGTCCTTCCGCAGTCACGCTCCGTTTTCCGATGATTCCGCGGCGGTCGTGGGAGCTGGTGAGTTCCGTAGGGATTGCGGGGTTATCCTAATCGTGCGGCCGGACCCTCCGCAGGTTGTGCGGCGGTTGGCCCTGTTTCCGCGGTGTTTGCGTCCGCGGCGGAGGGAATTTACGTTGTACAGTCCGCCTATAGTGGTCTTTCATGTGATCCTTCCGCCGCGGTCGGTGTTTGATGTGATCCGTCCACCGTGGTCTGTGTTCGCTGTCAGTTATATCATAATCGCTACCGCGGATTATCCGCGGAGCGTTCAGAGTATTTTTCCCGCAACCATGGTGGATGAAACACGTTTCCGTCCGCCATCCTAATCGACCCCATAAACTAACTATATCTAGCGCGCCCACAATCCCCTGCTGATGATGTCACATATTATATCATTCATGACATGGTCAGGGACATCACTGATGACATCTCAAATTACATCACTGATGACATCACTGATGACATCATCCACGTGACAATCAGATACATCTCATCTTAACACTAGTGTAACCTTTCATCGCTCACTGTAAAATACTGAGTACCATATTTGAATCCATTGACACACCAATACAAGTTTCTAAAAACCCGCTCAGTGATTCCTAGATCTATACACACATCTTATCACTTACCTAGAGATTCACTGATACATGCAATCAATGATCAATAGAACACTATCAAATATATTTATACACCTATATCAACATTACACACTAGCACACATCCTATTTACTTATGGAGTTATCCTATTCACTGATGCACACAATGGATCATACTTACATTTACTTAGCTATATACTTATACAAACACCACTTTATAAATTCATATAGATAGTAACTTGTACTTAGTGTGTCACAAAATCACTATTACAAGTATACAGTTATCCATACAGTCACGCATACAATCACTGAGTCTTATGTATACTTATTTATAAAGAACAACTGACACACACACTGCCTTTTATTTTTCTACTTTGTTGGGCATGGACCATTGAGAGAGATATTTGCTCATCACCACACCCGTAAAGATATTCACTCACCCTAATAACTGTTATAAAATGTAGTTTTAACTTTATATACTTACTGAATCAACTATTCACACATCTTTGGGCAGTCACCCCCCCCCCCCCACCGAACGCACAAACACATTCACTCTGCCATAAAAATACTCAGTTAACTAATCAATAACTAATATAGACTTCCAATAGCTAGTAACCAACTGGAGAAGCAGTTTACATAAGAACTGACAAAGTGATACAGATGTTCACACAGTTTAGTCACTATCCAATTTATTTAGTGAGACACTTTAAGTTAGTCAAATAAACAGTCAATCACACTGCAACTAAATACTCCATCCAGATATTTATATTTATATATCCACTCATTCTTAAATGCAAATTGCTATATATATAATGCATATTTAAATAATGAAGCAAACCACATCTACTGGATGATGTAATCAGTGATGTCATCAGTGATGTCATTTGAGATGTCATCAGTGATATCACTGACAATGTCATGAATGATGTAATATGTGACATCATCAGCAGTGGATTGCGGGCGTGCGAGATATAGTTAGTACCGGAGGAATTTCAATGGTTTTGTACAAGTGAAATGTCCAGCTAACTATAACACCCCTAAGACCTATTCTTTTTTCAGTGAATTTCTAAAGTTTTTTAAATGCTAATTCCTAACTATATCAGCCCTAAAACCTATGTTTTTTTCAGTGATATACATATATATATATATGAAAAAGAGATTCCTCCTCAGCCTGCTCTGCGCTCGCAGACACCGCCTCCACGCCAGCAAGAACGAGGACCGGACCAACAGAGTCAGCAAGATGGTAATTTTATTGATTAAAACAGAACCAGCGACGCGTTTCGGGCGGAAAGCCCTTGATCACGCTGCGTGATATATATATATATATTACCTACTGGCGGTCGCCAGTAGGTATATATAGTTAGGATTTTTTCTCTATGGGACTTTTGAAAATTCTATGTCTAATGACTTTGGCGTTTGTGGACGGAATCGGCTGAAATTTTCAGGACAATGGCACATTTTGTTTCTTAGCAGCCCCTAAAAATTTGGGGGGGTTTCGTCAAGGGGGGGCTGAGAAAAAAGGGGGGTCCCAAAACGCGTTTTTAACATTAAGTTTTCCATAGGGCGTTTGGCCTCACTTTTAGCTCGAACGGCTGAATGGATTTGCACGAAACTTGGCAAAATTGTAGGGACTGTTAGCCCGATGTGCCTTTGCTGGGTCTCAATATATGTGCTCCAGTGGATTTTGAGAAATTAACGTTTAAAAAAACAGATATATCTGTGACAGCGTCCCGGGTAGCGCACTGGTTCGCGTACTTTTCGCGTAACGGAGCTTTGCGAAGTGAAGCTGATTGGCTCTCCGGTGTCTGTCAACATTCTAAACAGTCCGGAGCGGCCGCCATCTTGTCTCTCGGTAGGATCGAGAGACAAGAGGAGGCCAAAACGAAGGGGCAAATGACCATAAGTAGATCCTCCCTGACCCCCTAGGTTTGATGTGGAGGCTTTAAAAGGGCCCCGCGGGGCAAAAAAAAAAAAAGGGGTTTTTTCGTGGGGTGCGCCCGGTACGCGCACCGGAAAGCAGTCCGGGGAGCGTACTATAAGGAAACAAGAATGATTGACTTCTAGAATTCTAGCAATTTTTCATAAAGGGAAGGTAGTTCTTAAAAGAACTTTTTTTATTATTTTTGTTGTTTTTTATTTTTTTAATTATTTTTCTGAATATTTTTATACTTTTTTTGTATTTTTTGAACGGTTTTATATTTTTTTGGGTTTTTTTCAGGGGGAAGAACGAAAAACAGGCATTAGAAACGGCTCAACAGGAGCAACAATAAAAAAAAATCACTTTCTGGGGCGTTTTGAGCACTTGTGATTTTCAAATGCTCTGTTCATTAATGGAAAGCTCATTTTGCCGTAACAAAGCAAACCCCCACAATAAATGCACACCAGCTTGATATGTTGAAAATTAGTTTGAATAGCGGGGACCATGTCCCTTGCCTCTGGTCCCGAAAGACTTTCATGGGATGAGGTGGTGGCCACAAGAGTTGGTGGATTTTCACTTAGGTTACGCACCTCCGCCATACTATAATATATAGGATGCCACCTTTGCATGTGGCGATGCATTGTATAGTTTCCAAAGCTATACTTTTTATCCGTGCCTCGAGACAGAGGTTCTTTACATATCAGGCATGTAACATAATGTGCATTCACCTTTTTTTGGCCTGCAGGAAATGAAAAAAACTGCCAAATAAAATTGGCCTTGCGATGTGATTTCCGGGGCTCTTCAGGGAAAATTTTTATTTGATTTACATCTTGTTCTTCTTCTTCCTCCTCTTCTTCAGGGTTGGGAATAAAATAGGGAGGTGGTCCATCCTTCCTAAGAGGTTGTGGTGGTGGTGGGGGTGGGGGTCCCCCAGCTGCAGCTACAATTGAAGCCATCTTCCAATAATGAAAATAGTTCTTCCTCTCATAAAGTTGAAAGTCAGAGTGAGAAAAATAGGAGGGGGCTTTCATCATTTTTGAAAAAAAAAATGTTCTAAACCAATGAAAAGTGTAATTTTCAGGTCACATGACCTAGCTTTACATCATTCAGAAATAAAAAATGAAATCAACCAATAAAAAGTGTTATTTTCAAGTCACATGACCTGTTATGCTTACGTTACGCGTCCCGTAACGCAACCCGGATCGTTTCCGAGTAGCTGCGCTTCGCGCCTTGGTTCGCGTTCCAGAACGCTTCCGGGTGCCCTAACGCGGCGCGTCATAAAACGTATTACGCGGTAACGCAATACGTTGCGCTTACCCGACGCGTCACGATATCGTTTTCTAACGCGGTGGTTGCGCTAATGGAACGTTTACCGGTTCGCGGAGCGGGTCGCGGAACCTTATTAAGCTAACAAATAAATATAAAAATAATATTACAAAAATATAAAATATATTTTTGAATTAGAATAAGAATACATTTTACAGCTTTTGATATTTGCTATTAAAAAACCATTGAAATTCACTGAAAAAACCATAGGTTATAGACCATATATAGTTAGAAATTAGCATTTTCAAAACCTTGAAAATTCACTGAAAAAAACATAGGTTATAGACCATATATAGTTAGGGATTAGCATTCACAAAACCTTATTTTACTCGCACAAAACCATTGAAATTCGCATAAATAGTTAGTTGCACTAACTATATATCGCGCACCCACAATCCACTGCTGATGATGTCACATATTACATCATTCATGACATGGTCAGTGACATCACTGATGACATCACTGATGACATCTCAAATGACATCACTGATGACATCTCAAATGACATCACTGATGACATCACTGATGACAACATCCAGTGACTGTATGTTTCTGTAAAGTTAAAATGTCTTACATATTGAAGAATGAGTGTTTTTTTCAGTGAATTTCAATGGTTTTTTAATAGCAAATATCAAAAGCTGTAAAAGGTATTCTTATTTTAATGCAAAAATATATTTTATATGTTTGTAATATAATTTTTTTATTTATATATTTTTTTTATTATTTTTTTTGTTTCAATACCGGTCCGCCCACCGGGTAGCTTCCCGTTAGCTCAATTTGGTGCCGCGACCCGGTCCGCGAACCGGGAAACGTTCGGTTAGCGGAACTGCCGCGCAAGAAAACAACATTGTGACGCGTCGCGTAAACGCGACGTATTGCATTGCCTCGTAATGCGTTTTATGACGCGTCGCGTTATCGCACCCGGAAGTGCTCCAGAGCGCGAACCGAGGCGCGAAGCGCAGCGCCCCGGAAGCGCTCCGGGTGCGTAGCCGGACGCGTAACGTAAGCATAGCAGGTCATGTGACTTGTTCATAAAACTTTTCATTGGTTCATTTTACTTTTGGTTTCCTAATGATGTTAGGCTAGACCTAAAAATAACACTTTTCATTGGTTTAGAATTTTTTTTTCACAAATGATAAAAGGCCCCACCTTTTTTCTCACTTTGACTTTCAACTTTCTGAGAGGAAGACCTATTTTTATTCTTAAGAAATGGCTTCATTAGTAGCTGCAGCTGGTGGACCCCCACCACCACCACCTCCTAGGAAGAGAGGACCACCTCCTCAGGTTATCCTTCAGCAAGAGGAGGAAGAAGAGGAAGAAGAGGAAGAGGAGCAAGGGACAAGGACGTTTTTGCCTGAGGTGCAGAGGAGGTCCCATGTGAAAGAAAATTACATATGGCAATTTTTCACATTTCCCCGGGGCCAAAAAAAGGTAAATGCCCGCTACGTTACCTGTCTGATCTGCAAAAAAGATCTGTCCAGAGGGACTGATAAGAAATACAGCTATGGAAATTATACCATGCATCGGCACATGGACAGGTGGCACCCTATAAATTATAGTGCTGCGCAAGTACGTGACCTGCAGGATAAACCCCCTCCTGTGGCCAGTACATCAAATGAAGAGACAGTGACGGGACCAGAGGCGAGGGAGACGGTCCCAAATATCCAGCTGAAGTTTGGGAATGTGAAGCACGTGTGCATTTTTTGTGGCCGATTTGCTACAGGGAGAGTAGCATACATTTAATCAACACAGCTATTGACAATCACAAATGTCCAAAACGCCCCAGAAAATAAATTATCTTTTTTTTTTGTTGCTCCTGTTGAGCCCTTTATAATGAAACATTTTCGTTCCCCCCCCCAAAATAACAAAAAAAAATAAAACTGTTCAAAAAATACAAAAAAAGTAAAAAAATGTTCAGAAAAATAATAAAAAAAATATAAAACAACAAAAATAATTTAAAAAAAGTTATTTTCAGAACTACCTCCCCTTTATAAGAAATTGCTAGAATGTTTAGCACTCTGGCAACCTCTATTTGTTTTGATTCGCTTCCCTGTTCGCGCGCCGGTACGCGAACCGGAATGTTTTTTTTTTTAAAACAAAAAAGAGTAAGTATAAGGGAAGTAAACAGAGAGTAATGTTAAAAGAAAGACAGCTAGAGGGAGTAACACAGAGATACTATTTAAAGAGGGACTGAGAAAAGGAGTGGAAGGAGTAGAGTAAGTAAGTGATAGAAAAAGGAATGAGGGAAGTAGCAAAGGCAGGAAACTGAGGGTTAAAGAAATGAAGCAGTGGAACTAATAGAAATTAAATGTGATAGAGATGTAACTGAAAGAGTACAAAACACTTACCTTATAATTGTCGTTAACTTAGTCACTTGTTATTTTTATACTTTCAATCTGTGAAAGAAAGAACAAAAATGTTAAAATTGATAGAAAGTAGTAAAAGATGAGTGAGCATGAGACAAGATGAGTACATATTAAAAATCACAATTCAAAGTACAGAATTAATTATACATATTAAATGGTTTATTTTTGCTGTTCTCAGAATATATCAAATTTCACTAAAAACAGTGAGTTGAAGGTATTCATCATATAATATCAGGGAAAAAAAACACAATGAAAATGATTGTGTTTAAAAAACCCATATAATATAACCAATCAGAAATCAGAACTCCTCAAAAGTAACTTACTTTCCATGACGTCAAAGGATGTCCTATGAACAGCTTATGCTCTGTTGTGCTGTTATTATTTTCTGCCCGCCACTTTCTGAAAGATAAGCTCCATCGTTTTAACAAAAATGTGACATAGAAAGCAATTTAAAACAGCACACTAAATTATATCAACACCTAGAATCATTATAGTCCAGTTACCTACCCTAAATTCTCACTTCTGAAAACAAGTCAAAAGGCAACATTGCTTCCTAGTCAAATGGAAATCATTGCTGAAAGACCAGCATTTTTTACATTTAAAATAAGCTGTGTAATATCCTGATGTTGTCAAAGGACCATCATGTCATATAATAGCAGCAGTTACAAATGTTCTTCCTGAAATCGACGACTGTGTAGCCAAAACATTTTTAATTAGACTTGACAACCTATTTACATCCGGTTTATATAGTTGGAATTGCAAAATTACATTTCACCCATAAGTTTCTATAAATAATGTGGACAGCATTGCAGACTTACATTACCTCTACTCCTTCTTTTGATCTGCTGCTTGAATTAGCTTATTAAAACAAACAATTTTCGCTCTGTGCTACACTTATCCACAAGGCTATATAGTGTAGGAGCCATTAGAACCTCTTGAAATTCCTCAGAACAAATCCAGAGATTCCTTCCCTAAAAGTTTGGTTGTAAGAACACCAGGTAAGAATTTTTAAGGTGAAAAGGCAATCTTTTTTTGAAAGTTAAAACAGAATCATTGCAGAATGACCAGCCGTTTCCAGACTTCAAATAAGTTGTGTAATGTCCTGATGTTGTTGAAGGACCCTCATGATATATAATTGCTGCAGTTAGAAAAGTTCTTCCTGATATTGACAACCGAGAAGCCACAACATTTTTAATTAAAGTTGTCAATTTTGTTCCATCAGGCCTACATCTTTGGAACATTAAAGTGACATACTGGCCATATCTTCGTATAAATAATGTGGACAGCATTGCAGACTTACATTGGCTACACTCCATGTTTTGATCAGCTGCTTTTACTAGCTTATTAAAGGATACTGATTTACTGTCTGGCAAGTTAAATATATAAATCTTTTTGAGTCTACACTAGTAGTACTTGATAACCTACAATTCTCGCAGTCATGCTGCCATTGATAAGAAAGACCAAACAGATGATCTACATCTACACCTTCATCTTGCAATACATTAAGCATATACATTAAAAACTCCTGACAATCTTGCTGAATATTTTGAGAGAATTGTGTTTGACCTGAACATTTGTCTAACAGATTTTGAATTTCAGACACACTTTCTACTCTTGTTCTATCAACGCTACATTTCTCTAACACAGAATTCAACAAACAGCAAAAACTTTGTTCTGAATTGATCACAATCTGTTCTTTTAAAGTTTCTAGAGAAAAGACAACATTAACCACTACATTAGCATAGCAGTTGACACCAGAACTATTTTCAAATAGAAAACCAACAACATCTTCAACAGAATTAATTTTCTTTCTGCTTACAATTTTGGGTTCATCGACTTTTGGTCTTTTTGCTACAACCTCCCTACTATTAGTGATATTTCTTCATTTTCGGCCTACCACACGTTTTTCAAACAAAGGATATTGAGGCAAATATGGCGCATACTCTCTTCTTAACCTATTGTATTCCATAACACAATCTAGATCCGCACAAATGTTTGTGACATCACACTCAATCAAGTACAAACCCGATAAAGTTCTGACTCGTGACAATGCTACATAAGCCATATCCTCCTTGAACACAGAACTGCCAATATTCACCAAAGCACTGTCTACACTTAAACCTTGTGATTTATGGATTGTCACCGCATATGCCAATCAAACAGGAAATTGCTTACGCCGAACATATAAGTCTTTTACAAGCAAAAACCTAGCTGTGCAACAACCAATTAGCTGTACTTCCTCAATGCCATCAAATTTAATTTTTAAAAATTCAATTCCATCTCTATTTCTGTATTTCTCAAAATCAACAACATTACCCATTGATCCATTTACCAGACCTCTTTCAACATGTAAATTCCTTCTCAAAATGATACGGCAATTTAAGCACACATTCAGAGTCTTTTCAAAACCAGCAGTTTTAGATATAGTCTTCTCTAATGAATCCAATTTAGATTTCAAATTCTCAGACAAAACAATTGTTGCACCCATATGCTCTATTCTGTCAATAGCTTCCAGTTTCACAATCTCTTGGTTTTCTAAATTCATCATTTTGTTGTTGAAGATGGAACATTCTGCAAGAGTTGGCATCAAACATATTCCCGATTTCTTCTCAGTAATTTTATAAAAAATATTCTCTGGCAGAACTTCTTCTTCTGGATACAAATTTGACAGTAATCGTGCATGTAAAGCTTCTTTCCCACGCTCAGTCACTTTCCCGATTCTAATGTCTTGTGAAATATTCTTGTAATCTTCATCCTTTGCCTGACGCATATTTTCACGCAGCTCATTATAATTGAAGTTTAACCATATATTAACGTTGCCAATGCTTCCTAGGCACTTCCTGGTATCTTCATGCGTAAGCAGTTTAAACACTGGTTGTCCTTTCACTGGTGTCAGCTGCAGAAGATCACCAAAAACAATGATGTGTTTGCCACCAAATAACACATCATACTCTGTTTTAAGAACTTCCTGCATTCTCAAATGCACAAAGGCAAGCATGACATTGGAAACCATGCTTACTTCATCAATGATAAGAAGTTTCATCTTCTTCAGGACTCTAGATACTTCACAACAAGCATCTCCCGATAACTTGTGGTATTGTAATTTGTTATCATGCTCCACTGGCAGCATCAGTAGCCGATGCAAAGTAATACCTTTAATATTATGTGCTGCCAGTCCAGTTGGAGCGGTGACAACACAAGACAGCAATGACTCAGTCCTTTTCTGCAGATGACATGAAATTGCTTTAATGAGGAAACTTTTTCCAGTTCCTGCTTCTCCACTCACGTACAGTCAGACAGGCTTCAACGACGTACATGAGCACTCTTTCTTCTCATGACTTAGTCCATGATCAATTCGGCTGGTAACTTCATCATATATTTTCCTCAGCTCAACGTTGAGTTGTCTTTCCAAATCTTCTAAGTTAACCGCATCCTCCTGAGCATGTACCATGGCTCTTTCCACTTCAATCATGGCAGTGGCAGCTTCATTTTCGATAACTGGTCCTCCTAGTGGATCCTGACTCAATGAAACAGAACTCTGACTGTCCTGAGAACTGTCTCTAGCAATCTCGGCTGCTATTGTTGCTTCCTGCTCGATTTCTGCATTCAACATTTCTAGATATTTTGGAAAAACAGGACATTCTATGGACTCCTTGGCTGCATTGAAAGAGTCTTCGTAACAGAGGAAATCTCAAAGCAGTTCCTCTTCTGCACGCCAAGGCTTGAAAAGTTGCAAAAGAGCTAAATAGAAAAACTCTTTTCTTTCTGGAGATTCGCAATCCAATTTTCGATGATTTACCAATAAGATATTTTTTTTGCTTGACCAGACATCCTTCACTTCCAATTACAGCATACACTCCTTTATCAATATCTTCTGTGATGTTCCTCTTGAAAATGTAATTTTGTAGAACCTCATACAGACAAACATTCTCCAGGTGACTGCTTCTATTTGGATAATATGTGTCCAACATGTTGGTCTTCAAAATATCTGTACTGCTTGGCTCCTTCTCCGCCAAATACTCAATTTCCCGTACAGGTTTGAGAACTCGATTACGCGTTGCCGCAAGACCAAGACTTGCCCAAATGATACTCCTAGATTTGGCATAGAGACTTGCTGAAGATAACCGGTCAGAACATTCGTAAGCTCCGATTTCCCGATGAGACAACATCTTCAGACTGAAACTGTACAACTTCTTACTGAGGCTCTTTTCATGGGAAATGTCCTCCCACATATCCTTAAGTTCTGTCTTTTCTTTTTTTGTGATATAAGACGTCACATACCGAGCCACAGCCATACAGTTGTCAGCCACAAACTGTATATCCATGTTAGCATTCCACATGGACAAAATCACTGGGTTGTAGTCATTGATGTTCTTGGACTCTTCGTTTCTCTTCAAATTGTATGTATTTTTGGGTGATTTCCTCGTCACATTATGTCGCAGCGAAGACATCAAATTGTTTACTATTCCTTTAGATATCACCGATCGTGGAAATCCAAAATGACATTTTGTATAGTACTTGTTCTTGTTTCTGAATTTACTACGACAGTACTTTCCACAACAATGGCTTTGAAACCGTAAAACTTGTTCTCTTAGACTTTTGTCTTCCTTTGTCTTTGGAACAGCACATGTAAAATACTGTTCCATGAAATTCATCACTAAGTCATCCGGATCTGTTCCAAATGTGGGTGCATCTTTGATCCATAGCAGCATATGTATATGAGGAGCACCTCGTGCTTGATACTCCTTTCTCCAGAAGAAATCCAACACCTCTCCAAGAGGTGGATTTTTCTTGTTCGTGATGAAAGACATCATAGCTTCAAATCTATGATTGAAGTACCTGCATACATTCACTGGATCCAAAGAGCACAGTTCTCCGGGTGTCTTGAATTCAATATTTTCAATGTTTCCATTTTCCTCTCGTAGAAATTCAAGTAAGTCTTCCCAGCCATACTCAGCACAGCTGAGAGTGAGGAACCATGTGGGAGTTCCTAAATTCCTCAGCATACATTTTAAGTCACCATGACGAGGGAACCAATACTCATTAGTACCACGCTGACATGCCATCAGATTAATCAGGTGAGAATCCAAAATACTGTCTTGCACATTGACTTTATCCATAAAGTCCCTTGCTGAGATATTTCGCAGTTGTACACCACTTTTCAGGATGTTGTTCACTGCATAAGACAGCCCAGATAGATCACTTTCAAACAAAAGATGAAACAAATAGGGAATGCATTGACGAAACCTAGGATCTTCTGCATACAATCGTAAAGTCTGGTATTCAGAAGCAGGAATTTGATCAGGTCGCTCATCATATCGTCCTCCTCGACCTGTGGGAAATAACTGTGGGAAACACCGAGCTTCCAAACTTTTCTCCCAAACACTAATGGGACTCCCTTTGGCTTGTTTCATTTGAAACAACTCAATAGCATTCCCCATGACTTCCTTGGAATGCAAAGGATGAACACTATAATGTTCATATATTTCTTCATTTTTAGAGGCTTCTACTTTCTCAATTTGTCCAGCACACAATTCGCTGTCTTCTTCTTCACTTACTTCCTCTTCTGCAACACATACATTCTTGTAGTACTCATTTTTTTATCAAATACAATGTTGCCTTTTTGACTTTCCTAACATCCACTAAATCTTGCCAGATTTTCTTACTCTTTGTCGGAACCCCATTAACTAGGATAACCAGAGGTTCCTCTTCCATTTTCTCTACTCCAATTGTATTAATGTGTTTCTTCAAATCTAAAGGCAAATAAACAACTCTTCCCTTTAATCCTCTCTGTAAATCTGATGGAGGCAATTTCCCTGTCTTTGGCTCCATTCGTACAATAGCCTGAAAGGGATGCACACTTTGAATCAAAATAGATTCATAAGTATTTAAATCCTTCAATTCAGAAGGAATGTCAACCAATTCCAGATTATTTTGAACCGCTCTAGCAGGCATCCGGTTTTGGTTTAATTTGTTCAAACAACAAGTACGCATACGTTGGTCCGATCCCAAATCAAAACAATTTTCTACCATCAAGTATGTGGCAAAATCCTTCCATTCACTATTGTTTTCCATTTCACTTTTTGCATATAAATCCACTAACTTAGTCTGATTCTTATAATAAGTCTGTCGACAACACACACAAGTGAAATTAGGCCTCTCACTTGATTTCACCTGAAAGATGGAAATTTCCTTGTGAAACTTATCTATATTAGAAATCTGTACACTCTCTTCCACATTACCTTCTTCTACTGGGTCAATTTCAACATTGTTCTCTTTAATAGCAAAGTAACAGAACTCCATTTCTTCACAAATATTCTTCACATGTAGTTCTGAACTATGCAAAAGAGCACTGCTCAATTGTTTAAGCATAATTGCTGGACTCTTAGCATAATACAACATTCTCACTAATTTCCTCACTTTATTATGATGCACTGCAAGCATCCTGAAATGATGAAAAACACTCTGGCATACTCTTCTGGAAAGACAAGCCAGTGAATGCCCATGCAAACCTGTTACTTCTCTCACTCTGCAAGTATCTAATTCTTGCAACAACTTCATTTTCTGTTTTAAACTTTTCTTATTAAATGTACGAACAAAATCACAAAGCAAATTGATGGAATCCTGTCGCACACTACAAATACTACTACATTTCCAGGTCTAGACTGATCCCTTAGGACGTCTTCCTAAAACCTCATCACCTAACACCTCTTCCGCATCTGCAGACACAAGTTTTTCTTTTTCAACCGGACAACCATCTTTTACCTCATATGCTCGACCACTGGTGTCAACTGCATGCACCAAATCATTGTCCTGAAAGTAACTCTCCTCATTGAAAAATGCCTCACAACTTGAACTATGCATCCATTCTCCTGAGAACTTCACAAAAATGACTACGATTAACTACTCTCTTTCATCTACTATTTGATTTGAAATCAGAAATTACCTTGTTTAGTTTCCTAATTCTATTGATTACCAAAATAAATTACTTTCACTTAATTTCGAAAGCCTGATCAATAATGTTCTCTACATTTTTCTTTTTCCTATAAAATGTCACTTTCTGTTGGCCTTTCTTGAAATTTTTTAACAAATTGACAATTATCCTGTTGCGGAACATTCGCCTACGAATGTCCCTGAATTGATTTTCCCTTCTACTGCCATGCACAGACTTATCTCCTGCTCTAGCAGAAACTTTTTTGACGGGCCTTTCCTTTTCCTTTAAATTGTCTCTCTTCTTATGCACTAAAACATGTTCAATACTGGTATCTTTTTTGTCTGCTAATTCTTTTTAAAAATGATTTTATTTTCTTACCCGGCGCATTTTTGACGACTTGATACGATTTAATAGTAGAGGACTGCTGCAAATCTTTACCAAGGTGGTGTGTAAGTCGCTTTGCTTCTTTTTGTTTTCTCTGCCTTGAGGGCATTTGTAAAGTTTTCTAAAGATCTTCAGTTAAATCTGTGGAAAAATTTGTAAAAAATTGATATTAACCACTATTACCAAACAGTAAAAAAAACCAGGAGGCAAACAATTAACACACTAGTTGTCAATTCTATCTACAGTAATTTAACAACATAGACAAAGGGGGCGTATTTACAAGGCACTTGCACCATGGGGGAAGTGAGTTAAAATTCCAAGAACACATAGGGTCGTATTTACAAGGCCCTTGCACCAGGGGAAAGTGACTTAAAATTGCCAAGGAGACATGAGGGGTTATTTACCACACCCATGCACCAGAGGGAAGTGAGTTAAAATTGCCAAGCACACATGAGAACGTATTTACAAGGCCATTGCACCAGGAGGAAGTGACTTGAAATGGCCAAGCACACATGAGGGTGTATTTACAAGACCCTTGCACCAGGGGGAAGTGACTTAAATTACCAAGCAGACATGAGGGCATATTAACCACACCCATGCACCAGGGGGAAGTGAGTTAAAATTGCCAAGCACACATGAGGGCGTATTTACAAGGCCCTTGCACCAGCAGGAAGTGACTTAAAATTGCCAAGCAGACATGAGGGCGTATTTACCACACCCATGCACCAGGGGGAAGTAACTTAAAATTGCCAAGCAGACATGAGGGCGTATTTACCACACCCTTGCACAAGGGGGAAGTGACTAAAAATTACCAAGCACACATGAGGGCGTATTTACAAGGCCCTTGCACCAGCATAAGGTGTGGCCTATCCAGAGGTATGCTGGATTGTCTGGCAGCCATGGTAAAACCAAAAAATATCTAGGAGCAAAAAGGCAGGTTTTGCAGTCACAAAAGTTTGTTTGAGGTGAGGCCTACTCAGGGTTGCAGATGAAATTTTGGCTTGTTGAAGAGTACAGAGGACATAATACATGTGCAGGCCAACAGATGAAGTGAGTCATGTCCACTGCACACTTCAACAAAGGCCAGACCTCCTCTGTCTCCCTGGACAGGCCTAAACCTCATCTGCACAATGTGATTAGTAATGTTAGGAAACACAGGTGATGTAATTGAATAACGTGCAAATATTTTTGCTAATTTCACAATCACATCACCTGTGTTTCCTCAGCTTAGGTATCTCATTGAGCAGATATAGTCTAGCATATCCAAGAGTACGCAGAAGGTGAGGACTGTATGCAGCAGTGTAATGTACATAATTCTCCTCCTTTGACAATTACAGAAGCCTCAGCATAACCATGCCCCCTAAACAGTCCTAAATGTTTATCATTATTATCATAGTGACTATGAAACTCCAGCAGTACATATTGTGAAACCTAAATAACTTCAAGAAACGAGTATTTAAACCGACAAACAAGCAAATTATTCTCCCATATTCATGGTGGGAAGTGAAATATTTATTTAAAAAAGCAAAACCCATGTTCTCCTACTCATAAATATGAAAAGTATTTCTTTTTAAAAAAAAACGTTTTTCTGGTCATAATTTGAAAACACAGCACAGCTCCTATGTACGAGCACACCCTAGCTGGCTTCCTTATTTTCTCTCAAAAGCATACTAATCTCTTTCTAAATTAAAAAAAATGTTCTCACCTTAGCACAATTTTTAAACACATCATGTAAGCAAATTAATCTCCCAGATTCATGGGAGAAGTAACTTAAAATTGTCTAGCACACTTTGGGGCGTATTTAAAAGGCACATGCACAAGGGGAAAATGACTTAAATTTACAAAGCACTCATGAGGGTGTATTTACAAAGATCTTGCACCACATTTAAAGTCACTTTTAAAATGGGGAAAATGACGTGAATGTGGCTCATAAGCCTTGTAAATATGCCCCCATGTTGACTATGTAACTCTTGAACAACATATTGTGAAACCTAAATGACTTCTAGAAACGAGTTTTTAAACCAACAAACAAGCATATTATTCTCCCATATTCATGGTGGGAAGTGAAATATTTATTTAAAAAAGCAGACCCCATGTTGTCCTACTCATAAATGTGAAAAGCATTTCTTTTTTAAAAAAAAACGATTTTCTGGTCATAAATTGAAAACACAGCACAGCTCCTATGTACAAGCACACCCTGTCAGTACTAATACTTCACATTATCTATAATTATAATTTGTCAAATAAGCAAAAACTTTTTGTAAAACACTTGACACAAAGCAACATTTTAAATGCACAGCTGGCTTTCTTATTTTCTCCATAAACTATACTAGTCTCTATCTAAATTAAATGAATTTTTTCTCTTCTTAGCAAATGCTTTTTGAATTTCAAAACAGTCTCAGACACACACCAATTTTTCTTTAGCAGAGCAAAGGGTATGCACTCCAGAGGCTGCAAAGAACAAAGGCACAGAAATGCTGTATTTTATTACATATATCTCTCATGTCACCCAATCAAAACTCTTCCCTTTTTTTCAAATCAACAGCCTTCCCCCCTCTGCCCTTTCTGCTCTTTTTCCATAGGAACTACCTCCTGAAAGACCTCTCATGTTTACAAGTTCACACAACAATGTTTCAAATGAACTCTGAACTCTCAGTACACCTGCTAATCCCCTGCAATGTTCCTTAAAATCATTTTTTCTTAACCATTCAAATTACATCTTTCAAAGAACACATCCATGCACCCTAACTTTCTGTTTTCAGAAATGGAAATCCACCAATCACTGCTGGCACTGAAACTCCACAGTTTTTTTTCTTTACAAACTCCTACTGTTTCAACTGCCATTTCATTCCCACACTTCATCTGACTGCAGCAGAACCTCCACTCACCATGTTTTCTGTCTGGATTCTTGGACATAGCTACATCCACTGGGCTCACAGGTATGCTGATAACAGAAATTTACACAACCTCAATTTACAAAATGTGGAAATCAAATGGATTGGCCAAAGAGGATTGAGATGTCACCAATTGATACCATTGGTGAAAACCTTTTTACATTTGCCAAACCCGGACCTCATAATAGTGCACTGTGGGGGAAATAATTTAGGCACTTTGACTGGGGTAGGTCTGGAAATGCTTTTAAAGGACACCTTTGAGCAATTGATGTCACTTTTTCCTCAAACTGCCTTGGTTTATTCTAATATATGCCAAAGACAGAAATGGAGGTGGTCCAATCAATTTTGTCCACAAATTGAGAAAGTGAGGAAGCATGTAAATAAGTCTGTTTCAGCTTACATGAGAGACCATGGAATGGGCTCCATATACAACAATACCTTGCGTTACTACATGCAAGATATCTACAGAGGAGATGGTGTGCACTTCTCAGATGAGGGCAACAGAGTTTTCATACAAAATTTAAGACTGTGTATTGGTACCTACTTATAAGTACCTAGAACTCACACAGAACCCAAAAGCTCTTTTCAGAGCTACCTTAACTATAATTACTCTTTAAAAATTTCGAATGTACCTTTTTTCACTAATTTTCACTTATGTTAACTTCCCGGTTCGCTACCCGGTTCGCGTACCGGCAGCTAACCGCGCGAAAAAATTCAAATTTTTTTTCCCGACATATATGAGCCTTCTCAGCAACCCTCAGAAAACCTAGGGGGTCAGGATACGTCTCCCGTGCCCCCTTATACCCATTTCCCCACATTGTTTTTCCGCCATCTTGTGATTAAATTCAACTGAAATACAAAATGGCGAACTCTCGTTACGCTTCCGGTGAGCTACCCGGTTCGCGTACCGGGAAGCGCTTCTACCGCGAAAAATCAAATTTTTTTTATTTGCCCCATGGGACCCTTTAATAACCCCCACATCATTCCTAGGGGGTCAGGAGGGGTCTACCTTGCCCCCTTTCATTAAATTACCCCTTCGTTTTTCTCCACCTCTTGTCTCTCGATCCTACCAAGAGACAAGATGGCAGCCGGTCCGGACTGTTTAGAATGTTGACAGACACCGGAGAGCCAATCAGCTTCGCTTCGTGAAGTTCCGTTACACGTCAGGTACGCGAACCGGAGCGCTAACCGGAGCGATGTTACAGATATATCTGTTTTTTAAAACGTTAATTTCTTAAAATCCACTGGAGCACAAATATTGAGACATAGCAAAGGCATGTCTGGCAAACCATATCCACAATTTTGCCAAGTTTTGTGTAAATCCATTCAGCCGTTCGAGCTAAAAGTGATTCCAACCGCCCTATGGAGAAATGAATGGAAAAAACGCGTTTTGGGACCCCCCTTTTTTCTCGGCCCCCCCTTGAGGAAACCCCCCCAAATTTTCAAGGGCTGCTCCGAAACGAAATGTGCCAGTTTCCTGACAATTTCAGCCAATTCCGTTCACAAACGTCAAAGTTATTTGACATAGAATTTTCAGAAATCCCATAGGAAAAAAATCCTAACTATATATACCTACTGGCGACCGCCAGTAGGTAATATACATATTACCTACTGGCAATAGCCAGTAGGTATATATAGTTAGGATTTTTTCTCTATGGGACATTTGAGATGTCATCAGTGATGTCATCAGTGATGTCATCAGTGATGTCACTGATCATGTCATGAATGATGTAATATGTGACATGATCAGCAGTGGATTGCGGGTGCGCGATATATAGTTAGTGCAACTAACTATATATGAAATTTCAATGGTTTTGTGTGAGTAAAATAAGGTTTTGTAAATGCTAATTCCTAACTATATATGGTCTATAACCCATGGTTTTTTCAGTGAATTTTCAAGGTTTTGTAAATGCTAATTCCTAACTATATATGGTCTATAACCTATGGTTTTTTCAGTGAATATATATATATATATATATATATATATATATATATATATATATATATATATATATATATATATATATATATAGATATATATATGTATATATGTATATTACCTACTGGCGGTCGCCAGTAGGTATATATAGTTAGGATTTTTTCTCTATGGAACTTTTGAAAATTCTATGTCTAATAACTTTGGCGTTTGTGGACTGAATCGGCTGAAATTTTCAGGAAAATGGCACACTTTGTTTCTGATCAGCCCCTAAAAATTTGGGGGGGTTTCGTCAAGGGGGGGGCCGAGAAAAAAGGGGGGTACCAAAACGCGTTTTTCCCATTCATTTTTCCATAGGGCGTTTGGCCTCACTTTTAGCTCGAACGGCTGAATGGATTTACACGAAACTTGGCAAAATTGTAGGGACTGTTAGCCCGATGTGCCTTTGCTGGGTCTCAATATATGTGCTCCAGTGGATTTTGAGAAATTAACGTTTTAAAAAACAGATATATCTGTGACAGCGTCCCGGATAGCGCACCAGTTCGCGTACTTTTCGCGTAACGGAGCTTTGCGAAGCGAAGCTGATTGGCTCTCCAGTGTCTGTCAACATTCTAAACAGTCCGTAGCGGCTGCCATCTTGTCTCTCGGTAGGATTGAGAGACAAGAGGAGGCCAAAACGAAGGGGCAAATGACCATAAGGGGGCATAGTAGATCCTCCCTGACCCCCTAGGTTTGATGTGGAGGCTTTAAAAGGGCCCAGCGGGGTTAAAAAAAAAAACGTTTTTTTTACGTGGGGTGCGCCCGGTATGCGCACCCGAAAGCGGTCCAGGGAGCGTACTATAAGGAAACAAGAATGAAAGACTTTTTAAATATTGTATGTTTATTGATTGTTCGTTTTGTTGTTTTTTTTATTTTTATTTACGTAGCAACATGTAGGTACCAATGCAGAGTAAAAATAAATAAACGCCGTCTCCTTTGTAGATATCTTGCAAGTTGTTTCAGAAGGTATTGTGGTATATGGAATTCATACCATAGTCTGTCTGGAAATCCGAAACAATATGGAGGCAGGAGATGATAAAGAGATGTTAAATACACATTGGAGATTATATAGTTGGAGAAAGGAAGTAACTATGAGGAAATTTACTACGTAACATAACCAAGTTGTACAGTATACTATAAGTCTGTCTTTACATTATAATCAATTTGGTACTAGTTTATGAATTACATATAAAAAAGATTAAAGACTCGAACAATTTTTGATTATTAAATATAAATTCATTTTTCTGATTTTTCTGATTCTTTTTCAAAATTTAATAGACTGTCTAATATTTGACTGCCCGAAATGTCCTCTTGTTGAGTGAACATAACTTCCCACATTTTATCGTCCTCATAATGAAGTAGCAAATCCACAGATTCTACACATTGTAGAAGTTCTTGGTCTCGTGATTCGTCCATGAATTTCAAGTCAATGCGTTCAATGATTTTCTCATTGTTCATCTCTAGGGCAATTTCAAAGGAAACGTTCTGTTCTCCTTCCATTTTTGTGCTGAAATTTGCATAAAAAATAAATATATCAGTAGATATAAGGAAAATAATTATGCATTTCCGTAAAAAGTTTGTTGACGTCACTTCGGCACGCAACGTAAGCGCCCTCGGAAGCGCCTACGTTCGCGCCGCGTTTGCGCCCCGGAAGCGCCTACGTTCGCGCCGCGTAAACGCACCCGGAATCGCTCCTGAGCGCCCAGCGTAAGCGCGTCAGGTCATGTGACCTTAAAATAACACTTTTCATTGGTTGCTAACAGTTTTTTTTACAAAGAATGAAATCCCCACCCATTTCCTTCACTTCTTCTTTCACTTTTGTGACTGAAAGACCTGCCTTTTTGCGTCAGGATTTTTCTTGGTTTTTCAATGGCTGCCAGACAATCCAGCAGTGAGGATGACTCCAATGAATTCATCAATGAACAGCCTCCTCAACGAAAAGTTAAGAAGCATTTCATTTGGAAATTTTTTATAATCCCACCTGGACTAAAAAAGGTTAATGCTCCAAAAGTACAGTGCAGGATCTGCAAAGAAGAGCTGTCTCGAGGTAATCCTTTGAAAAAGTAATCTTTTGGGAACTTTACAATGATCCGGCATGTGGAGAGGAAGCACCCCCAGAATTTTGCCAGGGAAAGTGTCAGGGCTCTGGCACAAGAGGTTCCCAGAGATGGGGCCTCTACATCAACCGGAGGAGCAACTTCTTCTGGGAGGGAGCAATCACAGGAGCAGGTGCCAAACATTCAACCTGCATTTAACCATGGGGTCGTCAGATGCAGATACTGCAATCAACTCCTCACCTATAGGGAGCAAAGTGTCCAGCTCATGGTTCGAGCATTGGAGAACCATCGCTGCCCTTCCCACCCCTATTTTATTTTTGTTTTTTTTGCTCCTGTTGATCTGTTTCCATTCCCTGTTTTTGTTCCTGTTTTGAAAAAAGAAGAAAACCAAAAATTTTTTTCCGAACTACCTCCAATTCTCATCAAAGAGCTATATTCTTAAAAAAATGAAAAAGAGTAAGTGAAATAGAGTGCATTGATAATTGAAAGGAGAATGAGTAAGAAAGAACAGAAAGGTATGAGAGGAGAAAGAAAGTAACTCCTTGCGACATGATTCGTCATACATTAAATATGACATATCTGGAATGTTGTAAGGAGTGCGCACAGAAAAGTGACGCATCGCACCAGCGGTGTAAAAAAGATGCACCTCATTGCGCTATATTTAAAAAGTGACGCATCTAGGTAGATGCGTCACTTTTTTAAATATAGCGTAACAAGGTGCATTTTTTTACACCGCTGGTGCGTCACAAAAAGTGACGCACAGGCGGCGCAAAACTGGCAGCGCAAGGCCTTCATGAATATGGTCCTGGATTTTCCCGTGCTTCGCTCCCCGGTGCGCTTTCCGGTGCACGTACCGGGTGCTCCCCCCGCGCAAATCAAAAAAATATATATATTTTTTAATGCCCCACGGGACCCTATTTTACGCCACGCGTCACAATGTTGTTTTCTAGCGCAACAGTTGCGCTAACGGAACGTTTGGCACCAAATTCAGCTAACGGGAAGCTACCCGGTGCGCGGACCGGTAGCGAAACAAAAAAAATAATAAAAAAATATATACATAAAAAAATTATATTAAAAACATATAAAATATATTTTTCCATTAAAAGAAGAATACATTTTACAGCTTTTGATATTTGCTATTAAAAAACCATTGAAATTCACTGAAAAAACCATAGGTTATAGACCATATATAGTTAGGGATTAGCATTTACAAAACCTTATTTTACTCGCACAAAACCATAAAAATTTGCATATATAGTTAGTTGCAATAACTATATATCGCGCACCCGCAATCCACTGCTGATGATGTCACATATTACATCATTCATGACATGGTCAGTGACATCACTGATGACATCACTGATGACATCTCAAATGACATCACTGATGACATCACTGATCACATCATCCAGTGACTGTATGTTTCTGTAAAGTTAAAATATGTCTCACATATTGAAGAATGAGTGGATGTATAAGTGTCTGGATGAAGGATTTAGTAGGTGCATGACTGACTGTATGAGTGAGTGATTAAATGTGTCTCACTGAGTGCATGGGTTAGTGACTAAACTGTCTTAATTTGTGCATCATTATGTCTGTTGTTCTGTAAACTGCTGCATGTGTTGATCAGTAGCTATATGAGTAACTATATGGGTTATTGATTGGTTGCCCTAGTATTTGTATGGGAGAGTGAGTGTGTGTGTGTGGGTGGCTGGGAGGTGTGTGACTCTGTGCATAGATGTGTGAGCAGTTGATTCACTAGATGTATGGGTTCAAAAGTGCATGTGGAAACAGCTGTATGGGCGGTTGACTGTCTCCATGAGTGTATTGGTGAGTGATTGGATTTCTCAGTGCTACATGTCAAAGTAAGTACATATGTAAAACACAGTACATGTGAGAGTTGACATATATAAATAACAGTGCATAAGAGCCAGTGAATGTGTGAGTGGCTGTATGGATCATTGTGAACTTGTATCAGTGATTGTATAAGAGAGTAAATATGTGTTAGTATATGTTTGATTAAGTAAGGTGTGTATAACTGTATAGTTGAGGAAATGGAGGTGTGATTGATTCTTTGCATGACTGACTAGGTGTGTGAGTAACTCCATGGATGAGTGACAGTCTGTGAGTGTCTGTTTACACTGATTGTATCTAAGGTTATATTAGAGTCTGAAGAGGTTCATCGTATTATCACATGAATGATATCATCAGTGATGTGATCAGTAATGTCAAATGAGATGTTATCAGTGATTTCATCAGTGATGTCATTTGAGATGTCATCAGTGATGTCATCAGTGATGTCATTTGAGATGTCATCAGTGATGTCATCAGTGATGTCACTGACCATCTCATAAATGATGTAATATGTGACATCATAAGCAGTGGATTGCGGGTGCGCGATATATAGTTATTGCAACTAACTATATATGCGAATATATATATATATATCACCAGAGACCTTCTTTGCAAAAAAAAAAAAGTCCACGCAGGTCCACAGGAAAACTTTCTTTTATTCTCAGCAGCTCAGGATCCGCATGACCGGTTTCGGCTCCTAAGCCTTTTTCAAATGCCTCACTCCCTCTGATTACCTGCTGTCCACTTTTAAATGCAGAGTGCCCGCTTCGATTGGTGCAGGCACTATGAAGGATGGGAAAATCTCCTGATCTCGGTGCTCCCAGACTCGGTGCTCCAAGTTCAACTGCTGCAGGTATATTTACGTAACTCCCCCCAGTGGGCCGTGCCTGCAGCTTCACTTCTCCTTCCCTGATGTTTTCGTGGTGAAAAAATTGTTGTAGGCATTCCTGGGTCCTTCATCCAGCCACCAAATCCCACAAGGCACCTTGACGCACTTCCCTTGTGTAAGTACTTGGATGCGCTGTTCGTGCAGTCACTAAATAAACATCATGCACCTTTAGTGATACGCTGTTCGTGCAGTCACAATTTCACACAGCTTGCCCCTTTAGTGATTGGTGGCAGTTCGGCGTTATTCCCAAGAACATTGAGAGAAAACAAAAGGATGTTGCCACTGTTAACGCCGAACTTTCTTCAGGAATGGGACTTCACGGTGCGTGTGGCCTCGCACCCATATATAGCACCAGAGACCTTCTTTGCAAAAATATATATATATATATATATATATATATATATATATATATATATATATATATATATGAAATACCTCGCAGCGCTCCACCCCTCAGGTGAAAAACAAGGCATGCACCAACTTTGTTGCAGCATACAGTTTATTTCCCAAATAAACAGCTAGTCATGCCACGTTTCAACCGTCCCTGCGGCCTTGGTCACATGACAATGCAATATGCTGAGCCCATTTTAAAGTGCAAGTGCATCACATGTCTGACTGGACATAGAAAAAATTAATTCAGTATAAATACTGTTAAAAAAGTCAAGTTCAGTATCTCATTTCTATCCGTATAAATACGAAAATGTATTTGTACAAAAGACAGTTTATAAATCACTACAATTGCAAATTATTATGTTTTGGACAACAATATTAGCTTGTTTCTATCACATTTGTACTACCAGCTTGAATGCGTGTTCCCTATTCCAAAACATAATTCTTATGAACTATATCCATTTGACATGCCTTTTAAATTCAAAAATTAACATGTGCTCACCATAACGTGCATAAACTATACGTTTTTTTAAAAAGAAACAAAAAAGTTCTATTGTTTCAAAAAGATATATAATGAAATTACATAATAATCATTATAAATTATAATAGAACTGCACAAGAAATACATATATAAGCATTGTTTGGGTCACTGGACACTATGGACGACTCATACCTAATAGTATTACTATTTCTAAATAGACACCTAAATGCATACTATGTCTATCAATTAATTATATGTTATCTAGCGTTCAAAGAAGGATCCCCTTCAATGATAATACTAAAGTGGCCTAGTGCAATACAACTAAAGTGACTCGTGCTTATAAAAGATAATAAAACCACGAATAAATATCAATTTTCAATTAATAATTATACTGGTTTAATTCATTGTCCAATGTTACAATAGATATATCAGGAGGGGAATTCATATATATGATGATATCAGAGGGACAGTTAAATATTAATTCATACAATACTTAATGTGATTGACAATATATCAAAATCAATTCATTTGCACAACACCTTAATTAATGGTGAAGTAAAAAATATATGAATTAAAACAACATCATAGGAACAAACCTAATATAAAAGGATATTGGTGACATGAATTAAACCAGCTACCTAAAAGACATATGGATAAAATCTACCCTAATATCTAGAAAACGGCTAAAATCAATCATGGGTCATTGCATATGTATAAATATTTTGCACCTGTAATATATTCTCTAAAAACTCTAATAGTTTAAAATGAATAAATACGTTTCAATACAAAAATGTGCAAACCTAGCAATTTAGTACCTAAATTTCCTGTTTGTCTTAACCACAATGTTGGATGATATATGCCTTCTCTTCCTATCCTACATTCCCCTTAACGACCTCACATATAAAAGGTTTATTACTATATCAATTATAAATATGTGTGAAGGTCTTCTGTGGTGTTCAAACCTCCAGGCCATTTGGAATCAAATTCCAGAATATAGTTTGTTTCCGTTCTTCGCATGCTGGCCCCCCTATCCCCTCCACTTTTTGTTACTAGGATAGACTCAATTGCGTAATATTTTAGGCATTGTGGTTTACTGTTGTGATGCTTCAAAATGCCTCGCAACCAGATAGATCCGGTCTTTATTAGTTATAGCACGCAAATGCTGCAAGATTCTTTTATGAACCTACAGCTTCGTGCTGCCTACATATTTCAAATGGCAATCAAATGACAATCACACTCCAGGATGTTCACACAACATTCTGTCTTACAAGGAAGGTTTTGCTTAATCTCCCTGGTTGCCCTTGGCATAACCGTGGAGTATTTTTTAGTGTTCACACCATGTTGATATGCTTTGCATGTAAGACATTTGTAGAACCCCCTACTGGTTGGCCGCCAGGGTTCTTTTCCAAGACATTCCTGGCTTTTCTTAGTTAGAAATTTTCCCGGACTCATACCTTTACGATAAGTTATCGATGGATTGGCGGGCATCAAATCTCCAATAATGGGGTCATCCTGCACAAGTTGCTAGTTTCGTTTGACTATACTACTTAATTCCTTTTCTTGTTTGGAGTATGTCAGTACTAACCGAACTGGATTAGTATCTACACTCTGAATTGGACTATTTTTCAGGTTGTACTTTAGGAGATCACTTCTAGCTTTTTGTCGTGATTTTCTTATGGCGGTTTCTACTGTCCTAGTGTTGTATCCTCTATCCAGTCCTAAATCATGAAGTATGCATGTGTACAGTTTGGGACTGGCAGCAGTAGAGCACTTCCTAAAATCCAGATCTATTTCATATCTTTGCCATTCCAAAATGTTAATCAAACTTATTGAATTTTGTTTGACAAACAATTTCTTTATTTTTGATGACAAGATGTACCGACAGTCACAGGGCACGGCTATGGGCACCTGCTTTGCCCCCAGTTATGCCAACCTTTTCATGGTTTGGTGGGAGGAGCAGGTGTCCAACCAATTAGCCGAATTTAATACCGAAGTTGTCCTGTGGCTTAGGTACATCGACAACATCGTTATGATTTAGAATGGAAGCATTGAGTCTGCCAGAGCGTTTGTATGTCTGTTGAATAAGAATACTCTTAATCTGGTTTTCACAGAACATATCCATAGGACCACAATTGAATTTCTTGATATCCAGGTTAAAATTCAAGGAGATACTGTGACCACCAGTCTCTTTCGCAAACAGACTGTGGGAAATAGCCTTTTGAATGCTAGAAGTGTACACCCTCAACGCCTTGTAGACAGCATACCCTATGGGGAACTGCTACGGGCCAAGAGAAATTGTAGTACAAAAGTTGCGTATGAATTGGAGAAAAATGCAATCTTCATCGGTTCAAAGAACGGGGGTCCAAAAATTAAACCATTGTACAGGCCTGTAATAGGGTGGGTGCCACCATCAGAAATGAGTTACTTAATCCTAATAAAATCATGGAAGAGGAAAATAAAGTAAGGTTTCTTACAATTTACTCAGGACAGGCTCATGAGATTAGGAAGATCTTTAACAAACACTGGCATGTTCTCCTGACTGATCACCACCTGAACCCCAAACCTCAGATCACCTTTAGAAAATGTAGATCACTCAAAGATGATCTTAGCCAAATTACTGTTGTGAGTAAAATTTAACCCAAAGACAATCCGGGTTTCAAAGTTGTAGGTCATGCAAAGCCTGTCGCAATAGTGTGAACTGCAAAGAACTCACAGTTCCTACATCAGGGAGAGTGTTTACGATCAAGAAATCACTCTCATGTCATACGATGTACTGCGTGTACTTACTCATCTTTCCTTGTGACAGGTGGTATGTGGGCAGTACAACATTGAAAGCCAAAGAAAGGGTCCTACAACATTTAAGAGCGATCAAAAATCACAACCCACAGTATCCTGTGGCTCGCCATTTCTTTGATCACCTTTTCCAAAATGAGAATTTGTTGAGGATGGTGGTCATGGATAAGGTGAATCTGGGGGTCCGTGGAGGAAACAGGAAACTTGCTCTGCGTAAATTGGAGGCGAGGTATTGACTTTGAATGCATGACTCCATATGGATTGAACATAAATGAAGAATTAGCTGTACATCTTGCTTAATGGCAAAATTGAAATGAAATGCAATTATGAATATTGTCCGCAGTTGGACCTCCGCAGGTCTTTCTTTTAAAAGTTTTTTCTGTATTTTATTTTTTATAGGTACATTGATGAAATTGTGTGACTAGGAATATGGAGCTAATCATAATTGATTGTTGAAGATCAAGTGGCTGCCCAAACCATACAGGTAATCTGTTTCCACAAACGTTCTTGTTGGAGAGCTGTTTATGATGATGATCATGCTGGGAGTTATACTATTTTGCCCACTGGGGCACGGACTTTTTGAATAATTCGTACATACTCTATAAATTCTGTGGGGTATACCATGCAGGCATTGGTGCGGATTATTATGGCACTATGTGATAACAAGAGCCCACTTGGGCGTGGCCTACCTTGATTGTCCTGGCCCACTGGGGTGGAACTATCGAATTGATTGACAGTCAGTGTGTGTCGTCAGCTTGGACAATTAAATCTTTATTGTGCTTGCACACGAAGCGCAACATTAACTTAAGTTATTTAACTCTACAGCTCTCCTATTCGCTCTAGAGTATAGCACATACATAGAAATACCTAAGCATGGGAGCGGGGATCATTTATAACACGTGGAAGCTATGTAGCAAATGTATTTATATTTTGGTGCATTGTAACCGACTTTATGTACAATAGCAGTTGGAAAGTTTTGGGCATATAAAAAAGCACTGATAATATGGATTGAATGCATATATGCCAATTGTCTATATGTTTATTTGCTTCCTAAACATGTCCGCCATATTTGGTACCTATTTTACACATATGGGTGATAGCCCATTTTCTATGTCATTTGAAAGAGTAAAAGGACAATTGTTTGGTCTCCACTTGTAAACATGATCAAGATGCAAAGTGAAACGCGTTGTTTTGCTGCTGATTAAAATTACGTGCACAGCAATTTCTGAGTGTCGGAGAAGTCTATTCGGATGAATGGTGCACTTTTGTGGATACAGTGGGTGACTGGGAGCCCTACTCCGACCCACCCGTGAGCGTGACTAGTTCTTTACCGGAACCCTGGTTTTCTTACACAAATATATATATACACACACACACACATTACCTACTGCCAGTCACCAGTAGGTAGTTATAGTTAGGATTATTTTCAATAGGGAAATCGCAACATTCTATTGGGAATAACTTTGGCGCTGGTTGAGAAATCTGCCTGAAAATTTCCTCAAATTTGCCTCGCGGCGCACCGGTCCTTCCCTAAAAGTTTGGGGGGGATTCATCAAGCGTGGACCGAGATGAAAGGGGGGTCCCAAAACGTGTATTCCCCATGTTAATTTCCATAGGGCGGTCGACCTCACTTTTAGCCCGAACGGCTGAATGGATTTCCACCAAACTTGGCAAAATTGTAGGGACTGGTAGCCCGATGTGCCTTTGCTATGTCTCAAGATATGTGCTCCAGTGGATTTTGAGTAATTTAGGTTAAAAAAATATATATCTATAAGCGCGCCCCGGTACGCGCACCGTGGCCGTACCAGCGCGCTACGCGAGTTCTCGCGCGGAAACCTGATTGGCTCTCGGGTGTCTGTAAACATTCCAAACAGTCCGGAGCGGCTGCCATCTTGTGTCACGGTAAAATCGAGACACAAGAGGTGGCAAAAACAAAGGGGGAAATGACCATAAGGGGGCAGAGTAGACCCCCCTGGCCCCCTAGGTTTGATGTGGGGGCCATAAAAGAGCCCCGCGGGGCAAAAATATATATTTTCTTTCGATTTGCGCGGGGGGAGCGCCCGGTACGCGCACCGGGGAGCGTACCGGGGAGCGTACCATGGGGAAAAAGAATGACAGTTTTTAAAAAAAGTAGCTGTTTAAAATTTTTTTCTTTTTGTTGTTTTTTTAATTTAAGTACCTACATGTAGGTGCTAATGTAGAGACTTAAATTTAATGTACACCGTCTTCTCTGTAGATATCTTGCATGTTGTTATAGAAGTTATTGTGGTATATGGAATCCATACCATAGTCTGTCAGGAAAGTAGAAACAGATACTTTAAGCACTCCCTGAGAAGGCCTAGGGGATCATGGGTAATCTATCCTGCTCCCTTATGATGAAAAAGAGATGTAAAATACACATTGGAGATAATATAGTGGGAGAAAGGAAGTAACTATGAGCAAACTTACTATGTAACACAAAAAAGTTGCACAGTATACTATAATTCTCACTTTATATTATAATCATTTTGGTACTACCTCATGAATACATATAAAAATGAAAAATGTCTCAAACAATTTTAAATTATTAAATATAAATTTATTCTTATGAATCTTTTTCAAAATTTAATAACACTTCCAAGATTATATTGTCCGGAATTTCCTCATAATTATTATTACATGATTCAATTTGTTCCAAACAGTCTATTAATTGTTGGTCCAAAGAGTCATCCATGAAATTCAATTCATCTTTTTTTTCTTCTGAATTTTCAACCTTTACTTCGAAAGAAATAACATTTGATTGTTGTTTTCCTTCCATTTTCTTTCTGTAAATTGCATAAAAAATAACTATATCAGTAGAGTTAGGGTATTTTTGGGTTTAAGTTCAGACAGGTACTTCTGAGTTTTTTACAGTGAAGTAATTTTTGGGTAGTGCATGGTTTCAGGCAGGAAGTAGAACTATTAAAAAGTGCATGTGATGAAGCCTAAGTAAATTCATAATTATACCAGAGAAGCCTAACTCAATCCATAATTATAACAGAGAAGCCTATCTCAATCTATAACTTTTACAGAGGGACAGTATATAACTATCAGAAATTGTTTTCCCAAATTAACTTAAAGTGCACAACATAGTTCCCCTTCCAAATTAACAACTTACCTTTTTCAAAGCAGTTGAAGTTTTCTGTGAAAATTCTTTTCAAATGTACCTCAGGTAGTATTAGTCAAAATGGCTGTGTTTCCCTCTCATTTTTCATATATATTCATGTACATAACGAATCAAATGTCAGCATATAAAAGTAAAAAATGTAAGTGACATTTTAATTGGTTGTAAATTCTAACACTTTCCTATGTGTTTTTGTCATGTAATTTACCTCAGGATATTTAGACATGGCTCCAGCCTAAATGGCTCAATGGAATACCATCAAATTTGGGAAAATGGTAGGGACTGCTATGTAGTAGGGCCTATTCTATATTTGGTGAAAGTGTCTCCAGTGGTTTTTAAGAAAATTAACTTCCCACATTTTTTTGGGAGCCCTTACCGGTGCGCGCTCCGGTACGCACACCGGGAGCGCTACGGGAGTGCGCCATTTTGTGTTTCAGTAGAATTGAGACACAATATGGAGGACAAACAACGTTGTGAATGGGTAAAAGGGGGCACGGTAGACACACCCTGACCCTCTAGGTTTTCTGAGGGGAGTTTAGGAGGTACATATATGCAAAAAAATAATAATAATAATTTTCGCGGGGGGAGCGCCCGGTACGCGCACCGGGGAGCGTACTTTGGTGAAAAATAGTGAAAAAAGTTAGAACAAGATAATCATTTTGAGTGATCAGAGGTAGGGTAGCCCTGAAAAGAGCTTTTGGGTTCTGTGGCTGATTTAGGTACCTACAAGTAGGTTCCAATGCACAGTTTTAAGTTTAGGAGGAATATTCTATTCCCCTCATCTGAGAAGTGCACACCATCTCCTCTGTAGATATCTTGCATGTTATAATGCAAGTAATTGTTGTATATTGAACCCATTCCATAGTCTCTCATGTAAGCAGAAACAGATTTATTCACATGTTTCCGTGCTTTCTCAAATTGTGGACAAAATTGGTTGGAGCACTTCCATTTATGTCTTTGACATATATTGGAATATACCAAGGCAGTTTGTGGAAAAAGTGCCATCAATTGACTAAAGGTGTCCTTTAAAAGCATTTCCAGACCTACCCCAGTCAAAGTGCTCAAGTCATTTCCACCACAGTGCACAATTAAGAGGTCAGGGTGTGGCAGATGCAAAAAGGTTTTCACCAATGGTATCAATTGGTGACATTTCAATTCTCTCTTGCCAATCCATTTGATGTCCACATTTGGTAAATCAAGGTTGTGAAAATTTCTGATAGCTGCATACCTTTGAGCCCAGTGGATGTAGCTATGTCCAATAATCCAGACAGAATACATGGTGAGGGAAGGTTCTGGTGCAGTCAGATGAAGTGTGGGAATAAAATTGCAGTTGGAACAGTAGGAGTTTACAAAAAAATAATTGTGGAGTTTCACTGCTCTTGAATCACAAGCAATGGTTGGTGGAATCAGATAGTTGAAAAATGAAAGTTAGGGTGCATGGTTGTGTTCTGTGAAAGATGTAATTTGTATGGTTAAGAAAAAGTCATTTAAAGAAAGATTGCACCGGACAAGCAGGTGTATTGAGAGGTCAAACATCCTTGCTGAGTTGATTTGCAACATTGTAGAATAAACTTTTGAACCTGAGAGTTCAGTGAGGAGGGAGTTGCTATGGAAACAGGTTGAAAGGGCTGAGGGGGGAAGGGTGTTGGTTTGAAAATAGTGAAGGAAGAGTTTTAATTGGTTGAAATGAGGCATATGTGTGTAGAATTAAAGGTTTTCTGTGCCAGTCATGGTTGCAGTGTCTGGAGTGCATACCTTTTGCTCTGCTAAAGAAAAATTGGTGTGTGTGTCTGACACTGTTCTCAATCTCCCAAAGCATTTGTAAAGGTGAGTAATGATTCATTTAATTTAGATAGAGACTTGTATGCTCTATGGAGAAGATTTGGAAGCAGATTGTGTTTTTAAATGTTGCTTTGTGTCATGTTTTTTGATAATGCTTGGTAAAAAGATTTAGCTGCATAGAGGAATTGTCTTTTGTGAAATAGTGAGGTTTCAGTAGTGAAATTGAATGCTTGTACATAGGACCTGTGCTGTGTTTCTAAAATGTTATTAAAAACCCGATTTTGGGGTAAATGAATGGCTTTTATATTTTTTAGAAGGAATTAATAGTGTTTGCCTCATTAAATAAATATATTTTAACGTTTTACAATGATGTCACCTGCATTACCTCAGATTATTAAGCAGATTGAGCTTCTTTCTTGTTGGTTTCTGTCATGTTTTTTGATAATGCTTGGTAAGTAGATGTTGCTGCATAGAGGAATTGTATTATGTAAAATTGAGAAGTTTCACTAGTGACATGGAATGCTTGTACATAGGACCTGTGCTGTGTTTCTAAAATGTTATTTAAAAAACGATGTTGGGGTAAATGAATGGGTTTTATATTTTTGAGAAGGAATTAATAGTGTTTGCCTCATTAAATACATTTATTTGAACCTTTTAGAATGATGTCACCAGCCTTACCTCAGATTAGGAAGCAGATTGAGGTTCTTTCTTGTTGGTTTGTGGCATGTTTTTTTGGAAATGCTTGATTTCAACATATGCAAGATAGAGGAATTGTCTTTTGTGAAATAGTGAGGTTTCAGTAGTGAAATTGTATGCTTGTACATAGGACCTGTGTTGTGTTTCTTAAATGTGATGCGAAAAACGATTTTGTGGCAAATGAATGGTTTTTACATTTTTTAGAAGGAATAAATAGTGTAGATGAGGTGAGGCCTGTCCAGGGGTGTAGATGAGGTAAACCTTTTCCAGGGGTGCAGATGAGGTGAAGCCTGTTTAGGGTTGCAGATGAGTTGAGGCTTGTACAGGGGTGCAGAGGAGGCGAGGCCTGTGTTCAAGAGTGTAGTGGGAGAGAAGCCTGTCCAGGGGTGCAAAGGAGGTGAGGCCTGTGTCTAAGAATGCAGTGGGGGAGAGGCTTCATGAAGTCCAGTCCACTGCATTCTTAGAAACAGGCCTCACCACCTCTGCTCCCCTGGACAGGCCTCACCTCCTCTGCGCTTCTGGACAGGCCTCATCTCATCTGCACAATCTGCTTCCTAATCTGAGGAAACACAGGTGAAACGTGCAATCATGTACACAATATCTAAACCTTGTGAATAATGTAAAACCAATTCATGTGCTGTAAATCAATTTTTACATAACATTTAAAAAACAGAGCACAGGTCATATGTACAAGCATTTCATTACACTACTGAAACCTCACTTTTTTTACAAAATACAATTCCTCTACGCACTAACATTTCTTTACCAAGTATTATCAAGAAATATGACACAAAGGAAGAATAAAAAAGCTTAATGTGCTTCCTAATCTGGTAAATAGATTTTGCTGCATAGAGGAATTGTATTATGTAAAATTGAGAAGTTTCACTAGTGACATGGAATGCTTGTACATAGTACCCGTGCTGTTTCTAAAATGTTATTTACAAAACGATTTTGAGGTAAATGAATGGCTTTTATATTTTTGAGAAGGAATTAATAGTGTTTTCCTCATTAAATAAATATATTTGAACCTTTTAGAATTATGTCACCTGCGTTACCTCAGATTAGGAAGCAGATTGAGGTTCTTTCTTGTTGGTTTGTGGCATGTTTTTTATAAATGCTTGATATCAACATATGCAAGATAGAGGAATTGTCTTTTGTGAAATAGTGAGGTTTCAGTAGTGAAATTGTATGCTTGTACATAGGACCTGTGCTGTGTTTCTTAAATGTGATGCGAAAAACGATTTTGGGGCAAATTAATGTTTTTTTACATTTTTGAGAAGGAATAAATAGTGTAGATGAGGTGAGGCCTGTCCAGGGGTGTAGATGAGGTGAGGCCTGTCCAGGGGTGTAGATGAGGTAAACCTTTTCCAGGGGTGCAGATGAGGTGAAGCCTGTTCAGGGTTGCAGATGAGTTGAGGCTTGTACAGGGGTGCAGAGGAGGCGAGGCCTGTGTTCAAGAGTGTAGTGGGAGAGAAGCCTGTCCAGGGGTGCAAAGGAGGTGAGGCCTGTGTCTAAGAATGCAGTGGGGGAGAGGCTTCATGAAGTCCAGTCCACTGCATTCTTAGAAACAGGCCTCACCACCTCTGCTCCCCTGGACAGGCCTCACCTCCTCTGCGCTTCTGGACAGGCCTCATCTCATCTGCACAATCTGCTTCCTAATCTGAGGAAACACAGGTGAAACGTGCAATCATGTACACAATATCTAAACCTTGTGAATAATGTAAAACCAATTCATGTGCTGTAAATCAATTTTTACATAACATTTAGAAAACAGAGCACAGGTCATATGTACAAGCATTTCATTACACTACTGAAACCTCACTTTTTTTACAAAATACAATTCCTCTACGCACTAACATTTCTTTACCAAGTATTATCAAGAAATATGACACAAAGGAAGAATAAAAAAGCTTAATGTGCTTCCTAATCTGGTAAATAGATTTTGCTGCATAGAGGAATTGTATTATGTAAAATTGAGAAGTTTCACTAGTGACATGGAATGCTTGTACATAGTACCCGTGCTGTGTTTCTAAAATGTTATTTACAAAACGATTTTGAGGTAAATGAATGGCTTTTATATTTTTGAGAAGGAATTAATAGTGTTTTCCTCATTAAATAAATATATTTGAACCTTTTAGAATTATGTCACCTGCGTTACCTCAGATTGAGGTTCTTTCTTGTTGGTTTGTGGCATGTTTTTTATAAATGCTTGATATCAACATATGCAAGATAGAGGAATTGTCTTTTGTGAAATAGTGAGGTTTCAGTAGTGAAATTGTATGCTTGTACATAGGACCTGTGCTGTGTTTCTTAAATGTGATGCGAAAAACGATTTTGGGGCAAATTAATGTTTTTTTACATTTTTGAGAAGGAATAAATAGTGTAGATGAGGTGAGGCCTGTCCAGGGGTGTAGATGAGGTGAGGCCTGTCCAGGGGTGCAGATGAGGTGAAGTCTGTTCAAGGTTGCAGATGAGGTGAGGCTTGTACAGGGGTGCAGAGGAGGCGAGGCCTGTGTTCAAGAGTGTAGTGGGAGAGAAGCCTGTCCAGGGGTGCAAAGGAGGTGAGGCCTGTATCTAAGAATGCAGTGAGGAAGAGACTTCATGAAGTCCAGTCCACTGCATTTTTAGACACAGGCCTCACCACCTCTGCTCCCCTGGACAGGCCTCACCTCCTCTGCGCTTCTGGACAGGCCTCACCTCATCTGCACAATCTGCTTCCTAATCTGAGGAAACACAGGTGAAACGTGCAATCATGTACACAGTATCTAAACCTTGTGAATAATGTAAAACCAATTCATGTGCTGTAAATCCATTTTTACATAACATTTAAAAAACAGAGCACAGGTCATATGTACAAGCATTACATTACACTACTGAAACCTCTATTTTTTACAAAATACAATTCCTCTATGTACTAACATTTCTTTACCAAGTATTATCAAGAAATATGATACAAAGGAAGAATAAAAAAAGCTTAATGTGCTTCCTAATCTTAGGAAAAACAGCAGACAAGTTTTGGAAAATTGCAAATATATTTATTTAATCATGCAGACACTTTCTAATCCTTCTGAAAAATGCTAAAGCCATTCATTTGCCCCTTAATCGTTTATAAATTAACATTAAGAAAAACTGAGCACAGGTCATATGTACAAGCAAACAATTTCACTACTGAAACCTCAGTTTTTTACAAAATACAATGTCTCTATGCAGCAAAAAAAAATTATCAAGCATTAACAAAAAACATAACAGAAAGCAACAATAAAAAAAACACAATCTGATTCCTAATCTAAGGAAATACACCTGACATGATTTCGAAAGGTGCAGAGAAGGTGCGGAAAGCCCAAATGGCTTTTATAATTGTGAAAGGTGCTGAGGAGGTCAGGCCTGTGTCTAAGAGTACAGTGGGGGAGAGGCTTTATGAAGTCCTGTCCATTGCACTCTTGGACACAGGCCTCACCTCCTCTGTTCTCCTGGACAGGCATCACCTCATCTGCACTCCTGGTCAGGCCTCACCTCATCTGCACCATGTCACCATCAATTATACCCAATACATTGAGGCCTGTCCAGGGGGCACAGAGGAGGTGAGGCTTGCCCAAGGGTCAGAGGAGGTGAGTCTTGTCCATTGCAGTGTTGGACACAGTCCTCACCTCCTCTGCACCCCTGGATAGGCCTCACCTCATCTGCTCAATCTGTTTACTAATCTGAGGAAACACAGGTGACATGTTTGTGAAATGTGCTAATATATTTTTTGATTCATGCAGATCCTATCTAATCTTTGTCAATAATCTAAAACCAATTAATGTGCCAGAAATATTTTTTCAAATAACATAAAAAAAACAAAGCACAGGTCATATGTACAAGCATTTTATTACACTACTGAAACGTCACTTATTTTCAAAATACAATTCCTTCATGCATCAACATTTCTTTACCAAGCTTTGAAATTGAAAGTGAAATTAAAATATTTATAAAGAGCACATCACCACGCGGTTTCTTGGCGCTAGGACACAAAACCCAGGGGGAGTGAAGAACCGGCCGACTAACCTGGGAAAGCTTGAGGAAACAAAAATGTTTTTAAGGATTTGCGGAATACTGAGTAATGGGTGGAGAATCTAAGGGAGGGAGGAAGGGCATTCCAAAAGGTAGGCGCAAGCGTAGAGAATTTTGCGCCACCTGACTTCTTCTTCTTGAAACGAGGGACAACCAAAAGAGATTGTGAAGAGGAACGCAACTCTCTGCTAGGAAAATATGCCTTGATCTCAGAAGAGATAAAGTGAGGGCCTGTCCCTGCCCTTGCCTGGAAGGTGATACAACCCATCTTAAACAAGGCACGCTCCCGGATAGGCAGCCAGTGCAGAGCTTTGAGCAGCAGGGTAACATGATGGGACTTGGACAGATTATAAACAAGTCGGGCTGCCTGATTCTGCACTGGTTGGAGTCTCCGAAGATGGTAGGCGGGGACACCATTATACAAGGCGTTGCCATAGTCCAAGCGGGAGATCACCATCGCAGACAGAATTAGTTTGAGGGCACAAAAAGAAAAAAAGCAGGACACCTTACGGATAGTGCGAAGAGTGAGAAAGCACGAAGAAACCACTGAACTAATCTGAGAGTGCAGTGAAAGGTGCGCATTAAGTTTAATCCCTAAAGTTTTAACCGAAAAGAAGGGGTGGGAGGGGGACCCAGGGAAGAAGGCCAAAAGAAAGAGGACCAGGGACTGGAGGAGCCTCCCGTCAACACCAGCTCGGTTTTGTTGGGGTTGAGCTTCAGACGATTAAAGCTCATCCAGTCCCTGATGAACAACATAGTAGAATGAACGTTGTGAATGGACTCAGGGGAGGAGGATACATTAAAAACCAACTGGAGATCATCAGCATAGTTGTAAATGGTGACGTCCATCTGCTGAAGTGCAAAAATAAGAGGGGAAATGTACAAATTAAACAACAAAGGAGACAGGGAAGAACCTTGCGGCACTCTGCAGAGGACCGATAGGAGGGGAGCAGAGAAATTGGCCAGATGGACGGCCTGAGTGCGGTCCTTTAAAAGGATGCAAGCCAGGCCAGCGCGGACCCCCTGATGCCAACCGCCTTGACACGGGAGAGAAGGATGGAATGATCCACTGTGTCGAAGGCGGTGGATAAATCAAGGAGGACCAGAGCCTGGGGCCGGCCAGCATCCATGCCCTCTCTGAGGTTGTCCATCACAGAGAGGACAACGGACTCTGTAGAGTGCGCCGGGCGAAACCCAGCTTGATGAGAGGCAAGGCAGCCGTTCTGCTCCACGAAGATACTGAGTGTTCTAGTGATGTGACGCTCCAAAATTTTGCCAAGGAAGGGGAGGAGGGAAATGGGACGGTAATTGGCAAGTGAGGATGGGTCGGAACCAGGCTTTTTTAAAATGGGGATAATGATTGCCGATTTGTGAGTCTGGGGAACAACACCATGGGCCAGGGAGTTATTAAGAAGAGTGAGCCGAGGGGAAGGACAGGCCAGATAAATTTGTTTTAAAATGTGTGCAGGGCAGATGTCAGATGGGGAGCCTGACTTAACCGTCGAGATGAGGGACAGGAAAACTTCTGTAGTCAGAGGGGGAAAGTGTTCAAGATGCATTTGAGGGAGAAAGGGCTGTGGATCCAAGTAAGAGGGGGGGGGCAACATTGGACTTAATAGCTAAGATTTTGTCTAAAAAATAGCTATTAAGTGAATCACAGAGGGTCTGGGAAGGGGAAGGTTTGAGGGTTACTCTGTCAAAGAATGCCAGATCTTCACAATAGAGAAAATTTCTCTAGGCTGGTTTTCAGCGAGCAAGATTTTAGAAGAAAAGTACTCCGTTTTGGCAAGCAGAATAGACTTCTTATATTGGTTCAGAAGAGTTGTGTACTGAGTTTTAAGAATGGGACAATAAGCACGTCTCCAGGCACGCTCCGCTTGCCGGAGGGCCAGTTTTTCCTCTTTCAATGCGGTATTAAGAAGGAGAGAGCAAATTTGAAAAGGAAGGAGAGGCTCCCCAAAAGTGTTACTACTGGACCAGGAGAGAACAGTATGTATAGTAATAGAAGGCAAAACCAATTTAGGGACATTCGTAGACGAATGTTTCGCAATAGGGTAGTTTTAAATTTGTTAAAAAATATGAAGAAAGGTTAACAGAGAGCTGCTTTCTACAAGAAAAAGAAAAGTGTAGAGAAGATTGTTGATCAGGCTTTCGAAGTTAAGAAAAAATTATTTATTTCAGTAATCAATAGAATTAGGATACTTAACAAGGCAATTGATGTTTTCAAATCGAACAGTAGATGGAAAAGAATAATTAATTGGACTAATTTTTGTGAAGTATTTTCTGGAGAATGGACGCATAGTTCAAGTTCTGAGCCATTTTTTAATGAGGAGAGTTACTTCCAGGAGAATGATTTGGTGCATGCAGTTGACACCAGTGGTCGAGCATATGAGGTGAAAGACGTCCGATGGAAAAAGAGAAACTTGTGTCTAGAGATGCAGAAAGGGGTGTTAGCTGATGAAGTTTTAGGGAGACGTACTAAGGGTCCAGTGTACACATGGAAGTGTAGTAGTATTTGTAGTATGCGACAGGATTCAATCGATTTGCTTTGTAATTTCTGACGTACATATAGTAAGAAAAGTGAAAAACAGAAAATGAAGATGTTGCAAGAGTTAGATCCTTGCAGAGTGAGAGAAAACACAGCACAGGTTTACATGGGCATTCACTGGCTTGTCTCTCAAGAAAAGTTTGTTAGAGTGTTTTTCATCATTTTAGGATGTTAGCAGTGCATCATAATAAAGTGAGGAAATTAGTGAGAAGGTTGTATTATGCAAAAAGTCCAGCACTTAAGCTTAAACAGTTAAACAGTGCTCGCTTTTGCATGGATTTGAATTAGATGTGAAGAGCATTTGTGAAGAAATTGAGTTTTGTTATTTTGGGGACAAAGAGAACAGTGTAGAAATGGATATAGTAATAGATGGTAATGTGGAATACAATGTACAGATTTCAAGTACAGAAAAGTTTGACGAGGAAATTATCAAGTTTAAGGTGAAATCAAGTGAAAGGCCTAATTTTACTTCTGTGTGTTGTCGACGGACTCATTATAAGATTCAGACTAGGTTAGTTGATTTATATGCAAAAAGTGAAATGGAAAACAATAGTGAATGGAAGGATTTTGTAACTTATTTGTTGTTGAGAATTCTTTTGATTTGAGTTCTGATCAGCGTATTTGTAATTATTGTTTTAAAAAATTAAATGAAAACAGAATGCCTGCTAGAGATGTTCATAATAATCTTCAATTGGTAGATATTCCTTCTGAATTGATGGATTTAAATACTTCTGAATCTATTTTGATTCAATGTGTCCATCCTTTTCAGGCTATTGTTCGCATGGAGCCTAAGATAGGGAAATTGCCTCCTTCAGATTTACAAAGAGGATTAAAGGGAGAGTTGTTTATTTGCCTCTAGATGTCAAGAAAAATATTGATACAATTGGTGTAGAACGAGTAGAAGAGAATCCTCTGGTTATTCTAGTTAATGGGGTTCTGAAAAAAAGTAAGAAAATCTGTCAAGATTTAGTGGATGTTAGGAAAGTCAAAAAGGCAACGTTCTATTTGGTCAAAAACAATGAGTACTACAAACATGTATGTGTTGGAGCAGAGGAAACAGCTACAGAAGAAGACAGTGATTGTTCAGTCAGCCAAATTGAAAAAGTTGATGTGCCTAGAAGTGAAGAAATATATGAACATTATACTGTTCATCCTTTGCATTCCAAAGAAGTAATGGGGAATGCAATTGACTTGTTTCAAATGAAAGCAGCAAAAGGAAGTCCCATTAGTATATTGGAAGAAAGTTTGGAAGCTCGTTGTTTTCCATAGTTATTTCCAACAGGTCGAGGTGGACGATATGACGATCAACCAGTTCAAATTCCTGAAGCTGAACACCGGACTTTAAGATTATATGCTGAAGATCCAAGGTTTCGTCAATGCATTCCGTATTTGTTTCATCTACTGTATGAAAGTGACTTGTCTGGGCTTTCTTATGCACTTAATCATATACTGAAAAGTGGAGCACATCTGCAAATTGTTTTGGCGAGGGACTTTATGGAGAAAGTCAATCTGCAAGACAGTATTTTGGAATCTCAGCTAATCAATCTCATGGCATGTCAGCGTGGTACAAACGAGTATTGGTTCCGTCGTCATGGGGAATTGAAATGTATGCTAAGAAACTTAGGAACTCCTACATGGTTCTTCACTCTTAGCTGTGCTGAGTATGCATGGGACGACTTACTTCAATTTCTACGAGAGGCAAATGGAAACATACAAAATATAGAATTCAAAACACCTGGAGAACTGTGTTCTTTGGATCCAGTGAATGTATGCAGATATTTCAATCATAGATTTGAAGCTATGATGTCTTTTATTACCAACAAAAAAAATCCTCCCCTTTGAGAGGTTTTGGATTTCTTTTGGAGGAAGGAGTATCAAGCGAGAGGTGCTCCTCATATACATATGTTGTTATGGGTTAAAGATGCACCCAAACTTGGAACTGATTTGGATGACACAGTGATGAGTTTCATTGAAGAGTATTCAACATGTGCTGTTCCGAAAACTACTGAAGAAAACAATTTAAGGCAACAAGTTTTATGCTTTCAATCCCATCGTTGTGGAAAGTACTGTCGTCGAAAATTCAGAAACAAGGACAAGTTCTACACAAAATGTCGTTTCGCGTTTCCACGACCAGTGATTTCTAAAGGAAGAGTAAATAATTTGATGTCTTCTCTGTGACATACTTTGACGAGGGAATCACCAAAAAATACATACAATTTAAAAAGAAACGAAGAGTCCAAGTACATTAACGACTACAACCCAGTGATTTTGTCCATGTGGAATGCTAACATGGATATTCAGTTCGTTGCTGACAACTCTATTGCTGTGGCTCGATATGTGACGTCTTACATCACAAAATAAGAAAAGACAGAACTGAAGGAAATGTGGGAGGACATTTTACATGAAAAGAGTATAAGTAAAAAATTATACAGTTTCAGTCTGAAGATGTTGTCGCATCAAGAAATTGGAGCATATGAATGTTCTGATTGGTTATCATCAGCAAGTCTCTATGCCAAATCTAGAACAATCATTTGGGTGAGTCTAGGTCTTGCTGCAACACGAAACCGAGTTTTGAAATCTGTACAAGAAATTGAGTATTTGGCGGAGAAAGAACCAAACAGTACAGATATTTTGAAGACAAACATGTTGGCTACATACTATCCAAATAGAAGTACTCACCTTGAGAACACTTGTTTGTATGAAGTTCTGCAAAACTATAGTTATAAGAGGAACATCACAGAAGATATCAATAATGGAAAATATGCTGTCATTGGGTATGAAGGATGTCTAGTGAAGCAGAGAAAAGGCCATTTGATTAATCATCGAAAATTGAGTTGCGAATCTCCAGACAAAAGAGAATTTTACTATTTAGCTCTTTTGCAACTCTTTAAGCCATGGCGTAAAGAAGAGGAACTACTTGGAGATTTTCTCTGTTACGAAGATTCTTTTAATGCAACCAAGGATACCATAGAATGTCCTGTTTTTCCAAATTATCTGCAAATGCTGAACGAAGAAATAGAGCAAGAAGCCACAAATGCTGAAGAGATTGCTAGAGACAGTTCTCAAGACAGTCAGAGTTCTACTTCATTGAGTCAGGATCCACTAGGAGGACCAATTATCCAAAATGAAGCTGCCACTGCCATGGATGAGGTGGAAAGAGCTATGAAACAAGCTCAAGAGGATGTAGTTAACTTAGAAGATTTGGTAAAGCAACTAAACGTTGAGCAGAAAAAGATATATGGCGAAGTCGCAGAACAGATTGAACATGGATTCAGACATGAGCAAAAAGAGTGCTCATGTACATCATTTAAGCCTGTCCGACTGTACGTAAGTGGAGAAGCGGGAACAGGAAAAAGTTTTCTGATTAAAGCAATTGCAACTTATCTTCAGAAAAGAACTGAATCACCGCTGTCTTGTGTTGTAACCGCTCCAACTGGACTGGCAGCACATAACATTAAAGGGATTACTCTACATCGTTTACTGATGCTGCCAGTTGAGCATGATAATAAATTGCATTACAACAAGCTATCTGGAGATGCGTGTTCTGAAGTTTCCAGAGTCCTGAAGAAAATGAAACTTCTTATCATTGATGAAGTAAGCATGGTCTCAAATCTAATGCTTGCTTTTGTGTATTTGAGAATGCAAGAAATTCTTAGAACAGAGTATGATGTGTTATTTGGAGGGAAACACATTATTATTTTTGGAGATCTACTGCAGTTGACTCCAGTAAAAGGACAACCAGTGTTTAAAATGCTCACGCATGAAGATACCAGGAAGTCCCTAGGAAGCATTGGAAACGTTAATATATGGTTACATTTCAAATATGCAGAACTGCTTCAAAATATGCGACAGGCAAAGGATGAAGATTATAAAAATATTCTACAAGATGTAAGAATCGGAAAAGTAAGTGAGCATGGGAAAGAAGCTTTACATGCACGATTAATTTCAAATTTGTATCCAAATGTAAACATTCTTCCAGAGAATAGTTTTAAGAAAATTACTGAGAACAAATCTTGGATATGTTTGATGCCAACTCTGCAAGAATGTTCCATCTTCAACAACAAAATGTTAAAGTTAGAAAATGAAGAGATTGTGAAGCTGGAAGCAATAGATAAAATAGAGCATATAGGAGCAACAATTATTTTGGCAGAAAATTTGAAATCAAAATTGGATTCATTAGAGAAGAGTATATCTAAAACAGCTGGTTTTGAAAAGTCTCTGAATGTGTGTTTAAATTGTTGTATCATTTTGAGAAGGAATTTAAATGTTGAAAGAGGTCTGGTGAATGGAGCAATGGGTCATGTTGATTTTGTGAATTATAGAAATAGAGATGGAATTGAATTTTTAAAAACTAAGTTTGATGGCATTGAGCAAGTACAACAAATCAGTCATTGTTCTGCTAGATTTTTGCTTGTAAAAGACTTATTTGTTCGCAGAAAACAGTTTCCTGTTTGTTTGGCATATGCGGTGACAATTCACAAATCTCAAGGTTTAAGTGTAGATAGTGCTTAGGTGAATAGTGGAAGTTCTGTGTTTAAAGAGGGTATGGCATATGTGGCATTATCACGAGTCAGAACTTTATCAGGATTGTACTTGATTAAGTGTGATGAGACAAAGATTTGTGCAGATCTAGATTCTGTTAAAGAATACAATAGGTTAAGAAGAGAGTATGCTCCACATTTACCTCAATATCCTCTGTTTGAAAAACGTGTTGTAGGCCGAAAAAGAAAAAAAATGAGAATAATTGCAGTGAGGTAGTAGCAAAAAGACAAAAAGTTGATGAAAAGGTAATTGTAAACAGAAAGAAAAAGGATTCTGATGAAGATGTTGTTGGATTTCAGTTTAAAACAGTTCTGGTGTCAACTGCCATGCTAATGTAGTGGTTAATGTTGTTTTTTTCTTCAAACTTTACAAGAACAGATTGTTAAAAATCGGGATCAAAGATTATGCGGTTTATTGAATTCTGTGTTTGAGAAATGTAGCAGTGATAGAGCAAAAATAGAAAGTGTTACAGAAATTCGAAATCTTTTAGACATATGTTCTGGTCAAAAAAAATTCACAGAACATTCAGCAGGATTGTCAGGAATGTTTAATGTATATGTTTGGTGTTTAGGAAGATGAAGGTGTAGATGTAGAATTTTTTTTTAGCCTTTCTTATCAATGGCAGCATGACTGCGACAATTGTAGTTTATCAAGTACTACTAGAATAGACACTGAAAGATTTATATATTTGACTTTACCAGACTGCAAATCAGTGTCATTTAATATTCTAGTTAAAGCAGCTGATCATATTATGGTCCGTACCCAATGTAAGTGTCCAATGATGTCCACATTATTGATACAAAATTATGGTCAGTATGTCATTTTAATGTTCCAACGATGTAGACCGGATGGAACTAAATTAACAATTTGTATTAAAAAATTTGTGGCTTCTCAGTTATCAATTTCAGAAAGAACCTTTGCAATTGTAGCTATTATTTATCATGACGGTCCTTCGACAACATCAGGGCATTATACAGCTTATTTAAAATGTCGAAAAGGTTGGACTTACTGCAATGATACTCATTTGAATTACAAACAACGTTTGCCTTTTGACTCAAAAAAATTCTTACCTAGTGTTTTTAGAACCAAAATTTAAGTAAAGGTAATTGGCCTATGAAAACGGGAGCAGTTAATAAAAGTTAGTCTACTGTTTAAAATTATATTGTGAGTAAAAGTGATCAACATAATATAAAAAATCCAGTTCTCATATAGGTACTGTAAGTGGATCTCATAGTAAGTGATATCAGTATTGTAGGAAATGTTGAACATGAGTGATCCAAAGATGGGAATATGAATATTTAAACATTGTGAAAATGTTGTATGAGCTTTTCTTTCAGAACATCGGGTAAACGGTAATTTCAGAGTTTGATTTGAGAAATTTGAAAACAAACTGATATATCTGACACTATTTGGCCATATGGAAAGGTGAGGAATGAGCAAAGAGTCATGAATTAACACAAGGAGGAAATTAAAACGTTGAGTATTATTTCAGATGTTCTTAGAGCTTTTTTTATAGAAAGTCGATGAAATGGAAGTTTTAGAGAACAGCAGAGTTTTTTCCAATGAAAAGGACCGTCACGATCTACTATTTGGCCTCAAGGAAAAGTAAGTGAATCAAAGATTAGTGTACATATATGATTTGTAAGTTTATGTTTTTTTTTAAACACAATCTTTTAGATTGTGTTTTTTTTCCCGCTGTCATATGATGAATAGTTTGAACTCACTGTTTTTAGTGAAATTCAATATATTCTGAGAACAGCAAAAATAAACTATCTAACATGTTGTACAAGTTATTCTATAGTTTGTATTGTGTAATTTATATTGTATTCCCATTGTCTCACACTCACTTTCCTTTTTCCACCCTTTTTCATCTCTCTTTACTCACTCACACTGCCTTTCTCTCACTCTGTTTCATCGCTGTTCCTTTACTCCACTTCTTTCACAACCCCTCAATCCCATTTCAACTGTCTGCATCCCCTCTCTCCCTTGCACCACTTTTCAGCTTTCAGTCTGTCTACTTTACTTCCTTTTTCCGTCTTTTCCTCCTTTGCTCTTTTACTAATTCCTCTTTACTCACTCACCTCTTTTGTCGCACTCTGTCACTATAACTTACCCATTCTCCCTCACTTATCTTTCTTTGCTTCTTTCTTTTGTCCTCTTTTTCCGTTCACTACCTCTATGTCATCAGTCCCTCACTCTCCTTGTGTTATGCTCACTTGTGTTTATCTAACTTCTATCATTTCTCTTACAACAACTTCACTGCTCCTCTCTCATCATTCTTCACCCTAGTTCTTTTACTCCGGTTCCATTACTACCCCGCATTTCTTATCTTTCAGTGTCCTTCTCTTTACTCTCATCACCGAATCACATTCTCTCAGTACCACTGCTTTAGTCCTCTTCCCCTCTCTTTCCTTCTTTTGCTCCTTTACTCATTTTCCTTTCCTCACTCATTGTACTCCACTTCACTCAGTCCTTCCCTTAGTCCCTCTGTGTACTTACTTCCTCACTCCTTTTCCCTCAATCCTTCTATATTATCCTCACTCCCTTCATCGCTTCATTCTGTGACTCCCCTTCACTCACTCTCAGTCATCTTCCATTCCTCTTTCTTGTAAATGGATCCTCAATCAGACTCCTTTCCCTCTCACTCATTCCCCTTTTACTTACTCCTCTTTCCTGATTTAGTTTTGATAACTCACATTCCTTTAGTATCTTACTTACCTTCAGTTCATTTCTCTCTTCTTCTCTTCCTCTCTGTCACTGAATTTATCTGCCTTACTCTTAGTAATTTGCTCTCCTTCTATTTCTTTTTCCCTCTTTTTGTCCTTCTACATTACTTTATTTCCCTTTTTGTATCCTTCACTCTTGCTTTATTTCTTAGTACACTTTTATGATTTTTTACCTCTTGACCTGTCTCTTCTATTTTAAAATATATATTTTACTAATTATAACTTATTTTATCTTCTCTCTTTCACAGATACAAAGTGTAGAAAAAATAAGTAATTAAGTTTACATTAATTATATGGTAAGTGTGACAAAAACAATTTAGTTTGTCATCACCCTTTGCTTTAACCTCGCTACTTTTCCCTCACCCCTGTTTCCTTACTCTGCTTCCCTCACTTATTCTTATCCTCCATGTTTACTTCTCTTTTCCTTACTTTCCTACCACATTCAACTTCTTTCAGTTCCCCTGCTCACCCACACTCCCCCACTTACCTTTCTTTTCTGGTTCACTAAGCCCCTTTCTGTCACTCTTTCCTTTACTCTCTCTGTCCTTTCTCTCTGTCACTCCCCATGTCTTCCCTTTTCTCAGTTACTTCCTCTAACACCTTTTCTCTGTCTTACTATCTATTACACAGTCCCTTTGTGTTCCTCCCTGTAGCTCTCTTTCTCTTAACACCACTCTCTCTGTCCCTTTTCCTCATGCTCACTCCTTCATTTTTTTTTCTTTTTTTTGGTGCGCTAATGGGACCCGCCCCGGTACGCGCACCGGGGGGCGCCAGAATACTGCGCTTACCGGTGGCTCCAGGGCAAAAAAATTAAAAAAACTAAAAATATGAATATACATAAAAAATAGTATTATATAAATATACAATATAGGATTCATTTTAAAAAATATTACATTTCATAGCTATAGAAATTTGCTATTAAAAAACCTTTGAAATTCACTGAAAAAACCATAGGTTTCACACCAGTTATAGTTAGGAATTAGCATTTTTAAAACCTATGAAATTCACTGAAAAAACCATAGGTTTCACACCAGTTATAGTTAGGAATTAGCATTTAAAAAAAACCTATTAAATTCACTGAAAAAACCATAGGTTTCACACCAGTTATAGTTAGCTGGAAATTTTACTTACATAAAACCATTGAAATTCCCACGTTATAGTTAGTTGGACTCACTATAACTTGCACGCCTGCAATGCACTGCTGATGACGTCACATATTACATCACTCATGACATGGTCAGTGACATCACTCATGACATCACTGATGACACCATCCTTGTGAAAGAGTGACAGACCTCCTTTCAGTGTAATGTAACCCTTGAAACACATATTCAAAAATAGAAAGTAACATTTTCAAAAGAATAGAGATACCCATACCAGTTACAACAACCAATTCAGTAATACCACCATCTATATACACATCCACTCATTCACCAACAGTTCTATATAGTCACTCATACATATATTCACTCATCATATGTAGTGAAACACCTATACATCCTGTTATACACCGACAGTCATCCAAAAGTTACTCACACACATACACACACATGCAAATAAACTATTGAATACTCATTTATTTGCATATACGGCTATACACACACTAGCACATTACTTCTAAGGAAACTTACACATACTTACTTTCTTAAACAATCACTTATAGAAACACATACTTATTTAAACAGGAACTCTTTCAATCTCTCACTCTCACATATACTCACTTATATACATCAATACTCACTTATTCTAGATTAAAATATATGTAGTTACTCATAAAGACACTAGTGAGGCAGGCATTCACTCACTAACACACACATATACACACTCATCCACTCATACAGTCCTGCACATATGCTGTCTTCAAAAACACATACAAACAGTGAGTCAGTCACCAACCCATGCAGCCACTTATACACAAAGTGAAACACTGATACAAACATTTAAATATTTAAAAAATACTCGCTAATATATGTATTCACAAAGATACACTTAATAAGCCAATTAACCAATCATTTTTTTAAAAAGATCCATTAAGACACTTATTTAAAAATGTATTCTTCCATCAACCTTTACAATTACATATATACAACATATTTATTGTTTATTATATTTATATTTATTATATTTATTTATTATCATATTTATTTTTCAGAAAGACACACATTCACTGGATGGTGTCATCAGTGATGTCATGAGTGATGTCACTGACCATGTCATGAGTGATGTAATATGTGACGTCATCAGCAGTGCATTGCAGGCGCGCAAGTTATAGTGAGTCCAACTAACTATAACGTGGGAATTTCAATGGTTCTATGTCAGTAAAATTTCCAGCTAACTATAAATGGTGTGAAACCTATGGTTTTTACAGTGAATATATATATATATATATATTCACTGAAAAAACCATAGGTTTTAGCCCATATATAGTTAGGGATTAGCATTTACAAAACCTTAATTTACTCGCACAAAACCATAGAAATTCGCATATATAGTTAGATGCAATAACTATATATCGCGCACCCGCAACCCACTGCTGATGATGTCACATATTACATCATTCATGACATGGTCAGTGACATCACTGATGACATCACTGATGACATCTCAAATGACATCACTGATGACATCTCAAATGACAACATCCAGTGACTGTATGTTTCTGTAAAGTTAAAATATGTCTTACATATTGAAGAATGAGTGGATGTATAAGTGTTTGGATGAAGGATTTAGTAGGTGCATGACTGACTGTATGAGAGAATGATTAAATGTGTCTCACTGAGTGCATGGGTTAGTGACTAAACTGTCTTAATTTGTGCATCATTATTACTGTAGTTCTGTAAACTGCTGCATGTGTTGATCAGTAGCTATATGAGTAACTATATGGGTTATTGATTGGTTGCCCAAATATTTGTATGGGAGACTGAGTGTGGGGGTGGGGGTGGCTGGGAGTTGTGTGACTCTGTGCATAGATGTGTGAGCAGTTGATTCAGTAGATGTATGGGTTCAAAAGTGCATGTGAAAACAGCTGTATGGGCGGTTGACTGTGTGCATGAGTGTATTGGTGAGTGAATGGATATCTCAGTGCTACATGTCAAAGTAACTACATATGTAAAACACAGTACATGTAAGAGTTGACATATATAAATAACTGTGCATAAGAGCCAGTGAATGTGTGAGTGGCTGTATGGATCATTGTGAACTTGTATCAGGGATTGTATAAGAGAGTAAATATATGTTAGTATATGTTTGATTAAGTAAGGTGTGTATAACTGTATAGTTGAGGAAATGAAGGTGTGATTGATTCTTTGCATGACTGACTAGGTGTGTGAGTAACTCCATGGATGAGTGACAGTCTGTGAGAGTCTGTTTACACTGATTGTATCTAAGGTTATATTAGAGTCTGAAGAGGTTGATCGTATTATCACATGAATGATATCATCAGTGATGTGATCAGTAATGACAAATGAGATGTTATCAGTGATTTTACAAGTGATGTCACTGACCATGTCATGAATGATGTCATTTGAGATGGCATCAGTGATGTCATCAGTGATGTCACTGACCATGTCATGAATGATGTAATATGTGACATCATCAGCAGTGGGTTGCGGTGCGCGATATATAGTTATTGCATCTAACTATATATGCGAATTTCTATGGTTTTGTGCGAGTAAATTAAGGTTTTGTAAATGCTAATCCCTAACTATATATGGGCTAAAACCTATGGTTTTTTCAGTGAATTTGAATGGTTTTTTAATAGCAAATATCAAAAGCTGTCAAATGTCAAGTACGTGATAGGTAAAAACTTTTTTGTGTTTATGCACGCTGATGTGCTTTGAACGCTGCCCCCCCCCCTCTTTTCTCTTAGTAGTACTCTCTCTTTGCAGATAGTGAAGGGTAGTTAACGCAGGCCTTTGCCCCCGTTGTAATCCGTCGTGCCTGCTTGTCTCTCCATTTGATTGATTGTTATCCAAGCATTTACTGTTTTAGAATTAATTCTCTTTGGTTCATTCTCTATTTACAAACAAGCACAAAGTCGCAATACTCTGTTTAGTCTTTGCAGATAGTGAAAAATCCTGTAAAAAAACAAAAGTAATCGAGCAAAATCAGTAGGCCACTAATGGGATCTCTTTTTGACCTCGCTAAAATAGAAACATTAGGAACAACCCTTCATGAGAAATATGAAAATAGTGAGATGAACTGAGCTCCACACCATGAGGGCTTCAAGACAACTCGGCTCCGCCACCCACCCCGCCCAAAATAACGATAAACTCTATGCAAATATTATAAATATATACAACACACCAGCAAAGTAACAGGGTAAAACATTTTATTAAATAACTATTTACATAACTATTTTATACTTTTTGTTGCCTGATCCGGCTAGCTCAATCGATCGAGCATGAAACTCATGCACTCTGATAGCAAGCGTTGCTGCTGATGCTATGCAGACAAAAACTGGTTTTCAGTTTGTACATTCTTCAAGATTTTTCCATCCAAGGCTGGTTGAGAGTTTGTAGAACGATGGCTTCAGATTTTCAACATACGGTGTGGTGGCGCGGACTGGGAAGGGGGCGCTTGGCTCCTGCCCCCTCCCCAAGTCGTGTTGCCCTGGTGTGGCCTAAGATCGCCCCCGACATAGGCGGCCGGCTCCCGGGGTCCGGCGGAACTTTTTGCCTTTTGATGACTCTTCCATTCTGGACCTTGTCCCACAATCCGTTTGACCTGAAGACACGCTGTAGTGGGGCGCCCCTTTACCGTTTCAGTTGCCATTCCGCCCGCTTTTGCTACACTGTGCCTCTTCCGCCATTCAGCTGTTTACCGCCCGCTCTTGCGACTACAGCGTCTCGCTCACCATGTAGTTGAGTTGCTCCCGCTCTGGCGATGCAGCGATAGGCGGCTGCCACAGGACTCTCAAAATGGCGGCCGGCTCTTCAGATTTCGGCGTGATCCACTAAAATGGCCCTGGGACATTTTGGAACTCGGACGCTTGTCTGCTAGGGCTTGGGCCCCATTCTTGAAAGCGTCCCCTGAGCCTTGAAGATTCTACAAAAGTCTTAGGGGCCCCCGACTCCGGCAGGCTTCTGGTGGGGAGCGGCTGCCATGATTGCTCGTGGAATGGCCTCGACTGAGCTACGAGATGGTGGTGCTCTCATGCTGACGCCAGCTTCAGTCTGAAACATCCAGAAACACTGTAGAATACCAATTCGATCAGTTCCGGTAGCGCCCCAACGTGACCCGGTAGGGAAGAACTTGCCCTCCCCTCTTTGACTGATGGTTCTTGTTGCCTGTCCCTTCTGTTGTCATTTAACAGAACTTTTTAGACTGCTGAAAGGGGTTGTGTTCCGACCGCTGGTTGGTGGAGACATTTTGACTATATTCTGGACCTACGTTGTTGCGTAATGCGTTATATGACACGCCGCGTTAGCGCACCCGGAGGTGCTCCGGTGCGCGAAGCGCAGCTTCCCGGAAGCGATCCGGGGTGCGGCGCGTAACGTAAGCATAACAGGTCATGTGACTTGTTTATAAAACTTTTCATTGGTTCATTTTACTTTTGTTATTCTAATGATGAATGACTTGGTCATATGACCTAAAAATTACGCTTTTTATTGCTTTCGAACATTATTTTTTCTTAAACATATATGTTATAATGTTCCAGGTAAGTATGGGCGGAAAATCCGTTCCGCTCGCGGATTTTGCGGATTTTCGGTAAATTGGCAATCCGCGAGATTCGCGAATTTCCAGCAAAATCCGCAAATCCGCGAGCAGCGGATTTTATGGCTTGCTCGCACTGTTCGCGTGAGTTCGCGGCTTCCCAGTTCAACTTCGCGCCCCGCGAATAAGCGCTAAATTGCAGAAATACGATCTTAGCAAAACTGAAACTACTTACCAGGTTCAAAAGTTAAAGCTCATCATTAGTAGCCATTTCCTGTAGTGCTTCCTGAGGGGCCCCTCCAGAGTTCAGTTGCCTACTTGCAACTATTATGTGACCCTGCTCTGACCCTCAGAATAGTTACACATATGCCACAAAGGTCCTGAATTACAGCTAAGGGAGACAAGCAGGAGCCAGGCTGGAAGTTCAAATCCAGTGACACATTAATCAGCCCCTAATTCATTATTGTCAGTTGGGGCAGGGCAGGTGTTGTAACTAATTTTGCAACAATGAAAGCACTTAGCAAGTGCAAAAAATCACTAATCAGGAAGCACTAAGGAAGCAGGTGCCAGCTAAAAAAATATTCTGTGACACATTAATCAGCCCCAAATTAATTCAGGTCACTTGAGGCAGGGAAGGTGTGCTTTGCTTTGCCACAATAATGTATACTGGACAACCAGAGGGTGCTGTGATGAAACAGAGGGTGGCATGGGTGAGCCAGAGGGTGGCATGAGTGAACCAGAGAGTGGCAGTGGTGACAGAGGGTGGCAGTGATGAAGAAGAGTGTCCCAAACAGGCTGGACACGTAGAAACAACAAGTTCGCAAAACTTGCGACCCGACAGGTAAGTTCGGGTTTGCGAAATTGTACAAAAACCCTCGCGAACTGGCAGAAACCCGCGCGAACACAAAAAAAAAAAAATCTGCAAATTCGCGAGAATTCGCGGATTTTGCGGATTGCGAGTTCGCAAATCCACAAAATTCGAGAACGCGAGATTCGTAAAATTCGCCCATGCTTAGTTCCAGGCTAATGTACTTTCCCGGAAAATTTACAATTGTCCTGCAAGTAAAATATATTCCTTTTTCTAGCAAAAGGGCGTTTCTTCGTCCCATGACGGAGCCGTTGAGCAAAAGATGCTCGGCCTGCTGTCTTAGTCGCCGATACGTCTGAATATCAGATTCTTATCGATCACTTTATGTTGCAGGAGTAAAAAACACAACAGCCCTTGACCATTTATCTTAACTGCGTTCCTGCGTATTATACCTTTTATCCGTCATGTAATTGGACTGCTTTATTTCACTTGCCTTTTACTGATTCGAAAACAGTGACTAAAATTAAAAACTTTACCAATGTAAATACTACTACCATGTTTTGTTTTAAAAACCTTTATTGTGAAAATGTCAGTATACAAATACGGGCCTATAACCACGTGGGCCGGCCACGGAGCAAACTGGAATCGTATATGATGAGGGAACATTTACACTGTAGAAGAACGTAATGGGCGACCCATTAGGTTGCAAGAACTAAGGTGTCTAAAATTTGCGGAATCGGTGGACGTAGATTTTATAATTAAAGTACGACTGGGCCAGTTACAATAAAATTTTCTAGATATACATTTGCGGGCAAGTACCATGGGTGCCGTTAATTCGAACTTACAATAGTACAGTAATCAATAACACATCAGAACTTAATATCAATAAGGATGTCGAAATATTCAATCAATTCTCGTCCCCGCCCGCCATGTGCTTCAAAACTGCATACGTATCTCGTGATATCAAGGTTGTGCAACCAGTACACAACAAGGAGTTACGAGTCCCATTTATACCGGCGCCATTTTGGGCAAGGCCGGGCAGGTCCAGGATATAGTCAAAATGTCTCCACCAACCAGCGGTCGGACCAGAACCCCTTTCGGCAGTCAAAAAATGTTCAGTTAAATGACAACAGAAGAGATAGGCAACAAGAACCAACAGTCAAAAGAGGGGAGAGCAAGATCTAAAGCCATTGTTCTACAAACTCTCAACCAGCCTTGGATGGAAAAATCCTGAAGAATGTACAAACTGAAAACCAGTTTTTGCCTGTATAGCATCACCAGCAACGCTTGAGTCAGCTTTGTGTGAAGCCGCCATTTTGATTCAATCAATAGAGTCCCCCTGCACACATTCAGGGACCTGGTCGTGTCTTCAGGTCAAACGGATTGTGGGACAAGATGCAGAAAGGAAAAGGAAAAAAGTTATGCCGGCCGCCTATGTCATGGGCGATCTTTGGCCAAACCAGGGCAATAGTGAAGCTGCAGCAGGTGCAAATAAGCTTCAGACAGTGTTACAAACACTGCTCAGAACTCTCAACTATGGCACCCAACATCCAGGACTTGCCATCCGGATCTTGGCGCCTTGTGCTGGTTCCGACCTATTCACACATCGGTCCACTACTGACACCACCTAATAAGCCAACGGGGCACCCCACGCCGACTTTCGGCGTAGCATTGTAGGATGGCCACACCAGTGCGACAACTTGCTAGACACCACCTCGGTGCCATCCAGATCTCGGCGCGTTGTGCTGCCTTTGGCCTACTGTAGCCGCAAGTGCGGACGCAACTCAGCTGGATAGCGAGTGAAACACCAAGGGGCGCCCCACTGCAGCCGAGGAGCCTCCATCTTGGGGGCGACGCACAGCATCACATTGCTTTCCAATGCAGTCAGATCCTCAAACAGCCCTCACTGACTGACGCGACCTCACAGGCCAACGGGGCGCCCCACGCCGACTTTCGGCCCAGCATTGTAGGATGGCCACACCAGTGCGGCAACTTGCTGAACACCACCTCGGTGCCATCCGGATCTTGGCCCGTTGTGCTGCCTTCGGCCTATTCGCACATCGGTCCGCTACTGACGCCGCCTCACGTGCCAACGGATTTTCTACGCTTTTTATAGCAGCGCGTAACGTAAGCATAACAGGTCATGTGACTTGTTTATAAAACTTTTCATTGGTTCATTTTACTTTTGGTTTCCTAATGATAGAAGGCTTGATCATATGACCTAAAAATAACACTTTTCATTGGATTAAAACATTTTTTTTTCCCCAAACGATGACAGCCCCACCTTGTTTCTGGATGTTTCAGACTGAAGCTGGCGTCAGCATGAGAGCACCACCATCTCGTGGCAGCCGCTCCCCACCGGAAGCCTGCAGGAGTCGGGGGCCCCCAAGACTTTTGTAAAATCTTCAAGGCTCAGGGGACATCCGAGTTCCAAGGTGTCCCAGGGCCATTTTAGTGGACCAGGCCCAAATCCGAAGAGCCGTCCGCCATTTTAAGAGACCTGTGGCAGCCGCCTATCGCTGCACCGCAAGAGTGGGCGCAACAAACTACATGGTGAGCGAGAAGCTGTAGCCGCAAGAACGGGCGATAAACAGCTGAATGGAGGATGAGGCACAGTGTAGCAAAAGCGGGCGGAATGGCAACTGAAACGGTAAAGGGGCACCCCAGTACAGCAGACGAGCCTCCACCTGGGGAGGCCCGTTCACGCCGCCTCCCCCCCCCCCCCCCGGGGCGCCCCACGCCGTTTTTCGGAGCAGCATTGTAGGATGCCAAAACCAGTGCGGCAACTTACTGGACATCACCTGGTTGCCATCCACATCTCAGCGCGTTCTGCTGCCTTGGGACTATTCGCACAACAGACCGCTACTGACGAGGCCTCCCCCCGCACCACCCGGGACGCCCCACGCCGTTTTTTGGAGCTGCATTGTAGGATACCAAAAAACCAGTGCGGCACCCAGGTAACATCACCTGGGTGCCGTCCAGAACTCAGCACGTTGTGCTGCCTTGGGACTATTCGCACAAAACACAGCTACTGACCATTGTTGCTTCTTTTTAAAAAAAATGTTTAAATGTATTTACTGTTTTTGTTGCGTTGTATATATTTATAAGTTATTAAAATGTTATAATCCTTCTACTTTGTTGGAGTGCTATATATTTTTAATGTGACACATAATTGTAAAAACTTTGATGTACAAAGAGGCATCCCTGGAATCTTCTGCTTCAGGCTCGGACCCACACACCCTCACAGTGAGAATCCCCTCCCCAAGCACAATACAGGATGGTTATCAGATAGTAGGAACGCGTGTGGTGTGACGGATCTCATCGGGTGGGGGCCTTGATCTACTGTAACTCCTTTGAAGAGGGGTGATTCTCTACAGCTGGGACCATAAAGTACACCTACAGGGCTAGGTGATATCCTGGGACCGGCCTGGACAATCGGACACAGAGGAAGAGGAGTGTTAGAGGGTGCGGTAGTGAATAGGGTGAAAGGGAGGTGTCGGGCGGGCACAGGGTGTGATTCTCAGAGAAGAACAGCGCAGATGGGAGGAGGTTTCTGGCTCATGCATGAGAGAGAGAGCGGGGGTGACCAATGCGTGGGGGAGATGCTTGCGAGGGTGGGGAGCCATGCTGAGGATCGGCGGCGTGCAGAGAGTGGGTCTGGTAAGGCATCTAAAATGGCTGCCGTGCTCAACAAAAGTATGGCATTGCAAAAAAGGCAAGATGGCGCAGACAATGTTTATCAATAAGGATTAATTTATAACAATTATTTTTAACAAAATATTTACTCGCAGTGACAAAATGGCGGTCAACAGTTCCTGATTTCCATCGAATCGAACGTTAACAGACGTCACGCAGCAAAAAAAAAACTCTCTCGCACAGCCGCTGGAAGACATGTATCAACATATATGAGCCTCCTCAGCCACCCTCAGAAAACATAAGGGGTCAGGATACATCTCCCGTACCCCCTTATACCTAGTAATTTAATTAAATCGAAACACAAAATGGCGAATTCACGTTTCGCTACCAGTTTGCGACCCGGTTCGCGAACCGAGAAGCGCTTCTACCGTGAAAAATCAAATTTTTATTATTTGTCCCACGGGACCCTTTAATAACCCTAACATCATTCCTAGGGGGTCAAGAAGGATCTACCTTGCCCCCTTTCATTAAATTCCCCCTTCGTTTTTCTCCTCCTCTTGTCTCTCGATCCTACCGAGAGACAAGATGGCGGCCGCACCAGACTGTTTAGAATGTTGACAGAGACCGGAGAGCCAATCAGCTTCGCTACGCAAAGCTCCGTTACGTGAAAAGTACGCGATCTGGTGCGCTATCTGGGACGCTGTAGGTAATATATATATATATATATATATATATATATATATATATATATATATATATATATATATATATATATTACCTACTGGCGGTCGCCAGTAGGTATATATAGTTAGGATTTTTTCTCTATGGAACTTTTGAAAATTCTATGTCTAATAACTTTGGCGTTTGTGGACATAATCGGCTGAAATTTTCAGGAAAATGGCACATTTTGTTTCTGAGCAGCCCCTGAAAATTTGGGGGGGGGTTCGTCAAGGGGGGGCCGAGAAAAAAGGGGGGTCCCAAAACGCGTTTTTCCCATTAATTTTTCGATAGGGCGTTTGGCCTCACTTTTAGCTCGAACGGCTGAATGGATTTACACGAAACTTGTCAAAATTGTAGGGACTGTTAGCCCGATGTGCCTTTGCTGGGTCTCAATAGATGTGATTCAGTGGATTTTGAGAAATTAACGTTTAAAAAAACAGATATATCTGTGACAGCGTCCCGGATAGCGCTCCAGTTCGCGTACTTTTCGCGTAACGGAGCTTTGCGAAGCGAAGCTGATTGGCTCTCCGGTGTCTGTCAACATTCTAAACAGTCCGTAGCGGCCGCCATCTTGTCTCTCAGTAGGATCGAGAGACAAGAGGAGGCCAAAGCGAAGGGGCAAAGGACCATAAGGGGGCATAGTAGATCCTCCCTGACCCCCTAGGTTTGATGTGGAGGCTTTAAAAGGGCCCCGCGGGGCAAAAAAAAATATCGGTTTTTTTCGTGGGGTGCGCCCGGTACGCGTACCGGAAAGCGGTCTGGGGAGCGTACTATAAGGAAACAAGAATGATTGACTTTTAACTTATTGTATGTTTATTGATGGTTCGTTTTTGTTTTTTTTTGTTTATTTTTATTTACGTAGCAACATGTAGGTACCAATGCAGAGTCTAAAAATCAATAAACGCCGTCTCCTTTGTAGATATCTTGCATGTTGTTACAGAAGTTATTGTGGTATATGGAATTCATACCATAGTCTGTCAGGAAAGCCGAAACAACATGGAGGCAGGAGATGATAAAGAGATGTTAAATACACATTGGAGATAATATAGTGGAAGAAAGGAAGTAACTATGAGCAAACTTAGTATGTAACACAAAAAAGTTGCACAGTATATTTAAAGTCTGATTTCACGTTACAATCAATTTGCTACTAGTTTACAATATACATATAAAAATGAATAATGTGTCAAACAATTTTTGATTTATGAAATAAAAATTTATTATTCTGATTCTTTCTCAAAATTTAAAAGAAATTTTAAAAAATCATTATCATTTTTTTTTTCATTTTCCAGTAGAAAATTTACTGCTTCCACACATTGCAGAAGTTCATTGTTCAGTGAATCGTCATAGAATTCATGGTCAATTTCTGACTCTTTTTTTGTTCCTGCTTCAATTTTCAAGTTATTTTTCTGTTGTCCTTCCATTTTGTATGCTGAAAAATTAATTTTTAAAAAATATATCAGTACAGATAGGGCACTGTTGGGTTTCAGTACAGACAGGCAGTTTGGTTATTTAAACAGTGATTTTTTCGTTGGGCAGTGTATGGTATCAAACTGGAAGTAGAAATATGAAGAAAATTATCAAATAAACTCTTAGTCAATTCTGAATTATACAAGACAAGTCTAACTCCATCCATAACTAAAACAGAGAAGTCTATTTTATTCTATAAGTATTACAGAGTGATAGAATATAACTATTAGAAAATGTTTTCCTAATTAGCTTACAGTACAGAACATACTTCAGTTTTTAAAATAATATCTTACCTTTTAAATACAACTTAAAGTTATCAGTTGAAATGTAGTGGATATGCACTTCAAGAAGTAGTAGTCAAAATGGCTGATTCTCTCTCTTTGTTTATATATATTCAGGTACATAACCAATCAAATGTCATGATATAATAGTAGAAATTGAAAGTAATATTTTAATTGGTGGTCAATTCCAACACTTCCGATATGTTTTGTGAAGTAATTTACCTCAGGGAATTTAGAGAGGTCTACATGCTAAATGGCTAAATTGAATTCCAACCAAATTTGTGAAAATGGTAGGGATTGGTATGTAGTATGAGCTAATGTTTAATTGGTGAAAGTGTCTCCAGTGGTTTTTCTGTAAATTACTTTCCCACCTTTTTTGAGCGAGTGCTTGTCAGTGCGTGTCCCGGTACGCGAACCTGCAGCGTTAGGGGAGTCCTCCATTTTATGTTTCGGTAGAATTGAGATACAAGATGGAGGGTAAATAATGTTCAGAATGGGTAGAAGGGGGTACTTTAGATGTATCCTGACCCCCTAAGTTTTCTGAGGGTGGCTGAGGAGGCTCATATATGTCAAGAAAAAAAATTGAATTTTTCGCGCGGTTAGCTGCCGGTACGCGAACTGGGTAGCGAACCGGGAAGCGAACATAAGTGAAAATTAGTGAAAAAAGGTACATTCGAAATTTCAAGAGTAAATAAAGTTAAGGTAGCTCTGAAAAGAGCTTTTGGGTTCTGTGTAAGTTCTAGATACTTATAAGTAGGAACCAATACACATTCTTAAATTTAGTATGAAAACTCTGTTCCCCTCATCTGAGAAATGCACGCCATCTCCTCTGTAGATATCTTGCATATAGTAACGCAAGTTATTGTTGTAGATACAGCCTATTCCATGGTCTCTCATGTAAGCTGAAACAGACTTATTTACATGCTTCCTCGATTTTTCAATTTGTGGACAGAATTGATTGGACCACCTCCATTTTTGTCTTTGGCATATATTGGAATATACCAAGGCAGTTTGAGGAAAAAGTGTCATCAATTGCTCAAAGGTGTCTTTTAGGAGCATTTCCAGACCTACCCCAGTCACAGTCCCCAAATCGTTTCCTCCACAGTGCACTATTATGAGGTCAGAGTTTGGCAAATGTAAAAAGGTTTTCACCAATGGTATCAATTGGTGACATTTCAATCCTCTTCGGCCAATCCATTTGATTTCCACATTTTGTAAATTGAGGTTGTGTAAATTTCTGTTATCAGCATACCTGTGAGCCCAGTGGATGTAGCTATGTCCAAGAATCCAGACTGAAAACATGGCTAGAGGAGTTTTTGCTGCAGTCAGATGAAGTGTGGGAATGAAATGGCAGTTGAAATAGTGAAGTTTGTAATGAAAAATAACTGTGGAGTTTGAGTGCAAATGATTCATTAGCAGTGACTGGTGTATTTCCATTGCTGAAAACAGAAAGTTAGGGTGCATGGATGTGTTCTTTGAAAGATGTAATTTGAATGGTAATTTAAAAATGTTGTTATGAAACATTGCAGTGGATTAGCAGGTGTACTGAGAGTTCAGAGTTCATTTGAAACATTGTTGTGTGAACTTGTAAACATGAGAGGTCTGGCAGGCGGTAGTTGCTATGGAAAAAAGGTAGAAAGGGCAGAGGGGGGAAGGGTGTTGATTTGAAAATAGTGAGGGAAGAGTTTTGATTGGCTGACATGAGAGATATGTGTGATGAATATCAGCGTTTCAGTGCCTTTGTTGGTTCCAGCCTCTGGAGTGCATACCTTTAATTCTGCTAAAGAAAAATTGGTGTGTTTCTGAGACTGTTTTGAAATTCAAAAAGAATTTGTAAAGGTGAGTTATCGTTTCTATATTTTAGATAAAGACTAGTATGCTTTTTTGCGTAAATAGGAAAGTCAGCTGTGTATTTAAAATGATGTTTTGGGTCAAGTGTTTGCATTATGCTTTTAAAGACGATTTTGCATTCTTTTACCAATTGTAATTGTAGATAATGTAAAGTATTAGTACTGATAAGGTGTGTATGTACATAGGAGCTGTGCTGTGTTTTTTGAAATTATGATCAGAAAATCGTTTTTAAGGAAAAGGCATGCTTTAAAAAAATATGAGAATTTATTTACTTGTGATGTGATTCCTGCAATGCGTCGCTTTTGCAGAACAGATGCATGATGCATCAGTGTTGTTATTGCCCCATGCTGTTCTACAGTGTATATGTAAAAAATGATGCATAAGTGTTGCACGGGCATTGTAAATACTCTCCTATGTGTTCTTAGCCATTTCAAGTCACTCCCCCTGGTTCAAGGGCCTTGTAAATACGTCCCCATGTGTGTCTGGTCATTAGTAGTCACTTTCCCTGTGGTGCAATGCCCTTGTAAATACACCCCCATGTGTGCTTCAAAAATTTTGTTTTTGATTGTTTGAGTTACATAGCCATGTAAAAAGTTATTGAAAAAAAGGTGCAAGTACCTTAAAAAAACTTTTTCATGTGTATTAGGGCATTTTAAGTCAGTTCCCCATGAATGTAGGTGTATAATTGTTTTACATAAAAGGTTTAAAAACGTTTTTTGAAATCAATTGCATGCATACCAGAATCGGAATTTTACCATCAAATTGGTTTTGATGGTAAAATACCGATTCGTTAAGGCTCCTGGGACTCTGAAGAGTCCCACCTACATATGGGTGGCTTCAAATCGGTATATTTACCGATGTTTTATTTTACCGAATCGGTAAAATTACCGATTCAGTAATTTTACCGATTCGGTAATATATTGCTCCCTACATGACAAATTTTGTAAACTGGTCGGTAACGGCCGAAAATACAGTTTTTCGGCCGTTACCGACCGACCTACATCTGGCCCTTAAAGTCTTAGGGACAGATTTATGATGGTTGTGCGCCTCTTTTGTGCTGCTGTTGCGTCACTTTTATAATGCAGGAGAGATTTACAAGATGCACCATGTTGCAAAATAGCAGCCGCGGGTCGTGGAGGGAGTTACGGTGGGGCAGGTAGGCGGGAAGGGGGAGGGGCAGGGTGGAGGGACGTAAACACTTGCATATGGATTCTTGCAGATAAGTACACAATTTAATGTGCGTAAAGTTTCATGTGGGCTTTTTGTTGCAGGGTGGGCAGTCATTTGCATGAAAGCCCTGTAATACTATCACTATCACAGTAAAATGAAAAACATTTTACTAAATCATTTTTATAGCATTGCTGAATCTAATTCTTACTGTTATTGATTTACTGTTTGGTAATAGTGGTTAATAACATTTTTTATTATATTTTATTACAGATTCAACTGCAGATTATTTAGAAATTAGACAATGCCGTCTAATAATAGAATCCGAAAGGCTACGAAACGTCAAAGACAGCAGATTACTAAATGCTTTCAGCAGTCCTCTACATTAAAATCATCTCAACGCACGAAGAAAGCTCCGGGTAAGAGGACAAAATCATTCATTAGAAACATTTGTAGAAACAAAAGTATAACTACAGAACAAGTTTTAGTCCAGAAAAAGAGAGCCAATTTAAATGGAAAGGAAAGGCCCGTCAAAAAAGTTTCTGCTAGAGCAGGAGATAACTCTGTGCATGGCAGTAGAAGGGAAAATACATTCAGGGACATTCGTAGGCGAATGTTCCGCAACAGGGTAATTGTCAATTTGCTAAAACAATTTAAGAAAGGTCAACAGAAAGTGTCATTTTATAAGAAAAAGAAAAATGTAGAGAAAATTATTGATCAGGCTTTCGAAATTGAGCGAAAGTTATTTATTTTGGTAATTAATAGAATTAGGAAACTAAACAAGGTAATCTATGTTTTCAAATCTAATAGTAGATGGAAGAGAGAAGTTAATCGAAGTAATTTTTGTGAAGTTTTCTTAGGAGAATGGATGCATAGTTCAAATAGTGAGGCATTTTTTAATGAGGAGAGTTATTTTCAGGACAATGATTTGGTGCATGCAGTTGACAGCAGTGGTCGAGCATATGAGGTAAAAGATGGTCGTCAGGTTGAAAAAGAAATACTTGTGTCTGCAGATGCAGAAGAGGTGTTAAGTGATGAGGTTTTAGGGAGACGTCCTAAGGGACCAGTGTACACCTGGAAGTGTAGTTCTATTTGCAGTGTGCGACAGGATTCCATCAATTTGCTTTGTGATTTTATACGGACATTTAATAAGAAAAGTGTAAAACAAAAAATAAAGTTGTTGCAAGAATTAGATCCTTGCAGAGTGAGACAAGTGACAGGTTTGCATGGTCATTCACTGGCTTGTCTTTCTAGGAGAATATGCCAGAGTGTTTTTCATCATTTCAGGATGCTAGCAGTGCATCATAATAAAGTGAGGAAATTAGTTAGAATGTTGTATTATGCTAAGAGTCCAGCAATTATGCTTAAAAAATTAAGCAGAGCTCTTTTGCATGGTTCTGAAGTAGATGTGAAGAATATTTGTCAAGAAATTGAGTTCTGTTACTTTGCTGGTAAAGAGAACAATGTTGATATTGAACCACTAGAAGAAGGTAATGTGGAAGACAGTGTACAGATTTTCAGTACAGATAAGTTTCACAAGGAAATTTCCACGTTTATGGTGAAATCAAGTGAGAGGCCTATTTTCACTTGTGTGTGTTGTCGACGGACTTAATATAAGAATCAGACTAAGTTAGTGGATTTATATGCAAAAAGTGATATGGAAAACAATAGTGAATGGAAGGATTTTGCCACATACTTGATGGTAGAAAATTGTTTTGATTTGGGAGCGGACCAACGTATGTGTACTTATTGCTATAACAAATGAAACCAAAACCAGATGCCTGCTAGAGCGGTTTATAATAATCTGGAATTAGTTGACATTCCTTCTGAATTGAAGGATTTAAATACTTATAAATCTATTTTGATTCAAAATGTCCATCCCTTTCAGGCTTTTGTACGAATGGAGCCATAGACAGGGAAGTTGCCTCCATCAGATTTACAGAGAGGATTAAAGGGAAGGGTTGTTTATTTGCCTTTGAATTTGAAGAAAAACATTAATACAATTGGAGTAGAGAAAGTGGAAGAGGAACCTCTGGTAATCATAGTTAATGGTGATCCGACAAAGAGTAAGAAAATCTGGCAAGATTTAGTGGCTGTTAGGAAAGTCAAAAAGGCAACATTGTATTTGATGAACAATAATGAGTACTACAAGAATGTATGTGTTGCAGAAGAGGAAGTAAGTGAAGAAGAGGACAGAGGTTTGTGTCCTGGACAAATTGAGAAAGTAGAAGCCTCTAAAAAAGAAGAAATATATGAACATTATAGTGTTCATCCTTTGCATTCCAAGGAAGTCATGGGGAATGCTATTGAGTTGTTTGAAATGAAACAAGCCAAAGGGAGTCCCATTAGTGTTTGGGAGGAAAGTTTGGAAGCTCGATGTTTCCCACAGTTATTTCCCACAGGTCGAGGAGGACGATATGATGAGCGACCTGTTCAAATTCCTGCTTCAGAATACCAGACTTTACGATTGTATGCAGAAGATCCTAGGTTTTGTCAATGCATTCCCTATTTGTTTCATCTACTGTTTGAAAGTGATCTGTCTGGACTGTCTTATGCAGTGAACCACATCTTGAAAAGTGGTGTACAACTGCGAAATATCTCGGCAAGGGACTTTATGGATAAAGTCAATGTGCAAGACAGTATTTTGGATTCTCACCTGATTAATCTGATGGCATGTCAGCGTGGTACTAATGAGTATTGGTACCGCCGTCATGGTGACTTAAAATGTATGCTGAGGAACTTAGGAACTCCCACCTGGTTCCTCACTCTCAGCTGTGCTGAGTATGGCTGGGAAGACTTACTTGAATTTCTACGAGAGGCAAATGGAAACATTGAAAATATTGAATTCAAGACACCCGGAGAACTGTGCTCTTTGGATTCTGTGAATGTATGCAGGTACTTCAATCATAGATTTGAAGCTATGATGTCTTTCATCACGAACAAGAAAAATCCACCTCTTGGAGAGGTGTTGGATTTCTTCTGGAGAAAGGAGTATCAAGCAAGAGGTGCTCCTCATATACATATGCTGCTATGGATCAAAGATGCACCCAAATACGGAACAGATCCGGATGACTTAGTGATGAGTTTCATAGAACAGTATGCTACATGTGCTGTTCCAAAGACAAACGAAGACAAAAGTCTAAGAGAACAAGTTTTACGGTTTCAAAGCCATTGTTGTGGAAAGTACTGTCGTCGTAAATTCAGAAACAAGAACAAGTACTACACCAAATGTCGTTTTGCATTTCCACGGTCAGTGATATCAAAGTGAAGAGTTAACAATTTGATGTCTTCGCTGCGACATAATGTGACGAGGAAATCACCCAAAAACACATACAATTTGAAAAGAAACGAAGAGTCCAAGTACATTAACGACTACAACCCAGTGATTTTGTCCATGTGGAATGCTCTCGATCAATGGTAAGGGAGGAAGGAATCCGTGATCCGTTCAATTCCCTTGTATAAATATCAGCTAATCAAAAGTGGAAGGATCACTTATCCTGCATTGGAGGATCACTTGTCCTGCATAACATTGGGTATGCGGTCTCGGTACTAGTCCCAATAAAAAACCCTCATTAACGTGTTGTTTTTGTGGTTGTCTCTGAGCGGTATATTTTCGTTCTCCGCTTCTTACACACGTTTTTGCAAAATCATGGGGTTTAGTGGTTTTGCAACCTCCACCAGGAGGTAATACCCTTTGCTATAACAGTAGTGACCAGAGATGGTGCTCGTGAAATAGTGAAGTGAATTTAAAAGTCTCTCGGTTCCGGGTATAACATTTTTATTCGTTCCGGGGTCTTTTGAGACAGTAAAACTATTGGAGGTGATTGAAGAGCTTGTTATGGCTCTATCACACAATGTTTGTGAATAAGGTCGACATGTTTCAGCCCTTGTTCGCCAACAGGTCGGGTGGGCTTTCTTCAGGACCAGGGTGAGGTGAAAAGGTGAAGGATACTCCTAAGAATTACTCGGTGTATCTCAATTCTGAACGTCTTTCATTAAAGTTCTGACAAGGTCCTTTACTGGTACCTATGGGAAAAGGATGTATAGAATGTGATAGCTAAAGTAAACTAAAATGTAACAATGGGAGGGGGTATGGGAAAACTGTTACGTTATTTACAAATGCATACACTATCCAGTGTGGTAGGGTATGGTTGATTTTATGCTCGCTCTCCAACCCCTGTGTAGTGGGTCAGGTCAACTCTCTCGATAACTCGGGCAAACTGAATCTTATGGCAGTCCGGTTGTTGCATGGATACTGACTGTCTCAATGTTAGATAAAAATGACATTCATAGATTTTCATCAGTCATTCACTCATTCATTTGCAGGCTCGAAGGCGTATTTCATGTACCTTCTTTTTTATTTCATTCATCCACCATATATTCTGGGAAATGCTTCAAACATCAACAACACCTTTTGCAGTGAGTGTCATTCCAGCATGCTAATAGCTCCGTCGTGCTCATATTGTGCATCATTTTATTTTCCAGGGCATGCGTATTGTAAAGGCATTCAAGTGCGTGATTCTGCGCGCAAATATAACGCGTGCTCTTAATATGCACATACCTTTGTTTTGGTCTACTTAGACCCCATCGGAATCTGTGTGGGTCAGCGGGGGCCTACTGCAATAAAATAGAACTCAGTATATTTTGTTTTCAGGGTAATACGTTACGGTTTTGTAGCGGTCGTTCTCTCTGCTACCTTCGGCCACCTCGTCACTCGACTTGTGCTGACTCTGCCACTGCAGTCCCGGGAACTAGTTCCACTTCCGGGTTCAGTGTTTTAATTCAAGTTTGAGGATGGATATAGTAAACAGACTGCGCTGAGTCTTTTTTTGGGGGGTATTTGTTCCAAATTGTTTTTATATATTAGGATATTTTTATATATTTATTAAAAGCTCGCGTTTTTAGTTAAAAATTATTTTCGAGAGATGTTCAAGGAGCTTAGATCTCTGGAGCCGGTTGTTGTTGACAGTATCTCTACTCACTTGTAGATACTTCTCCATGGGATGCTATCATTCAGTCCTTCGCGGTCTGTGCCCAGTCTATGCACCCATCTTTGCTCTTTTTCGAAGAGGATGCTTTCTGCATTATGGTCTTTTTGGGACAGGGTTTCCAAGACGACCCAGAACAGGTCATTTACTGTGTGTCTTGCCTCCAGAAAGTGTGTTGACATTTTCGTTGTTGCTTTTTTGCACTTGATGTTACTTTTGTGTTCACATAGGCGAAGCTTTATTTTCCTGCAGGTCATGCCTATGTAACGTTTTCCGCAGGGGCATGTGATCATATAGATCACATGGCTCGTGTTACAATTAGTATGATTCCGTAGTTGCCATTTCAGATTTGGTAATAGTTGTATCTCCTTTGTTACCTTCGTTAGGTGGCAGACTGAACAGGAACCACAGGGATAATGGCCAGTGACTGGGTTTGTATTCCAAGGTGTCATCATTATTGCTGTTGGTTTTTTTGGTTGGGGCCTAGTATGTACTAGTATGTCTTTTAAATTTCTTGTCCTCTTATTTGCGAACCTGGGTTTGGGCCATTTAATGTTCGCAGATGTCAAAATTCTCCAGTTTTTGTTCACACTTTTTTTAAGATTGTTGCTTCCAGGACCATACGTGGTGACACATGTCAAAGTTTCTGTGTCTGGCTCGTGTGTGGCAGGTTCTAGGAGTCCATCTCTGTTTTGATTACGTGCTCTCTTCTTGCATTTTTCAATGATCCTTGATGGATAATTCCTGTCTATAAGTTTTTCACTGAGTTCATTAGCTTGTTTCTTGTATTCAGTGATCTCGCTACAATTCCTGCGTAGCCTCAGGAATTGGCTATAGGGGAGATTTTCCCTCAGTGGTCTAGGGTGATAGCTTGAAAAGGAGAGTAAACTATTTTTTGATGTTGGTTTTTGGTAAGTTTTTGTTTGGAGAGTGGACCCTTCCGCGTAGATGGTAATATCCAGAAAATCAAGATGTTTTTTGTTGGCTGTGTATGTAAACTTCAGCCACTCATCACATGCGTTTATCCAATTGTGAAAGTTTTTTAAGCTCTCCATATCTCCCTCCCAAATCAGTATGACGTCGTCAATATAACGACGCCAAAACAGAATTTGTTTTTGGAAGGGGTTAGCCGGGTTGTTGATGTACTGTGCCTCAAAGCTGCTCACGTACAACCCGGCTACGCTGGGCGCAAAAGAGCTGCCCATAGACGTGCCATGGCATTGCAAGTACATGGTGTCGTTGTACAGGAAATAGTTTTCTGTGAGAGCCATTTTGCAACATTCTAACACAAAGTGTCTTGGAGTTTTATGATCCCAGTCCAACTCAAAGAGAGTGGTTTCTAACATCTCTAGAGTCTGTTGTTGAGGTAAGCTCGTATAGAGGCTCTCAACGTCTAACCCAACTAGCAGCATGGTTTCTTCTGAATAGTTGAGAGCTTTTAAGAGATTGAGTAGATCCCGGGTGTCTTGTAGATAGGTTGGTGTTTTTTGGACGATTGGCTTTAGGTATTGGTCCGCAAATTGAGACAGTGGTTCTAATGCTGAACCAATTCCAGACACTATGGGTCTTCCTGGTGGAGGAGTACGCTCCTTATGTATCTTTGGTAAGGAATAAAAATACGGAATCCGAGGGTTAGTTGTCTCCAAGAATTCCGCTTCTTTTTTCGAAATCCAGTTGTTCAATTCAGCTTCCTCAGTCATCAATTTTATCGTCATTTGTAGTCTTGGTGTGGGATCTGTGTCTATCTTACAGTAGAATTTTTGATCAGATAGTAAGTCCAGGCATTGTCGGTTGTATCCTTCTTTTGTGAGGAGTACAATCCCTCCCCCTTTATCCGCTTGTTTTATGATTATGTCTTTATCCTCTTTTAGCTCTTTTAGTGCCTGTTGTTCTACCCTTGATAGATTTTGAAAGGGTTTCTTGACAGTATCTTGCATATTGTCTATGTCCTTCATCAATGCTTGTTCGAAAGTTATTATTTCGATGGGTACTTGTGAGTTCAGAGGGCAGAAGGTAGACTTTTTTCGAAGGGTAGTATCTCCATCTGATGTGTACGGAGGTTGATTTTCAAAAAAGGATTTGAGTTTTAATTTTCGGCAGAATTCAGCTGCTTCGCACTTCATTTTGAAGACATCTAGGTTTGGTGTTGGCACATAACCTAGTCCTTTATTCAGGACATTTTCTTGATCTTTTGTCAGGACTTTGTCTGATAGATTTACTATGAGGCTGTGGTGCTTGTTCCCGCTCTTCCTTTGGTTACACTCCTGGTTTGTACTTGTCGTGGTTGTTCCTGCCAGGTTACCCCTCTTTGTCGTGGTCCTCGGTTGTTCTGGCCTCTCCCTAAAAAAGGACGCCCTTGTTGGAAGTTTTGTTGTTGCATTGCATGGTTCATTGGGGTTGGGCCCTGAAAATACGGGTCCACCCACCCCTGGAAGTGAGGATTGAAAGGCGGAAAGGGGATCATTTGGTGATTCATTGGATATTGAGGTATTCGCCATTGGTTGCGTCCTCGTCTATTGCCTCTCCTATTGCGGTTCCTCCCTCTGTAGTTTGTGGAGGACTCCTCTCCGCTCCAATCTGACCCTTCAGCGGAAGAGCCACTACTGGAACCATTATTTGATATGTTTTCATTAGGATCAAAATCCTTGCTACTATATGGGTGGATTTTTTCTAAGGAAAACTTCTTTAGTTCTCTTCCCAATTTTTGTAGCTTCTGTTGTGTAAGGTATTCTTGGGTCTGCTTCATTTCCTTATTGATTTCTTCCAATCGGTCTTTATATACCGTTATGTGTACCATATTATTCAGTTTGGTCTCTATGACTTGTATTTTGATTGTTAATTCGTCAGTCATTTTTGTGGCTGTTTTTATTATCAGTACTAGATAATCACGGGTACATTTCCAGGAAATAGCTGACCAGTCTTTTCGAAAGGCTAAGTTTTTGAGGAAAATGCGTGGAGCGTTGGTTACCCAAAGTCCTTTGGGTGCTGCGTTGACCCTCAAGTACTCGGTCATTATTATACCGTGGACCGCTGTTCTTACTTGTTCTTTTTTAAGTTCAGTTAGTTCATCCCATTCAGTATTATTTGCCAAAGTCTGAGAGAGGTCCTTATCCAGCAACAGTTGAGGTCGAGCGAGTATTTCGTCTATTTCTTCGATTGAGTAGCTCAATCCTAAGTTGTCTGCCATCTTACTTGCGCTTCCTGATTTCGGAGTGCAGAGTTGGTTGCAACTAGTTACTCCCACAGCTGTGCGCTGCTCAATATTCTCGATCAATGGTAAGGGAGGAAGGAATCCGTGATCCGTTCAATTCCCTTGTATAAATATCAGCTAATCAAAAGTGGAAGGATCACTTATCCTGCATTGGAGGATCACTTGTCCTGCATAACATTGGGTATGCGGTCTCGGTACTAGTCCCAATAAAAAACCCTCATTAACGTGTTGTTTTTGTGGTTGTCTCTGAGCGGTATATTTTCGTTCTCCGCTTCTTACACACGTTTTTGCAAAATCATGGGGTTTAGTGGTTTTGCAACCTCCACCAGGAGGTAATACCCTTTGCTATAACACGGTCAGTGATATCAAAGTGAAGAGTTAACAATTTGATGTCTTCGCTGCGACATAATGTGACGAGGAAATCACCCAAAAACACATACAATTTGAAAAGAAACGAAGAGTCCAAGAACATCAATGACTACAACCCAGTGATTTTGTCCATGTGGAATGCTAACATGGATATACAGTTTGTGGCTGACAACTGTATGGCTGTGGCTCAGTATGTGACGTCTTACATCACCAAAAAAGATAAGACAGAACTGAAGGATATGTGGGAGGATATTTCCCATGAAAAGAGCCTCAGTAAGAAGTTGTACAGTTTCAGTCTGAAGATGTTGTCGCATCGAGAAATCGGAGCTTACGAATGTTCTGACCGGTTATCTTCAGCAAGTCTCTATGCCAAAACTAGGAGTATCATTTGGGCGAGTCTTGGTCTTGCTGCAACGCGTAATCGAGTTCTGAAACCTGTACGGGAAATTGAGTATTTGGCTGAGAAGGAGCCAAACAGTACATATATTTTGAAGACCAACATGTTGGATACATATTATCCAAATAGAAGCAGTCACCTGGAGAATGTTTGTCTGTGTGATGTTCTTCAAAATTACGTTTTCAAGAGGAACATCAAAGAAGATATTGATAAAGGAGTGTATGCTGTAATTGGAAGTGAGGGATGTCTGGTCACGCAAAAAAAATGTCAATTGATAAATCATCGAAAATTGGATTGCGAATCTCCAGAAAGAAAAGAGTTTTTCTATTTAGCTCTTTTGCAACTTTTCAAGCCTTGGCGTGCAGAAGAGGAACTGCTTGGGGATTTCCTCTGTTACGAAGGCTCTTTCAATGCAGCCAAGGAGTCCATAGAATGTCCTGTTTTTCAAAAATATGTAGAAATGTTGAATGCAGAAATCGAGCAGGAAGCAACAATTGCAGCTGAGATTGCTAGAGACAGTTCTCAGGACAGTCAGAGTTCTGTTTTATTGAGTCAGGATCCACTAGGAGAACCAGTTATCGAAAATGAAGCTGCCACTGCCATGATTGAAGTGGAAAGAGCCATGGCACATGCTCAGGAGGATGCGGTTAACTTAGAAGATTTGGAAAGACAACTCAACGTTGAGCAGAGGAAAATATATGACGAAGTTACCAACCAAATTGAGCATGGATTAAGTCATGAGAAGAAAGAGTGCTCATGTACGTCGTTGAAGCCTGTCCAACTGTACGTGAGTGGAGAAGCAGGAACTGGAAAGAGTTTCCTCATTAAAGCAATTTCATGTTATCTGCAGAAAAGGACTGAGTCATCGCTGTCTTGTGTTGTGACTGCTCCAACTGGACTGGCAGCTCATAACATTAAAGGGATTACTTTGCATCGGCTACTGATGCTGCCAGTGGAGCATGATAACAAATTACAATACCACAAGTTATCTGGGGATGCTTGTTGTGAAGTATCTAGAGTGTTGAAGAAGATGAAACTTCTTATCATATACGAAGTAAGCATGGTTTCCAATGTCATGCTTGCCTTTGTGCATTTGAGAATGCAGGAAGTTCTTAAAACAGAGTATGATGTGTTATTCGGTGGCAAACACATCATTGTTTTTGGTGTTCTTCTGCAGCTGACACCAGTGAAAGGACAACCAGTGTTTAAACTGCTGACACATGAAGATACCAAGAAGTGCCTAGGGAGCATTGGCAACGTTAACATATGGTTAAACTTCAATTATGCTGAGCTGCGTGAAAATATGCGTCAGGCGAAGGACGAAGATTACAAGAATATTCTACAAGATGTTAGAATCGGGAAAGTGACTGAGCGTGGGAAAGAAGCTTTACATGCACGATTACTGTCAAATTTGTATCCAGAAGATGATGTTCTGCCAGAGGATATTTTTCAGAAAATTACTGAGAAAAAATCTGGAATATGTTTGATGCCAACTCTTGCAGAATGTTCCATTTTCAACAACAAAATGTTGAATTTAGAAAAACAAGAGATTGTGAAACTGGAAGCTATTGACAGAATAGAGCATATGGGAGCAACAATTATTTTGTCTGAGAATTTGAAATCTAAATTGGATTCATTAGAGAAGACTATATCTAAAACTGCGGGTTTTGAAAAGACTCTGAATGTGTGCTTAAATTGTCGTATCATTTTGAGAAGGAATTTACATGTTGAAAGAGGTCTGGTAAATGGATCAATGGGTAATGTTGTTGATTTTGAGAAATACAGAAGTAGAGATGGAATTGAATTTTTAAAAATTTAATTTGATGGTATTGAGGATGTACAGCTAATTGGTCGTTGCACAGCTAGGTTTTTGCTTGTAAAAGAGTTATATGTTCGCCGTAAGCAGTTTCCTGTTTGCTGGGCATATGCGGTGACAATTCATAAATCGCAAGGTTTAAGTGTAGACACTGCTTTAGTGAATATTGGCAGTTCTGTGTTCAAAGAGGGTATGGCTTATGTAGCATTGTCACGAGTCAGAACTTTATCAGGATTGTACTTGATTGACTGTGATGTCACAAACATTTGTGCGGATCTAGATTGTGTCAAGGAATACAATAGGTTAAGAAGAGAGTATGCGCCACTTTTGCCTCAATATCCTTTGTTTGAGAAACGTGTGGTAGGCCGGAAACGAAGAAATATCAGTAATAGTAGGGAGGTTGAAGCAAAAAGACCAAAAGTCGATGAACCAAAAAATTGTAAGCAAGAATAAAATGAATTCTGTTGAAAATGTTGTTGGTTTTCAATTTGAAAATAGTTCTGGTGTCAACTGCTTTGCTAATGTAATTGTTAATGTTCTCTTTTCACTAGAGACTTTAAAAGAACAGATTGTGATCAATTCGGAACAAAGTTTATGCTGTTTGTTGAATTCTGTGTTAGAGAAATGTAGCGCTGATAGAACAAGAGTAGAAAGTGTGTCTGAAATTCATTATCTGTTAGACGAATGTACAGGTCAAACACAATTCTCTGAAAATATTCAGCAGGATTGTCAGGAGTTTTTAATGTATATGATTGATGTATTGCAAGATGAAGGTGTAGATGTAGATTATCTGTTTGGCCTTTCTTATCAATGGCAGCATGATTGCGAGAACTGTAGGCTATCAAGTACTACTAGTGTAGACTCAGAAAGATTTATATATTTAACTTTGCCTGACAGTAAATCAGTATCCTTCAATAAGCTAGTAAATGCAGCCGATCAAAACATGGAGTGTAGCCAATGTAAGTCTGCAATGCTGTCCACGTTAATTTTACGAAGTTATGGCCAGTATGTCATTTTAATGTTCCAACGATGTAGGCCTGATGGAACTAAATTGACAACTTTAATTAATAATTTTGTGGCTTCGCAGTTGTCAATATCAGGAAGGACTTTTGTAACTACAGCAATTATATACCATGACGATCCTTCAACTACATCAGGACATTACACAGCTTATTTAAAATCTGGAAACGGCTGTTCATTCTGCAATGATTCTGTTTTAACTTTTAAAAAAAGATTGCCTTTCCACCTTCAAAATTCTTACCTGGTGTTCTTACAACCAAAATTTTAAGAAAGGAATCCTGGGATTTGTTCAGAGGAATTTCAAGAGGTTCTAATGGCTCCTACTCTATATGGCCTTGTGGATAATTGTAGTACAGAGCGAAAACTGTTTGTGTTTATAAGCTAATTCAAGCAGCAGATCAAAATAAGGAGTAGAGGAAATGTAAGTCTGCAATGCTGTCCATATTATTTATGGAAACCTATGGGTGAAATGTCATTTTACAATTTCAACTACATAAACTGGATGAAAAAAAGTTGTTAAGTCTAATTAAAAATGTTTTGGCTACACAGTCACCGATTTCAGGAAGAACATTTGCAACTTCAGCTATTATATATTATGATGGTCCTTTGACAACATCAGGATATTACACAGCTTATTTGAAATATAAAAAAGGCTAGTCTTTCGGCAATGTTTACCATTTTAGTATGAAGCAATATTGCCTTTTGACTTGTTTTCTGAAGTGAGAATTTAGGGTAAGTAACTGGACTATAATGATTCGAGGTGTTGCTGTAATTTAGTGTGCTGTTTGAAATTGCTTTGTATGTCTCTTTTTATTAAATCGATGGAGTTTATCTTTCAGAAAGTGGCGGGCAGAAAATAGTAACAGCACAACAGAGTATAAGCTGTTCATAGGACATCCTTTGACGTCATAGAAAGTAAGTTACTTTTGAGGAGTTCTGATTTTTGATTAGTTATATTATTTGGGTTTTTTAAACACAATCATTTTGATTGTGTGTTTTTTTCCCCGCTGTTATATGATGAATACCTTCAAGTCACTGTTTTCAGTGAAATTTGATATATTCTGAGAACAGCAAAAATAAACCATTTAATAAATATATTTAATTTTGTACTTTGAATTGTGATTTATAATATGTACTCATCTTGTCTCATGCTCACTCATCTTTTAGTACCTTCTATCAATTTTAAAATTTTGGTTCTTTCATTCACAGATTGAAACTATAAAAAAAAAAACAAGTGCCTTAGTAAACGTCAATTTTAAGGTAAGTGTTTAGTACTCTTTCTGTTACATCTCTATCACATTTAACTTTTATTAGTTCCACTGCTTCATTTCTTTAACCCTCAATTTCCTGCCTTTGCTACTTCCCTCATTCCTTTTCTCTCTGTTTCCTTCCCTTATACTCAGTGCTTTAAATGGGCCTGTACTCACCGGTACTGAGTACCGGCACTTCTCTGATTTATCACTCTGAGTATCGGCACTTTTTCTTCTGCTGAGGAGAGTACCGGTACTCACGAAAAATAATGCTCATTGCATGTGCTGGTGAGCCAGAGTGGAAGGTGTGTCTGGCAGTCGAGGCGCCGCTTCTGCAGCCCTGATCTGAGCCCCAGCTGAGCTATTCAGCCGGGCCCATTAGAATGATTGCCGGGTTCTCAACATCGCGCTGTGTTTGATAGAGCAGGGTCCGTCAGTCCCTCTGCTGTGAGTCACAGCCACTCTATCCTGCGCATTTGTGCCAACAAGTGTCAGATGATGGAGATTTCCGAGCGAGTGCTCAAAAAGAGACTGATATGAGTCACAACTTTCATGGAGATCCTGATGAGGCAATAAACGTTGTATCAATAGTGTAAATGTTAAACAAGAGCCAGAGGTGCCTCACAGAGAAACGGTTCTTATGCAGAACAATTTTGATTGCATTAAATATTGAGACAATTCCTGAACGTTTGCGAAGATTCTAAATATGACACAGACATTCGTGTAAGCTGCAAAAAGGCTTTACACACACATTGAAATATTGAGACATTAGCCCAATGTTATGAAAGTCACTGATCAATGCACGGGTTATGTAGCTGAAAGGTTTTCCATTCTTAACGCCTTCACTTCTGCAGCAAGCACTTTCGAAAACTCCCAAGAATGCCAGACAACAGAACGGAAATCAGCCCCTCACTACACCTCTAGCTCATTTTAATGGGTACCTGTACTTATTTTTTCCCATTTAAAGCACTGCTTATACTCATTTTTCTTTTTTTATAAATTTTTTTTGTTTCGCTTCCGGTTCGAGTACCGGCGCACGGACTGGGAAGCGAATCAAAAGTAAAAGAGGTTGCCAGAGTGCTAAACATTCTAGCAATTTTTTATAAATGGGAGGTAGTTCTGAAAAGAACTTTTTTTTATTGGTTTTTTTGGGGGGGGGGACGAAAATCAGTCAGGGCTCAACAGGAGCAACAAAAAAAAAAGATAATTTACTTTCTGGGCCGTTTTGTACATTTGTGATTTTCATAAGCTAGGTTGATGAGAGTTATACTTTTCTCTCCATAGCAAATCAATTTGCCGCAAAAAATACAGGTGTGCTTCATATCACCAAAGTTGATCTGTATGTTTGGGACCGTCTCCCTCGCCTCTGGTCCCGTCACTGCCTGTTCAGCTGATGTACTGGCCACAGGAGGGGGATTTTCCTGTAGGTCACGTACCTGTGCAGCACTGTAATTAATAGGGTGCCACCTCTCCATGTGGCGATGCATAGTGTAATTGCCATAGCTGTACTTTTTTTCTGTTCCTCCGGATAGTACTTTGTCACAGATCAAACATGTGACATAACGGGCATTTACTTTTTTTTGTCCCCGGGGATATGTGAAGAATTGCCAGATGTAATTTACTTTCACATGGGACCTCCTTGGTTCTTCTTGCAAAAACGGTCTGCTCACTTGCTCTTCTTCCTCTTCTTCCTCTTCTTCCTCCTCTTGATTTATGAGGTCCTGAGGAGGTGGTCCATCCTTTTTTGGTGGTGGTGGTGGTGGTGGAGTGGCTCCAGCAGCTGCAGCTACAACACTTGCCATTTTTCCAAATATCGAAAGTAGGTCTTTTTCTCATAAAAATGAAAGTCAGAGTGAGGAAAAAAGGTGGGGTTTTCATTATTTGTGAAAAAAAATTTAATAAACCAATGAAAAGTGTTATTTTCAGGTCACATGACCTAGCATTACATCATTAGGAAAAAATAAATAAAATGAACCAATGAAAAGTTTTATAAACAAGTCACATGATCTGTTATGCTTACGTTACGCGTCCCGCTACGCACCCGGAGCGCTTCCGGGGCGCTGCGCTTCCCGCCTTGGTTCGCGCTCCAGTGCACTTCCGGGTGCGCTAACACGGCGCGTCATAAGACGCATTACGCGGCAATGCGATACGTCGCGTTTACGCGACGCGTCACGATGTCGTTTTCTAACGCGGTGGTTGCGCTAATGGAGCGTTTACCGGTTCGCGGACCGGGTCGCCGAACCTTCTTAAGCTAACAAATATATATAAAAATAATATTACAAAAATATGAAATATATTTTTGAATTAGAATAAGAATACATTTTACAGCTTTTGATATTTGCTATTAAAAAACCATTGAAATTCACTGAAAAAAACATAGGTTATAGACCATATATAGTTAGGAATTAGCATTTACAAAACCTTAAAAATTCACTGAAAAAACCATAGGTTATAGACCATATATAGTTAGGGATTAGCATTTACAAAACCTTATTTTACTCGCACAAAACCATTGAAATTCGCATATATAGTTAGTTGCACTAACTATATATGGCGCACCAGCAATCCACTGCTGATGATGTCACATATTACATCATTCATGACATGGTCAGTGACATCACTGATGACATCACTGATGACATCTCAAATGACATCACTGATGACATCACTGATGACAACATCCAGTGACTGTATGTTTCTGTAAAGTTAAAATATGTCTTACATATTGAAGAATGAGTGGATGTATAAGTGTCTGGATGAAGGATTTAGTAGGTGCATGACTGACTGTATGAGTGAGTGATTAAATGTGTCTCACTGAGTGCATGGGTTAGTGACTAAACTGTCTTAATTTGTGCATTATTATGTCTGTTGTTCTGTAAACTGCTGCATGTGTTAATCAGTAGCTATATGAGTAACTATATGGGTTATTGATTGGTTGCCCAAGTATTTGTATGGGAGACTGAGTATGTGTGTGAGTGGCTGTGAGGTGTATGACTCTGTGCATAGAGGTGTGAGCAGTTCATTCACTAGATGTATGGGTTCAAAGTGCATGTGGAAACAGCTGCATGGGCGGTTGACTGTGTGCATGAGTGTATTGGTGAGTGAATGGATATCTCAGTGCTACATGTCAAAGTAAGTACATATGTAAAACACAGTACATGTTAGAGTTGACATATATAAATAACTGTGCATAAGAGCCAGTGAATGTGTGAGTGGCTGTATGGATCATTGTGAACTTGTATCAGGGATTGTATAAGAGAGTAAATATGTGTTAGAATATGTTTGAATTAGTAAGGTGTGTATAACTGTATAGTTGAGGAAATGGAGGAGTGATTGATTCTTTTCATGACTGACTAGATGTATGAGTAACTCCATGGATGAGTGACAATCTGTGAGTGTCTGTTTACACTGATTGTATCTAAGGTTAAATTAGAGTCTGAAGAGGTTCATCGTATTATCACATGAATGATATTATCAGTGATGTGATCAGTAATGTCAAATGAGATGTCATCAGTGATGTCATCAGTGATGTCATTTGAGATGTCATCAGTGATGTCATTTGAGATGTCATCAGTGATGTCATTTGAGATTTCATCAGTGATGTCATTTGAGATGTCATCAGTGATGTCATCAGTGATGTCACTGACCATGTCATGAATGATGTAATATGTGACATCATCAGCAGTGGATTGCGGGTGCGCGATATATAGTTAGTGCAACTAACTATATATGCGAATTTCAATGGTTTTGTGTGAGTAAAATAAGGTTTTGTAAATGCTATTCCCTAACTATATATGGTCTATAACCTATGTTTTTTTCAGTGAATTTTTAAGGCTTTGTAAATGCTAATTCCTAACTATATATGGTCTATAACCTATGGTTTTTTCAGTGAATATATATATATATATATATATATATATATATATATATATATATATATATATATATATATATATATATATATACATATATATATATGTATGTATGTATATATATTACCTACTGCGGTCGCCAGTAGGTAGTTATAGTTAGGCATATTTTGAATAGGGAAATCGCAACATTCTATTGGAAATAACTTTGGCCCCGGTTGAGGAATCTGCCTGACAATTTCCTCAAATTTGCTTCGCGGCGCTCCGGTCCTTCCCTGAAAGTTTGGGGGGGATTTGTCAAGCGGGGGCCGAGATAAAAGGGGGGTCCCAAAACGTGTTTTCCCATGTTAATTTTCATAGGGCGGTCAACCTCACTTTGAGCCCGAACGGCTGAATGGTTTTCCACCAAACTTGGCAAAATTGTAGGGACTGGTAGCCCGATGTGCCTTTGCTATGTCTCAAGATATGTGCTCCAGTGGATTTTGAGTAATTTAGGTTCAGAAAAATATATATATCTGTAAGCGCCCCCCGGTACGTGCACCGGGGCGCGAACCAGCACGCTACGCGAGTTCGCGTGCGGAAACCTGATTGGCTCTCGGGTGTCTGTCCATTCCAAACAGTCCGGAGCGGCCGCCATCTTGTGTCTCAGTAGGATCGAGACACAAGAGGTGGCAAAAACAAAGGGGGAAATGATCAAAAGTAGACCCCCGACGCCCTAGGTTTGATGTGGGGGCCATAAAAGGACCCTGCGGGGCAAAAAAAAACATTTTTTTTTCGATTTGCGCGGGGGAGCGCCCGGTACGCGCACCGGGGAGCGTACCTGGGAGCATACCATGGGGAAAAAAGAATGACAGAGTTTTTAAAAAATGTAGCCTTTTTTATAAATTGGAGGTAGTTCTAAAAAGAACTGTTTTTTTTTTCTTTTTGTTGATTTATATTTTTTTATGTTTTTTTGAACATTTTGTACTTTTTTTGGCTTTTATGAACAATTTTATATTTTTTTTGTTTTTTTTATGTGGAGAAACAAAAAATAGGGAATTGTAAACGGCTCAACTGGAGCAAAAAAAAATCAGGAAAACATTTTTTTTTTGAGCAATTGTGGTTGTCACCAGCACGGTTGATGAGCTTTATGCTTTGCTCACCATAGGTGATGGTTTTACCACAAAATATACAAGTGATCTTGTATTGTCCAAACCGGGGTTGTATGTTTGGGACCATCTCCCTTGTCTCTGGTCCGATGGAGTGGGTTGCTTTCTTTTGGAGATGCTGGGTGAAGATTGGGGAGGGTTTGTGGCCAGTTCTCGGACCTCGGCCTCAGCATAGTTGTTGGGATGCCTGCGCTGCATGTGGTGAATCATGGTGTTATTGCCAAATGAGTATTTCTTGTTAGGGTTCCCCCTTGAAAGTTCAATGCCACTGATTAGGCAAGTCACATTTGGCGCATTCACTTTTTTGAGGCCACTTGGGATGGAAAAAAACTCCCATATAATGTGCTGCTTTGGCCTAATTGGGTATTATCTTCTGGCAGGAATGTCCTCCTCCTCCTCTTCTTCATCTCCACCACTGTGGTGTTGTGGTGGTCCTCTTGGTGGCGGTGGTGGTGGCTGAAATGCTCCTGCTGCTGCTGCTACTGAAGCCATTTTTCAGTCCAAAAAAGTACAGAGAGGTCTTTGAGCAGGTCTTCTTCACTCAAAGTACAAAGTTGGGGGCTTTCATCATTAGGAAAAAAAAACCTCTCCTGAACCAATGAAAAGTGTTAATTTCAGGTCACATGACCAGGGCTTTCATCATTTGGAAACTAAAACTGTCCTGAACCAATAAAAAGTGTTATTTTTAGGTCACATGACCCATCGCGCTTACGCTACACGCCCCCGGGCGCGCCCCGGGGAGCACCCAGGGGCGCGTCGCATAAGCGAGTCAGATGCTTACGTTGCGTGATGGTATGCGCTCGAGTGCTTCCGGGTGCGTTTACGCCGTGCGTATCATGCGGACGTGGCTACGCGATACGTCACGATGATGTTTTCGTTCGTGGCAAAAGCGCTAACGGGACAGTCACCGGTACGGGCCCTGGGGCGCGCCGCAAGACTGCGGTTTCCATGCGCTCACCGGGACGCGCACCGGGAGCGCTCCAGGGCAAAAAAAAAAAAAAACATGAACAAAATACAAAAAAAAAATAGTATTACATAAATATACATTATAGGATTCATTATAAAAATATTACATTTCATAGCTATAGAAATTTGCTATTAAAAAACCTTTGAAATTCAATGAAAAAACCAAAGGTTTCACACCAGTTATAGTAAGGAATTAGCATTTAAAAAACCTATGAAATTCACTGAAAAAACCATAGGTTTCACACCAGTTATAGTTAGGAATTATCATTTAAAAAACCTATTAAATTCACAGAAAAAACAATAGGTTTCACACCAGTTATAGTTAGCTGGAAATTTTACTGACATAAAACCATTGAAATTCCCACTTTATAGTTAGTTGGACTCACTATAACTTGCGCGCCTGCAATGCACTGCTGATGACGCCACATATTACATCACTCATGACATGGTCAGTGACACTATGGCTTGCCCTGGCCTCATGAAGAATCAACACCTCTCAGACACCCGCGCCGATTGTTACTATTATTTCCTCCTTCTCTACCACATTTCCATACAGCACTATATACGCGGTTTTCTCACAAATATACATATCTCCTTATGCGCCCATATCCATTGTATCACTCGCACTCACACCAAAACTGAGAGTAACACGGTCGGGTGGGAATGTGATTTCAGAAGGGAAAAGTTATAGCAGGATGTGGGGGTAGCTAAACACGGGGACTGACTGTTAATCCCGTTATTAGTATGCTTAACTTTGGCAACATAGCTAACATGATAAGTTTGTCTAATGACATGGTGTTTTGAAATTTTATTGAGTATCATAGTATTCGATTTATGATGTTGTAAACTTTGAATAGTAACAGCAGTTATTTCATTTGTTATTCCAGTGACCCCTGATGAAGGGCACCAGAAGCCCGAAATGCATTGGGTATTTAAAAAAAAACACACTGTCTGACGAAATTCCTCTACTCGTGTTCTGTGCAAGAGGTTCGGATGGCCCAGTCTTAACATGTGAAATCTTGTAAATTGGCAAATCCACTCCGCGTGTGGGAGAAGAAGTTGGAAAATTTGGATAACAGAGTGCATAAACTGGATTACAATGTAATATACTGATTTATTATGAACAGTTGGATTACTGCCTGCACTAGGCTACTTCAGTTGTGCATTTTGGTGGGAGCAACTTCAGTTAAATATATTTACCCAGGCACCGTGTGGGCATGGTGCCGAGCCAAACGTCACACTTCAAAGAGAACACATATGCAAATAGCTTGAAAAGTAAGTAAAAAAGGTGTTCATCCCTACTCTAGTGAATACAGGTCATGTTTGCACACATGTCACCTCAGGCCCTGCCCCCTTCCTTCACTATTGAGCAAAATATTCCTCTAAAATCAGCCGAACTACGAATTCCGATTAACTCACCTGTTATCAGGAGAGACCTCAGGGCGGCATCTTTCAGCCCACTACTGATCCTGAAAAGTCATTCTAACCATACTTACAGTAACTTGAATTTCCTTCCATATGCTAACATTGACTGGTTTCACTTGGAAATTCTTCTAAGTGTAGAGTTTTGGAACTTTAAAAAATTCCTATAAAATCAGCCGAACTACAACTTCCGATTTACTCACCTGTTATCAGGAGAGACCTCAGTGCTGCATGTTTTAGCCCAAAACTGATCCTGAAAACTAATTCTAACCATACTTACAGTAACTAGAATTTCCTTCCATAGGATATCATTGACTGGTTTCACTTGGAAATTCTTCTGTGTGTGGAGTTTTGGACCTTTAAAAAATTCCTCTAAAAACAGTCGAACTATGAATTCCGATTTACTCACCTGTTATCAGGAGAGACCTCAGTGCTGCATCTTCAAACCCACTTCTGATCCTGAAAAGTAATTCTAACCATACTTACAGTAACTTGAATTTCCTTCCATGGCTAACATTGACTGGTTTCACTTGGAAATTCTTCTGTGTGTGGAGTTTTGGATCTTTAAAAAATTCATTTAAAAACAGTCGAACTAAGAATTCTGATTTACTCAGCTATTATCAGGAGAGACCTCAGTGCTGCATCTTTCAACCCACTTCTGATCCTGAAAAGTAATTCTAATCATACTTACAGTAACTTGAATTTCCTTCCATAGGCTAACATTGACTGGTTTCACTTGGAAATTATTCGAAGTTTGGAGTTTTGGACCTTACAAATATTTCTCTAAAATTAGTCAAACTACAAATTCTGATTTACTCACCTGTTATCAGGAGAGACACCAGTGCTGCATCTTTGAGCTCAGTATTGATCTTGAAATGTCACTCTAACTGTACTTACCAGTAACTTGAATTTCCTTCCATAGGCTAACATTGACTAGTTTCACTTGGAAATTCTTCTTAGTGTGGAGTTTTGGAGCTTACAAATATTCCTCTAAAATCAGCCGAACTACGAATTCCGATTTACTCACCTGTTATCAGGAGAGACCTCAGTGCTGCATCTTTGAGCCCAGTACTGATCCTGAAAAGTAATTCTAACCGTGCTTACCAGTAACTTGGATTTCCTTCCATAGGCTTAAATTGACTGATTTCACTTGGAAAGTCTTCTAAATGTGGAGTTTTGGAACTTTAAAATATTCTCCTAAAATCCGCCGAACTACGAATTCCGTTTTGCTTACCTGTTATCAGGAGAGAACCCAGTGCTACATCTTTTAGACCAGCACTGACCCTGAAAAGTAATTCTAACCATACTTACCAGTAACTTGAATTTCACGCAAGCCATCCCTCACTGGACTCCCTGGCTGTCTAGTTTCCAGAAATGTGTGGGTTAGGTAGGGATCCCAAGATGGCTGCTGAGTCCTGGGCCAAAAACTCATGGGACCCCCATGTAAAACCAGTTTGGTTTGTAATAGGTAATTTTGATGTCGCCTCAATAGGTTTTGGGCCCTTGCCTGTTGCGGGTCCTTGACCCACCCATGCAAGTGCGGTACTATTTTTATCTGGAGACCGGGGGGAACGCTGGGGAGAGGAAATGTGTGTATCCACGCCGATTCCAGAACTTTTCACCACAGAAATGTGGGGAAAAAATTATTTATTTGGCAAGTTTGAGGTTTGCAGGGGATTCTGTGTAGAAGAATAATGGTGGACCCACACAAGTCATACCTTGTTGGACTCCCTCAGGTGTCTAGTTTCCATAAATGTGTGGGTTAGGTGGGTTTCCCTAGATGGCCGCCGAGTCCTGGGACAAAAACTGATGGGAACCCCCTTCCAAAACCAGTTTGGTTTGTGCTAGGTAATTTTGATGTCGCCTCAATAGGTTTTCGACCCTTGCCTGTTGCGGGTCCTTGACCCACCCAGAAAAGTGAGGAACCATTTTTATGGGAAGACCTGGGGGAATGCTGGGTGGGAGGAAATTTATGGATCCATGCTGATTCCACAACTTTCCACCACAGAAATGTGAGGAAAATGTGTGTTTCTTTTACAGTTTTTTAGGTTTGCAAGGGATTCTGGGTAACAGAACCTGGTGGGATCCAGTCAAGTCACCCCATCTATGATTTCTCTGGGTTACTAGTTTTCAAAAATGTTTAGTTTTGCAAGGTTTCCCTAGGTGCCGGCAGAGCTATGGTTCAAAAACTACAGCTAGGCATTTTGCCAAAAAAGGGTCATTTTTCACTGCTAAATTGAGGTGTGTCCATGTTGCGTTTTCTGCCATTTCCTGTCACGGATACTAGGCCCATCCACACAAGTGAGGTTCCACTTTTCTCTGAAGAATTTGGGGAACGCGAGGTGGGTGGAAATTTGTGGATCCACGCAGATTCCAAAACTTTCCACCACAGAAATATGGGGAAAATTTGTTTTTTGGACAATTTTTTAGGGTTGCAAGAAGACTTTGGGGAATGCGGATTGGGTGGAAATATGTGGATCCACGCAGATTCCAGAATATCCACCACAGAAATGTGTGAAAAATTAGTTTTTTTTGACAATTGTTTAGGTTTAAAGGGAATCTGGGTAACAGAACCTGGTGGGAGGTAGTCAAGTCACCCCATCCTGGATTCCCCTGGGTGTCTAGTTTTAAAAAATGTATAGGTTTGCTAGGTTTCACTAGGTGCCCGCAGAGCTATGGTTAAAAAACTACAGCTAGGTGGCGCTAGAAGGCGCACGGCAAGATGGCTGCACCTGTGTGAGGCTCTGCCTGGCGGAAATATTATCCTACCACTATCCGCTCTCTATCCTTGACATCAGGGGCCCTGGTGCGGTGGATCGGACGGGATACGGAGCCCCGAACGTATAGCTGTGCTCCGAGTGAAAATTGATGGCTGGTTTATCAGTGCCCGGCATTGCCTACCTCGGCGGCAGATCTTGCGCGTCCGCGAGGCTGACTCCGGACTCGACTGGCGGAAACACTGGTGGTGACGCCGCGTATGGAGCTCCACTTCATTTGAATTACTGGCTGCCAAGGAAATTTTGTGTATCCTCGCTCGTGCTACACCGGCTCATTATCGGAGGCTGACCCAGCTGGGATCGGGAGACTTGCGGCCTGGTTTGGAGCCTGGTGCGGAGGAGAAGAGGTCCTGGCATATCTGCGGCGCCCGGGGCTGAGGTGCTAGGGGCGGTGAGTGGGCGTGCTGCGGGCGCGGGCCTGTGTCTGCGGAGGCGGGGACGGGACTGGTGCTTGCTGCCTCTCTGTCTGATCTGCCCGGCGCTGGGGCCCCCTGGGTGGCTATGGTGGTGATTCTCCCGACTGGCTGCGGATCCTCGGACCTGCTGGGCCTGGCAGCCATACCTTCTTGCCTGCTTCTGTTGCGTGTACGCTTGGGCCCCCTGGCGCTTTCCGCTGAGATTTGCGGTGTTGGCGGCCTGGGGGAGCGCTGATGGTGCTGGTCATCGGAGGAGACAGGCTGCTGGTGTCTTTGCGGCCAAGGAGTTCCACTGCCACTGCTACTTTAGAGACTGACTTCTGGAAGAGGGGGAGCTACTGCTGGGACACAAAGCCATTTAATCCTTGCTTTGTATATAGTGTACTGGACCCCCCCTGTGCCACTCTCCTTCTTCCCTGATTTTACTGTTGCCATGCAGGCAGCTCGCAATGAGTTTAGCGCTGTGAAAAAATTCCTTCAGAATGGAGGGGTCCGCTACGCGATGTTATACCCAGCTTGCTTTGGGATCGGATCTGAGGAAGCTTCCAAAATGTTCACTATTTCCAAAGCTGCCATGGATCATGCAAAGCAAGAAGAAGCGGCGACGCGAATCACACTCGACCTCTGAGACTGAGGACTGATGTGTGTAGTGATAGTGGCCTGGCTGTCATGTATCTGTCCAGTATATGCCAGGGGTATAAGTTGGCAGGAGGTGCTTTTTTTTCCTAACCCGCACTGTTATGATCCGATATGATACTCCGTGGGGGTGCTGTATTCTACTGTACCGTCTGTGGCCGCGCTTTTGGGGCCCCAAGACTTGTAACATGATGCTCTATATTTGTTTGCATTACTATGTGCTCGGCCACCTCCTAATAGATGGGAGGGTGGAAGTTCTCTACTCCCCCTTATGGGTGAACCGCAATTTTGTATTTTGACTTTTGTTTTGGGTGGGGTGGGGATGTTCGGGCTGTGATGGATTTGGCAAGTTGGTGGAGCTGAAGTCGGAGGTGGGAGTGGGAAGATGGGGGTCATCTTTTGCAGGGGATCATTCACTGAGATGGGAGTGCACTATGAGCTATGTAGGCTGGATGTCTGGTTAATATACCGCTATCATTATATCTCATCTGGAGAGTGGCATGTTGCAGGGAGGCTAGATTGTTTTGTACTATCTACTGCTGACCATGCATAACACGCTTCTATTCCTCACATGGAATGTGCAAGGGCTTAACTCCCCTAAGAAGATTAGATCTCTTTTTGCTTATTTGGATCGTATGGGGGTGCAAGGGGCTATGTTGCAGGAGACCTACCTGACAGTGGATTCTGTACGACAGTTGGGAGTTCGCTGGGCGGGAGTAAAGGTGGCGTCCTCATATTCCTCCTACTCGAGAGGAGTGCTGGTGCTTGTTAAAAATGTTGTCCTATTTACGGTGATTGGAAAAGAGACGGATGGGCAAGGCTGGTTGGTGATTTTGCATGGTTGTTTTGGTGGCATGAACGTCCTACTTGTAAACGTGTATGGCCCGAATGTGGATGACCCCTCCTTTTATGCTGATGTTTGGGGCAGAATAGCTGTGTACTCCTCTGCAGTGCTTATATGGGGGGTGATTTTAATGTATTCCTGGATGTCGCATTAGATAAATCTGCTAGTGGTGAGGCTCGATCAAAAAAGGCAGCGGAGGCATTACAGGGAATATGTGAAGCTGGTAAATTGTATGATGTATGGAGGTGCAGGAATCCGGGGAGTCGGGAGAGCACGTTTGTGTCTTCGGTGCATGGGACTTGGTCCCGGCTTGATTTTTGGTTACTATCAGATTCTGCTTGCTCGTGAGTGAGGGGGGTGAGACACGAGGCACGTACGCTGTCGGAACATCCTCCGGTAACCCTGGATCTGAGTATTCCCACATGTGATTGTCCGCCATACTCATGGCGCCTTCAACCATCGGAGCTGGCGGATCCAGTTTTTAAGCAGACTGCTACTGAAGCGATAGAGAACTTTTTTTAGAGAAAATGAAGGTACAGTGCTTTAGTGCTTTGAGAAGCCTTTAAGGCTACTATCAGGGGTGTGTGCATTGGGGCACAGGCGGGTGTCTTGCGTGATATCTGGCATCGAATCGCAAAGCTGGCCTATGATATCTCTGAGCTTGAATGTCAGTACGAGCTTAGTCCCACACCAGCTACGCTGGCAACTATGCGGTCCCTTATAACTGAGCACAATGAAACGGTTGACCAGGAAATGCTGCACTGTACTCGCCGAAAGATAGCGCGTTATTATGGGGAGGGAGGCCGTCCTAGTAGATCACTAGCGCAAAAATTGGCTGCACCTAGGTCCCAAGATTATATTAACCCCTTCTAAGCTCATGACGAGCTCAGCTCGTCATGAGGTACACCTCTCGTACACTCATGACGAGCTGAGCTCGTCATGAACAATGGGTTTTTAAAAACTTCAGCGCAAGGGAGGAATCCTCCAAGCACCGATGGTGTTAAGGAATTGAGAGATTCTGAGGGGACATCACATTACTCTGTCTCCGGCATTAGCGACACCTTTGTTCAGTTCTATACCCGGTTATATGCTACCCAGCATGATTTGACGGAGGAGGAAATAGGCGAGTACTTAGATGATGTGGCTTTAGGTTGGCTCTCTAACACGCATCGGGAGTATCTGGTGTTACCATTCTACGAGGAGGATGTTAAGTTTGCTATAATGGCATTGCCTACCTGCAAAGCAATAGGCTTGGATGGGCTCCCCAGCGAGTTTTATAAGGTGTATGCCTCTGAGTTGGCCCCGCGCCTACTGGAAGTCTTTGCTGAAGCTTACAATACTGGGAAGATGCCTCCGTCTCTTCGGGAGACACTATTAGAGACTCTGTTAAAACCTGATAAACCCAGACGAATTGTGAATCATATAGGCCTCTCTCAATCATAAACATTGATACTAAAATCCTTGCTAAAATGATCGCAACCCGGATGCAGCAGCTGGTCCCCTTAGTGGTCTTACCAGATCAGTCTGGTTGTGTCTCAGCGCGCTCAACTGCACACAATCTTCTAACTATTTTCTTAATACTCCATTATTTTGATCCTGATTTGCAAGCAGTTGCTGAGATGTTAGACGCGGCTAAAGCTTTTGACTCTCTTCAATGGTCCTATATGTTCACGGTCTTGCTTCGGATGGGCTTTCCTCCCTTTTCTTAAAATGGATTTGGGTACTCTATGAAGAGACCATCGCCAGGGTGCATGTAAATGGGTGGCTGTCCTCAACCATCCCAATTGGAGTGGCAAGCGTCAAGGGTGCCCACTGTCACCTATGCTGTTCTCGCTTGCACTTGAGCCGCTCGCCTGCAAGATTCGGCAGTTGCATGTTGAAGCTGCGTTACAATTTCACCAACGACCATTGATAGTTTTGCTTTATGCGGACGATATGCTTCTTTACGTCCGTTATCCTGAGATATACCTGTCTGAACTATTACAGGACTATATTAAACTTGAACGCTTTTCAGGACTGGGGATCAACTTGTCAAAGTCTGTAGTCTTTCCCTTTACGGCATGCACGAAGGAGATTGCACTGGAGTTCACCCTGATTTCGACATCTGATCCCATAAAATATTTGTGAGCCTGGATTCATAGGGATCCGGAAATTGTGGTGTCTGAGAACTATGGGCGAGCGATTACTAGTCTCTCTGAAAAAGTGGAGTGATGGGCACACCTGCCCCTCTCGCTTGCGGATAGAATTGCATTTGTAAAGATGACCTTTCTCCCCAAGTTGCTATATTTCTTCATCAACATCCCGATCAAATTGAACATAGCTTTTTTCAAGAATCTTCAGTCCTTGCTGACGTCATATGTCTGGGGTGGAAAATGAAAAGGTGTAAATGGGACGCACTGGTGCAGCCGTATGAGCGAGGAGGTTTTGAGGCCCCAGATTTTTGATTGTATTATCTCTGCACTCAAGCTCAGTTTGCTCACTACTGGCCCTTCCCGCAACGTTATCAACCTCATGTGGTCATAGAGAATGGTGAGGCTCTCCCGTTGCCGATTCAGGCGGCAACTCTGTCGGGTGGTGCAGGCGGTTCCAGGTCGGAGATTAATCCTGTGCATTGCACGGCGTGGCCCTGGTGACAGTTGTCGGAAAGGGCGCAGCTGGCGTATCTATATGCCCCATTGCTGCCTCTGGCTTCTCATCCGGAAATATTGGCTGCACAAGAGCCTCAGGCCATAGGTGCATTGGCTAAGGTAGGGATTGCATGGCTCAGAGATCTTTATGAGAAGGGCAACTTTAAATCTCTGCAGGAGGTGCAAAAAGGTGTGAATAGGGGCTTTATGTGTGAATTTACGTATGTACGGGTGCGTCAGGCCATCAGGGCTGTGTATCCAGACTTTAAGGCTGAGCCCATCACTTTACGAGCTTTACAGGTGATGCTGGCAAGTGCGGAGTGACAGGGTCTCATCACTACACTGTATAATGCATCAATGCGCGAATGTGACCAGCATGAGTCCCCCTCCTTTGTGAGATGGCGGTTGGCTCTTGGTGGCGCCCTCACCCCTGATGAGTGGAATGTGTGTTGCGCTCTTACGGGGAGTTTGACAGCGAATTGTAACCTGAGAATTATCCATTTTAAGTACCTGCACCAACTATATTACACCCCGCTGCAGCTTTTTAAATATGGTCTTCATGAGAATGCCAACTGTGTGAGGTGTGGAATGGCAGAAGTGGATTTCATGCATGTGGCCTGGCAGTGTGGGCAGGAGTCCGTATTTTGGGTGGAAGTTACAAAGATGATGACTGAGGTTGTTCGAGAGCAAGTTCCATGCGCCCCTGTTCTTTGTTTATTAGGCTATGTCAAATGTCTTAAACCGGCCAACAGGCGTTTAGTTGCACTGTCTACCTTGTTTGCGAAAAGAACTGTGGCGCAGTGTTGGGGGGAGAGAGGGTATCCTACTAAGAAAAAGTGGCTCCGTGACTTGATATGTTGTAAAACCCAACTTCAAACGTATGCAGAAGAACTTCCTGAAGCTTTATGTCCAAAGGACTTCTGGGCCCCACTTACGGCCTATTTGTTAAATGGTTCAGACTCAGATTGATCTCCTGTATGTGGATGGGGGCCGGCTACTGTAGGCTCCTTCCGGGTGTACTTCCACTGGGAGGGTATGATGTTGGTCGCTTGTACTGCTCATGGTTTCATATTGGCCCTGCCATATGTCCACCTGTGGATTTTGCGGTATTTGATGTCTATTTTTGAATGCATGATATATCTATGCTTATTACCTATGTCCCATTGAAGTCAATATTGTAACTCTCTCAGTTGGGGCGGGCGGGGTGGGAGTTGGGGAAAGGGGGATTGCTCTTGATTGGCTCATATCATGCTATTTGATATGTATATTGTAGATTTTCCTTTTGCTACAAATCAATAAAAAAAAACTACAGCTAGGCACTTTTCCAAAAAAGGTCGTTTTTCACTGCAAAATTAAGGTGTGTCCACAATGGGTTTTGCGCCGTTTCCTGTTGTGGGCACTAGGCCTACCCACACAAGTGAGGTACCATTTCTCTCAGAAGACTTTGGAAAACGCGGGGTGGGTGGAAATTTGTGGATCCACGCAGATTCCAGAACTTTCTGCAACAGAAATAAGGGGAAAATAGGTGTTTTTTGGACAATCTTTTAGGTTTGCAAAGGATTCTGGGTAACAGAACCTGGTGGGAGGCAGTCAAGTCACCCCATCCTGGATTTTCCTGGGTGTCTAGTTTTCAAAAATGTATATGTTTGCTAGGTTGCCCTAGGTGCCGGCAGAGGTGTGGTACAAAATCTACAGTTAGGCACTTTGCCAAAAAAGGGTCATTTTCCACTTCGAAATTGAGGTATGTCCGTGTTGCGTTTTGCGCAGTTTCCTATTGCAGGCAGTAGGCCGACCCACACAAGATAGGTATCATTTTTCTGGGAAGACTTTGGGAAACGCTGTGTGTGTGGAAATTTGTGGGTCCACACATATTCGAGAACTTTCCACCAAAGAAAAGTGGGGATCTTTTTTTTTTTTACAAGTGTTTAGGTTTGCAAGGGATTCTGGGTAACAGAACCTGGTGGGAGGCAGTCAAGTCAACCTATCCCCGATTCTCCTGGTTGTCTAGTGTCCAAAAATGTATAGGTTTGCTAGGTTTCCTTAGGTGCCGGCAGAGCTATGGTCGACAGCTAGGCACTTTGCCAAAAAAGGGTCATTTTTAACCGCAAAATTGAGGTGTGTCCATGTTGCGTTTTGCTCCGTTTCCAGTCGCGAGCACTAAGCCTAACCACACAAGTGAGGTACCATTTTTTTCAGAAGACTTTTGGAAACGCAGGGTGAGTGTAATTTTGTGGATCAACACAGATTCCAGAACTTTCCACCACAGAAATGTGGGGAACATGTGGTATTTTTTTGACAATATTTAGATTTGTAAGGGATTCTGGGTATTAGAACCTGATGGTAAGCAGACAAGTCACCCCATCCTAGATTTCTCGGAGTGTCTAGCTTTCATAAATGTATAGTTTGCTAGGTTTCCCTGGGTGCCAGGAGAGCTATGGGTCAAAAACTACAGCTAGGCACTTTGCCAAAAAAGAGTAATATTTCACTGCGAAATTAAGGTGTGTTGACGTTGCATTTTGCGCTGTTTCCTGTCGCAGGCACTAGGCCGACCCACACAAGTGAGGTACCATTTTTCTTAGAAGACTTTGGGGAACACGGGGTGGGTGGACAATTGTGGATCCATGCGGATTCCAAAACTTTCCACCACAGAAATGTCGGGAAAATATGATTTTTTTGGACAATTGTTTAGGTTTGCAAGGGATTTTGGGTAACAGAACCTGGTGGGAGGCATTCAGGTCACCCCATCCTGGATTCTCCTGGGTGTCTAGTTTAAAAAATGTATAGGTTTGCTAGGTTTCCCTAGGTGATGGCAGAGCTAGGGTTAAAAAATGACAGCTACTCACTTGATTTAATTTGATTTCTGAATTTATAGAGCGCAACAAATGCCCTAGGGGGTCTTGGCGCAAAAATGGGTCTGTACCTGATGGAGGTGGGAGATAAACTATTCTGAGAAGAACTAGGTTTTTAAAGTCTTTCAAAACAATAGCAGTGATGGGCTATTTTTTATTAGTACTGGTATCTGGTTCCAGGTGTTAGCTGCATGCAGCAAAAAGCTTCTCCCCCCCATCTTAGTTGTTTGAATCTGGGAGCCTTGATTAGCTTTGCAGTGCTAGATCTGAGTATCCTCGGCGGATTGTACTGTTTCAGGTTTGTTTTCAGAAAATGTGAGCCTGTCCCCTGCAAGGCATTATATGCCAGGCAGGCTGTCTTGAACTTAACTCTTTTCTCCATCGGGTGCCAGTGGAGACTTCCTAGTCTGTGGGCTACCAGCTCGAACCTAGGGATGTCCAGTACAAGCCTGGCTGCAGCATTTTGGAGGCGCTGGAGTTTTATCAGTAGTTGTTTTTGAGGCCCTGCATATAGAGCATTTCCGTAATCCATTTTGGATAGTGCCAGCATAGTCACGGGGGTTTTGTAGGTATCTATTGGGATAAAAGGCAGAAGCTTCAGGGTGTGCCACACAGAGGAAGAGAGTTTGTTAATCTTGGCTCGAAATGTTAGTTTGGAATCAAACATGAACCCCAAATTCTTGGATTTGTCCACGGGTGATGGACTGCTGCCTAAGCTGGCAGACCACCATTTATGTGACCAAATGCTCCATTCTACCCCCAGCAGCATAACCTCTGACTTATCCCCGTTTAGTTTTTGGCAGTTTAATTGCATCCAGCGGCTGACTTGATCCATACAAAGCCTAAATCTGTCTACTGTCTCATCTGTGTTGTTCGATATTGCCACCACTATTTGGGTGTCATCAGCGTATGACACGGGGAGAAATCCACAATTCCTAATAATAGTAACTAATGGGGCAGCGTATATATTACAGATGGTGGGACTTAGGAACGAGCCCTGCGGCACCCCTCAGGGGATTTAAAGGATTTAGATGAGTAATCCCCTAACTTAACAGTGAAGGTTCTCTCCCCCAAACATTCAGCCAGCAGTGCGAGTGCTGGTGCATGCAGTCCTATTTCTTCGAGATGGGCCAGGAGTATGTTGTGAATGACGGTGTTGAAGGCTGCTGATAGATCTAAAAGGATCAGGGCAGCCTTTCCACCTGCATCCAGTACCTTCCTGAGCTCCTCCACCGCCATAATCAGAGCGGTTTCAGTCCCATGTTCCTCCCAGAACCCATATTGTGATTCATCTAAGGCAATGGAGGCCCTGATGAACCCAGTTAGCTGTGTGTTCAGGAGCTTTTCTAATGTTTTGGCCAGAAAGAGTATTCTTGAAATTGGTCTATAGTTTGCTGCGTCTGACGGGTCTAGGTTAGGCAAGTTCAGCAGCGGCAGAACCGATGCAGTTTTCCACGCATCTGGGAAACAGTTTGCCTGTAATATCTTTGCAAAGAGCAGCTGAAATTGTTTACTGAGCAGCTCTGGGAACATGTGTAGGACCTTTGGTGAACAAGGGTCTGTAAGACCCCCTGACTTGGTTGTCATTATTAGTTGACAGATTTGTTCTGCGGACGAGGCTGTAAACTGAAATTCTGTTTTTACAGTAATTGTGTACCTATCAGGGCTTTGGTGTCTTTTGTCTTTTGCCTGGTTGATGTTATTAGAGGTAGTGATGGATTTGTAAATTAATTTCACTTTGTCAACAAAAATCGACCCAGCTCATTACATAATCCTGTGCTGCCTCCTATTTGTTTTGATGCTGGCTCTGTAAGTTTCTTGACTGTAGCAAACAATTCTTTACTTGAGTTTTTGGCATCATGTATTCTCTTTACGAGGTAGGCCTATTTTTCTTCAAATACTAATTTTTTATAGGTTGCTAATGTCTTACAATAGGTTTCTTTAGCCTTAACCTCATAACTAACCCTCCATCTCCTTTCGGTTCGCCTACATGTCTGCTTTTGTAGTCTTAGCTTCTCTGAAAACCAATGTTCTGAAATGTTTTTCCTCTTAGAGTTTTTCTTTTTTATGGGGGCAGCTGTTAGGACTTCCGCTTTGATCCAGGTGTAAACTTGGTCAGTGGCTATATTACTGTCTTGTTCTAGATCTAATAAAGTTGAGCTGAGCTGCTCCTGTAATTTGGGTATATCAATTTTATCCCAATCCTGGTAGGGGTAGTGCTTACCCTGAGTAGCCCTTGTTGTTTTTGCATGTTCTATAGTTAAGATGAATTTATTAACTTTGTGGTCTGACCATGGGACCGGGATTACTTCGCCCATTTTAATATTAGTATTGGAGGAAAAGATCCCTTCCAGAGTGTGACCGGCAGTGTGTGTTCCTTGTTGGACCATTTGTGTCAAGGTGCAGCTAGCCATTGTCTCTGAGATTAGTATCGTGCTTTAATCTGTATCTTTTTCAAGGTGGATCTTGAAGTCTCCCAGTATGGTGTAGTCTGCCCCTTTTATACTGGACTCAAGAAAAGGGCCAAGAGATTGTGAAAGATTTTTTTTTTGCCTTTGGCGGCCTATACAGCAGAAGGCCATCAAAGGTGTAGTTCTTTGTGATGCCAATCTTGAAGTGTAGAGTCTCATAATTAAGCATGGCCAAAATTGGGGAATTCGTGTTCCGCGAATTCACAGATTTCGCTGCGAAAATCGCAAAAAAATCTGCGAATTTGCGAATTTTCCCGCAAAATCGGGATTTTTTTGCTATTTGCCCTGGAGTACTTTCTACTGGCTAATCCAGTAAGTGCTCCCTCATTGGGTAAATGTATAGTGCTTTTACTACACTGCAGCTGCGTAAAGGGCTAGAAGATGTGTCTCGAGTGACCATGTATGCCTGTAACACAGGCACAGGCAGATTTACATGCCGCTAGCGGCTCTTTTGCGCCGCAGTTGCGTCACTTTTGTGATGCAGCGGCAGCACAAAGATGCACCATGGTGCTGGGTATTAAAAACATGACGCATCTGAGAGATGCGTCACGTTGTAAATCCCTGCGCCATCAGGAGGCGTTCCGGCGCAGGGGAGGGCGTTCCTGCGCAGGAACGCCTCCTAAAAGTGGCTGATTGAAATCTACAAGATTTCACTCGCTCACTTTTAGGCCAATGCTGCTTCAAAACCCTGCGCCTGCTTGAAGCAGGCACAAGGCTTGACGCAGCATTGGGGAGATAGGGCCCCCCAGAGCATTGTTGGAGCAGTGTCGCGCTTGCTTTTACGGCACAGATGTGTGACGCATCTGTGCCGTTTTAGCCACATGGTGCGCCGCATTGTAAATGCGGCGGACCATGGGTGGCGGAGCTGCGGCGCAAAATAACTGGCGCATCCCTGGAGATGCGCCAGTTGTTGTAAATCTGCCTCTATACATTTAGCCAACGAGGGAGCACTTACTGATTAGACAGTAGAAAGTACTCCAGTTGAGTAGAGGTATTGCACAAAACTGTGGCATCTTTGTGGACAAACACGCAGGGCGGGAGGTTTCTGCCCCCTGTTAGATTCGTTTTTTGTGCCCTTTGCACTCTGTTAGACTCGTTTTTCCCTTGTTTTTCTGCCCTTCTGCCCTCTGTTAGACTCGTTTTTCCTTTGTTTTTCTGCCCTTCTGCCCCCTGTTAGACTCATTTTTTGTGCTCTTCTGCCCTCTGTTAGACTCATTTTTCCCTTGTTTTTCTGCCCTTCTGCCCTCTGTTAGACTCGTTTTTCCTTTGTTTTTCTGCCCTTCTGCCCCCTGTTAGACTCATTTTTTGTGCTCTTCTGCCCTCTGTTAGACTCATTTTTCCCTTGTTTTTCTGCCCTTCTGCCCTCTGTTAGACTCGTTTTTTGTGCCCTTCAGCCCTCTGTTATTCCCTTGTTTTTCTACCCTTCTGCCCTCTGTTAGACTCGTTTTTTGTGACCTTCTGCCCTCTATTAGGCTCGTTTTTGTGCCTTTCTGCCCCCTGTTAGACTTTTTTTTGTGCACTTCTGACCTCTGATAGACTTGTTTTTCCCTTGTTTTTCTGCCCTGTCCTCTGTTAGACTGTTTTTTTGTACCCTTCTGCCCTCTGTTAGACTCGTTTTTCCCTTGTTTTCTGCCCTATTGCCCTTTGTTAGACTGCGTTTTGTGCCTTTCTGCCCTCTGCATCACCACATCATCACTCAGCGCTACCCCAGCATCACTCAGCACCACCACATTATCACTCAGCACCACCACATTATCACTCAGCACCAACACAGCACCATTCAGCACCACCACAGCATCACTCAGCACCACCACATTATCACTCAGCACCACCACAGCACCACTCAGCACCACCACAGCATCACTCAGCACCACCACAGCACCACTCAGCACCACCACAGCATCACTCCCCACCACCACAGCACCACTCAGTATCACAACAGCACCACTCAGTGCCACCACAGCATCACTCAGCGCCACCACAGCATCACTCAGCACCACCACAGTACCACTCAGCGCCACCACAGCATCACTCAGCACCCCCACAGCATCACTCAGCACCACCACATTATCACTCAGCACCACCACATTATCACTCAGCACCACCACAGCACCACTCAGCACCACCATAGCATCCCTCAGCACCACCACATTATCACTCAGCACCACCACAGCATCACTCAGCACCACCACAGCATCACTCAGCACCACCACAGCATCACTCAGCACCACCACAGTCCACTCAGCACCACCCCAGCATCACTCAGCACCATCCCAGTATCACTCAGCACCACCACAGCACCACTCAGCATCACCACAGCACCACTCAGCACCACCACAGCACCACTAAGCACCACCACAGCACCACTCAGCGCCACCCCCGCATCAATCTGCGCAACCATTCAACAACAACTGGTTCAAATATGTTCTCTCAATGTTTCAAGCTTTATTACAAATGTCACAAAAAGATGTTAATATTTCACTTCTGTTCTTGGATTTTCGTCACAATAAAATACACTGAACATAATCTTCACAAAAGGTATTTACAAAAATTTAAGCTATTGCCATTATAAATTAAAATCACTTTTATTTAAGTATTATTTATTTAAAAAAATTAAAAGCCATTGTCATTTGTAATATCAATACATCTAAGTCACGTAAATACAAAACATGTTGCATTACAAATGCTATAGGTGTCACATTTGCGAAAGTTATAACTATTGGCATTGTAAATGACAAAGCTAATAATGTAGCTATTTTCAAAAACAACACATAAATAAAAAAAATTGTCATTTAGAAGACCAATAGCTCAAACATTCCTAATGCGGGACCTATTGCATTGCAAATGCTTGTTTTTATATCGGTCAGTGCTTCCTGTTGAGGTTTAATTTTCGTGACAGGCGCCTCATTGCCTAATTGTAACTATTCTCTGACCCTGCTTCAAGGGTCAGAGCAGGGTCAGAGAATAGTTGCAAGTAGGCAACGGGGCGCAAGGAAGCACTTACAAGCTTACAGCAGCAGGTGCCCAAGTTGAAGTTAATTTCTTTGTAACCCTTTTGTAAAAGGTTACAAAAAATTAGCTTGCACCTGCTGCTGTAACCCTGTATTTGCTTGGCTGAAAATGTGTCCCGCTGATTCGCGGATTTTACCGCGATTTCACGAGATTCGCTCATCGCGGAAAATCCGCAATTCCGCGAGCGGAACTAATTTTCAGCCCATGCTTACTCATAATCTGGGATGCTACCTGTAGCCAAGCCTCGAACCTGTAAATCTTCTTTGCTGATGATGGCTAGCCCTCCCCCTTGTTTCCCATTTCTGTCTGCCCGAAGTATCCCTGCTGTAACCCTGTAAGTGCTTAGCTGAAAATTTGTCCCGCTGATTTTACTGCGATTTCGCTAGATTCGCGCATCGCGAAATCGCGGAAAATCCGCAATTCCGCAAGCGGAACGAATTTTCAGCCCATGCTTACTCATAATCTGGGATGCTACCTGTAGCCAAGCTTTGAACCTATAAATCTTCTTTGCTGATGATGGCTAGCCCTCCCCCTCGTAGTGCCAGATCTATATCTGAGGTTTTGTCTGCCCACGTCTCCGTAAAAAACAGCAGATCTGGGTCATGGGTGTCAATCAGTTTGGCTACTTCTGTGTTATGTTTTACTAAGGACATCGCGTTTAGCAGAGCTGCATTGACTACTTTATTTGCCTTTCTCCCGACATGCGAGCATTGTTGAGATACTGTTCCACATAGTGTATAGCTGAGGGTTAGTGAACAGCTCGGGCAGTGTTTGATTTCTGCCATCGGATTTAGTATAATGCAGTCCAGACTGGTCCGCAGCTCCATCATTTCTATGCTACTATAAACTATCCTGGTTGGTTTATTTTTGGTTTGGGTAGGGGCCCACTGCGCACGTCCGTTCTATCATTGGTAATGTAGTCTCTGGTTAAAACAACTAGCCTGCTCACCCCCGGAACTGGCTCCCTCCCGGAAGTGAGGGCATGCTGACCGCGCCCTCCGTACAAGTGGCACTTGCCGTGACGGACCGGGGTGCACTGGCGTGCAGCTACTGCCTCAGTTAGGAATGGCAGTGATAAAAAGATTAAGGTATCGTGAATAGAGGACACTTTCGTAGTGAGTTAAAATAAACTGTTCTATCAAATATTACCATGTGTCGACCACCTCGGTGTCAGGGCTACAGCAGTCTTAGACAATAGACTCCGTGTCCGCTCTGTCATCGCTTAATGTAGTCTCTGGTTTAAAACAAGTATCCAGCTCACCCCCGGAACTTTTCCAAAAAAGGGTCATTTTTCACTTTGAAATTGAGGTGTGTCCACGTTGCGTTTTGTGCCATTTCCTGTTGCAGGCACTAGGCCAACCCACACAAGTGAGGTACCATTTTTCTCAAAAAGCTTTGTGGAACGCGGGGTCGGTTAAAATTTGTGGATCCACGCAGATTCCAGAATTTTCCACCACAGAAATGTTGAGAAAATATGTTTTTTTTTTACAATTGTTTAGGGTTGCATGGGTTTCGGGGTAACAGAACCTGGTGGGAGACAGTAAAGTCACCCCATACTGGAATCCACTGGGTGTCTAGTTTTAAAAAAATTAAAGTTTGCTAAGTTTCCCTAGGTGCCGGCAGAGCTATGGTTAAAAAACTAGAGCTAGGCACTTTGCCAAAAAAGGGTCATTTTTCATTATGAAACTGAGTTGTGTAAACGTTACATTTTGCGCCGTTTCCTGTTGCGGGCATTAGGCCAACTTTGGGGAATGCGAAGTGGGTAGAAATTTGTGGTTCCACGCAGATTACAGAACTTTCCACTACAGAAATGTGGGGAAAATGTGTTTTTTTTTTTTTACACTTTTTTAGATTTGCAAGGGATTCTGGGTAACAGAACTTGGTGGGAGGCAGTGATGTCACCCCATCCTGGATTCTCCTGGGTGTCTAGTTTTCAAAAACTGTATAGGTTTTTCTAGGTGACTGTAGAGCTAGAGTTCAAAAACTACAGCCAAGCACTTTGCCAAAAAAGGGTCCTTTTTCACTGCAAAATTGAGGTGTGTCCACGTTGTGTTTTGCGCCATTTCCTGTTGGGGCACTAGGCCGACCCACACAAGTGAGGTACCATTTTTCTTGGAAGACTTTGGGGAACACGGGGTGGGTGGACATTTGTGGATCCATTCAGATTCCTGAACTTTCCACCACAGAAATATGGGGAAAGATATGTATTTTTTGACAATTTTTAGGTTTGCAAGGGATTCTGGGTAACAGAACCTGGTGGGAGGCATTCAAGTCACCCCATCTGGATTTTCCTGGGTGTCTAGTTTAAAAAATTTATAGATTTGCTAGGCTTCCCCAGGTGACAGCAGAACTAGGGTTCAAAAAATACAGCTAGGCACTTTGCCAAAAAAGGGTAATTTTTCACTACGAAATTGAGGTGTGTCCACGTTGTGTTTTGTGCCATTTCCTGTTGCGGGCACTAGGCCAACCCACACAAGTGAGCTACCATGTTTCTCGAAAGACTTTGGGAAACACGGGGTCAGTGAAAATTTGTGAATCCACGCAGATTCCACAACTTTCCACCACAGAAATGTGGGAAAAATGTGTTTTTGTGGACGTTTTTTTAGGTTTGCATGGGTTTTTGGGTAACAGAACCTGGTGAGAGGCAGTCAAGTCACCCTATTTTGGATTTCCCTGACAGTCTAGTTTACAAAAATGTATATGTTTGCTAGGTTTCCCTAGGTGCTGGCAGAGGTATGGTACAAAAACTCCAGCTAGGCACTTTGCCAAAAAAGGGTCATTTTCCACTTCGAAATTGAGGTATGTTTGCGTTGCGTTTTGCGCCGTTTCCTGTTGCAGGCACTAGGCCGACCCACACAATTTAGGTACCATTTTTCTGGGAAGACTTTGGGGAACGCTGTGTGTGTGGAAATTTGTGGGTCCACACAGATTCTAGAACTTTCCACTACAGAAAAGTGGGGAAAATATGGGTTTTTTTGACAATTGTTTAGTTTTGCAAGGGAGTCTGGGTAACAGAACCTGGTGGGAGGCAGTCAAGTCACCCAATCCTGAAGTCCCCTGGGGGTTTAGTTTTCAAAAATGTGTAGGTTTGGTCGGTTTCCCTAGGTGCCGGCAGAGCTATGGTTCAAAAACTAAAGCTAGGCACTTTGCCAAAAAAGGGTAATTTTTCACTTCGAAATTGAGGTGTGTCCATGTTGTGTTTTGCGCCGTTTACTGTTGCAGGCACTAGGCCGAACCACACAAGTTAGGTACCATTTTTCTGGGAAGAATTCGGGGAACGCAGGGTGGGTGTAAATTTGTGGATCAACGCAGATTTCAGAACTTTCCACCACAGAAATGTAAGAAACATGTGGTATTTTTTTGACAATATTTAGATTTGTAAGGGATTCTGGGTATTAGAACCTAATAATAGGCAGACAAGTCACCCCATTCTAGATTCCTTGGGGTGCCTAGTTTAAAAAAATGTATAGGTTTGCTAGGTTTCCCTATGTGCCAGGAGAGCTATGGTTCAAAAACTACAGCTAGGCACTTTGCCAAAAAAGGGTCATTTTTCACTTCGAAATTGAGGTGTGTCCATGTTGCGTTTTGTGCCGTTCCCTGTTGCAGGCACTAGTCTGACCCCCACAAGTGAGGTACCATTTATCTTAGAAGACTTTGAGGAACGCAGGGGGGGTTAGAAATTTGTGGATCCACGCAGATTACAGAACTCTCCACCACAGAAATGTGGGGAAAATGTGTTTTTTTTGGACACTTTTTTAGATTTGCAATGGATTCTGGGTAACAGAACCTGGTGGGAGGCAGTCAAGTCACCATATCCTGTATTTTCCTGGGGGTCTAGTTTTCAAAAATGTATAGGTTTGCTAGGTTTCCTTAGGTGCCGGCAGAGCTAGGGTTCAAAATCTACAGCTAGGCATTTTGCCAAAAAAAAGGTCATTCTTCACTTCGAAATTGAGGAGTGTGCACGTTGCCTTTTGTGCCATTTCCTGTTGGGGACATTAGGCCGACCTACACAAGAGAGGTACCATTTTTCTTGGAAGACTTTGGGGAATGCGGGGTGGATGAACATTTGTGGATCCATGCAGATTCCAGAACTTTCCTCCACAGAAATATGGGGAAAATTTGATAATTGTTTTGACATTTTCTTAGGTTTGCAAGGGATTCTGGGTAACAGAACCTGATGGGAGGCATTCAAGTCACCCCATCCTGGATTCTCCTGGGTGTCTAGTTTAAAAAATGTATCGGTTTGCTAGGTTTCCCTGGGTGACAACAGAACTAGGGTTAAAAAACTACAGCTAGGCACTTTGCCAAAAAAAGGTAATTTTTCACTTCGAAATTGAGGTGTGTCCACATTGCGTTTTGCGCCATATCCTTTTGCGGGCACTTGGCCAACCCACTCATTTTTCTCGAAAGACTTTGGGAATCTCGGAGTCAGTGAAAATTTGTGGATCCACTGAGATTCCAGAACTTTCCACCACAGAAATATGGGGAAAAGTAGTTTTTTTGACAATTTTTTAGGTTTGCATGGGTTTCTGGGTAACAGAATCTGGTGGGAGGCAGTCAAGTCTCCCCGTCCTGGATTTCCCTGGGTGTCTATTTTTTTAAAATATATATGTTTTCTTGGTTTCCCAAGGTGCTGGCAGAGGTATGGTACAAAAACTACCGCTAAGGCACTTTGCCAAAAAAGGGCCATTTTCCACTTCAAAATTGAGGTATGTCCGCGTTGCGTTTTGCGCCATTTACTGTTGCAGGCACTAGGCCGAACCACACAAGTTAGGTACCATTTTTCTTGGAAGACTTTGGGGAAAGTGGGGTGGGTGAAAATGTGGGGATCCACACAGATTTCAGAACTTACCACCACTGAAATGTGGGGAAAATATTTTTTTTTACAATTGTTTAGGTTTGCAAGGGAGACTGGGTAACAAAACCTGGTGGGAGGCAGTCAAGTCACCCAATCTTGAAGTCCCCTGGATGTCTAGTTTCCAAAAATGTGTAGGTTTGCTAGGTGTCCCTAGGTTCCGCTAGAGCTATGGTTCAAAAACTACAACTAGACATTTTGCCAAAAAAGGGTCATTTTTCACTGCAAAATTGAGGTGTGCCATGTTGCATTTTGCTCCATTTCCTCTCGCAGGCACTAGGCCTAACCACACAAGTGAGGTACCATTTTTCTCAGAAGACTTTAGGAAACGCAGGGTGGGTGTAAACTTGTGGATCAACGCAACTTCCAGAAATTTCCACCACAGAAATGTGGGGAACATGTGGAATTTTTTTGACAATATTTAGCTTTGCGAGGGATTCCGGGTATTAGAACCTGATGGTAGGCAGACAAGTCACCCTCTGGGTGTCTAGTTTGAAAAAATGTATAGGTTTGCTAGGTTTCCCTAGGTTCCTGGAGATCTACGGTTCAAAAACTATCCCTAGGCACTTTGCCAAGCGAGGGAAATTTTTCACGCGTGTGTTCACATTGCGTTTTGTGCTGTTTCCTATTACAGGCACTAGGCAGACCCACACAAGTGAGGTACCATTTTTCTTTGAAGAATTTAGGGAACACGGGGTGGGTGGACATTTGTGGATCCATGCAGATTCCAGAATTTTCCCCCACAGAAATATAGGGAAAACATTTTTTGGGACAATTGTTTAGGTTTGCAAGGGATTCTGGGTAACAGAACATGGTGGGAGGCATTTAAGTCACCCCATTCTGGATTCTCCTTGGGGTCTAGTTTAAAAAATGTATAGGTTTGCTAGGTTTCCCTAGGTGACGGCAGAACTAGAGTTAAAAAACAACAGCTAAGCACTTTGCTAAAAAGTGTCATTTTTCACTTCAAAATTGAGGTGTATCCACGTTGTGTTTTTCCCCATTTCCTGTTGCGGGCACTAGGTCAACCCACACAAGTGAGGTACCATTTGTCTCAAAAGACTTTCGGGGAATGCGGGGTCAGTGAATATTTGTGGAACCACGCAGATTCCAGAACTTTCCACCACAGAAGTGTGTGTAAAATGTGTTTTTTTAAACAATTTTTTAGGTTTGCATGGGTTTCTGGGTAACAGAACCTGGTGGGTGGCAGTAAAGTCACCCCATCCTAGATTCCACTGCGTGTCTAGTTTTTAAAAATGTAAAGGTTTGCTAGGTTTCCTTAGGTGTCGGCAGAGCTATGGTTCAAAATCTAGAGCTAGGCACTTTGCCAAAAAAGGGTCATTTTTTCCCTGCAAAATTGAGGTGTGTAAACATTGAGTTTTGTGCCATTTCCTGTCGCGGGCATTAGGCCGACCTACACAAGTGAGGTACAATTTTTCTCAGAAGACTTTGGGGAACGCAGGGATGGTACAAATTTGTGGATCCACGCAGAAATGTGGGTAAAATGTGTTTTTTTGGACACTTTTTTAGGTTTGCATGGATTTCTGGGTAACAGAACCTGGTGGGATGCAGTCAAGTCCCCCCATCCTGGATTCCACTGGGTGTCTAGTTGTAAGCAAATGTATAGGTTTGCTAGGTTTCTCAAGGTGTCAGCAGGGCTATGGTTGAAAAACTACAGCTAGGCACTTTGCCAAAAAAGGGTAATTTTCCACTGCGAAATTGAGGTGTGTCCACGTTGAGTTTTGTGCCGTTTCCTGCCACGGGCACTAGGCGGACCCACGCAAGTGAGGTACCATTTTTCTCAAAAGACTTTGTGGAACGCAGGGTGCATGGAAATTTGTGGATCCATGCATATTCCAGAACATTTCACCACAAAAATGTTTGGAAAATTTGTTTTTTTTAGGTTTGCAAGGGATTCTGGTTAACAGAACTTGGTAGGAGTTAGTTAAGTCACCCTATCCTGGATTTTCCTGGTTGTCTAGTTTTAAAAAATGTATATGTTTGCTATGTTTCCCTAGGTGCCAGCAGAGATATGGTACAAAAACTACAGCTAGGCAAAATTGAGGTGTGTCCACATTGCGTTTTGCACCCATTCCTTTGCAGACACTAGACCGACCCACACAAGTTAGATACCATTTTCTCTGAAGACTCTGGGGAACGCGGGGTGGGTTGAAATTTCTGGGTCCACGCAGATTCCAGAACTTTCCACCATAGAAATGTGAGGAAAATGTATTTTTTTGACAATTTTTTGTTTGCAAGGGATTTTGGGTAACAGAACCTGGTGAAGGGCAGTCAAGTCACCCCATCCTAGAATCCCCTGATGTCTAGTTTTAAAAAATGTATAGGTTTTCTAGGTTTACTAAGGTGCCGGCAGAGCTAGGGTAACAAAACGACAGCTAGGCACTTTGCCTAAAAAGGGTCATTTTTCACTGTGAATTTGGGGTGTGTCCACGTTGCGTTTTGCACCGTTTCCTGTCGTGGGCACTGTAGGAGAGTAGGATCTGCTTCTTGTGGTTATCCCTACTTTTTACTGTGTTTTACTGGTTTTTCGACTTTAGTCTGGCTGTGGCCCTTGTGAGAAGTTGGCCTGGCATATGATGTCCACTATTCTAGTGGGCAGATTGCACAAGTCCAAACGACCCTTATTGATGGTAGGTGTAGACAACCTTTATAGAAATCTATCCTAGTGGTAGCTGTGGAGAGCAGCCTTGAGGCTAACTCTTGAAGGAATGTAAAGCAGCTTGGTTTACCAGTCTATAATCTCTTGAATGATCAAATGAAAGAGGCAAGAGAGGTGTAGAAAGAGGCAAGAGGTGAAGAAACAGACAATAAAAGTGCATAACGAGGCAATAGAATCGCTGAAAGAAGCAACAGAGGAGTAGAATGAAGCAAGAGAAGTACAGAAAGAGGCAAGTGAGGTGCAGAAAGAGGCAAGAGAGGTGCAGAAAGGGATGACAAGTGCAGAAAGAGACATTAGGGATGCATAAAAAGCAATACAGGTACAGAAAGAAGCATTGGAGGTGTAGAAATGAGCAAGGGAGTTGCAGAACGAAGAGAATGAGGTGCAGAAAGAGGCAAGTGAGGTGCAGAAAGAAGCAAGATAGGAGCAGAAAGAAGAAAGACATGTACAAAAAGATGCAAGAGAAATGCAGAAAAAGGCAACAGAGGAGCAGAAAGAAGCAAGAGAAGTGCAAAAACACCATGTGGTAAAAATGTACCTCCAGCTGCCAACACACCTGGGACAATGTGAGTATTCCCCCAAGAACATGAACCCTATATGCTTTGGCATAGGTTAGGCCTCGAGCAGCTAATGAAACCATGTGAATTTCAGCCTGCAATTACGTGTCAATTTTTAATAAACTCCTTGGCTGCTGCTCTTTGCTTGTTGGATAACTTTTGGGTCAAGCAGGTAGACAATCAGTTATGAATTTTCACTTACTGACGCAAAAGCTACCTCAGAGGGCAGTATAAAACATTGTCACAGCACAACATCTTTTCCTATGAGTATGCAAGTATTGTAATTTCTCCCTATTTACAGGTTCCCCCTGCCCGATACAGTACAAACCACATGTATCAGTGCTCTGCATGTCTGGAATTGGCCCTGGTTTACTCTGGATTTTTCCACTATTCCTTGTAATGTATTTAATGCACCCTGGTCATACAAGTCTCCCAAGGAGAGCAGCACTGCTTCTATCCATGGCCTCGTATCATGTGAGACTGTCAAGGCTTTGAGTTCTGGCCATTCGCATAGTGACATCTGTAAGATTGGCTTTTGTATGATAAGTATTCTAGACATTATCTCTTACTTAACTGCCGGACATCAGAGGTATTCAAATGTTAAATGGGGAATGACATGCAGTTCACGATTCCAGGCCCTCTCTCTGGGTAGAAATACATGGGGGTGAATTCTCAAAAACAGGTGTTAAAAATCTCAATAGTTACTTAACGCAACTCTGCATATCGCAGTCCATTGCGGGAAAATAACACAGTATTAACGTACTATTTTGAACACGCCGGTACCATGCGATAGTCCCAAGATAACGCATAAAAGGTCCGCGTAAAAGGAATTGGGATGGCGATATAAAAGCAAACCACAACGTGAAAAAAGTTGCGATGGGCCCAACCGTGATAAAAAATCTGTGACAATCTTCCCCAGGCCTGCAATTCACACAAGTCTGGCGGGAAAAACAACTAAAAAAGTGAAAAACACCACAAAAACAAAAGACAAACCACAACGAAGCACAATGTACGCGGCCAGAGCAGTCCAGGGGACAAACAGACCCTCACAAGCACCCCGAAGGACCAGCCTGGGACCTCAGGTCAGGGAATGTCAAGGAGAAGAAGAGTAGGAAGAAGTGATTCAGTCCGCAGCAAAACAGGATCCTGGTAAAGGAGGTGCAGATCAACAACTGTTCGTCACCTCCACCATGTCATTGGCAACTAAAAATGCAATATGGCAGTCCATCGTGGACAAAGTGAATGCAATTGGAGTGCGGAAGAGGACAATGGATGAGGTCAAGATGCGCTGGCATGATGTCAAGCGCAAAACCAAGAACAAACTCACTGCCAACTGGAAGGCAGCAATGTAGAATGGAGGTGGCAGTCCAGCGCCACAGGAGGAGCAGGAGGAGATGGAGGAAATGGTGTCCACAGTCATCAATGTGGAGACTGTGGCAGGAGTTGGGGGACCGGACACTGCTCGACAGGATGGGACACAGCAGCCCCGGGGTGAGTAACGTCCAGGGACTGGGGGAACAGGGGGAGATGGGCACAATGGCACACATGCACAATTACGTACAGCACATCTGCAGACAAATCATGCCCCAGACACCCAAACCCCAACAAGAGACCAATGTCCCCAAGTATGTAACCTCGCAGCACTGTATAAGCAAAGAAGTCAAAGGCACACCCCATGAAAGGGAAAAGGGGCAGCAAAATCAGAGTTGCAGGGGCGACTCACAAAAATGCTGCACACACATAACAGGCAGGGCACATCCACGTTGACTACAATGTGGTACAAATTGCAACACCCACACAACAGAACAGAGGACACAACTGGTGCCGCGTATGGGTCGAAAATGTACAATCACATTTGGCATTCCAGGGAAAGGTGAGATGATGATTTAAAAGTGCAAACACACATCTGTGATGGTGTCAAAATGTCCACTGTCCCGCATCAAATAGCAGGCTCCTCCCTAACAGTCACAATGTACACTGTCATGCCGGCTGAATGTAAACATGTACAATGTGTCAACACACATGTAAACACAATGTTAAAAAGCATCTCCCATTCACATTGCAGAGGGAATTACAACACCTCCTGCAGAGCAGTCTGAACCTCTCGTCTCTGATGGCGATGAGGAACACCACACCTTCGACGACGATGCCCTCAAAGAGTTCTCGGCCAGCTGGGTGCTAACGCCTCCAGGAGAAGGGCATCCCAGCTGCTATGAGGAGACCCAAACCCCTGCACAGACCACACATCAGGCAGCACCCACCAACACGGCTACATGCCAGGACCACCACATAGATCACATGGCCTTCTAATGCCGGGCGTTGGTGTGCCAGGAGCAGCTGGCTGAACAGGTGAGGGTGGGGTTTGATCAGATGGCAGACAAACTAGATGCCATAGGTGGGGGTCTCAGTCCAATCAGGGACCTCTCACAGTCCCTAACGGACACCCACAGTCTGCTCCATGCCCTCCAACAAACCATGGCTGACATAGCTGGAGTCCTGATTCGGAGACAAGAACAACTGTGTATTCCGAGTGGCTCCAGTGATGTCACACAGGAGTTGGGACACATACGGATGTTCCTGAAGAGCATAGGGCAGACACCTGTGGAAAGAGCATCTGCCACGGCGCACACCAGATAGTGGTAGCTGGGTTCCTCAATGACTTGAAGACCCTCCTCTTGGCATTGCTTCAACAAGTCCTGCCGCTGATGACTGCTGCTGCTACCACCACATCCACATATCTGCCCCCTGAAGTTCCAGTACCACAGTGTGCTGGGGACAGAACACCACCGCCCACACGTGAGGCACCTGAAACAGCAGAGGACGAAGATGTGGATGAATCTGACCTCCTGGTAAGAAAAAACAAGTAGCAATCATCTCCACCATTTGGACGGTTTGTGCTTGGGTCTACCCTCTGCATCATCACCCTCAACTGTCCCGGATACACTCTGTGACACTCACCTTTGACCTTGACATGGACTGCCATATTCTGATTGGTCACCTGTGACACAGCATTCAGGCTGCAGACTGAGCTCTTCCTCTTCTGTTGGACTTGTCATGCCCTGAAGGACTACGGCTGTCCCTCCACAGGCCAACAATGTAAAGTGGGGTTTGCATGGCCCTGTACTGCTCCAGCTACCACACTCCACTTAATGTGCATTAAACATTCATATTTACACAGATTTGTCATGTCCACGATCTTTCAAGTGTTGAAGTATGGATGAATGTTGGGTCAGTGATTCCCCCTTATGTCCATGTTACTCATGTTGTGGGCCTTGGGTCCAGGTGGCGCTAGCACCACAACAGGGACACCTGCTTCAGTGTTTTTCACATACAGCCCAGGACGGAAACACACTGAGAGCCCCGGGGTCAGTGTTCACACCCTTACGCTGGAATGGCATGCTCCAGGTCAGCCCACTCAGCCACTCAGCGCACGCTTACAGGGGGGATGACAAGGCTATATGTCCCAGGTCTTCCTTGTAGTGATCGGCTGGCCACAGGTCTAGTTGTCAGCATTCTACAGCCACTCCTTCACGGCTGGTTTACACCCATTCCACACCCATCCAGCACAGGCGTCACAGGACACGTGACCCTGCCAATAAAAGGGACCGGGGGCACGTGCTGGACATCATTTTCACTCTCTATCTGGGTGTGTCCATGTGCGTATCTTTTATGCATGTGGGCCTATGTCACTACACCATCGCAGTCCCTAGGGCCATCCACGATACACAATCATAGAGGGACCATGATTTGTGGGTGAAAGACTTGGTGTCACCAGATACACTGCCTCCGGCACAAGCACACCGTCACAAGACTGTGATTTTCGGAGCACTGAGGTAGAGGGACCTTAATTGCTGAGCAGGTCTGCAGCCTGCGATGAAGCCCTGTCCTGGTGGTCTGGACTGGTGAGGGTTTGTGTAAGGCCTGCTGGACCGAAGTCTGGTGGCCAGCGCGGGCCTACCGCCAAGTGGCGTTGCCTTGTGGTTCACAGAGTAAGTGGCACCAAGGGGTTGAGTCAGTGTGCAGCCTGAGATGATGCCCTGTGCATTGATATGTACTTGACCATTGCAAAATGAAGATCCAGAATCATGTGTGCAACCTTGTGGCGGTCAAGTGCTTGGGCCCCGGCCTTGGAGCTCGCTTCATCAAGGCCCTCCTGGAGACACGCCGGTGACGGAAGGTGAGCAGTGAGGCCTGGTTGCGCAGGGGCGGGCAAACACCTCTGGGTGGCAGGAGGGACACAAATTCTGTGGTTGGGTGTTCCTGGAATGAAATGGGGTCACCTGAAGTACAAGCTAGAACAATGCCTGGTGGGAAGGGGTGGTCCTCCAAATATCCTCATTATCCACCTGGGAGGGAATGATTTGGTCACGCTGGGGAGAAGGGCCCCGATTCAGGCCATGCAGAGGGATGTGTCAGCAGTAACCAACAAGCTGGGGGCCACTGAGCTATTTTGGTCAGAAATTGTCCCTCGCAAAGTTTGGAGGGGTGCTAGATCACCGGTCGCGATAGAGCAGTCCTGCAGGAGGGTCAACAGGTCCATGTAGAGGTTTATGGAAAAAAGGGGCCTGGGGTTCATTAGGCATGCACTCATACAAGACAGAACCAAAGGGTATTACGAGCAAGATGGGGTGCACTTGTCTGGGTTGGGTATGGATGTTTTCCTCCTAGACATACACGAGGCTCTGACAGCGGCAGGTTGCAAGTAGCATGATGGGTGGGGGGGCTCTGTCATCGACGGGGGCCTCCTCCAGAGCTGTGGCGGAGTACAGGGCCATCTGGAAGCAGATGGGGACAGTAAGGGTAACTCTGCGGCAGAAGGGTACAGTAAAGGTACCTCTGCCTGGCACAGTAAGGGTGCCTGAGCCAAGGACCAGGACCCGAAGGAGGTTCCGGGAAACCGCAACGGCGCCCCGTTAGTCCTTCGGGCGGTCGGGGGGCCTGAACCGATCGGGGGTGTGCCACACCGCTCTGCCCTGACAGGGGGGGTAGGAGTATAACAAAGTTGGTAATGTGCTGCACCGTCAGAGCATCGACTCGCCGTGCAAGATGGCTCCTTAGGCATGCGGGACAGCGAGGAGATGCCTGCTTTGGATCGCCCTAAAGATGACCCACCATAAAAGTCATACCTGTGTTGTATGAAATAAACCTGCAGCAGTTCTTTCCCACAAACATGCCTCCTGAATTGTAATTGTGTATTGTACAAGCGGGCGGGAGCAATGGCGGTGTGGGCACTAAAGCGAAGGGCCGTGCAATGGGGGGTTTGGTGATTTGGGTACGGCAGGCACTGCGGTGCAAAGTATCTCAAATAACCACAAATAATATTGATATTCTTGCGATAAAAATCATCCCAGAGAAGGGTCCTAGATTGTATATTTTTAACGTCTATGCAAGAAGCCTCACTGGTGGGCGACGTTCAGATGTTGTAGCTGACGTGGAGAGGTTGTTGAATGGCATGCCGAGGAACACTAGTCCGACGGTCGTGGGGAACTTCAACACTACGTTTGAACCCCTAGGGGCGGAGGATCAGTGCCTCACGGAGGATGAAGATGTAAAATGGGGTATACCTATCCTTGAGACTGAGCCAATTAAAAAATGGTCATAGGCAGCCATTCAAATGAAAGGGATGTGTATAGGGCACCAGATGAGGGCCGTAAATGGGCAAACATTGTCTGATAAGATGGGGGCCGACACCTTTAACAATGGTCGCAGGTCGAGTCGTATCGATTATGTGTTAGTAAGTTTGTCACTGTGGCAGTTTGTAAGGGATATGGCTGTTGTTACTCGAGTTGAAAACGATCACAACCCACTTATTGTTACAACGGCTGGGTTGTTTGGAGAAGCCCCATCCATTAGGGTAGAGGCAGGGGCTAGTGAGTTGGCATTAACTAATGACACACAACACCTAAAATGGAGAAACATTTCAGAATCCCCAGAATCGTTGTTAGCGAATAATGAGGAGGTAGACAGGGTACTAGAAGTCTGGGGAACCAGCGAGGGAAGCCAGACATTCTTGTCCCATACTACCGAGATGCATACTGCGCTTTTTGAAAGACTAAAACTGTTCTTCTGTAAACCTGCTAAGAACAGGAAAGGCAGGAATAAGAAAGCAGTAGGGTGGTTCAACGATAACTGTCGCTACTCATGGAGGGCATTGGGGTTAGCCCTAGGTGCAGGGGACCCAGTAAAAGTAAGGCTGGCAAGGGATTCCTATAGAAAAGCAGTCAAGAAGCTAAAAAACTCTGGGACCAGGCAAGATGGCAGAAGCTCAAGGAAGCATGCGTGTCATGAAATCCTAAAGCGTTTTGGGATACATATAAGTGGGACAGGGGGGAATACCAGAACACCAGCAGAATAATGTTGCCCATTATTCATGGGTGGAATATTTTAAACCCCAGTATGCTCCCCTGGATGATAAACAGAACATCGATCCGATCAACCATATTTTTTTCACTATTGGGGTATTCACACTAGTAGATGTGGATAGGGCATTAGATACCATCACACCAGGTCGTGCCCCCGCAACGGATAACATTCCTGCGGATGTCTTCCTAAATTATAAACCTTCTTGGTGTCTGTATATCAGATATCTAGCAAATGCAATTGCCTGTGGTGCTCCAATTCCGGCATCCTGGAAAGGGGCCGAGATAATTCCAGTATTTAAAAAGGGTGACAAATCTGTAGCAACTAACTACAGACCAATTAGTCTTATAGATTCCATCCAAAAGATTATGGGTAGACTGATTTTACAAAAACTTCAGTTATGGATGGAAGATGAGCAAATCCTTACCCCACTGCAGGCAGGTTTTCGACTCCTTACAAGCACCATTGACCAGGTCTTCCGTTTTATTAATATCTACTGGAAGACAGTTGTTTTGGGGAAAGGGGCCTTGTACGCGGTATTTGTGGATCTGAAGGCAGCCTTTGACCTAGTGCCACGATGCAGGCTGTGGCGCGTTTTGGGTGAGATGGGGATGTCCCCTGAATTATTGTCCCTGATAGTCCACTTATATGAGGGTAACCATGCACAAGTCCGGTGGGGGGCCAGGGGTGAGGTTACCGAGTCATTTGCCGTGAACAGAGGAGTGCGCCAGGGATGCATGCTCGCACCTACCCTGTTCTCACTCTTCGTAAACGGGGTGGCCGATTTCCTCTCGGTGGTCCCTACCGATGCCCCTGTGCTGGCTAAAGATCACATACCTATCCTCATGTTTGCGGACGACACTTTGACAATCTCCAAGACACACAGTGGTCTGCAAAAAGCTCTAAGTAGGTTCGAGGACTTCTGCACTATCCGGGGCCTTGTAATTAATACGGAAAAGACAAAGTTTATGTCATTTAACAAGCATAGATCTTTGCGGAGCAAGGTATACATGAATAATGCTCCTCTTGAAAAAGTTGAAGCCTTAACTTATCTGGGAGTCACGTTACAGGCAGATATGGGGTGGTCTAACCAAATTAATGTAGCCACTCTAAAGCATAAACAACAGGCTGGGTTTCTTGCAGCTAAATTTAAATCCTGTTTCTCTAAACCGATTAGCCCACTGTTGGAGATTTATGGCATGAAAGTTCTACGCTCCGCTCTGTATGGAGCAGAGCTTTGGGGGTTCACAAACTTATCCACCCTAATTGCAGCTGAAAACTCTTTTCTGCGAAAGGTCACCAGTGTTCCAAAAAGTACACCTATGCGCCCACTATTGCTAGACCTGGGAAGGAAAGCAGTAATGGACTTGGCGAAACTTCGCCCTCCTATACTGGCGAAGATTGTGGTGTACGGTAGAACTTGCGCATTATGCAAAGGGGCTCAAAGATATAATGGATGCAGACTGTTTCCATAAGGTTAAATGGTTGAGAGAGAGATAAGGTCGTTGTTGGTGAACCTAGGTCTGAGAGAACTATGGGACGACCCCCATAATGCTCCTTTTCCCTCAAAGAAGATTTTGAAAGAGATGTACTGGGATATGGTGGGGGTAACAGTATGTTCTAAAGGTACAGTAAAGCACTTGACAGGCCAGTTCCTAGAATTTAAGATAAGGCCTGCACTAGAACAGTACTGGGACATCATTGAGAAACCCTCTGACAGGAAGCTGTACTTCCAGCTGAGGGTTGGTACCCTACCTGTTGGGACATTTACCAGCAAATGGACAGATTTTACCGAGAATGTATGTCCAGGGTGCCAAGATAGAGAAGAAACGGTCAGTCATCCGTTGTTTTTTTGCCCACTGTATAAGAAACCTCGTACTATGTGGGTTATACCTATTTGCAAGCTACTAGGTTTTAGAAGGTATGAAGAGGCATTGAGAGTCCTTACGCCGGATCCAACGCTACCAATAGCAATTGCAATGGCCAAGTTTTAGGATGGGCTTGGTCTATCCGATCCAGGGTGCTTCTCTGGGCCCATTGAATTGATTGATCTTTAGTTTCAATGTTACCCTGTATTACATGTTATGAAATGATTGGGGCTTAATGTGATTGTATGGAATTATATTTAAAAAATATATAATAATAATAACTTTAGATTCATCTGATTCAGCCGTTTTCCAATGTTTAATATCTTCTTAAAATGTTTTTAGATTCAAAATATTTATATATCTTAAATTGTATGTTGTAATGTATGTGTTGTGTTTTTATGACAGATCTGTCGAATAAAGCTATTTTTGAATTTGAATTGTGTATTTTTCTTGGTATCGTATTCCTTTTGGAGGAGTGTGCACTGCCAGTAGTTTTAAAAGCACGTTTATGGCGGGCATGCCTGACTGCAAACGCAAGAGGCACAAAAGTGGATGCACCGAAGGATAAACACACGGACACCCATGTTTGTCTTTTTTTTTAATAAAAAGAGCGCCCGAAGATGTAGAGTTTTTGCAAATGAATAAAGTAGTTTTCTAAAGGTCAGCACTTGTAACTACGACAACACAGCGCGGACTGCAAGCACAGCTGTGCAGATCAATTAAATTTTAATTCTAATGGTTTGTGTAGTGGTGCGCACTGCGGCAGTGAGAAGGCACTGTGCTGAGGCACTTTTTATAGCATCTGGTACAGGTACTCCCTGTAGCGACACTACATTTAGCAGTTGCAGCTTCTCGTTAGCTGTTTCAGGAAAGTTCCTTTTGAACAAGGATTACAATTTTTATTCTAGCCTGGGTGATTTTATCTGGATGAAGGGTAAGCAAGTGTTAGTGAGGTGTCGTTGTGAGCAGAAGGCCTCACAGCTCTTGAAGCACCGCTATTTGAAACTGGAATGCACCGACGAGTGAGTGGAGCATGCCGTGGGATGGACACACTCTGTATCCTGTGCATCTGTCCTGTCAGCGTAGCAACTATTGGTGCCAAGACTGCCTCGCCGTCCACAGCACAGGAGCAGTTTATGACTCAGTGAGTGTTGCCTCCTTTCTGTGGTCTGGCAGCGGGGACATTGAGCGGGGAGCTGCCCCCCCTGCCTGCTGCAGTGCTACCCTTCTGCTGCTGGTCACAGGCTATGGCACATGACCCGTTCTCCTTCCCAGTACGCTGCACCACCCATGCCCTTGGCGCTGTGTGACAGTGGGCATCCTCCAGCCACATGGCAGCCCCGCTGCCTCGTTCACATATAAGTGCCTAATTTTACTCACTGTAAGCAGTGGAACCTCTGTTCCCCCTCTGCCTCGGGTCACATATTAGTGCCTAGTTTTACTCCCCCTCAGCAGTGTTACTGTGGCTCCCTCGCTCCAGCCCTCTCCTCTGCTCCGGTGACTAATCCACAGCATCGGAGCCCAAAGTATGGCCAGCACCGCCCCCAGGAGCGGTGCTACAGTGGCAGCGATGGATGAGGCCTGGATGACGGACGCCGCCAACAGCCAATGGTTGCCTCCAAACGGCCCCTCTCATCAATGGCAGGCCTGGATTGTGGGATCTCCCTGCCCAATAAAGTCATCATTATTGTCAGAAACAGTGGATCCTGTGGAATAATAAAATCATGTGTTGATATTGAGATGCACAATCGCAATGGAAGGGTTAGAATGATATCAAAAGGCGAAGAAACCACATACACCTTTGGTTCAGTTTGACACGTTTCGTATTTTATATTTTTCAAACAAAATTCTAACTACAATGTGAGTATATGTAAATAAGTGGTTCCAAAAGTGATTGCAAAAGTGATTGGTACCACATACATCAACACGCAATCATATGGAGGATCACGTTGTGAATTATAACAAAAAGCATATGGGAGGAAAGTTTCCTGTCATAGTTGATGTGCTTTGCTTAATTTTGTAACATATTTAAAGCGTGTAACTTACAACTGACAAAATTGTATGTAGAAGTTTTCCGAGATTGGTCGCAGACATAATTACACAGTTTCTGTAACTAATAAGAATTTCATGTGCCTTTTAAAAAAAAAATTGAAAAAAAAGAGAAGTTAAAACAGAGACTAATACTCCGTGATTCTTTCGGTATGAATGGCATTATGTGATGGCATTTATTTATTGCGATTTTATGTAGCGCGAGCATTACCCAAAGATGTCAGAGCACTTTACGAAAGAGCCACTTGCGTTACACAAGGACTTTGGATTACATGAGTTACATAAGAGAAACAAACAGGAAAAATTGCAAATGTACAAGTTGTAAAATCACTCAAGGAAGAGATATAAACAGAAACAAATTACAAATGTACAAGTTGTAAAGTCACTCAAGGAAGAGAAACAACCGGATAAACTCTAAAATCACATAGAAATGGTAGTAACTACAAAGGTCTAATACATATACTAGTGATTAGAGTTCTATATATACAAATAGTAAATGCACTCAGGATTACATGTTAACAGTGTTTAGGCTTATACAAGTATATATTACATATTTACATATATATATATATATATATATATATATATATATATATATATATATATATATATATATATATATATATATATATATATATATATATATATATTCATGAGTTACAAAAGCATGGCTCAGGCATAGGGAAAAGGCAGGTAAGGGGCGAGAAGTTAAGGGGAGAGGGGAAAGGAATAGGAGAGGTAAAAAGAGAGTGAGGGAGAGAAGAGGTAGGGGAGGGGATGATGAGTGATGGAATCAGGGGCATCAGCATTATTCACAAATGATGAGAAGATAGACGATCGAAAGGTTGCTCAGCTAGAGACCGGCGGGACCGGAGGTTGCATATTCTTCCCTGAGGCGGAAGCCGGGGGTTCTCCACACTATCCCTGCATTATCGTATGTATTTGACACTTGCTGGTAAAATCTGTTTTTAAGAACTGTAAATATTTTAAACATTTGTTTTATTTACCTAGCATATTGGATTCTCGCGTGCGAGATTTACGTCGCATAGAGGCTCCCCGTACTCGATCTCCCTTTCACGGCGCAGCCGATTAAGGTGCTGACGCCGTGACTCTGACGATTACAGCCGCCATCTTACTGGGAGGAAAGGGTTGCGGTCCAGCTGCTGGACGCCTCCCGCCGTCCTAGGATACTTAAGGGGCTAATTTACTAACGCGCCAACTTTTGCATATTCTCCCCTGAGGCGGAAGCCGGGGGTTCTCCACCCTATCCCTGCATTATTGTATGTATTTGACACTCGCTGGTAAAATCTGTTTTTAAGAACTGTAAATATTTTAAATATTCGTTTTATTTACCTAGCATATTGGATTCTCGCGTGCGAGATTTACGTCGCATAGAGGCTTCCCGTACTCGATCTCCCTTTCACGGCGCAGCCGATTAAGGTGCTGACGCCGTGACTCTGACGATTACAGCAGCCATCTTACTGGGAGGAAAGGGTTGCGGTCCAGCTGCTGGATGCCCCCCGCCCTCCTCCACCTCATATAAAAGGACTATGCCTTACCGTCCGCGCAGCGGGCTGGCGCAGCGGGCGCACCAGCAGCGCGCCAAAGGCATGCCCGTCTGCGCCTGTCCGCGCCTTGACCAGGCCCAGGGCGGGAACCCCTGGTTCAGACAGTAATATCCCTACCATTCAATATACGAACATCATGTTGTATAAATTGCGCTCACCACATGCAAGCAACTGCTTTAGGTTCGACCCGGCTCTTGGCCCAGTACCTCCCTCGTATTCCTGTTCCCACTGTAAGGCCATCATCCCTCTGGTTATTAAAACATCCACTTCTAGGAACAAGAAAAGCCCAAAGAGCACCTCGATCGCACTTACCAATGTCCGCTCACTCGGAAAACATAGACAAGATATAGCAGACCTGGTAAAGGACAGGAATATAGATGTATTGTTCATGACCGAGACGTGGATGGACAGCATATCAGAGCCAGACCTAATTGTCTCGGTCCCCAGTGGCTTTAAGGTTTATATACAAGACGGACAGCGCAAAAAAGGAGGCGGGCTAGCCATTATTGCCCGTGTCACTTACACCGTCAGGACTTCCCCGATTCCCTCATCCACCTGTGAAGCCATGCAATTTGCCATTAAACTTTCCCCCTCTGATAATTTCAGAGTAATAATCTTATATAGACCACCTGGAGCACGGTCAGGATTCCTCTTAGATATTAGTACCATCTTAGAACCCTTAGCAATTGAAAAGTCCCTAATGGTATTGGGTGACTTTTATTTCCATTTAGAGAAATTAGAAGACAGGGACACCTTCTCCCTTCTTTCAGGCATGAACACCCTAGGGCTTCCTCAACTGGTCAACTCCCCCACGCACGACAGCGGTCATATCTTCGACAGCATTTTTTCTAACCTTGAGGGTTTTCACATAACTGAAAGCCTTCCACTCACATGGTCGGACCATCATGCAATCCTGGGCACAATTAACACCAATGAGGCCCCTACTGCCAACACACCCACTTCCAGTCGTGAACCTTTTAAGGCTTGGAAAGATATAGATAGCTCTATTTTAAAATCTCGTCTCACCAATTCTCAGCCTATATTATCCACTGATCCCAATACAGCCACCAAGCAATTTCAGGAATGGCTGGGTCTCGCCACTAATTCACTTGTACCCCTTAAACATGAAACCAGAAACAGATCGATCCCCTCTGCTCCTTGGTTTACCGAAGATCTTAGGGACCAGAAACAACTTTGTAGGAATAGGGAGAGGCATTGGCGGAAGTCGTACAATGAAGAAAGCAAAACCCGTTATAAGGAGATGCTTGTCAAATATAAAGTTATGATCGCCGATGCCAAGAGGAAGCACTTTAGCGAACGGATAGAGCTAGCCAAGAACTCTACAAAACAGCTCTACGATACCACCAAGCAGTTAGCTGGATATTCCCCCGACTTAAACCCTCCTCCCTCTCAATCCCTCTGCATTGCATTGGGAGCCTTTTTCTTTACCAAGGGTAATGATATCTACACAGCTTTCTCTGCTAATATTAATAACCCCCTAACAACCATTAACCCCTCACCCCTGTTTATTTATTTATACAGTTTAAAGACATTACAGAGGCGCAAACAACGGATATCATCTCTTCGATTAAAACTGATTCAGCCTTAGATCCATGCCCTTTTCAAATTCTTCCTCCAGTTATGGATACCTTGATACCGGCCATCACTCAAATCTGTAATGGCATGTTCGGATCTGGGATCTATCCGAAATCCTAAAAAAAACCCTCCTTAAACCACTCCTAAAAAAGCCACTTCTTGACAAGGATGACCTGAAAAATTATCGACCAATAGCCAGCCTTCCATTCTTGGCAAAAGCTGCAGAAAAAGCGATGAATTCACAGTTATCGGAATTCATTGAGGAACATCACTTACTGGATGATACCCAATTCAGGTTCCGTGAGTTCCATGGCACCAAAACCGCCTTGATCAAAGCTGCGGATGACATCAGAGTCATCCGAGATCAAGGAGGAACAGCAGTACTGGTGCTACTAGATTTATCTTCAGCTTTCGACACGGTCGACCATTCGATCTTGGTCGATCGTTTTGAAAAAATGGGCTTCCAACAAGCAGCCAAAGATCTACTGGCCTCCTTTCTGTCAGGCAGAACTCAGGCTGTCACTCTTACCTCTTACCCTTACCTCATATGCAGATGATACACAGTTAGTCCTGGCCATCAAACACAACGGCCTAAAGATGGCCGAGAGTTTCAAAGAAGGTATGTTGGCAATTGGGGACTGGACGGCCTCCAATTGTTTAAAACTCAATTCAGATAAGACGGAGGTTGACATATTTGGACAACTCACACCAAGCTGGTCCCCCGCTTGGTGGCCTGTGTCTTTCGGAACCCTGCCTAAACCCGCTTCTAAGGTAAGGAATTTGGGAGTTGTTTTTGACGATCAACTCAACTTCGTCGCCCATGCCAACCAAGTAGCATCCTCGGCCTTTCATAAACTGCGCTTAATAAGGAAAATCATTCCCCTCCTCCCTGAAAGTGCTGGGAAAATCTGGTAACTTCTCTAGTGCTGTCCACTTTGGACTATTGTAATGGTCTTTTTGCTAATGCTCAGATCAGGGTATTTAACAAAATGCAGACAATACAAAATGCGGCAGCAAGACTTCTCACCAGAAGTCCCAAACATAAGTCCGCCACCGACACGATCAGAAAACTTCATTGGCTCCCAATCAGAAGCCGGGTCAAGTTCAAAACTCTCTGCATTGTATACAAGGCACTGCATAAACAAGGACCTCAGTTCCTCAAGGACCAGCTGATCCTCTACCATCTCCCTAGGGTACTGTGATCCACTACTCTCAACGACGTAGTGGTGCCTCGTACCAAGACTGTCTCTTGGGGAGACTGTTGGTTCCTGGTTTCGGTCCCAAAACTGTGGAATACCCTACCTCAGTCAATTCGGACCAGCTCCTCTCTCTGGTCCTTCCGGAAACAGCTAAAAACCTGTCTGTTCAATCAGTAATATCTCAGATCATACATAGGCAGTGAAGAATCTGTTGCAGATGTTGCAGCGCCGAGACGCCCACGGGCATTTGTTCGCGCTTTACCAAATTTCATAAATAAATACAGACCAAGATCGCTAAAATGGTGGATAGGACAAGAATGTCATTAGGAGATGGTCCCAAAATGGTGGTGGTGCATATGTTTCCTAGTCCAAAAGTGTACACTCTACGTACACCTCCTGCCTCTACACACTTTACATACATCTCCTGCTTCTCTACATTCCACGTACACATTTTCCCTCTGTACATTCCACATACAGCTCCTGCCTCTATACATTTTATGTACACCTCCTGCCTCTGCACATTCTACGTACACATCCTGTCTCTGTACATTCCATGTACACCTCTTGGCTCTGTACATATTACATAAACTTCCTGCCCCTTTACATTCTATGTACACCTCCTGCCTCTGCAAATTCTACATACACCTTCTGTCTCTGTACCTTCTATGTATACCTCCTTCCTCTGTACATTCTACGTACACCTCCTGGCTCTGTACCTTCTAAGTACACCTCCTGCCTTAGTACATTTTTCGTACACCTTCTGCCTCTGTACATTCTACAGACCCCTCCTGCTTCTACACATTTCTATGTACATCTACTGCCTCCGTACATTCTACAGACCCCTCCTGCTTCTACACATTTCTACGTACATCTACTGCCTCTGTACATGCTCTATGTACACATCCTATCTGTGTACGCTCTACCTACACCTCCTGCCTCCATAGGCTCTATGTCCACCTCCTCCCTCTTCCCTCGCTGTGCATACTCCCCCTCTTCCCTCAATGCACACTCCTCCCTCATTCCTCTCTGGGCACACTCCTCCATCTTCATTCTGTGCACACTCCTCCCTCTTCTCTCTGTGCACACTCCTACCTCTTCCTTCTGTGCACACTTCTGCCTCTTTCCTCTCAGCGCACACTCCTCCCTTTCATTCGGTGCACACTCCTCCATCTTCATTCTGTGCACACTCCTCCCTCTTCTCTCTGTGCACACTTCTACCTCTTCCTTCTGTGCACAATTCTCCCTCTTCCCTCTGTGCACACTACTCCCTTTTCCCCTGTGAACACTCCTGCCTCTTCCTCTGTGCATGCTCCTCCCACTTCCATCTGTGCACACTCCTCTTTCTCTCTGTTCACATCTCCCCTCTTTGTGCACACTCCTGCCTCTTCTTCTGTGCACTCCCCTGCCTCTTCCTCTGCACACACTCCTGCCTCTTCCCTCTGTGAAAACACTCCTCTCTCTTCCCCCTGTGTGCACTCATCCCTCTTCCCTCTGTGCACACTCCTCCCTCTTCCTCTGTACACACTCCTGCCTCTGAGTACACTCCTACCACTTCCCTCTATGCACACTCATCTCTCTTCCTCCGTGCACACTCCTCATTTTTCCCTCTGTGCACATGCCTGCGCTTCCCTCTGTTTACACCCCTCCCTCTTCCATTTATGCACACTCCTCCCTGTGCCCTCGATACTCCTCCCTCTTTACTCTGTGCACCCTCCCGCATCTGCGCTCTGTACACACTCCTCCCTCTGCCCTCTGTACACACCCCTTCCCCTGCCCTCTTTCTCTGTGCACCATCCTCCCTCTGTGCACACTCCTCCCTCTTCCTCTGTGTGCACTTCTGCCTCTTCCTCTGTGAACACTGCTCCCTCTTCCCTCTGTGCACACTCCTCCCTCTGCTCTGAGCAGACTCCTCCCTCTTCCTCTGTGCACACTCCTACCTCTGATCTCTGTGCACCTCTCCCCTCTGTGCACACTTCTCCCTCTCCCATCTGTGCACAATCCTCCCTCTGCTCTGTGCACACTCCTTCCTCTGCCCTCTGTGCACACTCCTCCCTCTTCCCCTGTGCACACTACTCCCGCTGCTCTCTTTGCACTTCTGCCCTTTATCCACACTTCTCATTCTGTGCACACTTCTACCTCTCCATGCACACTTCTCCCTCTCTGTATACTTCTCCCTCTTCCTTCTGTGCACACTCCTTCCTCTGCTCTCTGTGCATACTCCTCCCTCTGCCCTCTGTACACACTCCTCCCTTTGCTCTGTGCACACTCCTCCCTCGGCCCTCTCTGTGAACACTCGTCCCTCTCCCCTCTGTGCACATTCATGACTCCTCCCTCTGTGCAAACTCATGCCTCTGCCCTCTCTGTGCAAACTCCTCTCTCTTCTGTATGTGCACACTCCTCTCTCTTGCGGCTGGCATTTAATTATGTGTTTTCTGGATTACATTTTCTGGAACCACCTCCTTTCTGTACTGGATACCTAAATTCAGCACTGGGACATTTCCTGCAAACAGGTAAGAAAATGCTTTTTGGTTATTTTTGCGATTTTTAAAGAATATTTTTAGCTTTCAAAACTCCACATTTAAAAACTTTTTGGAAGAAATTTGTCAATGTTATCCTATGAAGGAAAAACAGGATATCGGTTCACAGGTAAGTTATCAACTGTGGGAGTTGAGGATCTGGGGTTAGACTCAGAGATCCCCCAGGGTCAGTGATGCACTCTTGTTACAACCTCAGCGTCACTAGGGCAGCCGGGTGCAGAGTGCTGAGGCCCAATGTTATCCAAAGGCGTATAGGGGGCTTCAGGTTGATGGCTGCAAGCAAGCAGACCACAGGGTTGTGCAAGCAAAGCTCCTACGGTTTAGGTCAGGGCAAATGGGGAAAAAAGTAGCGAAAAGTTGCTTCCTCAGTGGCACTGGGTAGGCCTGGGCGGTAAATTCCATTCCGCTTGCGGAATTTGCGGAATTTGGGTAATTTCGCGTTCCGCGGTGAACGCCAAATTGCCAAAAATTCTGCGTTCTGCGACTTCATGAAATATTTTGCTTGTTCCCGCTCTCAAAATGCGTGTTCGCAAGATATTTCTCCTCGAGCACGCAAACAGCAATTGCGAAAAGGAAAAAAGCATCGCAACAAGCAATCCCGCGTGTTCGCGGAATTTCTGCGTGTTCGTGGAGATTTTTTATCGTTTCACAGAGATTTTCGTAACGCGATTACGCAAATTCCGCCCACCCCTAGCACTGGGGCGGCTGGGTGCAGAGTAGTGTTTCAACGTTGGGCGCCCTGTTGTTTTCTATGGAGAACCTCTGGTTTACAAAAGCACTGCAGGCAGGGAGACGACAGGCTTCTGGGTGCGACCACTACTTTGAGAGGTAAGTTGAGAAGTTAAGGGTTGGTTAGGCACCATTGGTCCGGGTACACAAGGCTGTGGGGCATTGGCTGCAGGGGTGCCTTTTGGGATCGGATCTTATTACCAGCTCCTGGTTGCCGTTAGGGGGGCTGTCTGGATTTAGCCTGCAGGTGTTGGCTGGAGGCTTGAGGCAGGTCAGGGGTCACTGAATCTCGGGTCAGGATCACCGGGGCGACCTCCTCATGATGTTTTTCCACTCATGATCAGGCCGAGTTTGGCGGGGACAGAGTGGGTTGGATTCTTGGTCTCCAGCTGCTGCCAGTGGTTACAGTTTGAACAAATCCGGTGTTCAAGGGGGTGCACAGTTTAAATATCCACAAATTAACACAGTAATATTGAGTTGGAAATATCGAAGGTATATCGAGGTCAAGAATATTGTTGGACACAATATCGACCCTAAGGTAAGTAATATCGAATGTTATTATATCGATGTAAGTAATAGCGCAGTTAGTAATTTCGATTTCAAATATATCGATGTTAATAATCTGGATTTTACTAATATTGATATTTGTATTATTGTTATGTATTTTATTATGTATTTAACCCCTTTGAAGCGTCGAACCTTCAGCGCCCAGTGCTGAACGTTCGAATAACGGGTGCGGTCCCGTCGGCCAACGGTCGTGCCCAGCACTGGCAAGGTAGGAATATGTGATGAAATTCCGCATGTAATCATCCCGCATACCACTACTCCGCAATTTTAATTCCGCAAATACCTTTACTCTGCAATATTTTATAACTAAACAAACATCACGAAAAAAAGGTTTCCTAAAGTGAAAAGTGGTTTTATAACGCATGTTTTAAAGTCGACTACTTTTTCTACGGAAAGTAATATGATATTTGTTTATTTTATAAGAATACACAATAGTCTAAGACTGATGTTTTTTTAATTAAATTATGTTTTAGATATACAATTAATTATATGAAAAGTTCTTGAGTACTGGGACGGGATAGTGGCAAAAATAGGGGTTTTGGGTGGGGAAGTAATTTAAATTAATACTCGAGTACTGTGACGGGATAGTGGTAAAAATAGGGGTTTTGGGTGGGGAAGTAATTTGAATTAATACTCGAGTACTGGGAGGGGATAGTGAGAAAAAATAGGGGTTTTGGGTGGGGAAGTAATTTAAATTAATACTCGAGTACTGGGACGGGATAGTGGCAAAAATAGGGGTTTTGGGTGGGGAAGTAATTTAAATTAATACTCAAGTACTGGGACGGGATAGTGAGAAAAAATAGGGGTTTTGGGTGGGGGAGTAATTTAAATTAATACTCGAGTACTGGGACGGGATAGTGAGAAAAAATAGGGGTTTTGGGTGGGGAAGTAATTTAAATTAATACTCGAGTACTGGGACGGGATAGTGGCAAAAATAGGGGTTTTGGGTGGGGAAGTAATTTAAATTAATACTCAAGTACTGGGACGGGATAGTGAGAAAAAATAGGGGTTTTGGGTGGGGAAGTAATTTAAATTAATACTCGAGTACTGGGACGGGATAGTGAGAAAAAATAGGGGTTTTGGGTGGGGAAGTAATACTCGAGTACTGGGACGGGATAGTGGCAAAAATAGGGGTTTTGGGTAGGAAAGTAATTTAAATTAATACTTGAGTACTGGGACGGGATAGTGGCAAAAATAGGGGTTTTGGATGGGGAAGTAATTTAAATTAATACTCGAGTACTGGGACGGGATAGTGGCAAAAATAGGGGTTTTGGGTGGGGAAGTAATTTAAATTAATACTCAAGTACTGGGACGGGATAGTGAGAAAAAATAGGGGTTTTGGGTGGGGAAGTAATTTAAATTAATACTCCAGTACTGGGACGGGATAGTGGCAAAAATAGGGGTTTTGGGTGGGGAAGTAATTTAAATTAATACGCAAATACTGGGACGGGATAGTGAGAAAAAATAGGGGTTTTGGGTGAGGAAGTAATTTAAATTAATACTCGAGTACTGGGACGGGATAGTGGCAAAAATAGGGGTTTTGGGTGGGAAAGTAATTTAAATTAATACTCGAGTACTGGGACGGGATAGTGGCAAAAATAGGGGTTTTGTGTGGGGAAGTAATTTAAAATATTATTTTATAATCGTGATTTTTTTCTGTGTATAATATCGATTTTTTTTTATCTCGGGTTAAAAACAGTTAATGATACACACTGCCATTTAAAACAAAGTCTTTGAAAACGGATGTCAGACTGTGCACTATAATTTGAAGTGCAAGACAATTCGTCATGAAACGAGAAAGGTAGTCCTTTCACTATGTCTATTTAACTTGATGACATATTAAGATTACAAAATGGCGACTTCACACGGATCAGAAATATATAATTAATTACGTTACATTAAACTGTCAAATAAAATATAAGTTTAGTCATAAAAAGAATATTGAAATAAAGCGGTACATGAAACAACTTTTATATTTAAAAACAGTACAATCAGGAACATCATATAAATTTTGTTGTCAACCATTTTGAGTTCATTTCACACGAACTTCCGATGTGACAAGACGTAGTCTCCAGTCCGGAGTTGAAAGTGAAAAGAGAGTACAGCGACAGTGCCATCTAGTGACATAAATAAGTACATATTTACACAATATTTAACTTAGTCATAACATCGTACTTGACTTGAAACGAAAAATAAAGAATATCATGTACATTTTCATTACTGGTCACTAAAAGGAAGGAATTGACTATTTAATTGTAGAATTCAATGAAGAAATGAATAAGTACATTTTTGAAGAATAAATACTTTTAAATGAATGAAAACATGTATTTTTAAAATGTCTTCAAATTTTGTATTGACAGAATCGATTTTGACAGCTAAAAAAGAAATCTTACATCTGTTTCGAATAAATCGAGCTGAGGTAATTATTTTTGAAAATAAATCATTAATGTTTTAATTTAAAAAAGCTTGCATATTTTATAATTTAAAACAAAATAGTGTGTGTTTTAATATAGTAAGGATAAGTTATGAGGGAAAAGTTTAGGTTAGTGTAGATGTGCCTGAACGGTAAACTAACTGAAAAAAGAACCTTCAGTAAGGAAAGTATCGTTCAATGTAAAGGTGCTATCTAACTAATCAAAGTCTAGAGGGTGCCTTCAGTAGGGAAAGTGTTGTTCAGAGTGGCGGTGCCAGCTAATTTTTCTAAATCCAGAGGGTACCTTCAGTGGGGAAAGTGTTGGTTAGAGTAGCGGTGTCAGGTAATTATTCTAACACCAGAGGGTGCCTTCAGTGGGGAAAGTGTTGGTTAATGTAAAGGTGCCAGATGATTATTCAAAGTCCAGAGGATGCCAAGTGTTGGTAAGAGTAGTGGTGCCAGATATTTATTTTAAAAACAGAGGATGTGTTCAGTAGGGAATGTGATAGTTAATGTAAGGGTTTCACCTAACTATTGAAAGTCCAGAGGGTGCTTTCAGTGGGGAAAGTATAGTAAGTGTAGCAGTGCCAGCTAATTATTCTAAATGCAGAGAATGTCTTTAGTGGGGAAAGTGTTGGTTAATGTAAGGGTGCCATCTAAGTATTGAAAGTCCAGAGGGTACCTTCAGGGGGAAAGTGTTGGTAAGAGTAGTGGTTCCAGATAATTATTCTAAATGCAGAGGATGCCTTCATTATGGAAAGTGTTGGTTAATGTTACGGTGACACCTAACTATTCAAAGTCCAGAGGGTACCTTTAGTGGGGAAAGTGTTGGTAAGAGTAGCAGTGACAACTAATTATTCTAAATACAGAGGGTACGTTTAGTAGGAAAGTGTTGGTTAATGTAGGGGTGTCACATGATTATTCAAAGTCCAGAGGATGTTTTCAGTGGGAAAAGTGTTGGTTAATGTAAGGGTGCAACTTAATTATTCAAAGTCCAGAGGATGCTTTCAGTGGGTAAAGTGTTGGTAAAAGTAGTTGTGCCAGATAATTATTCTAAATGCAGAGAATGTCTTCGGTAGGGAAAGTGTTGGTTAATGTAAGGGTGCCATCTAACTAGTGAAAGTCCAGAGAGTGGCTTAAGTGGAGAAAGTGTTGGTAAGAGTAGTGATGCTAGATAATTATTGTTAAAGCAGAGGATGTGTTCAGTAGGGAATGTGATAGTTAATATAAGGGTATCACCTAACTAATGTAAGTCCAGAGGGTGCCTTCAGTGGGGAAAGTGTTGTTCAGAGAAGACGTGGCAGCTAACTAATCTAACACCAGAAGGTGCATTTAGTAGAGAAAATATAGGTCAGTGAAGAGGAAAAAAAAGTAAAGTGACTCATGAGTTTGTGCTAAATAGGGATAGTGAAGGTCAGTGTAGCAGAGCAATAAATTCCTAAGAATGTAAAAACAATGTATTTTTTCCGTTTGATTTCAGACATCCACATAAAGTGCCTTGAGATATTGAAAAAACTGAAATTAAAGAGCAAAATCCAAACAACCTGGTGACAAGCATCAGAACTAATATCAAAGAAAAGAGAACATTTCTGAGGTGAGAAATATGCATAAAAGAAGTACATATTCATTTAAAAAGTTTTATAACAGATTAAATTTCACTTCCAATTTTGAATCAATATTGATATCATTAGAAATACAAGATAAGTATTAGAAACCTAGAGAGTTTAAAAGTAGGGAAACATAGAGAAGTTTAAAAGAAGGGAAAGTGTTGGTCAGTGTGGTGGTGTCAGATAACTTTTGTAAGTCCAGAAGGTACCTTCAGTAGAGTAAGTGTTGGTCAGTGTTGCGGAGTTAGGTAACTATTCTAAGTCAAGAGGGTGCCTTCAGTAAGGTAAGTGTTGGTCAGTGTAGGGATGCCATCTAATTATTCTAACACCAGAGGGTGCCTTCAGTGGGGAAAGTGTTGGTCAGTGTAGGGGTGCCAGCTAACTATTCTAACTCCAGAGGGTGCGTTCAGTGGGGAAGGTGTTGGTCAGTGTAGGGGAGTTAGGTAACTATTCTAAGTCAAGAGGGTGCCTTCAGTAAGGTAAGTGTTGGTCAGTGTAGGGATGCCATCTAATTATTCTAACACCAGAGGGTGCCTTCAGTGGGGAAAGTGTTGGTCAGTGTAGGGGTGCCAGCTAACTATTCTAAGTCCAGAGGGTGCCTTCATGGGGAAAGTGTTGGTCAGTGTAGGGGTGCCAATTGACTATTCTAAGTCCAGAGGGTGCCTTCAGTGGGGAAAGTGTTGGTCAGTGTAGGGGTGCCAGCTAACTATTCTAACTCCAGAGGGTGCGTTCAGTAGAGAAAATATAGGTCAGTGTACAGGAAAAAAAAGTAAAGTGACTCATGAGTTTGTGCTTAATAGGGATAGTGAAGGTCAGTGTAGCAGAGCAATAAATTCCTAAGAATGTAAAAACAATGTATTTTTTCCGTTTGATTTCAGACATCCACATAAAGTGCCTTGAGATATTGAGAAAACTGAAATTAAAGAGCAAAATCCAAACAACCTGGTGACAAGCATCAGAACTAATATCAAAGAAAAGAGAACATTTCTGAGGTGAGAAATATGCATAAAAGAAGTACATATTCATTTAAAAAGTTTTATAACAGATTAAATTTCACTTCCAATTTTGAATCAATATTGATATCATTAGAAATACAAGATAAGTATAAAAGAAGGGAAAGTGTTAGTCAGTGTGGTGGTGTCAGATAACTTTTATAAGTCCAGAAGGTGCCTTCAGAAGAGTAAGTGTTGGTCAGTGTTACGGAGTTAGGTAACTATTCTAAGTCAAGAGGGTGCCTTCAGTAAGGTAAGTGTTGGTCAGTGTAGGGATGCCAGCTAATTATTCTAACTCCAGAGGGTGCCTTCAGTGGGGAAAGTGTTGGTCAGTGTAGGGGTGCCAGCTAACTATTCTAACTCCAGAGGTTGCGTTCAGTGGGGAAAGTGTTGGTCAGTGTAGGGGTGCCAATTGACTATTCTAAGTCCAGAGGGTGCCTTCAGTGGGGAAAGTGTTGGTCAGTGTAGGGGTGCCAGTTGACTATTCTAAGTCAAGAGGGTGCATTCAGTAGTGAAAATATAGGTCAGTGTAGAGGAAAAAAAGTAAAGTGACTCATGAGTTTGTGCGTAATAGGGATAGTGAAGGTCAGTGTAGTAAGGAACAAATTTGTAAGAATGTAAAAATAATGTTTTTTTCCCGTTTGATTTCAGACATCCACATAAAGTGCCTTGAGATATTGTAACAACTAAATTAAAGAGCACAATCCAAACAACCTGGTGACAAGTATCAGAACTAATTCCAAAGAAAAGAGAACATTTCTGAGGTGAGAAATATGCATAAAAGAAGTACATATTCATTAAAAAAGTTTTATAACAGATTAAAATTCACTTCCAATTTTGAGACAATATTGATATCATTAGAAATACTAGATAAGTATTAGAAACCTAGAGAGTTTAAAAGTAGGGAAACATAGAGAAGTTTAAAAGAAGGAAAAGTGTTGGTCAGTGTAGGGGTGTCAGATAACTTTTGTAAGTCCAGAAGGTACCTTCAGTAGAGTAAGTGTTGGTCAGTGTTGCGGAGTTAGGTAACTATTCTAATACAAGAGGGTGCCTTCAGTAAGGTAAGTGTTGGTCAGTGTAGGGATGCCAGATAATTATTCTAACACCAGAGGGTGCCTTCAGAGGGGAACGTGTTGGTCAGTGTAGAGGAGCCAGCTAACTATTCTAACACCAGAGGGTGCCTTCAGTGGGGAAAGTGTTGGTCAGTGTCGGGGTGCCAGCTAACTATTCTAAGTCCAGAGGGTGCCTTCAGTGGGGAAAGTGTTGGTCAGTGTAGGGGTGCCAGCTAACTATTCTAACTCCAGAGGGTGCTTTCAGTGGGGAAAGTGTTGGTCAGTGTAGGGATGCCAGCTAACTATTCTAACTCCAGAGGGTGCCTTCAGTGGGGAAAGTGTTGGTCAGTGTAGGGGTGCCAGCTAACTATTCTAACTCCAGAGGGTGCTTTCAGTGGGGAAAGTGTTGGTCAGTGTAGGGATGCCAGCTAACTATTCTAACTCCAGAGGGTGCCTTCAGTGGGGAAAGTGTTGGTCAGTGTAGGGGTGCCAGTTGACTATTTTAAGTCTAGAGGGTGCATTCAGTAGTGAAAATATAGGTCAGTGTAGAGGAAAAAAAGTAAAGTGACTCATGAGTTTGTGCTTAATAGGGATAGTGAAGGTCAGTGTAGTAAAGAACAAATTTGTAAGAATGTGAAAACAATGTTTTTTTCCCGTTTGATTTCAGACATCCACATAAAGTGCCTTGAGATATTGTAACAACTAAATTAAAGAGCAAAATCCAAACAACATGGTGACAAGTTTCAGAACTAATTCCAAAGAAAAGAGAACATTTCTGAGGTGAGAAATATGCATAAAAGAAGTACATATTCATTAAAAAAGTTTTCTAACAGATTAAAATTCAATTCCAATTTTGAGACAATATTGATATCATTAGAAATACTAGATAAGTATTAGAAACCTAGAGATTTTAAAAGTTGGGAAACATAGAGAAGTTTAAAAGAAGAAAAAGTGTTGGTCATTGTAGGGGTGTCAGATAACTTTTGTAAGTCCAGAAGGTACCTTCAGTAGAGTAAGTGTTGGTCAGTGTTGCGGAGTTAGGTAACTATTCTAATTCAAGAGGGTGCCTTCAGTAAGGTAAGTGTTGGTCAGTGTAGGGATGCCTGCTAATTATTCTAACACCAGAGGGTGCCTTCAGAGGGGAAAGTGTTGGTCAGTGTAGAGGAGCCAGCTAACTATTCTAACACCAGAGGGTGCCTTCAGTGGGGAAAGTGTTGGTCAGTGTAGGGGTGCCAGCTAACTATTCTAAGTCCAGAGGGTGCCTTCAGTGGGGAAAGTGTTGGTCAGTGTAGGGGTGCCAGCTAACTATTCTAACTCCAGAGGGTGCCTTCAGTGGGGAAAGTGTTGGTCAGTGTAGGGGTGCCAGTTGTCTATTCTAAGTCCAGAGGGTGCCTTCAGTGGGGAAAGTGTTGGTCAGTGTAGGGATGCCAGCTAACTATTCTTACACCAGAGAGTGCCTTCAGTGGGGAAAGTGTTGGTCAGTGTAGGGGTGCCAGCTAACTATTGTAACTCCAGAGGGTGCTTTCAGTGGGGAAAGTGTTGGTCAGTGTAGGGATGCCAGCTAACTATTCTAACTACAGAGGGTGCCTTCAGTGGGGAAAGTGTTGGTCAGTGTAGGGGTGCCAGTTGACTATTCTAAGTCCAGAGGGTGCCTTCAGTGGGGAAGGTGTTGGTCAGTGTAGGGATGCCAGCTAACTATTGTAACTCCAGAGGGTGCTTTCAGTGGGGAAAGTGTTGGTTAGTGTAGGGATGCCAGCTAACTATTCTAACTCCAGAGGGTGCCTTCAGTGGGGAAAGTGTTGGTCAGTGTAGGGATGCCAGCTAACTATTGTAACTCCAGAGGGTGCCATCAGTGGGGAAAGTGTTGGTCAGTGTAGGGATACCAGCTAACTATTCTAACTCTTGAGGGTGCGTTCAGTGGGGAAAGTGTTGGTCAGTGTAGGGATGCCAGCTAACTATTCTTACACCAGAGGGTGCCTTCAGTGGGGAAAGTGTTGCTCAGTGTCGGGGTGCCAGCTAACTATTGTAACCAGAGGGTGCTTTCAGTGGGGAAAGTGTTGGTCAGTGTAGGGATGCCAGCTAACTATTCTAACTCCAGAGGGTGCCTTCAGTGGGGAAAGTGTTGGTCAGTGTAGGGGTGCCAGTTGACTATTCTAAGTCCAGAGGGTGCCTTCAGTGGGGAAAGTGTTGGTCAGTGTAGAGATGCCAGCTAACTATTGTAACTCTAGAGGGTGCTTTCAGTGGGGAAAGTGTTGGTTAGTGTAGGGATGCCAGCTAACTATTCTAACTCCAGAGGGTGCCTTCAGTGGGGAAAGTGTTGGTCAGTGTAGGGGTGCCAGCTAACTATTGTAACTCCAGAGGGTGCCTTCAGTGGGAAAAGTGTTGGTCAGTGTAGGGGTGCCAGTTGACTATTCTAAGTCTAGAGGGTGCCTTCAGTGGGGAAAGTGTTGGTCAGTGTAGGGATGCCAGCTAACTATTCTAACTCCAGAGGGTGCCTTCAGTGGGGAAAGTGTTGGTCAGTGTAGGGGTGCCAGTTGACTATTCTAAGTCCAGAGGGTGCCTTCAGTGGGGAAAGTGTTGGTCAGTGTAGGAGTGCCAGTTGACTATTCTAAGTCCAGAGAGAGCCTTCAGTGGGGAAAGTGTTGGTCAGTGTAGGGATGCCAGGTAACTATTGTAACTCCAGAGGGTGCCATCAGTGGGGAAAGTGTTGGTCAGTGTAGGGATACCAGCTAACTATTCTAACTCTTGAGGGTGCGTTCATTGGGGAAAGTGTTGGTCAGTGTAGGGATGCCAGCTAACTATTCTTACACCAGAGGGTGCCTTCAGTGGGGAAAGTGTTGGTCAGTGTAGGGGTGCCAGCTAACTATTGTAACTCCAGAGGGTGCTTTCAGTGGGGAAAGTGTTGATCAGTGTAGGGATGCCAGCTAACTATTCTAACTCCAGAGGGTGCCTTCAGTGGGGAAAGTGTTGGTCAGTGTAGGGGTGCCAGTTGACTATTCTAAGTCCAGAGGGTGCCTTCAGTGGGGAAAGTGTTGGTCAGTGTAGGGGTGCCAGCTAACTATTCTAACTCCAGAGGGTGCCTTCAGTAAGGTAAGTGTTGGTCAGTGTAGGGATGCCAGCTAATTATTCTAACTCCAGAGGGTGCCTTCAGTGGGGAAAGTGTTGGTCAGTGTAGGGGTGCCAGCTAACTATTCTAACTCCAGAGGTTGCGTTCAGTGGGGAAAGTGTTGGTCAGTGTAGGGGTGCCAATTGACTATTCTAAGTCCAGAGGGTGCCTTCAGTGGGGAAAGTGTTGGTCAGTGTAGGGGTACCAGTTGACTATTCTAAGTCAAGAGGGTGCATTCAGTAGTGAAAATATAGGTCAGTGTAGAGGAAAAAAAGTAAAGTGACTCATGAGTTTGTGCGTAATAGGGATAGTGAAGGTCAGTGTAGTAGGGAACAAATTTGTAAGAATGTAAAAATAATGTTTTTTTCCCGTTTGATTTCAGACATCCACATAAAGTGCCTTGAGATATTGTAACAACTAAATTAAAGAGCACAATCCAAACAACCTGGTGACAAGTATCAGAACTAATTCCAAAGAAAAGAGAACATTTCTGAGGTGAGAAATATGCATAAAAGAAGTACATATTAATTAAAAAAGTTTTATAACAGATTAAAATTCACTTCCAATTTTGAGACAATATTGATATCATTAGAAATACAAGATACGTATTAGAAACCTAGAGAGTTTAAAAGTAGGGAAACATAGAGAAGTTTAAAAGAAGGAAAAGTGTTGGTCAGTGTAGGGGTGTCAGATAACTTTTGTAAGTCCAGAAGGTACCTTCAGTAGAGTAAGTGTTGGTCAGTGTTGCGGAGTTAGGTAACTATTCTAATTCAAGAGGGTGCCTTCAGTAAGGTAAGTGTTGGTCAGTGTAGGGATGCCAGATAATTATTCTAACACCAGAGGGTGCCTTCAGAGGGGAACGTGTTGGTCAGTGTAGAGGAGCCAGCTAACTATTCTAACACCAGAGGGTGCCTTCAGTGGGGAAAGTGTTGGTCAGTGTAGGGGTGCCAGCTAACTATTCTAACTCCAGAGGGTGCTTTCAGTGGGGAAAGTGTTGGTCAGTGTAGGGATGCCAGCTAACTATTCTAACTCCAGAGGGTGCCTTCAGTGGGGAAAGTGTTGGTCAGTGTAGGGGTGCCAGCTAACTATTCTAACTCCAGAGGGTGCTTTCAGTGGGGAAAGTGTTGGTCAGTGTAGGGATGCCAGCTAACTATTCTAACTCCAGAGGGTGCCTTCAGTGGGGAAAGTGTTGGTCAGTGTAGGGGTGCCAGTTGACTATTCTAAGTCTAGAGGGTGCATTCAGTAGTGAAAATATAGGTCAGTGTAGAGGAAAAAAAGTAAAGTGACTCATGAGTTTGTGCTTAATAGGGATAGTGAAGGTCAGTGTAGTAAAGAACAAATTTGTAAGAATGTGAAAACAATGTTTTTTTCCCGTTTGATTTCAGACATCCACATAAAGTGCCTTGAGATATTGTAACAACTAAATTAAAGAGCAAAATCCAAACAACCTGGTGACAAGTTTCAGAACTAATTCCAAAGAAAAGAGAACATTTCTGAGGTGAGAAATATGCATAAAAGAAGTACATATTCATTAAAAAAGTTTTCTAACAGAATAAAATTCACTTCCAATTTTGAGGATATCATTAGAAATACTAGATAAGTATTAGAAACCTAGAGATTTTAAAAGTTGGGAAACATAGAGAAGTTTAAAAGAAGAAAAAGTGTTGGTCAGTGTAGGGGTGTCAGATAACTTTTGTAAGTCCAGAAGGTACCTTCAGTAGAGTAAGTGTTGGTCAGTGTTGCGGAGTTAGGTAACTATTCTAATTCAAGAGGGTGCCTTCAGTAAGGTAAGTGTTGGTCAGTGTAGGGATGCCTGCTAACTATTCTAACACCAGAGGGTGCCTTCAGTGGGGAAAGTGTTGGTCAGTGTAGGGGTGCCAGTTGTCTATTCTAAGTCCAGAGGGTGCCTTCAGTGGGGAAAGTGTTGGTCAGTGTAGGGATGCCAGCTAATTATTCTTACACCAGAGAGTGCTTTCAGTGGGGAAAGTGTTGGTCAGTGTAGGGGTGCCAGCTAACTATTGTAACTCCAGAGGGTGCTTTCAGTGGGGAAAGTGTTGGTCAGTGTAGGGATGCCAGCTAACTATTCTAACTACAGAGGGTGCCTTCAGTGGGGAAAGTGTTGGTCAGTGTAGGGGTGCCAGTTGACTATTCTAAGTCCAGAGGGTGCCTTCAGTGGGGAAAGTGTTGGTCAGTGTAGGGGTGCCAGTTGACTATTCTAAGTCCAGAGGGTGCCTTCAGTGGGGAAGGTGTTGGTCAGTGTAGGGATGCCAGCTAACTATTGTAACTCCAGAGGGTGCTTTCAGTGGGGAAAGTGTTGGTTAGTGTAGGGATGCCAGCTAACTATTCTAACTCCAGAGGGTGCCTTCAGTGGGGAAAGTGTTGGTCAGTGTAGGGATGCCAGCTAACTATTGTAACTCCAGAGGGTGCCATCAGTGGGGAAAGTGTTGGTCAGTGTAGGGATACCAGCTAACTATTCTAACTCTTGAGTGTGCGTTCAGTGGGGAAAGTGTTGGTCAGTGTAGGGATGCCAGCTAACTATTCTTACACCAGAGGGTGCCTTCAGTGGGGAAAGTGTTGCTCAGTGTCGGGGTGCCAGCTAACTATTGTAACCAGAGGGTGCTTTCAGTGGGGAAAGTGTTGGTCAGTGTAGGGATGCCAGCTAACTATTCGAACTCCAGAGGGTGCCTACAGTGGGGAAAGTGTTGGTCAGTGTAGGGGTGCCAGTTGACTATTCTAAGTCCAGAGGGTGCCTTCAGTGGGGAAAGTGTTGGTCAGTGTAGAGATGCCAGCTAACTATTGTAACTCTAGAGGGTGCTTTCAGTGGGGAAAGTGTTGGTTAGTGTAGGGATGCCAGCTAACTATTCTAACTCCAGAGGGTGCCTTCAGTGGGGAAAGTGTTGGTCAGTGTAGGGGTGCCAGCTAACTATTGTAACTCCAGAGGGTGCCTTCAGTGGGGAAAGTGTTGGTCAGTGTAGGGGTGCCAGTTGACTATTCTAAGTCTAGAGGGTGCCTTCAGTGGGGAAAGTGTTGGTCAGTGTAGGGATGCCAGCTAACTATTCTAACTCCAGAGGGTGCCTTCAGTGGGGAAAGTGTTGGTCAGTGTAGGGGTGCCAGTTGACTATTCTAAGTCCAGAGGGTGCCTTCAGTGGGGAAAGTGTTGGTCAGTGTAGGAGTGCCAGTTGACTATTCTAAGTCCAGAGGGAGCCTTCAGTGGGGAAAGTGTTGGTCAGTGTAGGGATGCCAGCTAACTATTGTAACTCCAGAGGGTGCTTTCAGTGGGGAAAGTGTTGGTTAGTGTAGGGATGCCAGCTAACTATTCTAACTCCATAGGGTGCCTTCAGTGGGGAAAGTGTTGGTCAGTGTAGGGATGCCAGGTAACTATTGTAACTCCAGAGGGTGCCATCAGTGGGGAAAGTGTTGGTCAGTGTAGGGATACCAGCTAACTATTTTAACTCTTGAGGGTGCGTTCATTGGGGAAAGTGTTGGTCAGTGTAGGGATGCCAGCTAACTATTCTTACACCAGAGGGTGCCTTCAGTGGGGAAAGTGTTGGTCAGTGTAGGGGTGCCAGCTAACTATTGTAACTCCAGAGGGTGCTTTCAGTGGGGAAAGTGTTGATCAGTGTAGGGATGCCAGCTAACTATTCTAACTCCAGAGGGTGCCTTCAGTGGGGAAAGTGTTGGTCAGTGTAGGGGTGCCAGTTGACTATTCTAAGTCCAGAGGGTGCCTTCTGTGGGGAAAGTGTTGGTCAGTGTAGGGGTTCCAGTTGACTATTCTAAGTCCAGAGGGTGCCTTCAGTGGGGAAAGTGTTGGTCAGTGTAGGGATGCCAGCTAACTATTGTAACTCCAGAGGGTGCTTTCAGTGGGGAAAGTGTTGGTTAGTGTAGGGATGCCAGCTAACTATTCTAACTCCAGAGGGTGCCTTCAGTGGGGAAAGTGTTGGTCAGTGTAGGGATGCCAGCTAACTATTCTATCCCCAGAGGGTGCCTTCAGTGGGGAAAGTGTTGGTCAGTGTAGGGGTGCCAGCTAACTATTCTAACTCCAGAGGGTACCTTCAGTGGGGAAAGTGTTGGTCAGTGTAGGGGTGCCAGTTGACTATTTAAAGTCCAGAGGGTACGTTCAGTGGGGAAAGTGTTGGTCAGTGTAGGGATGCCAGCTAACTATTCTAACTCCAGAGGTTGCCTTCAGTGGGGAAAGTGTTGGTCAGTGTAGGAATACCAGCTAACTATTTTTACATTTAAAGATTTATACAATATACTGTTCTCAAAATTTGAAAAATAAACAGCAAATAATTTAAAAGTAATAATTAATCTTAAAATTCACCAAATATAACATATTCCTTTATTTTTACAGATTTGCAAAGAATGTCGACTACAAGAGAAGCAAAATATATAACTTCAGCAAAAGGAAATAGATTGCTAAATTTTAGAGGCTATATTTATTCTAAGGATAGACATAGTGAACCAAGGAGTCATTGGAGGTGTGTTCTGTATCATTCTTCTCATTGCAGTGGCAGAGCGGTAACAATTGAAAATACGGTAGTAAAAGCCACCAATCATTACCACTCTGCCTCTGCAATAGAAATTGAAATACGAAAAAATATCAATGAAATTAAAAGTCTAGCAACAACCTCCAATGACTCCTGTGCTTCAATTTTGAGAGAGGTAGCACAACATATTCCTATGCATGTTGCAGGATCTATGCCTAGTATTCATAATTTAAGAAGGATTATACAACGAAAAAAGCAGGCAACTAACCCTCAATGCTTAACTCCTCAAACCTTTTCTGACATTGTTATACATCATAATTTAACTCTATCTGTCTCTAATGAAACCTTTCTCTAGTATGACAATGAAAACCCTCTAAAACGTATTTTAATTTTTAGCACACCCCTTAACCTTAGAAAATTAGAGACAAGTGAAATTTAGATGATGGATGGTACGTTTAAACCCACGCCCCATCCATTTTCTCAAATTTACACTGTACATGCTTATATTAACCAAACTGTAGTTCCATTAGTCTATAGTTTACTACCTGATAAGCATTCCTCGACATATACTGAATTTTTATCAGTTATTAAATCAAAAACAAATAACATAAGTCCTAGAAAAATAATAATTGATTTCGAATTAGCTATGATTAACACCATCTCAAAAACCTTTACGGACACCCAAATTCAAGGATGTTTTTTCCATTTTTCACAGGCATATTGGCGTAAAATTCAAAAAACATCTTTAGTTGAGGAATATTTTACAGATAGTGAACTCCAATTTCAATTAAAGAAACTAACTGCATTGTGTTTTGTTCCACCTGAAAGTGTAGAAGAATACTACACATCAATTGCAGAGAGTGAATATTATGTGTCGAATGATGAAAAATTAGGCCCATTACTAAATTACTTCGAAGACACATGGATTGGTCGTCTAAACAGGTCAGGGCGCAGAAGGAACCCGAAGTTTGCTATCGAAATTTGGAACTGCTACATGACCTGCTTAGAGGGTGGAGCAAAAACCAATAACGCCATTGAGGGATGGCACAACTCCTTCAATAAAACAATTGGAATATCACATCCTAATTTCTACAATTTCTTGGAAATTTTGAGGAAGGAGCAAAGTTTCCAAGAAATGAGGATTGCACAATCTTTATCTGGAAGTCTGAACCCACGTACCAGTAAAAAAACAAAGGAAATGTCTGAACGACTATTGGCGCGAATTCAACAGTTTTCGTTGATAGTGGGTTCAGACTTTCTCGAAAATATTGCGCACATCCTAAATTACTAATATTACCCATTTTCTTCTTCTTATTAGTTGCCTGTTTTTATTACCCCCTTTTTTGTTTGCATGTTATTTAAACTTTAATATAACATGCTAATATTTTTTCTATTAAAATTAAAATCATTATTTTTAATTCGACCACCTTACTATAATTTTTTAATTTTTTATTCTTTAACTTTTTCTAACTATATCCTAACCTAATTATGTGAATACACCAATTTTGAATCATCTTTTTCACATTTTTTATGTATAATCCTTCTTTTTATAAAAATCTAAAATTCTTTTTTAATTAAAAAAGGAACTATTTTTTTCCTTTTTTTTATGAATACTAGGTATATGTTCATCAACATGCATAGGAATATATTAATACATAAGTGTCTACCTCCATCCTCTTTCCTTAAAATATATGTAGCCTTATTTAAATGATAATATTATTTAATTTAGTAATCTTACCTTTGCGCATTTCATTTTCACTGCTTTTCAATTAAATCAGGCATACTGGAACCTTGGAAGACACCAATGAATTAAAGCTGAATCTTCATCTCTGAAAAATATACAGAATTGTTAAAAAATGTTGTTTGTATTAAACTTTTAAAAGCCTTAAAATGTTATGAAAATGAAGGTTTTTTAACAGATATATCATTTTCTTAAAGAAGACATTTATTGTTAATTAAAATATATCTTGTATTATACATGTTTTTCAGAATAAAATAACTATAAGTGTACTTATTAAAAAAATTCATAACTCTATGTTTTAATTTATCTTCATTATAAATCTTTACAACAAATAAAGCAATAAACATTGAGTGTTATCATTTCATATTCTTCTCTTTTCTTTTCCATTTTCTTTAAAATTGTAGTTAGCGATATTTCCACGCTAAGACGGCGATAATAGCCTTTAGTAATATGCCCCTCAATTCCTTCAATCAATGAAATTTTCACCATTGTCTACAGAGGGTGAATGTAAATAACATTTAAGAGGCTACCAAATATCACAGGGACGCGAAGTGGTAAGAAGTAGTGTGGTATAGATGTTGCTCATAGTGTCACATAAAGTATGGACAAAGAACAACGCCTATACTGATGGTGTATGCACTCTGCGCCAATGCATTGAAACTTGCCACTTAGCAATCTGTAAAGCAATAGCACTAAAACGCCTAATGCTTCTCTTAAATGGCTTTACATATCCCTTAACATATCCCAATAGGCTTGTCAGAAGAACAAGAGGTAATCTGTGCTCTAACATGTTAGACAGGCTTCTTAAAACATCTATCCAATATGTATTTACCGGGTCACAAGTCTTGACCAAATAGAGAAAATCTGCTTCAAGGGAGCCATATCTCCTACAAGTTCTGTATGCTGCAGGAGTAATTTTTGCAACCAATATTGGAATAACGTAAATTCAAACCTAATATTTTAAATTTAACAGTTTATATATACTGATGGTGTTTGCACTCTGCGCAAATGCATTGAAACTTGCCACTTAGCAATCTGTAAAGCAATAGCATTAAAACGCCTAATGCTTCTCTTAAATGGCTTTACATATCCCTTAACATATCCCAATAGGCTTGTCAGCAGAACAAGACGTAATCTGTGCTCTACCATGTTAGACAGGCTTCGAAAAACATCTATCCAATATTTATTTACCGGGTCACAAGTCTTGACCAAATAGAAAAAATCTGCTTCAAGGGAGCCATATCTCCTACAAGTTCTGTATGCTGCAGGAGTAATTTTTGCAACCAATATGGGAATAACGTAAATCCAAACCTAATATTTAAAATTTAACAGTTTATATATACTGATGGTGTTTGCACTCTGCGCCAATGCATTGAAACTTGCCACTTAGCAATCTGTAAAGCATTAGCACTAAAACGCCTAATGCTTCTCTTAAATGGCTTTACATATCCCTTAACATATCCCAATAGGCTTGTCAGCAGAGCAAGAGGTAATCTGTGCTCTACCTTGTTAGACAGGCTTCGAAAAACATCTTCCCAATATTTATTTACCGGGTCACAAGTCTTGACCAAATAGAGAAAATCTGCTTCAAGGGAGCCATATCTCCTACAAGTTCTGTATGCTGCAGGAGTAATTTTTGCAACCAATATTGGAATAACGTAAATCCAAATCTAATATTTTAAATTTAACAGTTTATATATACTGATGGTGATTGCACTCTGCGCCAATGCATTGAAGCTTGCCACTTAGCAATCTGTAAAGCAATAGCACTAAAACGCCTAATGCTTCTCTTAAATGGCTTTACATATCCCTTAACATATCCCAATAGGCTTGTCAGCAGAACAAGAGGTAATCTGTGCTCTACCATGTTAGACAGGCTTCAAAAAACATCTTTCCAATATTTATTTACCGGGTCACAAGTCTTGACCAAATAGAGAAAATCTGCTTCAAAGAAGCCACATCTCCTACAAGTACTGGATGCTGCTGGTGTAATTTTTGCAACCAAAATGGAAATAACGTAAATCCAAACCTAATTAATAATAAATAACCTTGGATAATAATTTTAACAGCAATTTATCCTATCGATGCTTGAATGCAATATTGTTTCATATAATGATTCCCAACGATCCATTTTTACGATGCAAACGTGCATTCTAAATAAATATATAAATAAAAATATTTAAAACTTACCAATTTGATAAAATTGCTGAATCCTGCATCCTATCAGCATCCAAAACCATCGACACGCCGCAGAAAATAAAAAACCTATTTTTGGATTGGGATTCTCATATTCCTAAAAATAGAACTAAACAAAGAAGAAGGACAATTAAAATTTAACCAAACAAACTGCTTCGGACAACCCTGTACTAATTTTATTCTCTAACTCGATTTTCTAATTCAAATAATTACTTTCGAGTTATTATTTTTAATAAATATTTATACTAATTGAGAGGACTTTTAAAGAGCAAATCGACAGTGAAAGAATCTCCGATCAATAGGTAAGTTAATATATATGTAATACAAAGCATTTTTTCGGCATTTTAACATGTAACATTACTAATAAATAAAAAAAAAATCCATGTACAGTGTCACGCACCATGCTATTTTGCATCACACACTCTTTTAGGGAGCGGATACACCTATTAAACTGCTCGTGATCCTTTAAAAAAAATAAACGTTTGGAAATACGGAGTACATGCTTTGAGGAGTAATGGAATTGCGTAAAAATGAATTTGCGGAGTGAAAGTAAACACGAAGAAAAAGTTTGCGGAGTAAAAGTATGCGGGAAAAAAGTAGTAGTTATAAAAAATGCGGAATGAAGGATATTTACCGCAAGGTAGTGCTCGCGACGGCCGTTGGCCGACGGTAGTGCTTAAGGGGTTAATATGTATGTGTTATATGTTTTTTTAAGTATTCTACTGGTTTTAAATTATATGTATACTATTTTTATATGATAATAATGTTATTTTTAATTAAATTTTGTGTTTTAGTACCAGAGTGGTTTGTGGGTTTATAGGGGAATAGGGTGGGAAGTAATTTAAGTATACTAAATTAATTATTCATTATTAGGAATTGTACATTTATTTTAATTTTTGAGATTAAGTTCTGTAGTTGGTTGTGGGTTTATAGGGGAATTGGGTGGGATGTAATTTAATTGTAATTAAGTAATTATTTTTATTTATTGGTATTGATCATTATTTTTTGTAATTAATTATTAATTGGTAAATCATTTTTTAAATTTGTAATTATTATTTTTTAATTGGTAATTAACGTTTTTAATTGACAATGCATTTTTTAATTGGCAATTAATATTTTCAATTGGTAATTCATTTTTATAATTGGCAATTAATATTTTTAATTGGTAATTATTTTTTATTAATTGGACATTCTTTTTTATTAATTGGTAATGAATGTTTAATAAAAAGTATTTTTAGGTATATAAATCTTTTTATTGTTTAATTTATTTCAATTGTTAATCAATTTTTAATAATTAATATGTTTTTGTTATGAAAAATATGTTATTGTTCAATATCTATTATTTGGTAATTAATATTTATTAAATAGTATTTATTGGTATTTATTGTTAATTCATTGTTAATTATTATTATTTTGTAACTATGTTTTTAATAATTATTATTGGGTATTTGTAAATGATGTAGAGTTATTTAAAAATGTAATCATTCATTGTTTTAAAAATAAAAATTTGTTATAAGTATGTTATAATTAACTTTTACGCTATCCAACACTTTTTCTACTGTGTCACCCTCTGGAGTTGGAATAGTAATTTTTACCCCTACGCTATCCAACGCTTTCCCTACTGTTGCACTCTCTGCAGTGGGAATTGTCATTTTTACCCCGACGCTATCCAACGCTTTCCCTACTGTTGCACTCTCTGGAGTGGGAATAATACATTTTTCCCCTACTCTATCTACCACTTTCCCTACGGGTGCACTCTCTGGAGTAGGAATAGTAATTTTTACCCCTACGCAATCCAATGTTTTCCTTACTTTTGCACTCTCTGGAGTGGGAATATAAATTTTTACCCCTACGCTATCCAGCGTTTTCCCTACTGTTGCACTCTCTGGAATGGGAATAATAATTTTTACCCCAATCCTATCCAACGCTTTCCCCTCTGTTGCACTCTCTGGAGTGGGAATAGTAATTTTTACCTCTACGCTATCAAAAGCTTTCCCTACTGTTGCACACTTTGGAGTTGGAATAGTAATTTTCACCCCTACGCTATCCAACGCTGTCCATACTACACTCTATGGAGTTGGAATAGTAATTTTTATCCCTAAGCTATCCAATATTTTTCCTACTGTTGCACTCTCTGGAGTTGGAAAAGTAATTTTTACCCCTACGCTATCCAACGCTTTCCCTACTGTTGCACTCTCTGGAGTGGGATTAATAATTTTTACCCCTACGCTATCCAACGCTTTCCCTACTGTTGCACTTTCTGGAGTGGGAATAGTAATTTTTACCCCTACGCTATCCAACTCTTTCCCTACTGTTTCACATTCCGGAGTGGGAATAGTTATTTGTATCCCTATGTTATCCAACGCTTTTCCTACTATTGCACTATTTGGAGTTGGAATTGTAATTTTCACCCCTAGGCAATCCAACGCTTTCCCTACTGTTGGATTTTTTGGAGGGGGAATAGTAATTTTAAGCCCTACGCTATCCAACATTTTCATTACTGTAGTTTTGTTAAACTTTGGATAGTAGTTTTATTTCTTTAGCTATTTAATATTTTTTGTCTTATTTTAGATAATGTAGTATATAATTAATTTTAAAAATATTCAAAGTATTAATTTTTTTAAAATGTATTAAACATAAGCATTTACTTTTTATTTATGTTATTGTTTTATATGTGTAGATGTATTTGTAATTTAATATATATTTTAATAATGTATAAGTTATTAAAATAATTATTGAAACTTATAATTAAGTAAGAATATATTATATATTTTATGTATATGTTTAATTAATGTTTTATTATTATATATGTATTATTTATTCATTTGAAAGATTATTAAATATCTTTAACTATGTTTATTTTTTATAAGTATTATTTACTTTATTTTAGACATTTTATTTAACAGAAAAAAAACGATATTTTTAACATCAATATTTTTTTAAAAATATTTTTGTACTTACCATGTTGTAGATAGGATGTCGATATTCTTGCGTTCGATATTCCAGCGTCGAGATTTCTGTAGGTCGATATTTTCTAGGTCGATATTCTGTCAGTGATTCGTTCAGGTGAGAGGCAGTCTTTGGAAGTGAAGGCAGGGCATGTCCTCAAGGTTAATGGCTGCAGGATACACCGGGATTTAACAGGAGCAGCTTCGAGGGGAGACAGGCCTGTAGGGCTGGGGCCGGCTGAGTGGGCATCTTCCTCTTGTTAGCTGGCTGCACGGCTGTTTGGTCTTTCTACTTCTTTTCTTCTTGTCATTTCTGGATTTGAGGAAGCAAAGTTCAGGGTGCCCCTTAAATACTGGATTTAGGGCCATTACAGATAGGTAAAGGGCAGGGACCAATAGGTCTCTTCCCTGGGGTGGGTAGTCCCCCTATCGTGCCACCCTCCAGTGGAAAGAGGCAGGAGCCTGTCCCTGGTTGGTTGGGTCACCTCCATCCTCAAGATGGCGGGTACTCAGAGTTGTGCTTACCTTCGCCTACCCCACCTGAGGGGTGGTGTTGGCAGAGGTGGGCACACCTTTTCCCCTCACTTGTTTTTCCTGCCGGCTATCCAGCCCAAAGTGGGGGGTAGAGCCAGTGGGGACCAGTTGCTGAAAGCAGCAAATGGTCTGGGGAGGCTCACAAAGGTTGCATACCTTTGAAGCTTCCCCTTCGTGAACCCTGCCCATCCCGGGGGAGGAGGCTTGGCACCCCGTCCCAGGATGTGCATTGTTTCTCGCTCCCAAGAACAGCAAGATCCCAACCCAGAGGTACAGAAACATGTCTGTTGGTGGCAGCCTAAGCAGCCACTCAGTGGGGTCACTAGAAGTTGGTCGAGTTTCAGGGGGCATCTCCGAGATGCCATCTGCCGTGCATTTTGCATTAAATCCCACACTGGCATCAGTGTGGGTTTAATGTGCTGAGAAGTTTGATACCAAACTTCCCAGTTTTCAGTGTAGCCATTATGATGCTGTGGAGTTTGTAATTACAAACTCCCAGCACCATATACTCTTAATGGCAGCACTGCAGTTACAGTGCCCAGGAATGGACTTGGGCAATGTAGGATTAGAGAGCTCATGCACCTGTATCCTACCCACTGACGTAGTGCACCAAGCTAGAAGGGTGTTGATCTATCCAGGGCAGTGGTTTGTGGGCATTACACAAAGGGATGTGTGCCATGTCGACTCTTCACTTTGTTCTGCACCAAGACATGCAGCCTGCAAAGGCAGTGTGTGAGTGTCAGGGTACAGGACCTCTAAGGGTGGCACAATAAGTGCTACAGCCCTTAGAGGCCTTTTCTGTTCACAGTGCCCTGGGTACCTGTGGTACAATTTTCCAAGGGCTGACATGTGGCCAGAAATGCGAAATGGGTTTAGGCTTCAGTGCAATTTTAGGGAAGGAACATAGGCCCTGGGTACCTGATTAGCAGGAGCCCAGGGCAAACTCAGTCAAAGAACATCACAATTCTGCAAAAGGTGGGAGCATACCATGCATAAAGAGGGCACTTTCTCACAGCTACCACGCCAATTTGGGGCAATGTTTCAATAATCTGCAACTTGAATTAGGGTCAGGAACCATTGGCACATTGGTTCTAAATTCCATATTTGGAAGTGACATGAAAAACACGCTCTTTCCACATACTGGGTTGGTATCTAGACTTAATCCCATTTTAAGAGTTGGTAAAACTTTACAGACTTTTAAAATAGTATAGAAACATAGGAAAACTCTGATTCGCAGTATTTGTGACCAGTAAAATGGCAGTACATCTGGTTCTTTGACCTTTGTGAGTTCAAATGTAGTTGATGATTAGTGTGCTCAAAGGGGTGCTCAATTGTACTCAAAATGTGCATGTTGCTGTTCTAAACCAAGATAAACTTTCTTATACAAATAGGAGAGACAGGTGGAATCATGTGAAGTCACAAAATTCAGTACCAGATCTATTATGGACGTAAGTTGTCGTTGCATGACACAAGTTGTTGAAAGGCAACACATGTCCTTAAATAGTATATACAAAGCAATGCACGAGGCTGTTTCCACTCGCTTACTTTATTAAAGAAAACAGAGTGGCTTCCTTTGCATTTTGTTACATTTCGTAGTGGTAGGCATTCCATGTGTGGAGCATGGGCATTCCTGGGCATCCACCAATGGGCTCTGAGACAATCACAGATTTACTTAGGGTAGTAAACCTCGGATTGAACCAAAATGGTAAGCCTGCCACTCGGAGACTTAACAAGAAGAAATATCTTTTACATGATTTGTTAGGTTCATTCGAAGATTACTAATTTACTAATTAGTTCTGGTGCATGGGTGACTTGTGCTAAATCAACAATGAGGTTGGTGATCACGATGATAATGCTGTTTGAGGATCGCAAGTAAAAGGGGAAGTGGTGCAAAGTACCCAGGGCACATTAGGAAACTGTCCTTTCAATGCAAATGTTGGGCTTAACAAAGACATATACAAAAATTTTAAACTCTGTCAGAGGTTTGGGCTAAATTGTATTGTTCACAAAGATAATTGTTTTAATACAATGGTGACAGTCGTTAGAATCTACCACGCATACATATATGTATGTATGTGAATAGGCATGTAGTATTTGTTTTGTGGGAATTTATCCACAGTCAGCAGACATTCTTTTAGAATGTCACAAGCGTGATAGCTACTTATTAGACATTGTGCAAGCCAGAGGGTGTTAATATTAAAAGGATTGAGCTGTGGACTTCTTAGTGGGGAAAGGATTGGAAATTCAAAGACTGGATAGACAAGGTCTTCCACAATAAGACTTGGATAGACAAATCATCTCATAGAGAAAAACTTGTCCATCATCTGCTTCACAGGAGATGCACGCAGCTCCAGACCCCATGGTAAAATAGAGGGGCATATTACCGAGGTGTGCATTGCAAAACGCACAACGCACATCTCTGTATCGCCGGCTATCGCCGGATTTCATCGCCTAATTAGTGCGCAATTATCAATGCGCATCAGGCAGGCGATTAGAAATCCGGCGATATGGCACATTAGCGCATGAAAACAAATGTTGTTTTCATGCGCTAATGTGGGCCTTGATAATATGGGGGGGTGGATTCAGCTTTATGATCCACACCCCCATGTTAACAATGCCTAACGCCTAGTCGGAGCAGGCGTAGGGAGACTGATGTAATCAAAAAGAAGATGGATACTGCATGTTAGATTATTCAAGTTACTTTATTAAGATAAGTTGTTAGGATAGAAATGATAACCCCATCAGGAGCAGCTGTCCTGCTGCTCAGCCCTCAGTTGGGTGAAGACTCAAGATACAACAGAGACCTGCGATAAATGAGTTTATCACAGGTTTTTGTCTCCCAACGCCTTCCTTGGTAATAGGGTGTTACCACCTCCAGCCACATTTTACATGTGGCTGGACGTGGGAATGACCACTTTGCATGTCATTAGCGATGTTTATCACCTACATGCAAAGTGGGCTCGGCCAAGGCTTTAAAGTGCCCTTGGTAATAGGGCTCTAGCTGTATCGCCGCTTTCTCGGCGAATTGTGCCGAGAAAGCGGCGATACTAGCCCTTGGTAATATGCCCCACATTTCCTTATCAAGCATTCCTTGAAAAATGTATAGTTTTAATTTCAGGCGCCCAAATCAAATTGCTGTGCTGTGGAATCCAGGGGCCTTATATTGTAAGACGTTATGACAAAAACAATCCATACTACTTTATGAATAAGTAAACGGGAAAAAGCAATAGATGATGAATCAATTCACCCCCGGGTACAAATGTAGATACTAAAAAGAACTGGAATATGACTAACAAATAATAATTAATAATGGTTAATTGAGTCAGAGGGAAAACAGCAGACTTCATTTATTGAGCTATTAAAGCACCAACTTTTCCGTCAAAGCTGCTACTATTCTCAATAAATCAGTTCAAAATGCAATTCTTTTCTTCTAGCATTTGGACATATAAAAGTGTCCATCTGTTAAGGGTGTTGTTAGTCGGTCTGCTATGTTGGCGACTAAGGTAACTACACAAATATGCTAGAGGTGAATGTACTGGAGTTACAATATTGGGAATACTGAAGTATCCATTATTCTGCAGTCCTAGATGATTAAATATATGAGCCCATTATTGCATACATTGTTGGAAGTTCCAAAAGCAATTCCCTTGAATCTGCTTTGCTGGAATTCCTTCAAAGCAACTGACAATATGGTTGGACTTAAGATAAAGAAATTGGGTGGGGCACAAATAGATAATTATTGTACAATATCAGCCAACTTTCAGACAAATGTTTCAACATAGCCCTAGGGAAAAAAGACTAGTGCTTCGAAATAGGACCTTATTATGTTTAATAATTCTAGCCAGAGTCACATGAATGTGCTGTGACTTCTAGGTATAGTACATCAGGCCTACTCCTGGCAATCAAGAGCAACGCAAGAGAACTACAAGCATAACTCACAACTACAATGTATAACAAAGGAGCCAATTCAGTTGTATGAGATAATGAGAAAAAAATATTAAATATGAACTTTTATTTTTATGAATTTTTTATTTACTATTTAATTGCTCCTACACCCATGGTCACGATGGTGTAAAGAACTAGGAAATGGAGCGAAGGGCAGATTGTATACAATAATAATAACTGTGGGTCTATAGAAACTCAGAGCTCTGTGTTCAGAATGTGTCTGGTCCACTACACGATACGTTTGGACCCATCACTACGTGATATGGATACCCATCTGTTACACTCTCTGGACCGCCCTATTCGTCATCATTTGGGCCAGTCTCACCAAGTGGTATGTCCACAACGTACAATCAGTACACTCAGACGTTGGTAACTGAAAAGCAGTGCACAAAAAATGAGTGAAAGTGAGTGGTTAAAAATGGATAGTGGGTGCAAAAATGACTTTAATGAAAAGCAATTCACTTCCAAGATTAAAAACGTGAAGTGCAAAATAACAATAGTTTTAAACAAATATCTACTGCATGTATAGAAAGGTCGACATGTTTCTGCAGTTAACAGATACTAAGGGCTCCATTAGGATGTCGGGCGGATTGCCTCCGCCAGGGTAGCGGTGGCCACCGCCACCCTGGCGGAGGCAATCCGCCCGCCATCCTTCCCTGCATTCCCCCCCGCCATATTACGATGGCGGAGGGGACCGCAGCGGTCGGAAAGACCGCCCGCCTGTTTTCCGCCCCGGTCGCATGGCGGCCGGGGCGGAAAAGGGATAACATGGTGGCGGTGTCCATCAGACACCGCCCGCCATATTAGAATAGGCATTTCTCAATGCCTTTCCGTGGCGGCAATGCCGCCACGGAAAGGCATGCGGTGTTCACTCTGGGGGGCCCCTGTGGGCCCCCAGAGTGACGGGCAAAGGGGGGTGGCACACGGGGGGGGTACGTGTGGTACCCCCCTGCATTTGCATAATCGCAGCGGCAGGCACCGCGCGGTGCCTGCCGCTTCGAGTATGCAAATGCGTGCATTTGTTTTTGACATTGTGGCGGGCGGTGCAGTGAGCACCGCCCGCCACAATGTTACTTTGAGGAATGCGCCCGCCACAGTGGCGGGCGCATCCTAATGCCAATGTCGGGACCCCCGCCCTTTAGGCGGGCGGTCCCGATCCCCGTTAGGGTGGCGGGCGGACTGTTTCCGCCCGCCATCCTAATGACCCCCTAAGTGTATCACCTGCTTCTTCAGGACCAAGGTTATATTTTGCTACTGCTTCAAAAAAGTGCATGCGTGCATAACAGAAATAATACAAATGTTAGGATATCACCTGAATAGGCCCTCTCAATGCTACTGTTTAGTAGAAGGGCAAATCCTTTCTTTGACAATGGTAACCTTTGGTAACCTTTGCCTTCTGTCCTGCTGCGTTGATATTTCTTTTTTTATGCAGCGCAGGAGAAAATACGTTTGTTTATTCCTAGTCACATTTCCTGACTCCTGTAGTGGCTTATCACATCATATCCTATCAGGCTGTGACACAAAGTGTGACTAATGGGGTAGGTAAGAGAATGTGTTACTACATTTTTTTCTTTTTAAAATCTGCACAGGCCCAGCAGGACACATACTTTGTGTGTGATTCATTTAAATAGTTTTTATCACTATCACGGCCGATGCAGGACAACAATATGACAAATCAAAATGCCCAGATAACTCTGGTGATTAATGATCCTGCTGAAGAGCAATTATTTGTCTGTTAGTAGTTTTTGAATGCCAATGAACTGTATTTTATGTGGATAGCTCAGTGGGTTACTGGCTTTGATGGTGGATGATAGTGAGGGAAAACCAAGGAAGAGGTCATGGGGTGGAGGGAGGAGCTAGGGAGAGATGAGGGGTACTGATGGAGGGTGACAGTGAGGGAGTCTGAGGAGGAGGTCATGAGGGGAAGGGCCTACAGAGAGATGAGGGGCACTGGTGGAGGGTGGCAGTGAGGGAATCCGATGAGGAGGTCAATAGGGGGTTATGGAGATATGAGGGGCACTGGTGAAGGGTGGTAGTGAGGGAGTCCGATGAGTTCAATAGGGGGTCTATAGAGAGATGAGGGGCACTGTTGGAGAGTGGTAGTGAGGGAGTCTGAGGAGTTGGTCATAAGGGGGAGGGGCTACAGAGAGATGAGGGGTACTGGTGGAGGGTGGCAGTGAGGGAATCCGAGGAGGAGGTCATAAGGTGGAGGGGCTATGGGGAGATGAGGGTCACTTGTGGCGTGTGGCAGTGAGGGAATTTGAGGAAGAGGTCAATAGGGGGCCATGGAGTCGTGAGGGACACTTGTGGCATGTGGCCATGAGGGAATCCAAGGAGGAAGTCAATAGAGGGGGCCATTGGGAGATGAGGGGCACTATCGGAAGGCAGTAGTAAAGGTTTTTACAGAGAAGGAGGTTATTGGTGCTGCGCCAAAAAAGACTTTCGCATCAGCACTGAACCCGGCCCTGTCATGGCCTTTCTGTTTTTGTTTATTTAATTAGCAGTCGGGCCATAAGGGCTACTGTAGAACATAGTTTAAAGTGTGTGCTAATTATATTTTCTGCCATATTCAATGTTTTAAGTATGAAGGTGATTTTACTAATGTTTTTACCGGGAAAAATGAAAGTGGAGCCCGATGGTGCCTGATATGGGGCTGGTGCCTAAGGTCATCTGTGAGATAAGGTGCACTGGAGAGGAGTAGTGGATAATCAAACCTGTAAGGGAGTGCATTGCAGAGTCCGTGGTCAGGTGGAGGTAGTAATGAAGAGGAATTCTCCCTGAAGGCTTGCACAGAGGGAGCCTGAGGAGTGTCACTTGCCTGATACTCCCACCTCAGAAACCGCCTCTTCCCATCAAAGGAACATTACATAGAAAAAACGCTTTTTGAGAGTGATAACATTAAAAATAAATTTGGAAAAGAGTGAGTTTTACTGGGCCTTGTGAGACTAAGAAGAGATAAAGGAGGGCCCTGAAGCAGGCCTGCCTAGACATGTATGCAACAAATCAAGCCCGCAGTGGCCCACACAAATGCACTCTTGGCCCACCCAAATAAAAATTCCTGGAGCCGGGCCTGTTTTCAACACTAACCTCATGGCTGAGTCCGCATCCAACAGCGGCAGCGTGTGAGCTCGGAAGTAAAGGAAGCTAAACAAAGCGAAAGACAACAGCAGCTGCACGCTGCTCTGGTGCTCCATCGCTGAGGATCTAACAAATAAAATGAGAAACAAGCATCACTCACTAGCACGTTAGACATTTTAGTGACATCAGCCATTGAAAAGAATCAACGTAAATATCTTCATGTATGTGTCAGTTTAGGCAGCTGTCAGTAGCAGAGAAAAGCACAGTGCAGTGTAATGATTACGTTAAAGACACTGCAAGCCCCTGCACATTCCCACATGCGGCCAACGCCAGAAAACCTTCATCAAGCGCAAACGTGTAAACCCTGAGGACACCGCTGCTCCGGGAGAAGATGCTCCCCCTTGAGGCACAGATGCGTAAGAGGCTTCCTGCTGCCTGAGAGTGGGTGCTGAACAGAAAGTGGAAGGGGACTGCTGGGACAGGGCAATGCCCAAGGCTTAATGGTGGGGGACTAAACAAATGCAACTGACGCGGAGCTGGAGGCGCACTGCCTAAAGGTGTGGGCAAAATACACTGGAATAGATGGCAGAGTGGGAAGCATGTTTTGGGGGAGGCAAAGTTGATGTGGCAGAAACAAAGGATGGAGTCCACGGATTATCAGGTGTGGGGGGCAAAGTGTCGCTCCACTCCTTTGTTGGACACAAGCTACAAAAACATGCAATAAATAGGTGTGTCTAGAGAATTTTCTTTTCTCCGGATAAAGGCAAGGATGATGTCTGAGTCCTGGTGAAGCACTCATGTCCCTAAACCATACATCTCCCAGGACCTTGCTTTTCACAATACAGTAGAAGGCGCCACATGCCCCTACTATGCAAAAATGCACAAGCCTATAAGACAATGCCATTGGAACAATGTTTTGTTTGATAGTTAAATCTGTAAAAAAGTGAAATGTAAAACTATGACTGGGCTTCTTCACAAAAGAGGCATTCGCCACTTAAACACCCCTTGCTGGAAACTAGAAATTCTAAATTCCAGCTCCTGTGAAGATTATGCCGGTAGCCCTACTATTAGACTGTTGTTTAACATTTAGGATGCACATCAAGTATTAGCAATTAACTAACAAGAATTCGTTTAGCCTCTCATACCACACTTCTGCGATGTAAATAACAAAAAAGACCATTAGCCATTATATTGCACCCACTTAGAGAGATAGGAGTCTGAGGTTGTTTAGCTTGGTTCAGACTCATGCTCGACTTATCACTGCATGTGGGAGCAGCGAGCGTTCAGCTCGCTTGGCTATAACACTTGTTGTAGTGCTTTGAGACGTGGGTGCAAAGTGCCACAAAGCAGCCAGATAACATTCCCATTAAGGTGCTGATAGAATTGGGGATCTCCAGTTGGCAGAGGTAGGTACCTTTGTCCGAGTAGGCACCCTTCTTCCTAGTCAGGGTAAGGGGATCCACTTCAAAAGTAACCCCTGCTTACCCCCTTGATAGCTTGGCATGAGCAGACAGGCTTATTTCAGAGGCGGTGTGTAAAGCATTTGTGCAAACATACACTATCACAGTGAAAACACTACAAATGGACACCACACACGTTTAGAAAAACAAGAAAACGTATCCAAACCAAACATGACCAAAATGACAAAAATCCAACATATAATTATGCAAATATGACTTTTAAGAGGTGATAACAATGCTGCCAAAGTAAACTGTAAATGTAACACTTTCAACATAATGTACATTCGATAAGTCAAGTCAAGTAGTGTCAAGGAAAGCTTTATTCAACTGTTTTTAACAATCATAAAAGCACATACAAATAGACGATTTCTAAATTAAATGACATGAGAAAGAAACAAAAAGTATAAACAATGTCAAATTTGACATAAAATACACATACAATTCAAAGTTAAGAACCATCTAAAAAGAAAAAAGGGGTCGCATACAATTAAAGTTCATCAGTAATAAAACAAATTCCTAGATGGAGAACTTGTTTCAAAAACATAGCTAGCCTCCATGCTATGTGTTCATTCTCCAAAAACTGAAGTTTAATTAGTGCAGGATGGCATTGCCTCAACCCCTGTAATTTTAAAAGTGGAATTAACCATACATTCCTTGGCTCTGAATGACATTTACAAAAAATAACTAAGTGAATAGTGGATTGGGGAGAATGATTGTTACAAGGACATAATTGTAATGAGTGAGGCCAGTCATACATTTTAGGAAAGATTACAAGTCTATAGATGGTATTAAGCCTGAACCTGGTTGTTGGAAAATGAGGCAACATCTGTGAGGCTTTCACAAATAACATGACTACATTTGTCCTTTACTGGGAACCAAACACCCAATTGTTGCGCCTGACTCTCAGAGGGTAGCAGTCAGAGCCTTACTCAAGGGAGGTGGTGTGGGCTAGTAATCGCTGTTTGCAGGTGTGCAAAAGAATCACATTCAATAATTGATTGTCCAGTCTGCACTTTGCTTTTTAACAGTAAGAGTACATTTGTTAAACACACACACTACTCAATATTATGCACCAATTTACAAATATACATAAGCTGTTGGAATTACTTTGTGATATTGCATAACATCTCCAACCCTCCCGCGGGGTGGTGGGGTCTAGTACCACCACTCTCATGTATGCACATCATCTTGCCCCCCAATGCAATTAGTTGACCATAACCTGGATCAAGGGCCCAGTGCACTGGCACCATCCCAATGGCAACCCCTTCCATTATCTCAACCAGCATTTAAAATAGGTAACCCTGCCTTGGTGACACAAAACTCTGACTGAGCATTTCCTACTGACCATGAAGTATACACCTCTACATTTTAGCGGCTAGCAGTCTGGGTTCTTCACCTAAGCGCAGCAGCAAGAATATATGTTTAAGCATCACTTTAGAATGACAGTACTCATCACATTTGTGTATCATTAGAATGCATTGCAATTACAGCCCCTAAAGTCATCACAGATAAAATCACAGGATTACGCATATACAGCCAGGCACCCTAGCAGGAATGCCTGACAACATAGCCACACTTTGCTTATGACATCGCCTTACAAAGTTACTTCACATTACACATGTGACCTTCAGTCCCTCAAAAAGAAATGACATTAGTAAATGCCCTACGGGTGCAATTACACCTCTTCACCTCCAGGGGATGCCTTTCTCCAGACATCCCCAACTCAGCCTTTCACTCCCTGATGTACTTCTTAACCCTCCTCCAGCTGCAGAACGAAAGTTCCAGCCCAAGAGGAGTAAACATGCTGGCTGAACCCTTGAGGGGTTATTCTTTCCAATCCCCATGTGACTTAGGGAGGGACTTTTCTTCGTGCTGAGGGGGAGACTGCACTTCTCCAGCAGCTCCCCCAGTGCTTCTTTCATAAATGAAGGTGAGCCCTCTCCTCTGTGGCCACCAAAATGCCCAAAACCATAGGTTTCCTCATGCCTTGAGTAAGGGAGAGCCGCGATTAGGCCGCCGGTGGCTTTGCCGCCACTTCAGCTGTTGGGGGCCCAGTCCCACCCAGACCCCCAGGTAAGGAAATTAGTGTCCGGTTGTGAGGCCCGGTCCCACCCGGACCCCCAGGTAGGGGTTGGCGACTCGGGGAGCCCACCCCCTGCCGCTGCTTGTTTCAGGGAGGCCCAGTCCCACCCGGGCATTCCTACATCACCAGGCTGAAAAGCAGCCCGGGGAGCCCACTCCCGGCTGCTCCTGCCGTCTCCCCACTCAACCCACACCTCCGTGTGCAGCTGTGGGAGCCAGTGCCTCCATCCTAGTTGGCCCGCTCCGGCGGGTAAACGCGGAGACCTCCTCAGCTTCGCTGGACCCTGGGGGTAGTGCAACAGCACTCCCCATCCTCCTTCCCGCACTTCAGGGCCCAGAGATGGGGTCCCGGCCCCTCCTCTCACCTTTGTGGGGAGTGTGGCGATGCTCCTCTTCTTTGCTTTTTTGGCAGGGGCCAGGGTGGGCTCCTGGCACCCCGCCGCGGGACATCTTCACGGAGAGTGACAGCACTCCCCGGCTTTGCTTGGGCCTGGAAAATGGGTCCCGGGCCCCTTGGGCTCTATTTCAAAGAGTGGGGGGCATGACTGCGCTCCTCCAACTTCATCTTCGCGGGGGCGCAATTGCGCTCCCCTGCTTCCTTCTCCCTCGGCCCATTTTCTACTCCCCGGCCTCATGTCCAGCGGGGGCCAGGGTGGGCTCCTGGCACCCCGTGGGAGGAACCTTCAAAGAGTGCGCGACGGTGCACCCTGCCTTTACTTCTCTTGGGGGCAGCCCCCGGGACCTGACCCCCCCCGGGGCACATCATGGGCTGACGGCGGAGCCTTACGCGCTTCATCGTCGGTCCCTCCAGAGGTCAAAGGTTCCCTACCTTCTGGGGGGGCGTATCTCTGCCCCCAGGAGTCTGATTTTGATGATCTTGGCCTCTTCTTGCTCCTGGTGGTGCACCCCAGCCCCTGGGAGCACTCTCTTTAGCACTCTGGGTCTCTGAGATGGGGGATGCAGCAGGGAGCGGTCTTTACTGGCTCCCTTCACCAGCCTTTCACCTGCTCTCCTCCTGGGCCTCTCTTCTTCCTGCGCAGAGGCCCCTGGTTCTGCGCACCGGTCCTGGACTCTTCTCCTGGAGCTGTTCAGGATCCTGGGGGCAGTCAGGGGGTCTTTTTTTCAAATATAACAGATTCCTAGGCAAGTGGGAACCCTGCGAGATGGCAGTTCAAGCAACACAGAAGATAAGCTACAGTGTACTGAACCAATAATAAAAAAATATATAGAAAAAATATTATTCATTTATTATTAAAAACATACATACAGGAAAAAAAGAAATTAAGACCAGTGTATTTATCAAACATGTAAATGTTAACAGTGAACATCAAATGATATAGGGCATGTAATGATACAGAAAGCAATATATACAAATAAAATACACATACAATTATAAAATTCAATACAAAACAATAAGTTGATACAACAAAGTGGGTTAGATGTTGTTCTATACGCGCGTTTTGGTGTATAACATGCCTTCTTCTGGAGAGCCACTTGAAGATCCTAAAATATGTTAAAAACTGGCAATGTAAGATTGCGCACGGGAAGTATGTCTCATGAATTGACAGGTAACTGAACTAGAATCATCCAGACAGTTGTGAAACCAATTATGTATGGCAACTTCAACTGGAGGGAATGTAGGTCCCAATGTCCATTATGGCAAAATGTGATAAAAGAAACTCCCGTAGGTCCGACTTAGTTGTGGCAGAAATGTATGAAGCTTTGAATAGGGGAACCAATTCCTGAAAATCCTGGGGATACGTTTGTTTCAAAGGGACAAATAACTGCTGTTGCCAAATTTAGGTAAGATGGAGCCTGGCATGGTGGTTCCAACCTTGATGTCCGAGTCAGTCAGGGGGGTTCCTCCTTCCAACTGCCCATTGCGCCAGGCTCCAGCACCTTCTGCCTCAGCAGACCACACCCTATAGAGAGCTTCTCTTCCTGTGCAAGCACTTTTTAAAAGTTGAGTAGGGGGCTGACAGGAAGTCTCTGTTTGTCCTATCAAACAGCAACACATCACTTCACTGCCCCTACTCCCTCCTTCCTGTCCAGCCTCTGGGTTTGTTCAAAATGCGTCGTCCAGGGTCACTTGCCACATGGTCTCTGAAAAAGCCCCTTCCCCCCTCGCTGCCTTCCCTCCTTGGTGCAGCCTGGTGCCTAGCACCTAGTGATAGGTACTGATGGATGAGCCTGTAGCCCCACCCATCTTCTCTTCACGGAGAGGAAGCCTTATCTTGTGGAAAAAAGGTTATCAATATATCCTGCTGAGATCAGACCTCAGCCAGGCCATGGTTATGGCTGATGCAGAGAAATGTGACATTTCTGGATGACCCAAAAGCAGAATAAATATGACTTTGGACTCTGCAGAATACTTCATCTCACTTTCATTACAATGGACTTTAGTGCCTGGAATTACTAGGCCTTAGGAAAGTAAAACTAGCACATGTGCCCCCTTATCCCCATAAGAGATTAATGGAATACACACTGTAAAGCACACTGACCTTCCCTGGCATTTTTCTTCCTACTGTATAAAACATATTCCATGTCACCAGCCCATTCTGCATAAGTCCTGCCACACCAGTCTATATGCACGTGCTCCTTGGTTGCGCACGCTAGGAATTTCCCCTGTACAGCCCCTACACGTGTGCACATGCATGTACACGTGTGTCTGCATGTATCAGCCCGGTGTCCCTTACTCGAGCTGCTGTGAAGGAGCCTGGTAAAGCCAGGAGGACACCAGTAAAATCCCCTTGCAGTCTCTTTCAGTATGAGTTCACTGTGGGTGAGTCCCAACGTATGAGGCTCCCCACAGTAAAAGCTCAACAATTAGGTGCTCAAAAAGCAAAACATCTGGGCGGCCCATAGTGTCAGAACCACCATCTTACACTGGTCAATAACATTCTATCAAAAACACCAGGTACAAACTTCAATTATGGTTCCATTCCTAAAGTAGTTAGTATTAACTGATTTTGGTTAACTCTAGGCTTAGAAAGTTCCCCCGTTGTTCTTACTGTGTCCAGTAACCGAAGACCCTCATTTTTTAGTGCCTTTCTTGAGATTGGCTGCATGGACCTTGGGTCTGTAAAATATTCTAAGTGACCTAGATCTTTCATAAAGTCACAAACAAACCTGACCTAGGGAATTTGTGAAGTCCCATCAATTTTAGGACAGTCCTGCAGAATATCCCTATTTAGCTGGGTCTGCTCCTTTACCCAGATACTATACCACAATAGTATTGGTTCCATTTTAGTAAGGTCAGAAATGAAGGAGAGACCCAGCTATTCATAACAAACATAGGAAGATGTACTGGGTGAAAATGATAAAATATACCTTAAAAAGGAGTTTTCAACTTGTTGCAACTACAAAGTATTCACAAAACCCCACATCCGGACCTCATACATCACAGAAGTAATGCATTTGGCTTTATAGATTTGTAGAAGCTCCCCGGGGGTTTCTTGCCTAATTTCTTTGAAAAAGATATATGGGCAGTAGTTGACCGAATAAAGGCCAGTTTTTTTAGCAGATATTATTTGGGCCCATCTATTATTGTGGTTGAATAATATACCAAGATATGAAAAGCTCTTGGTTGAAACTAGCTTCTGGGCATCCACAAATATATATTTTGGCCTCTGTTTCCTTTGACCGCTTCTCATTACAAAGGCTTTTGATATATTAATGCTAAGGCCAAGGTCCTTCATGAAGGCAGAGAAATTATCAAGAACCCTCTGAATGCCAATATGCATTCTTGCCATTAAAAGTGTGCCATCCACATAAAGGAGAGCAGGTATGGATCGAACTCCCACTTGTGGGAAATCTTGTCCGCTCCTGAGTAATGCTTCACCCAATCCGTTAATATAAAGGTTAAAAAACAAGGGAGCCAGTAACCAGCCTTGCCTGACCCCTTCTAACAGGAAATGCAGCTGTGCGCTCACCTCCATACCAAGATGCACACTAGCTGAAGCACCACTATAAAGGTGCGTAAAAAAGACCACAATATATGGGTCAACCCTCAAAGCCTCGAGGACCTCCCATAGTCTGATATGCATGACTGAGTCAAATGCAGAGGTGAGGTCCACAAAAACCAGGAACAGTCTGCCCTTTTTTGCCCTAGTGTATTTCCCTGCTAAAATGGCCACATTTAAACTTTGCTCCAATGTGCCCAGCCCCTCACGGAAACCTGATAAGACCTGGGTATCTTCTGCCCAGTCTTACAAACGCTCCAAGATCACATGCCTGACCACTTTTACCATTGAATTGAGTAAAGAAATTGGCCTGTAGCAACCAAGATTTTAGTGGTCCCCTTTTTAAAAAATAGGGACAATAATTGACTCCACACAGGTCTTAGGCATTTGGGGTTAGCAACTAGCGTTGATGATCTGGGTGATAATCGGCCCCCAGTGAGTGATGTTAGACTTAAACAGGTCCACATGGACAACGTCTAGCCCAGGGGCCCTACCAGCCTGGCTTAATGCAAGAGCTCTAATCACTTCCTCTAAAGTGAATTTCAAGTCTGCATTTTCATAATTTCTCTTTACACTGTCAATGTCTAGCAGGTTGGAGTTACCTGGGCATTATACACCTTTGAAAAGTACATACAGCCTGATTCATGAAAGACCCGTTTTGCGAGTCTCTAATAGCGATTCATAAGGAATCGCTATTACAGGCTTGCAAAACGGGATTCATGTAGGAGTAGCCAAAAAAAATGCGATTCCTACTTATTCCTTATTTGCGATTAGCAAATTGCTAATCGCAAATAAGGAATAACTCCCCATTCATTCCTATGGGCCAAAAGGCCCATAGGAATGAATGGGGAGTATTCCTTATTTGCGATTAGCAATTAGCTAATCGCAAATAAGATAGCGATTTAAAGGGTGCCAGGGGTGTCCAGAGGACACCCTGTAGCACCCCTTAAATGCTAATATAAACAGGGGCTGCGCACACGCATGTCCAAAGGACATGTGTGTGTGCAACATGCTTTTAAAAGCATTTTTGTGAGTTTTCGCTATTTACCACGAGGTTTGACCTCGCGGTAAATAGCGGCCCAAAATTGCGATTTCGCAATTTGAAAATGGATGAGGAATTGCATTTAAGGAATCTCAAATAGAGATTCCTTAAATGTAATTCATCGCAAATTTGCGATATCGCTATTACCGATTTTTGTATTAGGGATGATGAATCCCAAATGCAAAAATCGCACTCGCAAAGGGCCAGATTCTCAGAATCTGGCCCTTTGCGAGCGCTATTCAGCTTGATGAATCAGGCTGTTAGTTTAGGCTTCTTCGGAGATAGCAATTTCTATTGAAGGACCATCACCAGCTGTGAAAAACGGGGCCTTCACTGCTCTCCAGAATGCTGTGCTATCTTTTAATAGTGCTGCTAAGTGAAGGGATTCCCAGGCTTTGTCTCTCAAGGCACTCTTTCTCTCTTTAATAGCCTGCCTATACTCCATTCTTGCCAACCTGACAATATTCATGATTCTCGGTTGCCTGTGTAACTCAAGCTTCAAGTTAGAGTACGCATGTGTACACCTTGCATTAAACCAGCCCCGATCTTTAAGTTTGTTACACTCGTGGGCAGTAAATCATGGGGAAAGGATCACTTGTCCTGCATAACCAGGGTATGCAGGTTGGTACGTAGTGTCTCACAAATTAAAAGACCCTCATACACATGTATTTCAGATGGTCGTAGCGGTATATGTTGTCTCCCCGCTTTTATACACATGTGTGCATAATCCTTAGGTCAGTGTTTATGCAACCTCCGCCTGGAGGATTTACCCTTGGTTAAAAACAGTAGTGATCGTGGATAGACAAGTGCTCGGGAAGTGAGTTAAAATACCCGGACAGCCAGAAGTAGGACTTTATTGGGTCTGGATTCGGGTAGCCCAAGTGAGGGTGGGTAATTGAATATTGTGCCGCTTTGGAATAACAAGGAATTCAAGCGCACTGCATGATGTGTTTTAAAACGGTCAACATGTTTCAGCCTAGTTGCCTGTATAGGTCGGTGGGCTTTCTTCAGTACCAGTGCAAAAAAATGGGGAAAGTGAAAAGTAAAATGGAAGAATTGTACCTGAAATGAAAAATATTTACATACAGAAAAGACGGGGTTAAAGGGTCAGAGGGAGACACAACACGTGCGTACAAACATTGAACAAGTTAAAAACTGTATAGATTCTAAACAGCTTTAAAATGGCAATACTTTAGCAAAGGTTCACACTCCAAGATGGTGTCGACTCTTTCATTCTCATGCCTGGTGAAGTTGGTAGCATGCCGGCGGAGAATTGTTATTAATATTAAAGGCTTCATGTGATAGATGACAGTGAGCTATATACGTGGCGCATTAAGTGGTTGTGGAAAGCTAAGATTACAAATGCGCTTATTTATTTGGGGTAGCAGGGTTGTTTGGGCACAGCTGGGCTCACAACGACCCGGATGTTGCGGTCGTGGGGAGAATAAATGGCACAAGGTGGTAGTTGTTAAGTCCACGTACCTGGTAAAATGCGTATGCTCACTTCTTCGGGTCGGGGGCATGGGAGAAGGTGCCTATCTGTCGGGAGATGAGAAAGGATTAAAATACAGATATTTAGAAAGGGGTTGGAAATTACCACTAGCTAACGGTGGACTACCTCACAATCCCTGTGGCGTGACTTCTCCTGCGTAGCTTGTGCTATCTCTGCCTCTCCTCACCCGGATATGCTGGTGTGAAGTTCCCAGTTCCAGATAAGGCTATCATTTGGAAAGGGTAGAAATACTATGCCTGTGTGTTGAAGAAAGACTTCTGATTCACAATGTTGTGACTTATGATTAATTCATCGTGGGTTGGCAATAGTTAATGGATATAAAGTTCGCAGTTACTGGTCAATTGTTTACGCCTTTGTATTCAAAAAGCATGCTTGATATACAGAACTCATCTTTTCAGAAAGTTAGGAAATCAGGAGAGCAGCACTCAATGTTTTGATTATGTGGGACCTCAGATTATTTATTGAGGCTGAGCCAGGGGATGTTATCGTTCAGCCCTTCAGTGTCAGTTTTTAATCTGTGTACCCAACGTTGTTCTTTTTCGAACAGGATTTTGGCCGCGTTACTGTCTCTTGTGTCGAGAGTTTCCAAGATAACCCACTGTAGATCAGTGACAGTATGTCCTGCTTCGAGATAGTGGGTGGACATTTTGTAGTACTTCTTTTGCAGTGGATATTGCTCCTGTGCTCGCAAAGTCTTTGCTTTGCTTTCCTCTACGTCATGCCAATGTATCTCATTTGGCACGGGCATGTGATCATATAGATCACATGACTAGTTTGGCAATTAGTATGTCTCCTTATTGTCCATTTCAAATTGGGCAGTAGTTGTATCTCCTTGGTTGGTTGGGTAAGGTGACATACCGAACATGTGCCGCAGGGGAAGTGTCCTGTTATGGGAGGGTTATCCCATCGGCCCGTTCTCACTTTCAGTTTCTTCGGTGGAGGTCTTGTGTGGACCAAAAGATCTTTAAGGTTGCGACTCCTTTTGTTCGCAAACCTTGGTTTTTGCCAGGTTAGTGTATTGGATGTCAAGATCCTCCAATTTTTGTGGATGATTTTTTTGATTTTGTTCGTCACTGGGCTGTATGTCGTTACGCAGATGATGACATCCTCTTGTGGTCGTTTCGGTATCGTTTCTAGTAGGGTTTAGTTGCGTGCTCTCTTTTTACATTTGTTGATGACCGATTGTGGGTAGTCTCATACTTTCAATTTCTCACAAAGGTCATTCGCTTGTTTTTTATAATCTGAGGTTTTGCTACAATTCCTCCTTAGTCTGAGAAATTGACTGTATGGGAGGTTTTCACGGAGGGGACGTGGGTGAAAACTTTTGAAGGAGAGTAGGCTGTTCTTGGCTGTGGGTTTGAAGAAGGTGCGGGTTTGCAGGGTATTGTTTTCTGCATACAGATTGATGTTAAGGAAGTCAAGACTTTCATTGTTGGCCGTGTAGGTGAATTTTAGGCAATTATCCAAGGAATTGATCCGCGAACGAAAATCTTTTAGGCTGGTAGCATCACCTTCCCATATCAACAGAATGTCGTCGATATACCTTTTCCAAAAAAGGATTCGACTGAGGTAGGGATTGTTTTCACTTTGGATGTAGCTGCACACTGTTGGGCAGTCAATAATTTCCTAACCTCGTCAGATATTTCATTGAAAGACACTAAAATACTGTAGTGGGAGTCTCATTCACACAGACAGGTATCTGTGGCAGATTTACAGTTTGTCACTAGTCATTTGGTCACTGACACAGGATTCAGTTTCAACCATTTTAAGGAATACCTGTTCGTTTTGTTGAGTTTAATTTCACCTATATCCTTTGTAGCATTATTAATACTGTTTGGGCAGCAAAATGGAATGTTGACCATAAGGCAAACAGGGAAATGATCACTAAGGGAGTTATCTCCAACTTTAAAAGATAGCAATCTAGAAGCCTTATTAGACGAGATTAAAATATAATCTATTGTAGAGACTAAACCCCTTCAGTTAAAAGTATGAGGCATTGGGACAGGTGTTAACAATAATTCATTCGCAAATCTCAATTCAGTTCGGGCAAGCATCTCCTCAAACAACTCCCACACCATTAAATGACAAAAATTGGTGTTACACAGGCTTTCTTCATTCTAAAAGCTGCATATCCTGTTATCCCCAGAGGGGCACATTGCACAGTTGAAATCTCCTTCCAGGATTGTCATGACATCTTTTGGACTAACATTACTGATTGAATTCAGATCACCAGCTAAGTATTCTAATACCTGGGAAAGTTCGTTTGGAGCGATATTGTTATAAAAATTGGCTACGACCACACAATGATTGGCATTTAGGGAAGGTTTAACCATCTGGTAATATCTGTTCCCCAAGTGCAAGTCTATTTTATTTATTGGCAACTTATTGGAAATATATGTGTAGAGACCACCCTTTGGTCTACCCCCTAAGCCCTTAACTGCTTGGGTATAGAGGATTTTTAAGTCATTGATATGAATTGGTTCTATGGACCAGGTTTCCTGCAAACATAATATGTCACAACTCCGGATAAGTTCAGACAATACTGGGTTATCTATCTTTATGCGCAATCCTGCAATATTCCAGGAAATACCATTGCAAGGAAGTCTGCCATATTTATACGTGGGGCTAGATTTATTAAGATTGTCTATGCAAGTTGACATTGATAATTGGGTGAGATGCTTACAGGGCGCAGACAAAGAGGCTGTGCACCCCGTTGCGTTTCCCATCGCTTGTGCCTCCCCTTCCCAGTGATGCGTGCTTACTCCTATCTCTGAGTCTGTTAGTTATGAACTACACTCCTGTTGTGAAACTCCCCGTCGGCTACTCTCGACCAGCCCATCAGCCTGATTTAAATGCGGAGCCGATAAGACCATTCAATCAATAGCTTGATTGCTGGTCCTTACTGCATACCTTTGCAGTCCTTCCCTAAGGAAATTGTCTCCCTCTGACGAATATTGTCTGAGCTTATGTGGTTGGTAAAAGAAATCCAGAGGTAGAATGTTTATCCCCTTAGAGCTGACAGGCCAAGTTCCTGCCCTTTGTAGTATAATTTGAACAAAGCCGCGTGACCTAAAAGTTAATACTATTCAATCTCCTTGCAATGACTTATTAGAGTTCCCAACCCAGCCAATACGCCTGGCCATCATAAACTCCATAAACAATTTGTCAGTTATGCCTGTCTTCGCACTTAAAAAGTGCAAGGACTTGTTTCTTAAAGTTGACCAATGCTCAACTTCGCCCAATGGTAAGGAAGGAACAATAGCTAAAACAATTGTATAAGGGGTGGCTTACGGTGGAAGATGCAAGTTCCTCATGCCTAACATATTTCCCCTAGCCATGTTTTGGTGTCCTTGATTGTTTGAACTTTTACCCTTATTGCTCATGATATGGGCTTCGCTATCTAGAGAGACCCGCTTTGGGACATTCATCAACTACTCTTTCCCTACACATGTGACATGTCTATGGTAAAGTTGCTCTATTTGGGTTAGGGAGGGTAAAGATGCCCTTTCACCTGACAGCCCAGCCCTAGGCGAGTTGGTAAATCTTTCCAAATTTGGTGGTGCATGATACTGCGGTGCACTACCACTGACACAGTTATCATCAGGTTGATTAGGTAATGGAACCCTACTTATGCTTGAATGTGCAGTTTGCAATCTACATTCCCACAGAGCATACAGAGTAGAAGGCACCAAATGTACAGATTTTTAAAAATTGGGTAGCCTCCCTTTTATTTGAGTGAGTAAATGCTTTAATGGATTCAAAAGGGCTAAAACAGTAGATTCTAACTTTTCCCAGAAAGCCTCCTGCCCGTGAGCTGGGATTGAATGCCCGATATCCATCACAATTGTGTTATTCTTCTGTGTAATATCTCTCTCCACTATTTTGGATTTATCCCCCTTGCTGTTTGAGGTCTGACTTTGCTTATTCCAACCCTGCCTCTTCCTTCTCCTGGATAAGGGAGCAGGACTACTGCCTTTGTTGGATTTAGCTTTATGTCCTCTGGTTGTCACAGTGGGTTTACTGGTATCCTGTGTGACCTCGGGGCATCATTATTATCCAAATCAATTGCCAAGGGCTGCGGAGAGTTCATCACAGATAAATTGGGAACATGGATACTATTTGCTACAGGGGTAGGTTTTACAGAGCAAGTATGGAGGAGTTGGGACTCCAATGAAAGCCTGCACTCAGTAAGCTGCATTTCAAATATCAAAGCTGACTCAGCCCTAATAAGAAAGGTATCTAATGTCCCTGCTATCCCCTGCCCACCGAAGGATTTACATTTACTCATAATATAAAGCCCCTCTAAACAATACAGAAAATATAGCTGACGACTTATACCCTTATACCTAATCAATATTAACACAACTAAATGTCCTCTTGCCAAAAAAATTACAATAATGTGGGGCAGACAGGCGTGCACGTTGCTGGGGCTACTAAGGGTTGTAGTGTCTACCTGGCCTCCCCTGCAGTACTGGAAAATAGCAGCAACATGACTCCTGACGGCATTGGTGGCAAAGTGCAAGGTGCAAGGCAATTCTGGCTGAAACGGGCATCCCAAGTTTCAAGAGGCAGTGTTGTACGTGTTTCTCGCTGCCAATCAGCTCACGGGCATATTTTAGAATTACTGCCAAAATGACATCTGGATTTACTGTACCATACACAAAGATATGATTTATCAAAAGGACTACAATGGTCATCTATAAATAAGTGTTTGTGGCCCTACCTCCAGTGTAGATCCAGGACCAATCTAAAATCCGCCTGAATCCTCTGTGTTTTGGCAATAACTTGTCAGGAGTGAACTTGCCTGCCACAATATCCTTGGTCCGTGTACCAGATAAAAGGAGGGTGGCTCTGCCCTGCCTCTTCCTGGCGGTGACAGGCAAGGTCGGGCCTGCCCTTGGCCCAGGCTTTGCCCAGGTGCGTCCCGCGTCATGGGAGAACTGTAGTGCTTATGAGCGCGAGTGCGGCATCTCCTCCCTCCTGAAAGTGTGATGGACTTTCGGGAATGGAGTCACCTTGCAGGCAACCCAGGCAGTGGCAGTAGGGCACAGGAAAACGGCATCCCATGTCGTGGGAGTACTGTAGCGCTTATGAGCGTGAGTACAGCTCATCCTCCCTCCTGGGAATATGATGGACTTGGTGGAATGGAGTTCCCTTGCAGGCAGCCCAGGCAGTGGCAGCAGGGCACAGAGAAAAGTCGTCCCACATTGCGGGAGAACTGTAGCGCTTATGAGCCCGCTGGCGACTCCTCCTTGGAGAATGATGGACTTTGGGGAATGGATTTCCCTTGCAGGCAACCCAGGCAGCGGCACCAGGGAACAGGAAAACGGCGATGAGTCAAATCAATTAGCAAAAAAGCCGCAGGTGATATGTGGGTTCCTTAGGTGCAGGGAAGGTGATGCCTTGGTTCCTTGCTTCGGGGTAGGTGATGCACTGGTTCCTTACTGCTGCGCAGGGGAGGGGATGTATCGGTTCCTAACCGAAAAGGAGGTGCTGTGTCAGTTTCTTCCTGAGTGGGGAGGTGATGCATTGGTTTCTTATGGAGGCCTTGGCGTCATTGCAGACTTGGTAATCCGGTGCAATCTGTGGCGTTCGGGGATGTTACAGTCCTCTATGCAGCTGCAGCCCTTACGCACGGCATCGATTTCTCATGGCATGGCCCTATGATGCATTGGTTCTATAAGTGTGCACAGTAGGGCCTGCGTCGGAGTTGCTGCGGTGATCTTGGACAGCGGTGCCCCAGACTCAATTGCAGAGATTTCTTCAGCCGCATGGGAGCGCTGCATTGGTTTCTTCAGCAGCACGGTGGCGATGGGTGGAAGTTCTTCAGAAGCGTTGTGTCAGAAGCAGGTACGGATGTCTCACGATTCTTCAGTTGTTTCAGGTTTTCTCAGCTTCAAGCAGCAGGACAACCTCCAGAAGCTCAATACAGTCACCTCTTGGCAGGTCAGAACCCCCAGCAATGGAGTTCAGGGAGATGTTGGTAAAGTCTTTGTGTTCCGGAGACTTCAGAACAGGAGGCAAGGTCTACTTCAAGCCCTTGGAGATTCTTCACAAGCAGGAAACCACAGTAGGGCAAAAAGAGTCAGTCCTTTTCCTCCACCACAGACAGATGCAGAAACTGCAGGCTCACCCATCCCTCACTCAGAAAAGGCAGCACTCCTCACACAGTCCTTCCACTCTTCTTCTTGGCAGGGTCCTCTGGTTCTGCGAGTAATCTAAAATTTTGGGTCCCAATATTTATACAACATTTTTCTTTGTTCTCTTGTGGCAGAGCTGCACTGAGCCCAGTCAAACCAGTTCTGTCCTCACTGGCTGATGCAGCATCCTACTAAGAGGTGGAGACAGCATTGTACAGAGCAGTCCAGGTCTATTCAGGTGCAGAGAAATCTCCTTGCACTACTCTAAATGCAGCCACGGTCTGACTCACCCAGGAAAGGCAGGTCGCACCTCAAACCCCCTCCCCATGGATGTCTGAAGAGAATTCACATCCACAGCCTCTGTCACTTCAAAACCAGACAGCCATTTCACAAACCAGCAGAGGCACAGAGGATAGTTGAGCAAGAAAATACCCACTTTCTAAAAGTGGTATTTCCATACCCAGAACATAAACTTCATCTTAACTTAAAGATGTATTTTTACATTCCGAGTCCAGACATACTAAACTCCCTATTTCTGTCTTGTTCCTATGGGAATTTATAGTTATTAGATGTTATAAGTAAATCCCCATTCTATCCTATGGGTTAGATAGCCCTTCCATCGTGAAAAACTAAATACACTGTAATTCACTATTGGGTACCTTGGACCTACCTTAGGGGTGAGTTACATGTAAGAAAAAGGAGAGTTGGGGCCTGGCAAGATGGTGCATTTGGCACCCCGACATCTCGGTAGAAACTGCACACAGAAACTGGAGTGGCAGGTCTGAGACCCTTTGGAAAGGCTGCTTGTGTAGGTGGCACAATCAGTTCTGCAGGCCCACTAGCATGATTTGACTTACAGGCCCTGGGCACACACTGTGCACTGTACTAGGGACTTAGCAGTAAGTCAAGCAAGTGAATCATGGAAACACCTATCCATAATAACAATTTACACAGATAGAATATGCACTTATTGATCAGCAGTGGTAAAGTACCCAAAATCATAAAACCAACCAAAACAGGTTCACAAACAGGAGGCCCAAAAGTAAGCATTCTGGGGATAAACCTGCAGGAAAGGCTGTATCTAACAGGTGAGCTTAGTTCTCTACGCACACAAAATTAAGCACTCTGCCCAAAGCTCAAACTGTCAACCTTTATTCTTATTGTTGGAATATAATGAAAACGTTGCAGTGCACAAAACTTAGTGCAAACGTGTCGAAAAGTGACATTTAGTGTAACAGCATGGGTAGTTAGTATCTTAAAGTGTCTGGTACAGTGCACGGAGCTGCAAGCCATTTCATGTGAACCATAAGACTCCAAATTGAGTTAGATATTGTATTGTATTGTAATTGCATTTATATAGTGCTTACTACCCCTGATGAGGCGTCAAAGTGCTTTTTCGGCGAGTAGCACGCTACTCCTGCACTCAGAGAGGAATAGTGTTGAATTAGTATAGTGAAACATTCAAGTACATTTTAAGTGGTGAATAGGTTAGTCAGTGATAGGTTAGTCAGGTATTTGGATTCGGAAAGATAGTAGAATCTTTAAGCACGCTACTCTGGAAACCCATAAAGGATGTTGCTGAATTAGTATGGTGAAATATGAAAGTAATTTGAGTGGTGGATATTAGTCAGTTATTTGGAGTGAGAAGGGTACCGGAGGGATAAAAGGGAAGAAAGGTTTGCATTCATGTAGCACCTGTTACTCCTGATGGGTGTTGAAGTGCTTTTCTGGCGATTAGGATGCTACTCTGAAACCCATAAAGGATTAATGTTGAAAAAATTGGCATAGTGAAATATGAAGTAATTTGAGTGGTTGATATGCTATTCAGTTATTTGGATAGAGAAAGGTAGGTTGCGGGATAGAAGAGGGAAAGAGGTTTGTAATTATATAGCGATTGATACCCCTTGATGGGATTTTGAGGTGCTTCATTGGCGAGTAGCACGCTACTCTGGCACCCATAAAGGATTAGTGGTGAATTAGTATAGTGGAATATGGAAATTGAGAAGTGAACGTGTTAATCTGTTATTTTGATTGAAAAGGATAGTGGAGGAACAGAAGAGTGAGATTTTCTTTTGAGGTCATGGCAGTAGGAGGAGGATATGTAAAAAGGGGTTTTGGAGGGGAAAAGTCAGAGGGAAGGGTTTATAAAGGTTTGTTTTGGGGGATTGCTATAGTAAAAAGAGGTGTCAGATGATGCAAGGAAGGGTAGAGTAGGAGAGAGTCTAGAAAGGGTTATTTTGGGGGTCATAGTAGTGGTATGGGGTTTGGGATAAATGGAAAAGTGGATGTAGAGGATATATTGATATATGTATAGGGTGAGAGATAGGGTAGTGCTTTGGAAATAGTAGTAGAAAGAAGTTTGAGATGAGAGACTGTTGAGTAAGAGGATATATTGAGAGAAGTATAGGCTGTGAAATAGGGTAGTGCATTTGAAAAGCTAAATTAGAAGAAAGTGATAATTATATAGGTCCATAAGTACATGCATAGAGGAGGTGAGTATATATAGATTAAAGATATTGATAGAGGTTCAGGATGGGAAATAGGCTAGTGCATTGGATATGCTTTTTCAGGAGAAAGGTAACAGACACATAGATCCAAGTACATGGAAGGAATCAAGATGCACAATGTAAGTAAGTACTTGTAGACCAAAGATGATTTTTATTTATTAATTTACAACATCATTTTTCTACATGTTTATTCAGAGCAATACACAAAGATCGGTACATATCTATAGTGAAAATAAATGTTTATATACAGAGGAATATGCAATACATTTCTGTTTGCTTATGGTGCATATGTGGGAAAGAGCCAATTCTTGAGTAGTTTTCTGAAGATAAGGTGGTTGTCGGTGGATCTTATGTTGGGGTTAAAGAGTTCCATAGTTTGGCTGCTTGAACTGAGAAGGATGTGCCAGCCATGGTTTTTTTCTTGTATCTTGGGATTTTGAGGCGAGATGCCGCTTTAGAGCATATGTTCATTTGTTGAATGTGTTTGGTGACTTTATTCCTGAAGAGTGGTCCCATTCCATGTATTGCTTTGTGGGTGTTACAAAGTAGCTTGAACATTGATCTTCTGGCAACCGGTAACCAATGCAGGGCTTTCAAGGCAGGTGAGATGTGGTCTCGCAGTTTGATTTGCAAGAGTAGTCTGGCAGTCGAGTTCTCAATCTGTTGTAGTCTTTTCATGGTCGTTAATGGTGATCCGTGGTAGAGGCTATTGGCGTAATTGAGTTTGGACAGAACAAGGGCGATAGTAGCTTGGACCTTGTATTAGAGTCTCTGTTTCAGAATGTCATGGTCAACCGTGTAAAAGGCAGCCAAGAGGTCCAAGAGGAGTAACGGAGCAACCCCGCTGAGGTCAACTGAATTCTTCAGGTCATCCCAGACGGCAAGGAGGGCAGATTCTGTGCCTCTTCCCGGACAGAATCCTGTGTGTAAGTCTGAGAGTATGTTATTATCTTCAATGAATTGTTACATCTGGACGAACACTGCTCTTTCTATCAGTTTATCAGTTTTCCCAGGAAAGGTCCATTTGTAATAGGTCTATTGTTGTCAGGGTTCAGCGAGTCCAAGTTTTGTTTTCTTCAGTAAAGGACATATTTATGATTTTTTTAGTTCTTCTGGAAATAATCCGGTAGTTAAGGAATCGTTGATGATTCTTCTTACTGGAATGGCAGCAGAGGTTGTTAAAAGAATTGTCTTGAAAGTTTGTGGTGGACAGGGGTCAGAAGGGCTGTCGGCAGGCCTGCTTGCTTTGACAAGGTCCATAATTTCATCATATGAGATGTGTTGGAAGAAACTGGGAGGCTGGGTTAGAGTATTCATTTCTAAGTTTCTCCAAGGCGCTTTTTTTCTTGTGTGCTGTTGTGTGGTTTTGAGTTGTATCAGGATGTCAAAAGCTTCCTTTATCCACTCATATAGATTTTGAACCAAAGTTATTGTTTCCAGATTTGTTCTTGATGTTAGTAGTGTTTCTAAGTGTTCCAAATTGAGTTTGTTCCATGGCCAATAGGTGGATGGATGTAGGTTAGTTTTAGGTGAGTCCCTTAGTGTTGTTTTATGTTGGAAAGCAAGCAAGTGGTGGTCTGACCATGTGACAGGAGTTATAGTTTGAAAGGTAAATAGTTCAGTATTAGCAAAAATGACATCTAGGATATGTCCAGTAATGTGTGTGGGTTTGTGGACAATCTGTTACAGGTTCAGCGCGTCTAGGCCAGTGAATATTGTTTTTGGATGGATCATATTGGGTTTGTCAAACCAAATGTTGAGGTCACCCAGAATGCTTAAGTTGGAGTGTATTGTTATCAGGTTTGAAACTGTGTCTAGGCGTGCGTCTGAGAATTTCGCATTGCTTGATGGAGGTCTGTAAAGGAGCAGGAAGTTACAGGATGAAGACGGTGTAGTATTGCATCTTGTTAGAAGAGCCTCAAAAATCTTTATGGAGATGTCATCAACTTTAGTGATATGTAATGTTTGTGTGAACACAACAGCTAGACCACCTCCTTTTTTGCCTATATGATTTTGAGTGTTTGTTTGATAGCCTATAAGAATGGCTTCATGCAGGACTGGAGCCATATTATCTCTCAACCATGATTCAGTTATGAATAGCATGTTTGGTTTTGCATCAGTGAGAAGGTTGTAGATGTGATCTTTGACTTTAGAGAGGGATCGAGCATTTATTAGTAGACAGTTTAGAGAATTGCCTTTGGTGATAGTGAGACTTTGTTTTGTAGTAGAGTGAACAGTATTGTGTGTGTTTGTAGCAGATATATTTTTTGAGCTGGCATTCGCTGTATTAGGAAACCAATTGAGTAGCTGCTCTGTATCATGTTCCTCATCCAGCATGCTAAGAAGGCATTTTGATGATTTAAAAGAGAACCGTGCCTTTCTTACTAGTGAACATATTTAATTGTTCAACAGTCACGATTGAACTTTCCCATTACCCTATGAAAGAATATCCTTACAAAGTTTCTAGTTTTTTCAATAAAAGTTTGCAAACAGTTCTTGTTTGTTCATAGTAGTTTATGTGCACAGCAAAATGTTAATAGCTACTCACGATGTCAGCGTGGGGTCATCTGGTTCCCTGCGGCTGGAGCACTGAACCACCTTGGAGGGGCTGGGAAGGCTGCTGCCTCTACCCTACGCGCTCAAGCAGGTCACTCTCCGAGCTCTGCAGTGCTGAACCTGCCCTCAGCTGCGGGCCTGAGAATCTGGGCTGCAGAGATTGCGCACAGGCCTTATTTATTTATTTATTTATTTAATGCAGTTTTATATAGCATGAACTTTACCCAAAGGTGTCAGAGTGCTTCACAAAAGAACCAGGTAAGTTACATAAGGTACAAAAGATAGACTAAACATGCTAATAAGTTACATATATATATATATATATATATACAGTTACAAAAGTATACAAGAAAGACTGAACACGCTAACAAGTTACGTACATGCATCAACAACGCTAACAAGTTGCATATTTATATTATAAAAAATTAAAAGTTGTCAGCGTTATGTTAAAACAGGAGTAAAATACATATTTACAAAGTTGACCTCATTTGAGCACTAGATCGTGTTAAGGGTCAATGCATGGGTTGAATTATTCCAGGAAGTGCCTTCTCCTGTTGCAGGTCCCTGTACCGAAGTCTCGCCTCTCCAGAGGTGCCAGCCCTCCTCCCTGCACAGCTCTGCTCAGCCATGGCAGGGGCTCTTTTATAGAAGCCCGCATCTGCCTCGCAGAAAGCAGTCAGGTTACTCAGGACAAGAGACGTCACTGCTGCTCCTAGATTGCTCTGTGGACGTCATCTACTCCCAGGCTGAGGTGCGCGAGGGGGCCCCACGTGACCCATGGCTCCGCGCACTGTACTGATTGAGGGGACATTTGTTTTAATATTGATTTAGAGCAATGAGAGGCATCCGTCGCGGGACGATTCCACAGTGAACGAGATCGTACCTCTTAGTCAGGGGTAAGTAGTATGTGGGGCGACAAAGCTCAAGCCCAAAGTGGTTCAGTGGGCTAATGCACCACGCAGAAGTGTTTGGTGCATACTGAAAGTTGTTGGTGAAAATTCTGATGTGTATTCAGACTTTCATCCTTTTGGGGGGAATAAAATCCGTAACTGACGCTGCAGCGCTATGAAATGCCTAACTACCTAGGTGCTGAGTGCAACATAATCATCAGTGTTTTTTTAAACTGGACTTTATCCCTTGATTTGCGGCAGCCGTGTTGGATACAGTGTTGTTTTGCATTTTGAATTATGTTTTCATAAAGCGTTAGTCAACTTCCTCTTTATATTCGTTGTAAAATCTTTGGTAACCGGTGCTCTTTGTGTCACTTTGTACCCGCACTGGTATATTTATTGACCAAAACACCAAATATACCTCACACAGATTTTTTACAGATATAATAAGAAAGAACTCTTTAAAGAAGTGCGTATCTCAAGATTCGACTTGCATTTGAGTTTCTCGTTCTAATGTCTGCTAATTTAAATACCAGCTGAGAGGGTTTTGTAGAAGTCGGATCCCATTTGTCAGTAGCCGACAGTCAGTTGCGAAAGTCGTTTCTCGACTCGGTGTGCTTGCCTATTCCCTCTACGATTAGAGATTACATTTTGGGCTCATCTTGCATATATCTCCAGCAAAAAAAATATTTGTGTTTCCAACTTTCAACCAAATACCTTCTCATGTCAACCAAGGTTGCGATTCGTTTCAAATGTGGCTAACTGACAACATTAGATATTTTAGTGCATTATGTAGACATCAGCTGGAATGTTAGTACCAGTTTGCAGAAGGATAGGGGGAGGAGAGCGATGGGTAGGGGATGGGTGAGTTCTACCAAAAAAGTATACTTCAGAATATGATGTAGTGCTTACAAGTGTGGTGGTGTCAGGCTGCTGGCTTTGCACATGTTAGCGGGGCTGCACACATGCAAATACCTCAGCGCCACACAGTATGAGAGTTAGGTGGTGACTAACCTTGTGCGCTCATGCCCCTTTTTTATTAGGCTGCGCTCCACCTGCCGGCGTGAGCGCATAGATGAGACATTTTTGGCGTCTGCCGGGGTGGTAGGCTGAGACGGCCAACTTATTACATCCCATCCCAATTTAGTCCCTTTTTCTTTTGCCGGGAGCCTGCTGTCTCCTTACTTGGCATGCAAAGTCCTTCAGGCGGGAGCATGGTGTGGAATTCTCTCTCAGTCCATATCGGGGTTGACAGCCCCGGGCAGTGGATGAGGATCCAAGTGGCCCAGATGTTGTTGTTGTCACCTCCCGGGCACCTGGCGTTGTTGCTTTCATCTCCCTGCATGTCTCACTGGGTATCGCAGGAGACGTTTGCGGTACTGTCTTTATGTGGGATTCCTCTGGCTCTCCTCCGCTGCTTCTCGGACACGGTTGGCCCCCACACTGGAGGGAGGTTCGGGCACCTTTTTGAACGAGATGTTTTGAGTCACTTTCTCTCCTTTTTCTACAGTTACCATGGTATCCTTGACACCGACTACTGTCCAGTGACCTGGTTGGTACCTGTTCCGGAACTTTCCTCCTGGTCTCCTATCTTTTATTGTCACAGTGTCCCCTTTTACACCTTCTGGGGCATTGCCATCCTGATACGGCTAGTGGCAAGGTTTTGCATTTCCCTCCGCTCGAGGGCGTCTTCCTCACTATATGATGGTGGGGTCCACACTGGGTAGACAGGGAGAGTATTACGGCGGACCCCATTGAACATCAGTGACCACGGTGTTTGGTGGGAGGCGCTGTGGGGGGTGCTTCTATACTCTCAGAGGAATACTTAGGGTCTGCAATTTCTGCCACGGCAATCCGTACAGCCTTATTGAGGGTCCTCATGAACCTCTCAAATTTCCCGTTGGTTTCTGGCCATTGCGGGGAGATGCAGCAATGTCTTATGCTTTGGTGTTGCAGGAACTCACAGAAATTGTTCCCTTGGAACAGGGGCCCATTTTTGCTCTTGGTCTCCTCTGGACACCCAAATATTTGAAATATTTTCTTGAGCACCGGCGCAACCCAGGAGAATGCGGTTGAGCCGACGACTTCTAGGAGGGTATATTTCGAGTAGCTGTTGATTATGACTACAGTCATCCGACCATAGGGAAACCTCCCAAAATCGATGCTCACTTTCTCCCATGGGGCCTTCCCCAGCTCTTCTATCTGAACGGGTGCCGGTCTTTCTGAGGCGCTAGTCAACTGGCAGACTGGGCACCTTCTCACAGCTTCTTCCACCTGGACCTCGAGACCTGGAAAACACACCTTTTCTTGCATCCGGGCCTTCATCTTCTCAATACCTTAGTGTCCCCCTGAGCCAGTTTTGTTGCTTGATGTTGTAGGGTCACCAGTACAACGATTTGGGATCCTTTAAGCAGAATTCCACCTTGGGTTACACTTGGCTCAATCCTGATCCTCCACATCTTCATGAGGCATTCTTTTTCAGGCCCGCCAAACCGTTGGCAGATTGCAAGAACTGGTGCCAGTGTCCTTCTTGGACAGCTGCGTGTACTTTAGTGAATTCAGGATCTCCTTCTGCTGCTTCTGCAATGTCCTCTGGAGTCAGAACTTTTAGGCATGTGATGGTTGAGATCATGCTCAGGTAGGCTTCTAGCACTTTGACGTCTGATTCTTCTCCTTGCTCATCTTGTGGGGCCGGGTGTCTCGAGAGGAAGTCGGCGGGATTTTGGGCGCCTGGTCTGTAGGCTACTTCCATTTCGTATTGTTGGAGTCCAATGGCCCATCGCTCAATCCTCGGGGTGGGTGTGGTGCTGACCCCTTGAATAGCAACACCAACTGTTGGTGGTCTGTGATGACCCTAAATGGATGGCCGCAGACGCATAAATGGAAGTGACGGCACGCCCAGTGGATGGCCGGAGCTTTCCTCTCAATTTACACATAGCACTTCTCAGTGGGTGAGAGCACCTTGCTGGCGTACACCAGGGCCACCTATCTTCCTGGCTCTTGTTCCTGGGTTAGTACCGCACAAGGCCTACGGGGCTGGCGCTGACTAGTATCGCCGTCTGTTTGTTGGGGTCGAAGTATACCAGTGTGGTGTGGTCAAGGAGGGTGGCCTTGATTCTCTGGAATGCTGTCTCTTCCAGAGTCCCCGTTTTCCTCATGGCGTCTGCTCGGGTGAGGTTTTAGAGCGGCTCCGCGATGGAGGCCAGGTCGGGGATGAATCAGCCACAGCACGTGGCCATCCCGCGGAAGTTTCATACTTCTGACACAGGCACTGGGGCTGGTGCATCCTTGATCGCTTGGGACTTCTGGAGATCCACTTGGATACCCTCCTGATTGAACAGGTAGCCAAAGAATTCTATCTGCTTCTGGAAAAAGAGGCACTTCTCCTTGTGCAGGGTGGTGCCATGGTCTTGAAGCCGCTTTATTGTAGCTCTTAGATGGTGGTAGTGCTCATCCGCTGTTTTGGAGTAGATGAAAATATCATCACTCACATTCAATACACCAGGTGGACCGGTAAGGATCTCCCTCACTGAGTCCTGGAACACCTTGTCAGCCGATGATATTTCGAAATTGAGGCGTTTAAATCTTCTCAGCCCGAGGTGGGTACTGAACCTGGTGATGTAGCTACTCTCTTTGGCTAGGAACCACTGATGATAACCTGTGTTCAGGTATAATTTTGAAAACCAATGTGACCCGTTGACGTCAGCAACAATGTCGTCCATTGTTGGTGTGATGTGGTGTTCGTGCTGGATGGCCTTGTTGGGGAGGCGCATGTCTATGCACTTAAACAAAAAAACAATGGTTCCTGTGGATACTTAATGATTCATATTACAATATATATATCTCAGCGCAATCACAGTAAAGTGGGGGTACTTAGATGTCAGAGAACAAAATGACATGTAACACAGAGTGTGTAGAGAAGCAAGGTATTAATGTAGAAACCCAGAAAGATTTTCAGTGCGTAGTGGCCCAATTGAAAAAAAGTGAAACCTATGAGTATCGCTTGTTACTTTTTGTGACATGAAAACAAGGGGGCATATTACCAAGGGCATTATCGCCGCATTAGCGGGACTTTTTCCCGCTAATGCAGCGATAAATTCATCGCCCTATTACCAAGCTGTCGCTAACACCAGTTAGCGACAGCTGGTAGGTGATAGCGGGCATTTAGGGGCCCACTTTGCATGTCAGCGATAATTATCGCTAATGACATGCAAAGTGGGCGTGCCAAGATGTTAGCGACTGAAAACAGTCGCTAACATCTCTAACTCCTATTAACAACTTTTGGAAATATTCGCGCTAAGCGCGAATATCTCCAAAAGCTAACGCCTGCTAAAAGCAGTTCTTAGCCATGTTATCCAATGGAAGGTGGATAACATGGCTAAGAGCATTGTCACGATAATGCATGAATATCGCTGATTTTTCAGCGATATTCATGCATTTCGCAGGATTTTTACCGCTTTTGAGATAAACCTTGATAATATCAAGGTATCTCAGCGGTAAAAATCCTCGGTGCTCGGCGATATTTTTTTCCCGCTAACCAAGCAATAGCGATAATTATCGCTATTGCTTGATAATATGCCCCAAGGTTTCAATGTTGTTACAGAAACAACCACTCAATGGAAACACAATAAATGTTAGCAGCCTCCTAGTATAATAGTAGGGACTGGAAATGTGTTCACTTTAAGTTGTCGATGGCAATTCTACCCAGCTAACAATGTGGGGACTCATCAGGACCTATCAATATAGGGACATCTGAAAGATAATAATCAATGTGTGAGTGTGAAGCAATGTAAGCAAAGGACAGACTCTACCTGAATATCCGAACTCAAAACGGTGTCATGCCTGTGGATGACCGACAGGTAGTGTGGTGAGCACCTGTAGGAGTGAAGGGTGGAAAAGGATACTCAAATAGATTCTAGCCGGGCACTGTGTGGACAAAAAGTAGGAGTATTATTTACATTGGGAATGTATATCACAGGAGAGTGCCAAGTATCAACAGAAGGGCATGTGTCACTTACTCTGCGGAGGGGAGGGTACTGGCAAAGAATAGTATTTGATTTGTGAAGGTTACATTTCTATATCCTGAAGGCAGTGTCTGAAATGGTATCATAAGACCCTGTTAGGATCGGTGTAAGATGATATTGTGGTAAATAAAGTGTTAAGTACTTGAAGGCTCTCTTACCGTGTGGTTGGCCGAGGCCAAGGATAACTTGGCTTTGAGTTACTGCGGTAAATGGCAATCTGTTTCTGTTGTAGATCCTACAAATACATGAAGTGTTCGTCAGTAATTGTGGCAGATTCTAACTTCTATCAAGAAGGGGGCCCGCGCACACATTCACAACTCTTACCGGTAATTAATATTGTAAAGTGATCCAATGTGGAATGCAGAGGCAATCTGCAGTGGATAATGCTCGCCGGCGATAAGACAAAGAACTGCTCTCATCTGTTTCTGCTTCAATAGTGGCAAGACCGATCCCTCCTCTCCGGTCTTGATTTATAGTCCACCTGCGCGCTCTGCTGGCCATTGGAGGCGCATGCGGGTAGACTTTGCAGAGGATAATCCTATGCTTTAGGAATATTTCTCGAGGGCGAGATGTCACGTGGTACACTTCAGAGGGTAGTGTATCACACAGCTAGAAGGACTCATGGTTGTGTAAAAAAGGGAGCATTAAATAAAAGCTGTGTTTAAAATACCGGCGTGTAGTGCTATGACGAGGATGTTTTCTATGTCGATTGGACGCAATTCGTTGCTTGATGGAATAGCCAGGGCTGACAGAATGAATCCAGCTGCCTACGAAATGAAGGCATGTAAATAAATTGTTCCTAATTTCATTCTTGTTCCAGTATAAAACTAAATTCAACAATATCTAACCGCAATATAGCTTAATGAAGGCACATTCATAGGTGGAATTGTGTTATGGCATGGGATATTTGCATTTTATTTTTGCTTCAACCTAGATCTGTTTTCTATGTCTATCGATGGAATTATCAAGGCGGGTGGAATAGTTCCAGCTGCTTGCAGAGTGACGGCATGCAATCAACACATTCTTATTGTCATTCTAGTTAAAACAGAAAAAAAATGTCAGCAATATCATGACAACAGTATAGCATAATGAGTAAACATTAATTTTATTTATTTATTTATTTATGCATTTTTATATAGCGCAGACTTTACCCGAAGGTGTCAGAGCGCTTCACAAAAGGAACAGAAATGAAACATAATGAGAAACTTTACAAAAGAACAGATTACAAAAGCATACGTTACGTTAAATAAGGTAATAGTGACAATTGTGAGCAAAAAAATACATGAGGTAGTAAAATTTGTGAGCAACCAAAAATACATGAGGTAGTAAAGGTAATAGTGACTATTGTGAGCAAACATTATACATGAGGTAGTAAAAATTGTGAGCAACCAAAAATACATGAGGTAGTAAAAAGTGCACAAGAGGAAAAAGTGACAAGTGTGCTGTTACAAGAGAAGACAAAGTATAATTTGAGGTATAATACTGCAATAAGTATATAATAACTCAGGCACAAGAACAAGCGTTACGTAGGCAAAGGTGGCACTTGTGCATGTGTCAATGGTAAAAACATGTGAGAGGTAGCAAACCATGTGTTACAAGGGCAAAGTGGTGTGTGCATGTTACAAAAGGGCACCAAACACAAGTACATGGAAAATACTACAAAAAGGCAGACACTCCAACCCCAGGAATACACTGGGAAGGCACTTCCATGGTCATGGGAAGTAGAATTTATCAGTAGTGGGAAGTCTTCCTCCAAATAACAAGAGGACGTGAATTACTTTTGGAGGTGTCTCTGGAGGAGGAGAACTTTGAGGTCCCTTTTGAAGGCCTGGGAGGAGGCGGTGATCCGGAGCTGAGGCGGAAATGAGTTCCAGATTCTCACTGCGTTGCCTGAAAAGGATTGGGCCATTGTTCTCTCCTTCTTGAAAGTGGGAGGTTCAAGCAGTAGATTCTCCGCATTGCGTGAAGGTCTAGAGCCTCCAGAGAGTTTCAGTTTATTCGCCAGGTAGCGAGGAGAGGAGGAGTGCAAGGCTTTGTGGGTGATACAAGCGGTCTTGTAGATAGCTCTAGCCTTGAAGGGAAGCCAGCAGAGGGTGGATAACATCGGTGTGATGTGATCGCTTCTTTTGGCCCCATAAATGAAGCGAGCTGCTGAATGGAAAACAGACTTAAGTGGGGACAGGTGGGATTTGGGGAGGCCAGTAAGAAGAGAATTGCAGTAGTCTAGTCTGGAGAGGACCAGCGATTGCACCAGGGTTATAAGGTCCTGCTCCGGGAAGAAGCGTCAGATTCCCCAAAGAAGGCGCAGTTGGTAACGAGCAGATTTTGCAATAGAATTGATGTGAGGAGTTAGATTGAGTTTTTTTCTAGAATGGCACCAAGGGATTTTGCGCTGTCGACAATGATGGGTTTATTGTTTAGTAGATTCATCTGATCCATCCATGATTGAACCGGGGGAGGAGAGAGTGAGGAGGAGAAGATGAGGAATTCAGTTGATGAGTTGACATCCAGTTTTGGATGGAGTCCAGAGTAGAGCTTAGGATGGAGAGATCATGAGCGGAGGCAACCTTGAGGTAGAGTTGAGTGTCGTCTGCATAGAGATGATAGTGAATCCCGGATTTGTTTAGGAGGTTTCCCAGTGGTTCTAAGTAGAGATTGAACAATGTGGGCGCAAGTATAGAGCCTTGAGGAACACCCTGACCTACCGCCACAGGAGAAGAAAGACTGTTCGCTATTTTGATCATTTGGGATCTGTCAGAGAGGAAGGATGCAAACCATTTAAGCACAGTGCCCTCCATGCCCATTCTCTGTTGAAGGATATTGAGGAGGGTGCTGTGATTGACAGTGTCAAAGGCTGCAGAAAGGTCAAGGAGGATTAGAAGACAGGACCCCCCCAAATCGAGTATCCTCAGCGCGTCATCAACCACTTGCAGTAGGGCTGTTTCAGTGCTGCAGTTTTGGATGAAGCCTGACTGACAATTGTCAAGAAGATCATTGTCCTTGATATGACGAGAGAGTTGTTTTGCTACACATCTTTCTGTGATCTTCGCAAGAAAGGGAAGGTTAGTGATGGGGCGGAAGTTGTTGAGGTCCTTCGCATCAGCAGTGGGCTTTTTAAGGAGAGGGGGTGACCTGCCCAGTTTTGAAGGAGACAGGAAGGGAGCCTTGCCAGAGGGAGAATTGATCAGAGTGGTCCAATAGGAAAGGGAATGGGTATAGAAGTCAAAGTCAATGGCACTGGGGATAGGGTCAAGAGAATGGTTGGAGGGCTTTGTTTCGCGTATGCACTTGAGAAGGGCATCCTCAAATATGGGGTCAAAGCTCTGCCAAATGGCTAAGGATTTGCGCTCCTTTGGAGGTGTAGGATGAGCGACCTGATCCACAAGTGATTTCAATATTTCATCGAAGAAAATAGCGAAATCCGCTGCTCTCTTAGTAGAATCCTCCACCTCGGAGGATGGGGGAGAGCAGCTCGGAGTCTTGATGAGATCGAATAGTTTTTTGGGTCTATTTTTGGCGGAGTCAAGGAGGGTTTTGAAGTGCGCCGCTTTCTCAAGGAAGATATGCTTGTGGTACTTGGATCTTGCTGTGCGAAGCATGGCTAAATTGTCTGTGGAGGGCACTTGCCTCCATTGCTTCTCCAGGAATCTTAGCTGCTTCCTTTCCTCATAAAGGGATTTGTTGAACCAAGGTGCTGAGGGAGTGGGCCTTATCCTTTTGCTTTTGACTGGAGCGACGTTATTAATTTCAGCTGCAAGAACTGTGAGGCATTGGATTCGTGTTGTAGCACAAACTGTTCCCAATTCATCATACAATATTAATTTATATAAGTTACACAACTACATGGGAAGAATCATGTAGAACATTGTTACTGTGATAAACACGGTATATTGCACATCTGGTGTAGGGACAATGAAGTTGAAGGTTATCCCACATTACCCTAATGCAATGTGTGCTTAGGACCACATGATATATCCAGACATCGGTATGAGCTCATATTGTCCGTTTAGTGATATTTAGCGGTTGAGGTCAGTGTAGTGGGACTACAGTTTGCCGGAGTGGTTACAAACCCACACCATTCTTCACTTGTGTTGAGTCCCTGATCTACTGACTTTGTTCGCTCTATCCACTGGCATTCTATTTTTTGAAGTATATGGGGAAGGTCAACACCTCTTTCAGGTAGAAATGCTCTTTCTACTACTTGCCATCTCAGATCGTCTGCAGTGTGGTTTTTTCAATGTAGTGGGCTACCAGAGGGTCATTGGGAATGGAGCACCTTATTCTGCTTCTGTGTTGTCTTATCCGTGTCTGATAGGTTGTCTAGTTTGTCCTATTTAGGGTAATTGGCAGGGGCACCATAAGTAATATATTACATTCCTTGTATTGCAATTGGAGAAGAAACTCAGAAAGTGCATGATGTTTCCGTGCTCAAAGGTTTTAGTTTCAAAAGTGAGGGCACATTCTACACAGTTGCCACATCTATGCTGTCCCTTGATTTCGGGTAACCCCCAAGCTGATTCTAATGTCCCGGGTCTCGGACTCGTCTTGCCCTAGGTTGAGGAATGGACAAGTTGATCTTTGATATTTCTTCTGCGTTTAAATGCAAACATGGGTGCTTCCATAGTAGAGTCTATATTCTGAATATTATGCCAGGTTCTTTTGATTGTTTTTTTTATTTTGTTGGTAAGTATTCCAAGTGTAGTGACGCAAATCAGTTTTTCCAGAGGACAATATGAGGGAGGCACAAACACTGAGAACTAAACTTCTAACAAGGGGTTACCCTAACAAGACCATGAAGGACGCCCTAAAACAAGCATGGTACTGTCCGAGAATAGAATTACTAAGACCTACAAAAAGAAAACTACTCTGGAAAAACTGATTTGCGGTACTGTCTTCGGGATACATATCATTTAGGGGTATCTTTGGCTCGCTTAATATGAGCCCGTATAGCACCTTGCTGCGTACTCCTTGGATGAGCTGGGCTCGGATCTCTTCTGCCGCCCTGTCATCAAAGAGATGCATGCTTGCTAGCTCCCTCAATCTTGTGTGGAAGGCATCAATAGATTTGCCTTCTCATTGCCTGGCTTGTCCCAGCTTGAACCTCTCATAGTCTGGGTTCAGTTGAGGGTCAAAATGCGTGTCGAGCACTGCCACTGCTGCTTTGTAGTCAGTTGGGCCACCTGTGTTAGGGAGATGTTTGGTGGCAATAAAGTAATTATCCAAAAGTCCCAGCCATGTTTTCCACTGTGGGGATGCCGTGGTGGAGTCAGCTGCCTCACTGAAGGGAGGTAATACACCTGTGGGTGCGAGCTGGGTGGTGATCCTGACCGGGGCCAGGTTCCCATCGGGATTGTCCCCCATTGTGTCTTTGGGGTCGTGTCCTGGCGCTGTGGGGGCGTGCTGTCAGCAGGGTCTGTGTTATGCCTCTTAGTGGGTTGTCTGGCTGTGTCCTTCGTCAGCCTTCCGCTGCTGCTTTGCAGGGTAAAGGCTCCATGTAGCTGAGCCTTTTATCCTGTGGGCCCTTCACTTTTATTGATATTGTATTGTTCTTTTTTTTTCTCTCTTTCCTCTGCCTCATGCTGGTGGCATTTCACCTGGAGCTTCTCTCCCTCCTGCCACTTCGCGGGCGGTCTGGCACCTGATTCTGGTTGCACCTGGGCTTAAAAAGGACAGCATCGGGGCTGCGCCTTACTAGTCGTCTCCGGATGTACATCCTGGGCAGCAGCTGTGTTGGCCTTCCGCACCGCCTGCTGCTGGGACTGGGAAAACTGCCATGGGGCGCGTAGGGCTGCCAGGGGGGCTCCGTGTGAGACAGGATGCTTGGTGATGCACAGGAGCGTGAGACCAGCTCCGTGCTCGTAGCCAGTGTCAGGTTGCAGGCCTTACACGCATTAGCGGGGCTGCGCACATGCAAATAACTCAGCGCCACACAGCACGAGAGTTAGGTGGCCAACTAACCTCCTTAGGTCACAACCCCACTTCTTTATTAGTCTGCGCTCCACCCTCTGACATGAGCACATGGGTGCAACATTTCCAGTATACATCGGGCTGGTAGGCTGCCAACTTATTACAACAAGGACTTGTAGATTGGCCACATGGGAACAACTCAGCGCCCAAAGTGCTTCCCCGTGTGGGCAACAATGTGGTAGTGTTTAGTGGAAACAGTACATAGGTTTTCTGACAAATCATTGTACCTAAAATCTTGCCACACCTGTTAAACAGTAGCTGAGTTAATAAATGAATCGGAAATTCTTGGATTGGTCTTTCAAAGTGTGTATTTTGAATGTGTCTTTCAAGTTATGTATTCTTGAAACGTTTGTTTTTCAAGTGATTTTTCCAAATACATTTGAAGGCAAAGCTAGTGTGCTTCCAGATTATAATTTACTATATAGCTGCTATTGTCTCGTGCCATGCTTGGTGAACATTATGTAGTTCTTGTCTAACCCAGTTGTACAAAAAATTAGAAACATGACAAATAAAATGCCTGGAAATGTGTTTATGGGATGACGGCTGTGACTTAAGCCAGAGTTCCTGCCATGGCCTAATTCCAGGAAATCCTCGGCTTGTTACCGGGCAGACTGGAAGTAGAGAAGGCAAATCTGTGGACCAGCAATATCATTAATGATCGTGATGGAGCAAGGATAGGATAGGCACGTAATGCGACTTGCTTGTATTCAGTTTTCTCGACATAACGTTAATGTACTAATCAACATGTTTGTCCTATTAATATTGCATTACATGACATCTAAGTGAAGCTTGCATATGTGCTTTTACTAACGATAATCCGCTTGCAATAATATGGCTGCTGCTACGCGGGTTTTCTTATTGCGCATGCGTCTGTCACACCCACGTGGCATGATGTACTTTCTGCTTTTGGAGGGAATCTTTTTCTTCTGTGCACTAGAACAAAGATGGCTGCTCAGTGTTACAGCTTGCACTGCTTCTTTTGCTAAGCTGTTCGTTTTGCTTAACTCTAATGCAATAGTTAAATATAAAGTAATGGGAATAGAGTAGAGAGTGGTATAGAGTGTATTCATATAGTCTTGTTCTAAAACTGTTTCTCTTCTATTCTTTCATGTAATCACGCTTCTGAGCCTGAAATGTACCAGATACTCCATTTTGAAACCCACTGCACTCCATATTGAAACCCTTGAGCCTGCGCACCAGAATCTGAAAACCATCGAGTCATGGCCTTGAATGAGTGCCAGGGACAGTCTTGACCAAGATGCGCCTGGGAGCTTCACCTCCTTAACTCTATGGAGGAAGCAGAATTCTCAAATCGACTAAAATGTAACAAATATTGGAACATTCATTGCTCGGTGGAATAAACATACATGGGAAAATAAATTGATGTGTGGGAACGAAAGCATTAATATTCATTCTAAAAGTTTCATTTTGGTATGGTGTGATAACCTCTCCTTATCCTTTTGCCCAATCAAAAATGGGGATCCTTACAATTGCAACATTGGGGGGTGGTACACTGACCTGGAAAGTAGTATAACTAGGGTAGACTTAGTTAGTTAATTTGTGCGACTTGTCCGAATAGCTGACCCGTCACTGACCCAACGCACTCAATAGGTGATCGGCAGAAGAGGTGCTGGCAGAGCCCTCTGTCAGAAGGTTTGAAACCCAGATCGGGGTTTAAGAGCTGAAGTGCTGAGGAAGCACTTTGTCAGAGAGATCGATAACTCTTACCGGGTTCTGGCTGTTAGCTGCAGAGAGGGAGTAACACAGGCATTGCAACTTTAATTGCGGGTGCCGGTCTTAGCCTGTGGTGGTCTTGTCCTGATCCACTTTGGCTTTACCTGTCCTGATTCTGATCTGCACCTGCTTGCCTTTATGGTGCCTGCACTTTCGGGGTTCTGTCCTTTAAACTGACCCGTGGCCAGGGTTAGTTCTTCATGCCATATTAGGTAAATATTCAATGTGGGTATGTCATTGTATTGTTTCCTTCTCTCTTCCCACCCTAATGTCAAATGTGTAAAGTTTGCTTTATAAAATCTCTGCATATTTTCATTCTAATCATTATTTTCCTGATTGAAACATTTCTGATGTTTAATATTTGGAGTAAGATTTTAAAGAAATTTAGATAAATAGTTTAAACCTTTCCTGAGTTTGTGGTTATTATATGAGTGCAAATGTTATTATTTTACCTATTATTCTAACTACTTTTGATCCCTTAGGACTTTAGGTACCGATGACAAGGATTGGTAAGTCAATGGTATAGGTCCTAAATGAAATTTATAAATCACTGATTAGAGTAAGTGCACAGGTTTCCTGATTTAACTCATGAAAAGTTGTGTTGTTTTATGGGCCCAGGTGAGTATGGTTAACTGAGTCAGGTCACCTGCACGCTCTATTAGTCGCGACGGCTTCGTCAAACCCTTCTTGTGAATTTTCCCCTCAGACACCCATGTTACATACTGCTGCACTGAGTACACATTGAGAGTAGAAATATTTTTGTTGTTGCCGCCTGTTTTCTATACAAACAATGTAATGCAATAGGTCTCGCATTTACGAGAGTTTGAGTAATTGGCACTGCAAATGACAATGTCTTTTACACATGTGTTTTTTTTTGTGGATGTGTTTGATGTGGATTGGATTTATGTGGGTTGATTTGAAATTGTTCATTATGGAATTGTGTGTTGTGTAGTGTATTTGTTTAGTGGAATTAATTGGCATGGCGAATAGATGGGATGAAAGCTGCACAGAACACATAGAAAGGAATATAGAGAGGGATAGGTAATTTGGGCACAAACTGGTGAATTAACGGCAGACAGAGAAGCAGAAAGAGTATGTGAGAAAGAAGGGGCGAGCAGGCCACAAGCGAATAAAGAGGGTCCGCCTTTCAACGCAGAAGACACCCTAAGAAGAGAAGGAGATGGTGGGCTTGAGGGATGGAAATTTTGAATTGGCAAAGGAAAAAACTATGCTCGAAGACCTGAAGTGAACCATACGAGAGAGGCGGGAAGGGTGCGCGAGACAGCAAGAGAGATGTGTATGAGAGAGAGACAGAGAGATGATTGTGAGCTTACGTTAATGAGCTTTTAAAAACAAAACTGTACTGTGCTGAAGCCACCAATAGGACAGCTCTATCTTTTGTAGGAGGAGTGTTACCTGTTCGGTGAACTCACCACTGATCCCTAGATCATCCTTAAGATAGATCAACCTAATCAATAAACTTTCAACATACTTTACCTACATAAGAGTGTCAGCAAGCATGTAGGATCAGATTGGGACAAAAAATAGGCTCTGGCACCAAAATAAAAGAGGAGCATTAGTGAATCACATTGCTAAAGGAAATGGCCCATTTTTCCATAACAGGGTAGTTTTTACCTACCAAATAAACCCTGTATGGGTGTTTTGCAAGGTATGGAAGAGTGCATGCATTTGTGGATGCTCCAGATAAAGTTTGTGGTAATATCATGGAAATCGACAGACCATAACACTAGACTGCAAACTGGCAACAAAAAGCCCACGCACTGACCTTTCAGACCACTCATTCTGGCATTGCCAGGTTGCCTATAGGTGGGCACAACCCTGTCAACATGGATGGTATTATAAGTCTATTGTCTTCCGGACATCCTCCAAGGGCTTAGGGTGGCAATGCTAAGTATCTTCGGTGGAACACAGCGGGATGCAACTAGAAATTGAAACCCTTCAAAGCAGTGCATCATCACACATGGACTACCTAGATGGGGGAGAAGAATGCAAGAAAGCAATTTATGCTTCAGATAAGGGTGCTACCAAACTCTTGTTTGTCATCTAACATTCCTGAAACCAAGCATGCACAGAGGTGCTGCTCCAAGCAAGGTGCTCGCTGTTACTTGACGTGGATTCTGTCGTGTTATTAAGGGTTTTTGTTATATCAAAAAGAGGCGACCCAACCATACACAAACCATGCCTTGGTGGAAAGGCACCAGAAAAAGAATTTTTCAAAGCTCCACTGCTAACGTGTTGCCATAGATGCTACTATATAATTTAATGGAACTCTCTTATCAACCTTGAGAATAAAGATAGAATAGACAGCATGAGAATTCAAAAAAAGTGACAGCTACCCTGCACACACAGACACCAACATAAATAACTATTGCATGGAGCATTGAGCCCGGCACATTATTGATCAAGAGGGGCAAGAGGGTGCGAGTACATACTGACAGTCTAGGACGGAAGAGTGAAATAAGCAAATATTAAAAGGATCAGGCAATATTGAATGTTACAAGGAAACAGTGGATTATTAAATGGGTATACATGTGGATTGGGAACATTAATTGACCTTTCTGTGCTGGACAGTGGACAGCATATGAAGGATGAGGCGCTGTTGCCAAAACAAGGCACGTCTATGGCAGGCTCTTTTGTGGGTGTGGGCTAAAATTAATGGTGCAGGAGCATCCTCATGACCATGGCTAATAGGCGTGAGAGTGGCAGAGGTGAAACAAAGTCCAGAAGGGTGACTAAGATTGTGGGCAGTGAGCCCTCTCATCCTAAGGAGGAGGTCTCGGCTGCTTGCTGGATCTCTCTCTCCATTACTTGGTGCCTGCTATGTGCTAGAGCTCCAAACACACATATAGGAAAGTGCATGCTGTGTTTATAAAGGAAAGACGCGCTTTCCATACTTACAGTAGAAAAAGTAAAGGCACCTTTAATTGGTCATCGGCAATCTCCTTGTTCATTAGCTGTGGAGACTCAAAACATTTACCCCAGTTTCTTATTGGTAATAACATTATTTACCTCTTGCTCATTGGATAACACATTCACCAGAAATGTAACCACTAAATGGCCATGTTCTTTTTTAGAAGCATGATTTCAATGGAGAATTTGAAGATGGAGGTTCTTTATTAGATAAATGCCAGCCAATATCATAGCGCTGGCTTTAGCAATGGTAACATGAACGATTACCAGCAGTTGTGCAAATGAAAATCATGTATTTGGGGAACTAACTAATTGGGGAGATACTGGTATTTTACAGAAAGGTGATGGAGTAATGGTAAATGGTTTAATGGCAGAAAAACATACAATATTGAAAATATAGAGTTTTGTGAGCCAGATCAATGAAAAAAAGGCAGTGCTGCCAACCTCTGATTTTTCAATATTGAAAGTTTTTCTGCGCTCGTTACTAAAAACATGACATGACCTTCCGTCAGAGTTACGCTTGGAGTCATCTGAACTTTTGTTTAGAACAAAACTTAAAACTCACTTATTCAGACGGTAGACGGTTGTGCTGGCTGCTTGACTGCTTACCCTACTTTTTATAGCGCGGGGACATGCCTGTAGGTGTACACCAGGCGCTTTACAAATCTCCCTAATAATAATAATAATAATAGTTGGAATTTCAAATAGTAAATTTGTCGTCTGCGCCCTTGTTCTTATATCGTGTTTTACAAACACAGGTCGCAGCCACATTTTCCGCTGTTCTAAAAATGACAGACAATCAAGTAGGATATGTACCAGGTCTCCTTTGCATCCTAAACTACACCTACAACACCCTGCCTGATCTAGCATTTTTGCTTTCAGGTCTTTATTCATTAACCATGGTTGGATACCAATCCGCAGCCTTAATATCTCCTGCCTGTAGCCACGGTTGGGAAGGATGTCTAGATAGGGAAACACATTTTCATTTGACCAGGCATTCATCATGTGTGTTACTGATTTCTTCTTCGCTAAGTATCCCATATCAGTGGTTCTGGATGCTTCCTTCCCATTTAATTTCAGCTCACTCTTAGTACATGATACTTGGAGCGTTTCCTGGGACACCTCCACCTTTATCCTTTTACAAATTTGCATCAGTCTTTCCCTACATGCTTTTGCCCATTTTAAGTCACTCTTTTGGATTTCTCTCCTGCACCATTGTGCAACTTTTTGCCCATCTGAATCTTCAAATCGATTCCAAAGTCTAATTAGTGCTGTTTGTGTTTGTATATCCCAAGACTTTGTGCCTATTTCAGTTCTTATGGCTTGAACCATAGACGATTGTGGGAGAGATAAAAGGTTTTTTAGACATTTCCCCTCCACCAAGTCCCAAGCTCCCTTACCGCTCAAATAAAGGATTTCTGCTCCATATAGGACTTGGGGGAGATCATTGCCTCAAAAGCTTTTAGCATAGGTCGATGTGACATTTCTCCGTAGTCCCTATTAAACATTTTTAGTCCACATATTGAAGCGTGTGCTTTTGATTTTTGTTATTCCAAATGGGTGCACCAGTACAGTGTCTTATCAAACCATATACCTAGGTATCGGTATTCATTTACCGTCTCTAGTTTAAGCTCCCCTAGGTACCAGTTAAACCTGCTTGTCTTTTTCCCAAAGCATAGTATTTTTGTTTTATCTAAGTTAACTGTTAGGAATGTTCTGGCACAGTATGCACTGAAAGCATTAAGCTTTCTTTGGAGGCCTCTCTCGGTCTGGTCCACTATTACCAGATCGTCTGCACAGAGTAAACAGGGTACCTTGTTTCCATCCATTCTCGGACTTGCACTACCCTCTGCCTCTAAATAGGCCGGGAGATCTGACAGGAATATAGAGAATAGCTTTGGGGCCAGAACGCAACCCTGTCTTAGACCATTGTCAATGGGTATTTTTTTCGTCAGTGACCCCTCGGTGTCCTTAATAACTTGCGCCCAGTTTCCTCTATGTAATTCCTTTATTATGGTCAATAGGTCATTGGGGATATTTACCTTCGTTAGGGTTTCCCATAAGCAGGCCCGATCGACTGAATCAAAGGCTGCTCGGAAGTCGACAAAACAACAGCATAACTTGCCATTTTGTTCCGTCGCCTTCTTAGCCATAGCCCATAGTGCAAATCCGTAATCAATCGTGGAGTGCCCCTCCCTAAATCCTCCCTGTTCAATGGGTACAATTTGGAACTCCTTTACCCATGCGTTAGGTTGATTCAATACAATTTTTAAGAAAACTTTCTCTACTATGTCAAGGAGGTTAATCAATCTGTAATTTAGTGGTGCCTCCATACTCCCTTTCTTATGGGTTGGCCTAATTATTGCGCCCTTCCAGTTAGGTGGCATTATGCCTTCAGTAAGAATTATTTGAAACATCTGTGTAAAAAATCTTTCCCACCAATTTACTTCCGATTTTAATATTATTGCAGGAAGGTTGTCGGGTCCTGCCGCACGGGTTAGGTTCAGTTCTCTTATTGTATGCTCTACCTGTTTTTCTTTAAACTTAGCTTTGAGATCTTCTGAAATTTCTTGCCATTTTTCATTATCTACGTGATCTCTAGGAGCTCTTAGCCCGTACAATTCCCTTATATACTCCTCCCATACTGCCTCGCTAACTACACATTTTAGTTCACCATCTATTGGGCCAATTGCTGCCCTTACCAATTTCCAAAATTGTCTAAGGTTTTTTTCTTCAATTGCTTCTAACAGGAATAACCAACATTTCTCTTTATATGTCCTTTTCGCATTGTCTGCCATTTTTTTAAATTCTCTTTTCAACTTGTTTATATGTATCTGTCTCTCATGTGTGAAGCTCTTTTTTTGCCTTCTTTGTGCTGCACGTATTTCCCTTTTTTTAGATTGGCACTCAGCTGAAAACCATTTTACTCGGCTGGGCGGCCTTACGCTAGAATGTTTGTCCCATTTTAATTCTATTCTTAGGCACTCGACCACTTCATCTAACTTTTCTATGAACCATTCCAACTTTTTGTTCTCTAAGTTTCCGGGCTCAACCTTAATTTGCATGGCCTTCAGTTTTTCCTGATATTCCTCCGTCAGTCGTGTAGACACCCGTTTGGGGTACTCGACCTCCTGGGGGATCAATTTGTCTCTAAGCATTTTGCTTCCCCAGATAATGTTAGGTGTAGTAGTTTATGATCACTAACCTCTTTTTGTTCTATCCTAAATTCTCGAACTAGGGGGAAGTTCCAGGCTTGTAGAAACATGTAGTCTATTGGGCAGTTCTGTGAGCCTAATTTAAAGGTCTTCCCTGCTGGGCAATCTGTCTTCAATCTACCATTCACACATTGGAAACCCTACCTCCTAGGACATGTACTAATTCTGATTCCTGTTTTGAAATCTCTCCTACTGGGAAGGTTGCAGGGTTTCATTCATACACCTCTAACAGTTCTCTATTCCAGAAGTCAACCTTCTTTGGATCTAATTTATGGTTAAAATCCCCTATTATTATCAGTATGTCCAATGCATATTTTTCTAGTATAGTATCAACATCCTCCTTAAAATATCTCAACTCAATTTCATACTCTGCTCTATTATCCCACTGCATGTATACATTTATCACAGTCAACATTTTGTACTTCATTTCCACTGTCAATAGTTCTATTCTGCATGCTTGGACCCATTTACATTTCATTTTCATCGGTGTGACTTCTCTCAGAACTTTTGTTGAAACCAGAGTCATCAGTCCCCCTGAAGGGCGGCCAAAGCTTTTTTTCGTGGCCGGGCGACTTAATTGTAGATATACCTCAAATATTGGGGTTTCGTCGCATGTCCAGGTCTCTTGTAGGCAGGCAATGTCCACATTATTTACTATTTCCTTTATATATTCTCGCTTTAGTTCATTGCCTAGCCCATTCACATTCCAGGTTATGAGACCTAGACTTTGCGGCACCCCCGTCCCATTCTACCTCGCTCAAGCCACCCTCCTCTACCTCTTCCTCCGTATAGCTCTCGTTATCGTCTCCATTTTTTCAATATTGTACGTTTTTCATAAGCAACGCAGCATGCCACCTGTGCAACACTGGTTCCTAAAAGCATACAATATTTTTAAAATGTGGCCATCATTGTCCCGGCTGTGCACCTCATCCTGCCTGCAGTAAGAAAGAAGAAAATAATGCTTACAGACTAATAAACATGTATTCTGTGACAACAGAAGAAAAGGGCCAGTAACCATTGGAGGTTACAAATACAGAGCAAGCATTAAAATGCATTAGGTCTCGCCTTTGATTAAGTTAAAGCCATTTGCTTTGATGATGGTATTGTATAGCAAAGCAAATGGCTTTAACTTAATGAAAGGCAGATCTAATGTTAGTAAGTGTCAGTCAGTGTCAGTCAGTCAGTGTCAGTCAGTGTCAGTCAGTCAGTGTCAGTCAGTCAGTGTTAGTCATGTCATTGTCAGTCAGTTTCAGTCAGTGTCAGTCAGTCAGTTTCAGTCAGTGTCAGTCAGTCAGTGTCAGTCAGTCAGTGTTAGTAAGTGTCAGTCAGGCAGTGTCAGGCAGTGTCAGTCAGTCAGTGTCAGTGTCAGTTAGTGTCAGTCAGTCAGTGTCAGTCAGTGTCAGTCAGTGTCAGTAAGTCAGTGTCAGTCAGTCAGGGTTAGTCAGTGTCAGTCAGTCAGAGTCCGTCAGTGTCAGCCATGTCAGTTAGTGTTAGTGTCAGTCATGTCTGTCAGTCTTAGTCAGTGTCAGTGAGTCAGTGTCAGCAGTCAGTGTCAGTCAGTCAGGGTCAGTCAATCAGTGTCAGTCAGTCAGTGTCAGCCAGTCAGTCAGTGTCTGTCAGTCAGTCAGTCAGGGTCAGTCAGTCAGTGTCAGTGTCAGTCAGTGTCAGTCAGTCAGTGTCAGTCAGTCAGTGTCAGTCCGTCAGTGTTAGTCAGTGTCAATCAGTGTCAGTCAGTCAGTCAGTGTCAGTCAGACAGTGTCAGCGTCAGTCAGTATCAGTCAGTCAGTGTCAGTCAATGAAAGTCAGTCAGTCAGTGGCTGTTAGTCAGTGTCAGTCACTCAGTGTCAGACAGTCAGTGTCAGTCAGTTTCAGTCAGTGTCAGTCAGTGTCAATCAGTGTCAGTCAGTGTAAGTCAGTGTCAGCCAGTGTCGGTGTCAGTCAGTCAGTATCAGTCAGTATCAGTTAGTGTCATGCAGTGTCAGTGTCTGTCAGTGTCAGTGTCAGTTAGTGTCAGTGTCAGCCAGTCAGTCAGTGTCAGTCAATCAGTGTCAGTCAGTGTCAGTCAGTCAGTCAGTGTCAGTCAGTCAGTGTCAGTCACTCACTGTCAGACAGTCAGTGTCAGTCAGTTTCAGTCAGTGTCAGTCAGTGTCAGTCAGTGTCAGTCAGTGTCAGTCAGTGTCAGTCAGTGTCAGCCAGTGTCAGTGTCAGTCAGTCAGTATCAGTTAGTGTCAGTCAGTGTCAGTGTCTGTCAGTGTCAGTGTCAGTTAGTGTCAGTGTCCGTCAGTCAGTCAGTGTCAGTCAATCAGTGTCAGTCAGTGTTAGTCAGTGTCAGTCAGTCAGTCAGTGTCAGTCAATCAGTGTCAGTCATTGTCAGTAAGTCAGTCAGTGTCAATCAATCAGTGTCAGAGTCAGTCAGTCAGTCAGTGTCGGTCAATCAGTGTCAGTATCAGTCAGTGTCAGTCAGTAAGTGTCAGTCAATCAGTGTCAGTCAGTCAGTGTCAGTCAGTCAGTGTCAGTCAATCAGTTTCAGTCAATCATTGTCAGTCAGTGTCAGTCAGTCAGTGTAGGTCAGTGTCAGCTAGAGCAGCTCTGCTGGCCTGGTTCTCTGGCTATAAAGCAGCTCTGCTGACCTGGTTCCCCCCGCTAAAGCAGCTCTGCTGACCTGGTTTCGCTAGCTTTAGAGCATCTCTGCTGACCTAGTTCTTAGGCCCTGAAGCAGCTCTGCTGACCTTGTTCTCTCCCTCTAAAGCAGCTCTGCTGACCTGCGTCTCTCCCTCTAAAGCAGCTCTGCTGACCTGGTTTCTCTGGCTCTAAAGCAACTCGGTTGACCTGGTTCTTTCCCTCTAAAGCAGCTCTGCGGACCTGGTTTCTCTGGCTCTAGAGCAGCGCTGCTGACCTAGTTCTTAGGCTCTAGAGCAGCTCTGCTGACCTGGTTCTCTGGCTCTAGATCAGCTCTGCTGACCTGGTTCTCTGTCTCTTAAGCAGCTCTTCTGACCTGGTTCTCTGGCTCTAAAGCGGCTCTGCTGACCCGGTCCTATGGCTCGAAAGCAGCTCTGCTTACCTGGTTCTCTCCCTCTAAAGCAGCTCTGCTGACCTGGTACTCTCCCTTTAAAGCAGCTCTGCTGACCTGGTTCTCTCCCTTTAAAGCAGCTCTGCTGACCTGGTTCTCTGGCTCTAAAGCAGCTCTGTCGACCTGGTATCACTAGCTCTAAAGCATCTCTGCTGACCTGGTTCTATGGCTCTAAAGCATCTCTGCTGACCTGGTTCAATGGCTCTACAGCAGCTCTGCTGACCTGGTTCTCTGGCTCTAGAGCAACTCTGCCGACCAAGGCTCTTAGGCTCCACAGCAGATCTGCTGACCTGGTTCTCTGGCTCTAAAGCGGCTCTGTTGACCTGGTATCACTAGCTCTAAAGCATCTCTGATGACCTGGTTCTATGGCTCTAAAGCATCTCTGCTGACCTGGTTCAATGGCTCTACAGCAGCTCTGCTGACCTGGTTCTCTGGTTCTAGAGCAGCTCTGCTGCCCTGGTTCTCTGGCTCTAAATAAGCTCTGCTGACCTGGTTCTCTGGCTCTAAAGGCCCTGACAATTCAAACATATCTCTGTAGTCCAACCCTACCTCACACGAAATATACTTGCCAGCTTATCATAATGCGCAGATGAATGCATGAATAGATTGCTTTAACCCATTCGATGCTTGTGACGGAACGGTTCCGTCACGCGCTCCGGTTGGGCTTTGCTTATGACGGAACCGTTCCGTCACGGCCACGCCTGTTTCTTAGAACCTTCAGCACAGCGCGAAAATTAGCGCCGCGCTGAAGGAGTTAAAAAGCTAAACACCAGAGAGATAAGTTGAGTTGATGATGCAACAGAATTCCACATTTTGCGAGGGTGGGGGGGCTGAAGCAGGAGAGGCTGTCATCGGCCGGTACAAGCGTGTGAACGGCGCTGCAAATTAGAAAAAAAAGTGCTTTGAGTCCATTAAAGGAAAGAGTGTAAATCCGCCCGTAAAACGATCCAATCTCAGTGGACTTGCCTAAAAGGAGACAGGGTGGCAACAAGGAATGATTGGCATGCCTTCAGTGCAATTATTGCACTGCTTTATTCATAATTTGTGACGTCAAATGACACGCACAAATTAAAGCTGAAGGCAGAGCTGGGACGAGGCTTCTGGAATCGTATCGATTCCAAGAAGTGTCGTATGACTAGAGAAGCGCATACGCTGATAACGTCAGGCTGAGACCTAAAAAAACAGTACTAAGCAGGGACCAACAAATCAATTTCTGAATGAGAAGCCTGCATTTATGAAGGACAAAGACAGAAGCCAATAACAAATATAGGCTGGTCACGGCTTCGCTTCTATACTCCACTACAGCAGCTTGCTAGAGCAGGCATGCTCGCTGACTCGACCTAAAAAGTGAACACAGCATACCCACTCAAAGATATGTTTTTTTAAACTCATCTACGGGAGCAGTGGTAAGCTTGCTATTACATAAATAACATAGGTGTAACAGAAGGCCTACTTTAAGACATTCTTTATAAATACTCTAAAAAGTGAGAGTTGGGCAGAAAGGTTTAAATGCCACAGTGAGATAGGTACAATCTCAGTAGAATGTTTAGGCGTATTAAACCAGGGTCAGTCTGACCATGAGCCATTTTACAGTGCTATATCTTAATGTGAAACAGATTTAATAACGTGTTCTGTGAATATCAGATACAGTGAGTTGTCTACCGTCATGCTAGAGTGCGTTGACTAGCGCAATACCTACTGGTCAACATCGGAGTACTGTTTTTGAAGTCAACACTATTCCTTTGAGAATGCGCATCAGGGATTTTCCACCCCCGACACAACTTTCAAGCTTTCCTCATAGAAGTGCATAGACGAGTTTTTTTTAGTGAGCGTATAAAGAATAATTTCATTATTTATAGTAAAACCATCTCTATTGGTTATTTGCTTAGGTCGCGTTTACTCGGTGGGAAAGAGGCAACGTTTCCTTTTCAAAGTAGCTAAAAGCAAAACAAAATTCCTAACAGTTTCAGGGACATGGAAGTTGTGATGTACCAGCTCTAAAATGACTCTGCCCGACTTGAGATACAAAAATAAACAAATGAACCTGCTAGCCGAAGACATATTGATAATATTCTCTTCCTTATATTTGTTCCAAAACATAGTGATATGACGATTACACTCGAGGACCAGAGCAGAGTGTGCGTTCTCTTTTTCTAAAATAATACAATTTCATGCTCTGCTGAGCACGGTTTCCATCCACTTTACTTTTGTCTCCCGCTTTTGCAGTTGTCACATTAGAAATAACTTTTATTCTACGTTAATCCTAGCTAACCTATTTCTTTCTGTTCGAATGTGGATCAAAATCAGTCCCTGTAAACTGTTATATCCTTTCCTACTGCGCGCAGAGCACATGAGTGGAGCGAGTAAGCCTGTGCAACAGTCTTCGAAGTGGGCGGGATCTGAGGGGCACGACTACCCATATTTTTCTGATTTACGAAAGACAGTTCCCCCTACTTTTTGTAAGAGAGAACCATTCCGAGAGTTGAAATGCTCCATTCTCCTGTGCTGCGAACCCGAGGGAGGTACAGCCAGCTGAACAAGCATTCTGACCTCACCAGGGGCCATATGTATGAAAAAGTCATTTTGCGATTCTCAAATAGCGATTTTTGGCAAATCACTATTTGAGAATCGCAAAATTCTATGTATGTAGGATTTGCAATAAATTTTGCGAATCCTACATATTCCTTAATTGCGAATCTCAAATTTCGATTCGAAATTAAGGAATACCTCCTCATTCCTTCCTATGGGCCTAGAGGCCCATAGGAATGAATGGGAAGACATTCTCAATTTACGTTTAGCAATTAGCGAATCGCAAATTGAGAATGCAATTTCAAGGGTGCAAGGGTGTCAAAAGGACACCCTGTTGCACCCCTGAAATAAGCATGGGTTCACATGTGGCACACATACATGCCCTAAGGGCATGTATGTGCGTCACATGGCACTTTGAAAAATGCAAAAAAGTGCATTTTTCAAAGAAATCGCAAAATACCACCAACTTGAAGTTGGTAGTAAATTGCAATTTCTTAAGGCGAAATTGCACTTTTTTGGTGCTTCTTACATTGCATTTAAGGAATCGCAAAATTTGTGATTCCTCTTTTGCACGCAGATTTGCTTCATACATACCATTTAGAAAAAATGTGATCACAAACGCCGAAATTCGCAGAATTTCGGCATTTGCAAACGCATTTGTGCTTGATACATATGGACCCAGGGTGCTTGACTGCCTGAAAAAATTAAATGTGAACAACTAATCAATCCGCTATTTTAAAGGGTGCTTTGAAGCTGAAGCTGGTATTGGCTTTAATTCATGGAATCACTTGAAGCTTCCCAATAACACAGATTACTTTTTTTTGTGTGGTATTGCAAGGAAGTTACCAGCTGATATATGTAGTGTGTGCTTTTAATGGACAGTTGTAAAAACAATGCACTATGTGCAGTCTGGGTAGTACTAAAATCGTATCACTGACAGAACATCGACTGACAAAATATCGAGATGCCAAAATATCGAGGATAAAATATCGACTGACAGAATATCGACTTCCTATCTTCAAACAGGTAAGTACAAAAATATCAAATCCAAAATATCGAGTGTAAAAAATATAGAATGTCAAAATATCGATTCCAACTGCAGTGAGTGTAACAGTAAAGTAAGCGTTGGATAGCGTAGGGGTAAAATGTTCTATTCCAACTCCAGAGAGTGTAACAGTAGGGAAAACGTTGGAAAGCGTAGGGGTTTAAATTACTATTCCAACTCCAGTGAGTGTAACAGTAGGGTAAGCATTGGATAGCGTAGGGGTAAAATATACTATTCCCACTCCAGAGAGTGTAACAGTAGGGAAAGCGTTGGATAGCGTAGGGGTTAAAATTACTATTCCAACTCCAGTGAGTGCAACAGTAGGGAAAGTAAATACTTCTTATATAAATATAAATACCATAAATAGTAAAATCTATTACAAAATAATTCAATTATTTTAGAATTGTGTAATTAAATAATCTATTAAATTGAGAAATAATATTTATTTAATAATATAAATTACCTGCTAATAATAATAATTTACCTATTAACAATCAATTAATTTAAATTGTATTAATATTTTACAAATTAAACTCAATATATTTATTTAAACAATGTAATTACTTACAATTAAATTACTTCCAAAACTATTCCTCTATAAACACACAACCCACTACAGAATTAAATTAATTAAATTAATATATTTATTAATTAATAATTTAAAAGTATTTACCAATTATAGTGTAATTAATTACCAATTAATAATTAATTAACTATTAATTCTAAATAAATGCCAATAAATAAATAACATATATATATATATTTTTTTAATATATTTTTATTTTATACTTCACAATCCGAGCACACATTTTGAAAAAATAAACATATTTCCATCTTACATTTGTTCATCTCACAATATGAAAGAAAAATAAAAAGAAAGGAACCATTACAACAATATAAAGTATAATAACATTTCCATAGAATCAGAAAGTCAGCACAAAACCATATCAACCTATCCCTGCTCTCCACCTCTCCAGGGGCCCCCAGATTTTAATACCCCGAGCCCTCCCCATCCTACCCTTTCTTGCATAGATATGTTTTTCTAGATTGTGTATAGAAATTAGATTTGATAACCATATTTGCATGGATGGGGGACTCTTATCTAACCATACTCTGGCTAACATTAGTCTAAAAACAGCAGACACCATGAACAAAAACATTGCATCATTTGGATCCATTGAGGTATTTTCCGTACCAACTCCCAGCATAATTAAGCTCGCTGTAAGGGTTATCTTTATCCTTAATGAGTTATCCAAAAAATACTCAATATCCTTGATTAGCGTATATAGCTGAGGACATGTAGCAAACATGTGCACAATATCTGCATCAACCGAATTACATCTGGGGCAGGTAGTACCCTCAGTACCCCCCCATTTCGCAATCCTGGCTGGAGTATGGTATAGTGAGAATAAGGTTTTATAATGTTGGGATTGCAAGGGAGCAGAACATAGAATGGAAAGACCTAGTTCCAGGGATTCATTAAAGGATTCAGAAGTAATCCCTACTTTTTCCACCCATTTATCCCTGTGCTTATCCAAGTCATCCGGTCTGCTTTTTGACAAAAAGGCATATATCGACCTAATGGAATGTTCCTCCCCCGTGGTTATCCCCTCCATCAAATCATTAGCTTCAAATCCCACCGGACCCCCTTGTTTATTTCTCAAAAAACTCGTAACCTGAAGGTATTTAAAAAAGTTGCTTCTATTTATTTTATATCTATTTACCAATTCCTCAAATTGAACAATCGCCACTGAATTTCTTAAATCCCCAATTTGGTGTATCCCTTTATCTTCCCAGCCCGCCATTACTGAATCAGCGAAAATCTCTACAGGGAAGGATTTATTTTGATATATTTTAGTATACCTATTGAATCTTCCCATACCTGTCTTTTTTAGAAAAGAACTCCAGATTTTAAGCGCAGCCCTAAGGGTCTTATATGTCTGTCTTCTAAGATAACCCAGATAACCCAGACGGCCACCACAGCGTTTTACAAACTACGCTTGGTTAGGAAAATCCTTCCCTTTCTTCCCAAAAATGTAGGCAAGACTCTGGTCAGCGCCCTTGTCCTGTCAGCATTAGACTACTGCAATGGCCTATTTGCCAATGCCCAAGTCAGGGTAATCAAGAAAATGCAGACAGTCCAAAATGCAGCAGCCAGACTGCTCTCAGATATTCCCAAATTCATGCCTATAACTGAGACGCTGAGAAGTTTTCACTGGCTCCCTATCAGGAACAGAATAAAATTTAAGACACTGTGCATTGTCTATAAATCGTTACATCACCAAGCACCTCAGTTCCTGATAGACCATCTTGTCCCATATACTCCTTCTCGGACACTCCATTCAGCCAAACTGAACTATTTCGTTATACCACGAACTAAGTTGGTTAACTGGGGAGACAGACGTTTCCTAGTTGCTGCTCCAAAACTGTGGAACACACTCCCGCAATCCATAAGATCCAGCCCAAATCTCATGTCCTTCAGAAAGAAACTAAAGACATGGTTATTCAACCTCTAACCACGTAAGACCGCACAGGAGAGCATACAAAGTACAGCGCCGAAACGCCTGCGGGCAATTGTTCGCGCTTAACAAATGTTAAAAATAAATAAATAAATAAATAAATCCGTATGGTACAGGAAGCAATTTTCTGCATCTTGGCCTAATACAGCTGCATAGACTTCAGTTGACATAGTAGTAGTTTTTGATAACCCACCGCCTCCTCCTATTAGCCCCTGCATATACTGGAGTGCAGCAGCAAGATAATATAATCTAAAATCTGGTGCACCCCAGCCCCCTCTATCCCTTGGTAGAGTGATACATTTATAAGCCCTGCGGGTTTTCCCATGGGCCCATATAAATCTATTTACTATACCCTCCAGCATGTTAAACCATTTATTCTCAAAAATTAAAGGAATTGATCTAAATAAATACAAAAATTTAGGCAAGACCATCATTTTCAACACATTAGTGCATCCAACCAGTGATAAGTGCAGGTTATTTATTCTTTCTAGGTCACTTTTAACCTTCGCCAGCAGTGGACACATATTGAGCTCAATTACCTCCTCCAAATTTGTAGAGATTTAAATCCCTAAATAGGTTGCACTGTTAACCACCCTGTTGTCCACACTAGTTGCAAAACTATTCAAAATTATCTGAGTTTTTGTTTTGTTTAGGCTGTATCCTGAAACCAGCCCAAAGGCATGTGCCTCTGTTTCCACTCCTACCATATCTATATCCGGACTCGGGGTCAATATAGCCACGTCATCGGCATAAGCGAGAGTTTTTACAATACAACCATTCAATGACATAGGCTGTATCACCGGATTTCCCTCCAGTTTGCGAAGTAGTGGCTCAATATATAGGGCAAAAAGCAGCGGGGAAGACGGACAACCCTGTCGAGTCTCTCTTTGTATATAAACTAGATCTGAATGCCCTCCGTTGACTCTAATCCTTGCAGCCGGATCTCTATATAGGGCTTGAATGGCCAGTATATACCCAGGCCCTATTCCACACCACTTCATAACCTCCCATAAGTATTCCCAGGCGACCCTATCAAAAGCCTTTTCGGCATCTAAAAAGAGTGCTGAAATAGGGTCGCCTGTGACCTCTGCTGCATCAATCATAGTTAATGCTGTCCTAATATGCTGGGTAGTACCCTTCCCAGGTATAAAGCCATGTAGTGATGGGCTCACCAAATGATCAATACACCCTGCTAACCTCTTTGCCAACATCTTGGAGTAGATCTTAACATCTGAGTTCATCAGCGTAATTGGCCTATAAGAGCCAGGGAGAGATGGGGACTTCCCTTTTTTAGCAATAACAATTATATCGGCCCCTCCCCATGATTCCGGTGGTTGTCCCCCCTGTTGTACATATAACATAACTTCAAACATGTATATCAACAGACATTTACGAAATACTTTGTAGAACTCAACCGGAATTTGATCTGGCCCAGAGGCCTTTCCTGATGGTAAACTACCCAGTGCATCAATAAATTCCTCCAAACGCAAGGTAGATTCTAATATTTCTCCTTCCTCATTTGAGAGGGATGGGGGGATTATATCCTTAAGATAGTTACTAATTTCTAGAGGTCCCCCTGTATCTTCCCGTGCATACAACTTTTCATAAAATACTCTAAAAACATCTCTTATCCTATCCGGGTCTGTGACAGTATTCCCCTGTGGATCCAATATCTCTTTTATCTCTGCAGCCGCTCTCTGCTGTCTAATTTTAACCGCAAGGATATGGCCCACTTTCTCACTACACTCGTAAGCCTCCTCCTTTTTAGCCAGATACTTCTCTGCCGTCTTTCTAGAAAAGCTTTCTACAGCTTCTGCCTTTAATGCTACCAGTTTTAATAATAAATGCTCCAAACTGGATTTAGATTCTACTGCAGTCACTAGTTTCCCTTCCTCAATAATCAGCTTTTGCCGGATAGCTTCAACCTTCATCCTCTCCTTCTTACGCCTTATCAAGACGTAACTCAATGTTTCTCCTCTTACCCCTGCCTTAAAACAATCCCAAGTTTGTCCTACAGAAGCAGTACCATGATTAATTTCCCCAAAAAACTTGATCCAACCTTCCATATGTTTCTGATATTCAATATCTTGAAGAAGGCTCCGCTCAAAGGTCCATGTTGACCTCTTACTCTGTGTTTGTGGAATCCTCACTGTCAATATTAACGGACTATGATCAGAAATGATCCTTGGTTGTTTTTCAATCAATGTCCCAGAAATCAAAGTCCTTGAGATTAGAAAATAATCCAGCCTGACCAAAACCTGGTGTGGTGCCGAAAAAAAGGTGCTACTGTCTACCAATGGGTGTTGTATCACCCAGGGATCTACCAATGAATTATGCTTGACCATACTAGCAATAGCCCTGTATACCTTTCTCTTTCTTCCAATATACCCCCCTCCTATATCCAAGAATGAACTTGTAGGGTCATGCATATTAAAATCTCCACAACTTATCACTGGTTCAGGCCACTGAGCTAATTCTGCACCCATAAATTGCCATATCTCAGGATCATCCTCAGTGGATCCATACATAGTTACCAACGTTAACCTGAGTCCTTTAAAGCATTATTCCACCATAGCCCATCTCCCCCATTGGTCTTCCTTCTTCCTTTGAACTACCACATCCCTTCTTCTCCCCAGAATTGCCACCCCTCTTGTCCTAGATCCTTGCCTACTAGCTGCTAGCACATCGAACCACAACTGATTCATTAAATATATCTGTTTTTCTTCTATGTGCGTTTCCTGTAGGCATACTAAATCCACTTGTAAAGTTCTAATATAGGCAGCTACATTTGCCCTCTTCCTTGGATCATTTAAGCCACATACGTTTATTGAAACTAACTTACAAGACATTGAGAATTATCATAAAGAACTCTCCTTCGTATCCCACTTATGTTAGCACTTTTCTTGGTTGTGCTCTCCCAATCACCAAACTTTCTTCTATCTTTTCTACTCGTGAAATAGACAACAGAATATATGTAAAAAATGTGCGATAAGAAACTTAACCAACCTACAAACTGACACTGATTTTTGACCCCCACCCCCTCCCCTCTCCTCCCCTCCCTGACCCCCCTCTTACAGACAAGTAGGTCAGCAATGACCTATATGTGGCCGCTTCTGGGTTGCGTTAGTCGCACCCCTCTCCCACCCTCTCCAGTATCCCCCCCTTTTTACCACTCAAACCTTATTCATTGGCCCATAGTATTAAACCTACAGCAAACTTAGAGAATTACATCCTATTTCTTCCCCCCCCCAACTCCTGGATGAACTCCTGGGCTTTAACTTCCGACAGAAACATCCTAGCTCTTCCTTTTGTAATGACTTTCAGTCTAGCCGGGAACAGTAGGTATGCCTCTGACCCTAAGGCCTGAAACTGCGAGATCAGTTGCCTGAGCCTCCACCTCCTCTCAACTGTCACATGGCAGAAGTCTGGCCTAGCGAAGAAAGTAACTCCCTCCACAATTCTTTTGTTGTCAGGTCTAGCTTTCTGAATAATTTCTTCTCGGAGCAAGAAGTTTCCCACATATACTAATATTGCTCTGGGGAGTGTTGCTTTAGAGCCTCCTTCTGCTCCATATGTCTTACGCTGGGCAAAGGGGAACCTATGTGCCTTCTGGATCTCCATCTCCCACTGCCACTGGGACTCGGAGAATGCGCCCTTGAGTAGGTTGATCACGAACCCCCTAGGATCCTGCCCTTCAAGCCCTTCTGCCACACCCAAAATGCGAACATTGTTGCGTCTTTGACGATTTTCAAAATCCTCCATCTTCCAGAGAAAATCGTCTGCCTTCTTTTCCTGTTGTGTTTTAAATTCCCGAAAGCTACCAAAGTCATCCTCCATCTTGCCAGTCCTTTCCTCTACCTCAGCAACTCTCCCAGCCAAGTCTTCATAAAGTTTGTTTGTTTTCCGAAGTGTCGTTTGTATCTTCTTGAAGTCTTGCCTTGTTTTCCGGCTTGTCGATCTTGCTTCAGTTTGTATTTGCTTCAGCATGTTGAACACCATTCCAAATGCATCTTCTTGCCTTGGGCCTGCTTCTTGCTCTTCCTGATACGTCTGCGATGTTGCTGAGTAATCCCAGACTAGTCTCTTCTCAGCTCCTCTTATGGGCGACCCTCCATGTCTACACAGTCTTGTCTGTTTCCTCTTTTGTGTAGAGTATTTGCCTATATCTGTTCCCGAGGAGGTAGAGGCTGACCATGAATCCTCATCATCTTCATATTCCTCTTTTTCCACCTCCTCCTCATCTGATATTTCCTCTTCCTGCTGTATGGAGTCCGAATCCTCGTTCAGTGAAAAGAAATGTTCCCCCTCCAGCGAGCATAAATCCTCCTTTTCCCTAGGGTGTCCGCCTGCTGTACTTGCTGCCACTAGGCTTACAGAACTTCCCCATGTGGATTTAGGGGTATTAGCTAATATCTCAGCTTCGACCTGCATAATTGCCACCAACATATCTGCATTTCCTTGCCCCCTTGGCTCCCCCTTACCGGCAGTGACATCGCCCTCAGTAATCCCCGCTGGGGGCACCGTCTGCTGCAGAGTCTTCATCTCTCCTTCCTCTCTAGCGCTCGGATCAGCCCTCTGCCCTGCAGTCCCTCCAGCGCTCGTGTCAGCATTCTGCTCCGGACTCACCGAGGGTGGTTGCCTAGTAACAGCTGCTTCGGCGTCCAGCACGTCTCCCACTGCCGTTCCTGCTGCTGCCGCTGCGTCCTCGAAGACGCTCCGCTGATCGCCTCTGATACCGGTTTCCGCATCACCTGGGGCTCCCGCTGCCGATTCTGCCGATTCTACTATGACTGGACGGGAGGTAAAGGACTCCGGTAAGGTGGGCTGCCTAAGGGGGGTTCCTCTATTTCTTACTTTCGTAGTCCCAAGTTTTTCTGACACTTTGGATCGCACATTCAATGTAGCGTTCTCATCACCGCTAACTGGTTTCCCCTTTAGATCCATTTTTTTTTCTTGCCGGGGGTGCGATCACCTTCCTGATAGCACCCGGATTCTTAATAACATATTTAATTAATTATTATTAAATTACTTCCCACCCTAATCCTTTATAAACCCCAACCCGCTACAGAAAATAAATTACTAAAAATAAAATATTTATCAATTAATCAATTATAATTAATTACCAATTAAATGGTAATTAATTACCAATTAATAATTAATTAACAATTATTTCTAAATAAATATCAATTAATTAAATACCATATTTTATTAATTATAATTAAATTACTTCCCACCCTATTCCCCTATAAACCCACAACCCGCTACAGAAAATAAAAGACTACAAATAAAATATTTATCAATTAATCAATTAAAATTTATTACAAATTATATTTTAATTAATTACCAATTAATAAATAATTAACAATTAATTTTAAATAAATACCAAATATTCAAATAACATATTTAATTAATTATATTTAAATTACTTCCCACCCTATTCCCCTATAAACCCACAACCCGCTACTGAATTATATTACGCAAAAATGAAACATTAATATTAACTTACCTTAAAATCGATTTTTTTGTTGTCTATATTCTGTCTAGTCGATAGTATGTCCATTCTATATTTTTGAACCGATATTATTGCTATTCTAGTCGATATTACATTTTTCTAGTCAATATTTTTGTAGTCTATATTATGTCTAGTCGATATTATGTTTAGTCGAAATTAAAAACTCGATATTATGTCTAGTCGAAATAAAAAACTCGATATTATGTCTACTTACCACTAAAATCTAGATTTTGGAAGCACTTTATCTTAAACCTTTTTGCAAATTGTGTAGCAACCTTCCTCATACTTTGTATAATCCAAGTTTAAAATAATGTCTTACATATTCACAGTGCTTTCTGTCACAGACTGGGACCTCGTTGCTCTGAACATACACACGTCCCTATTCTCTACTGCACAAACAAGTATCCATTTCTGTTGCTCTCTGGTTATACACACAGACCTCTGTAGGGCATTAACTAATGGAAGTTCCATGATGTACAATTGTGCATTTCCTACTGATTAACTTAATTTGCATTTTTTTTAAGTTGTGGCTTATTATATATATATATAGTTTCCTGAACATGAAAGACGGAAACAAGTTATAGGTTATTTTGTTCTTTTTAGACACGCCTTTGACTCCGCCCCCACGCTCACTCACCTGCCTCCTTTGCACGCAGCATCTCTATTTCCATACTTATTAATGCACTTCGAACACTGCTGGGCACTAAAATAGGGGAGTAGCCTTGGCTCCACACAAAATGGGAAAACCGTAGACAGATTGGCACATTTTAATTAGCTCATTGGGGTTCTTTAAACAGGCATATTATTTGAGTGGCTACAATTACATCATAAACATCAATGCAGAGTCTATCTGCTGAGTTTATGACACGCTTTTATACAGTGTATTTAAATTCAAGGTACTAATGGGCTAGAATAGAAGGATTTTATTTAAGCACATTGTTCTGAGTAACCATTTGATTCAAATATTAAAGGAAGTGAATGGTGGAAATATAGTATGCTTTAAAAAAGTAGTTCATGATACCACCCTATATGGAATATTGGGAGCTTGCCCCCCAATCGGGATGCTCTCTTTGGGGACTGGTGCTACTGTTACGGGCCTGTTGAAGGGAGCAGTATGTCCTAACATTTCTCAGTGTTTCTCCAAGGTGCTGTGGGTTTTTTTTCTACTTTTTTCCCTTCTTTTTCTAACTTATAGAGCTTTCCTTTGTGCATAATCTAAGGAAGGAGCCTTGACAGTCTGGTGTCACCCAGCTGTCTCAGAAGGGGTTAAGTGAGCACCGTGGCAAAAGGGAATTGTTTGTCTAACCAGAAGCATCCCCTGCACTTACAGCGCTCATAGGTTTCTTTAATGTTTGTCCCTGTTTATTTTATTGTAAACTACCCTCAGTGAAAAGAAGGCTCTAATAGCATTGCAGCCCTTTTGCCTTAGGCTACACCAGCTGTAAAGACCCTCTCCCTTGTTATAGAGAGCTGTCTGTGAATAAGATGTATAACTGTGAAAGAGGGCTAACGAAAGTTATAACTATATTGCTATATTATATTGCATTTGGGGAAATCGTGAAGGTATGTGTTAGAAATAAGAGATAGCAATATTTTCCTAATATTTTTTCTTAAATAACTGACATCTAAAGAATGGAAGGAAGAAACCTACTTTCTTGGAATTAAACTTGTGATGTGTCGTCTGATAATCAAGGCATATCTCTGTGGCAAGAAGTCACCCACATCACTGACCCATCCTTTGACATTCCAGAGGTTATTGGTCATGAAGTCTAAAAGGATGGAATCTAAAATATAGGCATGGTATGTACAGTGAAAACACAAAGAGGTGATGGACAGAGCACTGAAACTTTGCAGACACTCACCCCAGTCACTATTAGATCTGGGTGAATCCATCATTGTTCTTTAGCTCACTTTGCCACCACAGTTCAGACCCAGGCATATGCAAATCAATCTTGACCATGTTCCTCATGGGAAAAGTCCAGCCTGAACTGCCAGGCCAAGTGTTAGCTGGACCGGAAACAAGCATCCTATGAACAGTTTTGTCACCCCTCATCAGCCAGACTAACTTGAATACACTGGCAAAGTGAGCAAGGGACAGATGTATGACGATACAACGCACACATTTACAAAGCATGCCTTTACAACACAGTTTTTACATCGCAACATCCATTACAACGCATTATTTTACATTGCATGCCATCACAACGGATTTTTAGAAACTACATTTACAACACATTCCATTACAACGCATTCCATTACTATGTATGCGATTACAACGCATATTACTTTTAGGGCAACAGTAGGGTAAGGGTTGGATAGTGTAGGGGTAATAATTACTATTCCCACTCCAGTGAGTGCAACAGGAGGGTAAGTGTTGGACAGTGTAGGGGAAAAAATACTATTCCCACTTCAGTGAGTGCAACAGTATGGTAAGTGTTGGATAGGGGAGGGGTAAAAATGACTATTCCCCATTACTTACTTTATATTGCGTAGTAATGGCATGCGTTGTAGTGACATAGGTTGTAATGACATGCGTTGTAGTGACATGCGATGTAATGGCTGTGTTGTAATGTCATGCGATGTCATGCGATGTAAAGGATGTTTTGTTGTAATGGCTGCTTTGTAAATGTAGTGTGATGTAATGACTGTGTTGTAAAGGTTGTTTCACACAAGGGACCCACGTCTGGGCATGCCCTGCCAACTAGCCTCCTAAGAAAGGAAGGATGACACCCACTTTCTGGGATTTCATCTTGTGAGGTGTTGTGAGGTGTTGTCTGATCATCAATGCATTTCTCCGTGGCAAGAAGTAACATCACTGACCCATCCTATTGGCATTCCAGATGTTATTCGTCAAAAAGTCTAAAAGGATAGAATCTATAAGATAAGCATGGTATGTACAGAAAACATATAAAATAGAAAAGGGACAGTTGCGAGGGGTGCAGTTCTAGGAGCGATTAATAAGTGCACATACAAGCTGAAGAATGGACAGCTTGCAAAAGGACTAATGTATTCTTTGCAGAGATCTGTGTTTGACACCATAGAACTGAGTTGGAAAACAATCATGGCCGTACTGGAAACCAAAATCAATCCTGGCAACATTTTCAAACCAGCATGCTCTGCAGGAGGCACAGCTAGAATGTGACCAAGGGGGTATGGTTTGATCAGAGCAGCCCACCCTGCTCTGAGAACAGACCCAACTTGTTACATAGTGGGAAGCGCTGAAGTGGCAGAATGGTCAATTCATCCATGGATACAATAAACATCTGCTATTATTACCAAGATGCTCTTTGGTATGGAGCAGCATCATTTTGGCTTCAAAATATTGCGATACGTGGTTAGGTAGCGTCTTGCGCAAAACCAATTTTGGCTTCACCCTTAGACGTCACAAATATACAATATATATGTGCACTTAGCACATGTACTTTGTGTGTTCTAACAATATTAGTGTAAAGTGTTGAACTTGACTTCGCTATTGAAGTGCATTCACTGTAGAATTAGAGACTCATATATATATTGTGTGCCATAAATCATTAAATTATGTTTACTGTTTAGGTGAGTGAATAAAACATCCTTTCACTATTCAAATGAATTTACTCTAAACATGAAAAAGGATTTATGTAATGTGTGCTCTAAACTTCTTATTTACATGTATATGTAGTTCTTAGTCATACTTATACCTACGTACCGAAGATTTAATCTATATGCACTTGTATCATGAATCCAATACACTGACATTTTCCATTTATTTGTAACTTGAATGTGCGCATGCATATTAAATGTGCACTATTGGTTTATTGCACTAACTTGCCTTTAGAAGGCCCGTATTTTCTTCTACATTAAATTATGTTTGACCTTTTCTGCTTGCATGTCTTTTCCTTGCAGGTGTAATTCACATGGTTTGTTAGTTTGAGAATAGAGACAACACTGTACTAGTGACAGAGAGCCTGAGAAGAAGACCTTGATAAGGAACAAGGAAAGCCAGAGGGTTAACTGAAAGTGTTTATTGAGCACTGTTGCAAAAAATCTCAGGCAACAAAGGACAATACCGTTCTCATGTCTGGCTTCGGAGAAATCATTACTGTTTCAGCTTACAACTTGAGAATGGAAAGTACAATGGAGCCCTTTATATTGAGAACAGAGGGGTGTTACTCTGGAAATTCTGGTGAAAACAACTGGTGTTCACACTGTCTGAGGTTATGTCACTTTAATTTTGACTTTGAGAGGTTTAGAGCTCAATGATTATTACCTTTGATTCTTTACTGAGTATGGATTAGGCTAATACTTATTTACCTGACCCAAGAAGGCTCTTTACTGAGCTTCTGAAATGCCAACACTTTACTGCAAGTCCCCGCTTTTTCTATTTTCATGCATTTCACTGATTTTTTTAGATCTTTTAGGGTTTTAAACCATCCTCTGTAGTTTGGACTTAACGTAGATGATTTTAGAATTTACTCATGTGTAAAAGAGAGAATCAGAAACTCTTCTCATAGCATTATATTCTGATATTAATTATTAGGTCTCGGCTCCGCAGCATGTATGTGCTGCAGAGGAAAGAGACCTTTAGCCATCCGTAGAAGGAATCACGCCAGCCCCCTCCTCTCTCCCCTCCCCCCTGCTGCCATCGAAGGCGGCGCACGCTTGTTTTTCTCTTGTTAGTTTTTGGAATCAGTGGTAAATAAAGCCTCTGTTCCCTTGTTGGGCCCTGCATTGTTATGTGACCAGTATTGTTGTCTGCACGCCTCACGGCAGTACTGAGCCTTAGCTGGCTCCCTCACCAGCTTGTTAGCGCATCTGGCGTACTTGTAGTTAATAACAATAAAATTAATGTCGCAGCTGGTGAGAGCAGAGCTTTATGTTCGTTGTGGTGTTTTTCGCGGAACCTGGCGTGTAGTTGGAATGGAGTTCTGGATGCCGTCGTCTGGAGGGGTGGGGTTTACTGACAGCCACTGAGAGTGTTTGCTGTGATGGCAGCCGACAACATGGCAGAGAGCTGCGCCTGGCTGCTGGTGCTCAGCTCGGTCTTTCTCTGCAACCTCTTTAAAATTCTGCTCCCCTCTTTTTCCTCTATAGTAAGTAAAATCGGATGGGGGAGTTAGTATGCTGGAAGACTTATATGGTTCCGGGGACTCGGTCATTTTGTGTGGAAGCAAACGTGGCTTCAGCTGGGTATTATGAGCATACCTTTATTGATACTTGTTTGTGCCAGTCCTTTGTATGATGGAAATGCAAAGTGCAAGCGCCATACTCCTCCATTTCCCTTACTGACATTCAGAGTGATGTTCCGACTTAAATAAAAAAAAACATTCACCCGATGTTTCAAGGGATTAACTCTGTGCAACGTAAACCCAGGCTGAACAAATGGGCTGGTGGTGCAAAAGAATCATGTCCAGGCAGGTTACCACAGCACTATAAACATGTCTGTTTTTTTTTTCCAGTCCAGTAAAGAGCATTTAGGGTTATGTGATGTACGTTTCTTATTTCCACATCGCAAACTGAGAGGGGAAATAGATTTAACACGTGGTAGGTTGCCTTTTCTTTGACACGGTCGACGTTTTGTAAATTTACCATAAAATGGCGTCCCAGATTTGAAATTTACTTTTGCCATTCAGTAGTCTTTGTATAGTGTTGAACTCGCGTTTTTGCGATACATAATTGATCTGCGAAAATAAAACATTTGGTAATACTGGTAAACAAGACAACTTTCTGGTTGGCAACAAACAACATACACAGACATATCCATTTTACGATCAGACACCTGTTTTCCCAATTGTCCTGATTGGGTGATAAACTATGTATCCCTGTGTCAAAAAGCACAACGGAGGCTTTGTGACTCTGAAGAGGGCCTTGTTGTTTTACATTTCTTGCACCAATTTTGTTATATTCTCCTCTGCATTTAGGTGCTAGAATTTTGCAATCTTTTACCAAACAACTTCTCTTTACCTGATGCCTGCAATCTCTCCCACCTCACTGTTTTAACATCTACCTCTTATCCCTGGTACTATTGAGTTAGCAATCTATGGGTCATATTACCAAGCAGGGCAAAGGGCAATTATCGCAGCTTTAGCGGCCGTTTTCGGCCGCTAAGCGTCGATAATTCTATCGCTTTATTAGCAAGCTGTCGCTAACAGCAGTTAGCGACAGATTTTAGGCAATAGCGAGCGGTTTGGGTGCGGCTTTGCATGTCAGCGATATTTATCGCTAATGACATGCAAAGTGGGCATACCCCACCTGTTAGCGACTGAAAGCAGTCGCTAACGTCGCTATCGCCTATTAGCAAGGCAGGCGTAGCGTTGGAAATATTCCCGCTATCGCCAAAAACTGATGCCTGCCTGACCAGTTCTTAGCCATGTTATCCAATGGGAGGTGGATGACATGGCTAAGAGCATTTCGTCGCTAATGCGTGAATATCGCTGTATTCTCAGCGATATTCACGCTATCGCCGGAAAATGTATCGCTTTAGAGATAAACGTTGCTAATAGCACGTTATCTCAGCGATAATTTCCGGCGATGCTTAGCGATAAAAAAAATCGTTGCTAAGCCTAGTTAGCGATAAATATCGCTAATCGTTGATAATATGCCCCTATGTTCCTTTAACTGCTTTACCTTCACTGTGTTTCTTACTTGACCACTCCTACCTCCTACTTTGTAAGCGACAACTCAACTGCATCTCCTTTCTTTGCTGCTCCTTCGAGCCTTCCAGAACTTATTTATCACCCGGTCACTTCCCCAATACATCGTTTGGCTGTCCTGTTCCAACACTGACCCTTTTATCTCATGCTTTTCGTCCTGTTTATTGTAGCTTTTTTAGAGGGTCTTGTTCCATGTAATATTGAAGCATGCCTTCAGTATGTTATATGCATAGCAACCTTGCGTTGAGCCAACTTTGTGAGAATGCACACATAATTAAATGCCTCTCATTGTTTGCCGAAACAGCCTGTTTGCCAGAGTACCAAACAAATGAATACAACTTCTGAACTTGACTGCTAGAGCCCCAGATTCTTGTACAAAGAGTGCCCTGCATTGTAAATCCAATCTGACAGATTCTTCAGTGACGTTTTTCCCTTGACACAGGCAGAGAACATTTTGTGCTCTTTAACCCCTTCCCTGCTCATGAGGAGCTGAGCTCGTCATGAATAGAGGGAAACAGCAATTTCCAGCGCAGGATGGGAATTGCCTTAGCAGCCAAGGTGATAATGAGGTTATCTTCTAGCATGACACGATGCTGTAATAATCCGCCATCATTCCTGACCTCACTTTGGACTACTTTTATATAGGTGCCTCCGTGTATCATTTTTTTTTAACAATACCGGGTATATTGTCTGCCCATATCTATAGACCCCCTCAGCCTCCTTGTCTGCCCACTTTTTTAGATCACTATTACATCTCCTACTTTTACCACTACAAGGGGCTTGAGCCACACGATTTTCACATCGCAGTCTGAATATATGATACTCTGCTGTGGAATTCACTGCTAATTCTGCATGCTTCTAGTCTATTGTCAGTGCATAAAAATCGGTAACTTTGCTGCAAGCTAGGTAGTTTACACAGCAGGAAGCATCTTTCTCTGTGTGTAGGGGGAGCAGTAAAAGTTACTAAGAGTATTCTGTATTCTAGCTGCCTATAAGAACAGCCATCCCCATAAAGAAGGAATTTTCCCTTCTAATTTCAGGGACGGGAAAGGGCAAGTCTTTTGTGTGAGTTCAGAATATTTTGTGTAGATGGGGCAGAAAGAAACGTTTTTACTGTGGTTTTTAAAATATAGCTGTTCACTTATTGGAAACAGGCCTATCCCCCTTATTTTGTTTCTGTGTGTGTGATCATGCAGATAATAACCATACGAGTGACAATGACGTGTCCCTCATTTCTGTGTTACAATGAGCAATAGTTATAGGAGGAAAAGTAACAGCTAAAAAATCGGAATAAAAATGTTAAGTCCTTTCGTCATTTGTACATCCTGCACTTAAAGTGAAGTTGCTGTTTAACATGACATCCAGACCTACTGACTGCCACTGCTCGAGTGGGGAGTAGTGGTATCGGTGGTGGTGGTGGTTACATTGTTATTGGTGGTGGTGTTATTGATACTGATATTGGTGGTTTTATTGGTGGTGGTGTGGTATGCAGTGACATCTGCAGTGCTAATATTCGTGGTGTTGCTTGTGGTATATGGCTTTCACGGTAAAGGTGACAGCAGTGGTGCTGCTGGCATTTGTGTTGGTGGTTGCATGTGTATTGGTGGTGGTGTTCATGTTGATATTGGGAGTTTTATTGGTGGTGGTGGTGTAGTAGGGAGTGACATTTTCATGGTGGTATTGGTGGTGCTGATATTCGTGGTTTTGCTTGTGGTGTTTGGTTTTCACTGTAGTGTTGATTGCAGTGGTGCTGCTGACTTTTGTGTTTGTTGTGGTATTCGTATTGATGGTGGTATTGGTGATGATATTGCTGTCAGTGGTGTTTGTATTGGTGGTTTGAAACAACAACTTGAATGTAACAAAATAGGGTGATGGTCGAATATGCTTTTTGGGTTTAAAATTGGATCTCATACATTGCAATGCAAGCACTCCATATGAGTCTAAATGATGCATGAAACAGCCATGGATTAGAGTAATACTTCCGTTAATGAACACAAAGCAACTTTGTGTACATTTTAAAGAATTGTTTGCAAATGATCGGTCAGGGAGCAAACGCTGTAGCGACATCTAAATGTATATTTGGTCTTTAATGGCCTTTATACTATGAGAAAGGAAGTGTAACACCACCCCAATTCTGACCATTTGCCTTGAAATTTTTCCTTCCTGGCTCGTAGCCTCGTGCATTACCCCCTCATGGGTCCTCCCCGTCCCAGTCCTAACAACGTGAGGCAGTCCTGCCTCCACCCAGCCAATCACAACGCCAGTATTCAAAAGTTACATAAGCCCCTCCCACCTACCGCCATGCCTGTTTTTTTTCTGCTCCGACGGCTGTCGGAACGCTGGTGCTCCCGGTTCCTGTTTCTGTTTCTGGCTTTCTTCAGGACGGTGCCGTGAGTGTTTCATTTGCAGTTTTATGCTTTTGCGTTATTTTACTGTGTGAATTTCACGGGATTATTTCATTTGCAGTTTTTTACTTCTGCATTGTTTCCTGTGGGTTTTTCTCTCTGCGCGGCTGCTCCGGTCCCCCGGTCAGCTGCGCTCCTGTTCTGGGGTCAGGGACTCTCCCCGTTCATGTGCTGGGCTGGGGCGGGGAGTTTTTGTGGTGTCCTGGCCCCGGGTCGTTCCGGCGCTGTGGTTCTGGTGCAGCGTCCGGCCCCCTCGGTCTTGGTCTTTTGACCTGGGGCTGTGGGTGGAGACTACAGGGCTGCCCATTGTAATTTTCACCGGTCTCACGTTGTGTGATTTGGTGGTTGGGGGCAGTGTTGCTTGGAGGTTGCTGGGCACTTCCTTTGTTGTGTGGTGAGTTCCTGTTTGGTTCGATTGCTCGGGTTCACTCACCATGTGTGAAGGGTCGTCTTCACCTGTGCCTGCCTGGGCTGTTTCCATGCAGCATAGTTTCCAGGTTCTGCAGGTGGATGTAATTTTTGCAGATTCTGGGGCTGCGCTGAATACTGTGAAGGGCTACTGGTGTTCACGGGATCTTCCTGCCTATGCTGTCCAATTACCTGGGTTGATATAGTTTCAATCTGTGCTTTTCCACAGTTGTTGGTATTGGCTGCCCGGTATGCGCTGCCAGGGCCTACTTTGCGTTGTCCTGAGGATAGGTCTTTATTAGGGTGATGCTGGGTTGTGGCCCTAGATCCCTGGATGCTGTGGGGTTTTCCGCACAGTTTGTTTACTCTGTGGTGGTTGACCTTTTCCTTCCATGTTGTCCTGTTGGATATCCTGTCTGTTGCATGGCTTGCGGCAGTTACGCAGGGTTTTCTCATTTTCTGGGATGGGGGTTTCGCCTGGCGGACTTTGTCTCTCACTTTCCTGCATTTCCATGTGTTGCTTCTTCTTTTGGGGTGCGTGCTGGCTCTTGTTCGGCCTGTGCTTCACTGTTCCTTCTCATGGGTTGTGTGGAGTTTGGCTGTTTGCGGGCCTTCCTTCCTGTCTTGGCTTGATGGGTTGAGTCTTCTTCTCGGCTGACCTGGTCCTGGCGTCTTGGTCCACTGTCTGTTTTTCTGTGGCTCCTTGGCTTTTTGGCTCCCTCTACAGACAGTCTGTGTGGTGGTGCTCTGTCTTCCTCTCGGCGCTTTCGTGGTCGGGGGTGGGGGAGGCTGTGTTCCGTTTGGTTCCCGGCCTCTGTTGCGCCTACGGCTGCCCCTGGGTGTTGGTCGTCCAGGGTTTTGGGTATTGTTGTGCCCTGGGAGGGGGGTCTCTGTGACCTGGTGGTTGCGGTTGCTTCTCTTTTTCTTTGGGTCTGTGTCCCACTCCTGGTGTTCATCTGGTGGTGGGTTCCCTGTCTCCGTTGCTGTTTTTGTTACGGTTTTGGGGGCTCGGATCTGTTGTTCCTGGCTTGTTGGTCCGGTCTGCTTTCCGACTGGTGGGTCCTGTCGGTCTTCGCTCTTGGTTTCTGGCTTCCTTTCCGGGCTGTCCCCCTTTTTGGGCTTTTTTCACGGTTGCTCGGTTGTCCTTTGACCCGTGTTGCATTTACCTTCTTCTTTGGGCGTCGGTCTCTTTTTGTCTCTGGGCACTGTTGTGCTGATTCCGGTGGCGGAGCGGGCCAAGGTTCCTCTTCCTCTTTGTTCTTGGTCCTGGCGCCCGTTGGTTCCTTTCTGCACGGTTCTGTGTCCCGGGGCTTTATACCATTTGGTGCCGCTGGTCGGTTGTTCCCCTTGCGGTCTGTCATTCTCCTCTTCCTGGTGGGTGTTTTTTATTTTTTATTTTTTTTGGGCTTCCCTGGATTTGGGTATTGTCTGTTTTTCACGTTCCATCCGTCTGGCTGGTCCGCGGTTCCTGCGGTTTGCTGTGGATGGGTTCCTTTCTCGGTTTCGGGTGTTGCCTTTCGGCCTCTCTCCTGTTCCCCAGGTTTTTTCCGCGGTGCTGGCTCCTGCTGTGCAGGTTTTTTGCTGGTTGGCGGTTCTGCTCTGCTTGCACCTGTTGTTCTATGTTATGCAGGGTCAGGTCTGGTCCATACCTGGGTGGGTGACCGCCTGGGGGGGGGCTGTTGGCTGTTCCCTATGTGGCTTTTGTCCGGTTTATGCTTCCACCCTCCTTGTGACTGTTCTGGCGATGGTGGCGATGTGGCCTTGCTCCGGTTTCTGGGGTTCGTTGTGGTTCTGGCCATTTTTCTTCTGGTTCCTGTTCGGGGCCTTCAGTTTCTCGGGGCCTGTTCGTCACTTTGCAGGGGGTTGTTTTCACCCTCCGGCTCGGTTCTCTTCCCTGTTGGCTCTTTTGTGGGTCCTGCTGGGTCGCCCTTCTGCCCTTTGGGGTTGGTTGCGGTTCCAGGAGGTGGTGGCTGCCTCCACGGCTGTGGTTACTTGGGTTTGCCTGTTCCTCCTGTCCTTGGTGTTTCTTCTGATTGGCTCTTTGGGTCCTTTTCCGTGCAGGTTACATGGCTCTGGTTCCTCTCTCCCCTGTTCTGGTTCCTACTTTGGCCTGGTCGCTTTGCTCTCCCGACCTGGTGTTTGGGGTGCGTTTTCAGCTCCCTTCTCTCCTCTTGTTGTCCTGGGACGCCTGTCCTTGGGGTTGGGTGCCACAATGGGGTCCTTGGTGGCGGCCGAGTTTTTTGATTCGAGCTGGCCTTCCCGTGGCTATTTGCTGCTTGGGCCTTCTTGGGGGGACCGGTTGCATGTCTCTGTTCCTGCTGGCTTCCATGTGTTGTTCCCACGACGCTATGGCTCATTGGTGTGTCTTGTGCCTCTGGTGGTTCGGGCTCCCGCAGCTCTCTCTGGGCCGTGTCTCCTCTGTGGGCTTTGAGTTTGTGTTCAGGACTGTCTGCGTTTTCGTTTGTAGACGCTGCTTGGGCCGTTTCCTCCTGTCCTCTGTTTTGTGCCCTCTGTGCTCGCTTCAGCGGCGCATTTTCTTTGTTTGGTTCAATTTGGTGTGGATTTGCATGGCCCCTGCACATTTCCTTGGCCTTAGGGCTTTCTGTGTGCCTTCCCTCCTATTTCTCCTCCTGCATAGTCTGGGGATGTAAGGGGGTGTGTGTAGGTGTCTGTATCGTTAACCTCTCTGTCTTTGATTTCTGCTCCTGCTGCTGCTGGCGGGGGTCGGGTTTGGCCGGACTTCATTGACTCCGGCTCCGCTTTTTGGTCCACAGCTGGTTTTTGCCCTGATGTCACTTGCTTCTGACGGCCTGGCTCTTGTGCGGCTGTGGTTGGCGTCTTCGGGCTGTTCCTCTGTGGTGGCTCGTGGCATCCCGTTGTCACGTCGGCCTTCGGCCCTTGGGTGCTGTGGTCGTCTTTGGGGTTCTTTTTTCTCTTTGTGTTCTTCCCATTGGGTCGTTCCTGTGCTGGGGGATCCTACCTCTGTGTTGGATTTTCTCAGGACTATTTTTTTTACGGGGCCTTGCCCCTTCCGCTTTGTCTTCTCAGTGGGCGGCAGTTCGTGCTTGTCGGGGTCCTGGAGCCTCCTTGGTGGTTTTTGCCCCTTTGGGGAGTCGGTTTCTTCTAGGCTTTCGGCTTCGTCGGCCGGTCTCTCCTGTACTCGTGCCTTCTTGGGTTTTTGCCTGCTGTTTGGGGGGGTCTGCTGTTGCCCCCTTTTGAGCTCTTGCTGGTGGCTGTCTTGTTCTGGTTGTCAGCTACTGTGGCTTTTTTGCTGGCCATCACCTCTGCTCGTCGGTTGGGTGCTTTGGGTGCTCTGCTCGTTTCTTTTCCCTGTTGGGAGTTCCTGCCGGATTGGGTTGGTTTGTGGCTTGTTCCGGTCTTTCTGCCTGGGGGTTCTTCCCATTTCCTTTGGCAGCTGGAGGTGTTTTTCCTGTTTTAGCTGCTGGGGGGTCCCTTGTTCCCCCTTCCTTGGTGGTTCGCTGGACTCTCCGTTTTTTTCCCACCTTCGTTCCCTGGTGTTTTTCCATTTTCTCCTGCCCTGTTTGTCTCCTGTGGAGGTGTGGCTTGGGGGATATGGTTTTCCGGTTCTGAGTTTGGTCAGTGGGTGCGTTTGGCGGTCTGCCTGCCTTTTCGGTCCTTTGGGTCTGCCTCCTCCGTCTCTGGTGCTGGGTCGTTAGACATGTTCTGTGCCTGCTTCCTGGGCTGGGGCGGCAGGAGTTTTCTGTCCGGGATTTTGTTGGGCGGCCACCCGCTGTCCCGTCTCGTATTTGTGCTACCTTCTTGGCTTGTTGTTTTGCATGCCTCTGCTGGCTGTTTTTCTGTTGGCGTCTTGGACATTGCTGTTCATTGATCTTTACTGATTTGTACTCTGCATGGATCCCTGGTGTCCTGCGTTTTTTATTGGTTCTCTGCTTGTGAGTTCCTCACGTTGTTAGGACTGGGACGGGGAGGACCCATGAGGGGGTAATGTCTTATTACTTACCGGTAATCTTCATTACCCCGATTAGGGTCCTCCCCGTCCCAGTCCTGTACCCTCCCGCCCTCCCGCTGTGTTTGTGTCGGAGTCTTGTTGATAACAGGCATGGCGGTAGGTGGGAGGGGCTTATGTAACTTTTGAATACTGGCGTTGTGATTGGCTGGGTGGAGGCAGGACTGCCTCACGTTGTTAGGACTGGGACGGGGAGGACCCTAATCGGGGTAATGAAGATTACCGGTAAGTAATAAGACATTATTTTTGCTCTTAAGAACTCGTTTCCCCTCAAAGTTCTCACGCCATACATTCAAAGCCTGTGATGTTTTTCAGTTGTCTGGATTCTAGGCCTGCTTATTCGGTATTTGCTTTGGGCAATATAGTATTCGATAAGCCTGGATAAATGTAATTGTTTGAGAAAATGAAAGTGCCTCCGATGCAGCAGGGAATGCATAGTAATTACAGTATTTGGATTCTGTTCAACTTTTGTTCAGTTTGTTGTCTTCAATTTAGTTTTCTCTTGTTGACAAGAACTTCAAGGTGACACTTTCTTCTGTGGCATTAATTTCTGATATACTCTCTTTTTATATAGTCATAGTCATGCACTCTTATATTGCGCACAGTTCACCGCAAGGTCTCAAGGCGCTAGCAGCTGAAGAATGGAGGACAGGGACGGTGCACTGCGGCTAGTTGGTGGGAGGGGGGAAAAAACAGGTTTTCTGTTTTTTACGGAAACATTTGTGATTGGTTATGGAGGAGATATGGACCGGTAGTTTGTTCCACAACATTGGGGCAAGATAGGAAAAAGAACGGCCCATTGCGCGAGTCCGAAACTGGGGGCTGAGCAAGAAGGAATTTAGAGCTGGACCTTAGAGATCTACCAGGAACGTACCTAAGGAGCTTGTTTTTAGGTAGTTAGGGCCGGCGTCATGCATTGTTTTATGGACCAGGCTTAGAATTTTAATGTAGGTACATATATGAAGGGTCGGAGTCTAATATCAAAAAAATAGGAAAGGAATCTCAAAGTAGTACTTGTTTTCTCAGTAAAAATGCTTTCATTCTTATCAAAGGCATCAATGTAGCTCAACAAACAGAGAAAAGATTCAGTACATTCGGTGCATGTTTATTTAGCACATCTTGTATTTATAAACTGCATGAATTTCAACCCAGAGGGTAGGTGATATTGCAATTAATGCATTGGCAATATAAATTTAGAATCAACACATTTCTAAGTTCTTAAATACACTCAAAAACATGTCAACGCGCTCAAGGTGCATAGAGGAAAAGGGTTAATTAGAAGGGATGGGTAAGTGGGGGTGAAGGTGGGGACCGGGTAAAGGTGGTGTGACTGAGTAGAAATCACAGTGAAAGATGAGAAGCCTTTACAGCCTATATCGATCAGAAGGTTCCAAAAAACATTCTCAAACATAGGTTACGTAATCATCCATTATTTTGTCCTATGTTCGGAAACATGAGGAGTAATGCTAGTCGACGTTTCGACCCCTGAAAGGTGCGGGTGATTCAGAACCTCAGGATGGGGTCTTCATCAGGACGTTGGGTTAGAACAGGAGCGCCTATAAGTAATGTAAAGGCCATGAATGTATATTGTACTCCTATGTATTAATTAGAGCACTCGAAAGTAGACAAAAAAGTTACCTACTTCGCATGCGGCCCGTGTGGGCCTGCAGCCTGGGGACCTTCAAAGGTTCCTTAGTGATGCGTAAAATCTGTAATTAAGTGAAGGTGGTATCAGTAAAAATGCAGTTGATCCACCTGGGATGAAGCGGACTTACGCTACATCCACAATGAGAAAGGATAGTAGGGGAAGAAACTTACTGGTAGCTTGTCTCAACGTTGTTCAAACTTGTGGGGTTCCGTCGTTCACTGGACCGGCCGGTCCGTGGTGGAACACCTTGTGTCTCTGGAAATAGAGTATCAAACTAAGTTGTGGTGGTTAATCTGTAGTACCGCTAAAATGTCACAGGGTACACTAAGAGCTGTCAGCAGTGAAATGAACCGCGAGGTGCCGGCGCCAGAGGAGAGCCAGGAGACAGACTAGCGCTACGGACAGGTGAGCCATTACCCAGGCTTTTACCTCAGTGTAGCGCGAATAAAAGACTTTGCCTAATTGATGGAGATTCTCTCCCGCTTCTCTTCAGTGGGACTCTTGTCCCGATTTACGCTCGAAATCATGCAAGTTTTTCCCGAGTGCCTCGGGTGCGCTACCGCTTACTCAGACACCCTTTCCCTAGAACTTTGAGCATGTTAACGCAGATCCATACGTAGACAGGTGGCCCCCGCTTTTAACATAATGCGCTCTTAGTGTACCCTGTGACATTTTAGCGGTACTACAGATTAACCACCACAACTTAGTTTGATACTCTATTTCCAGAGACACAAGGTGTTCCACCACGGACCGGCCGGTCCAGTGAACGACGGAACCCCACAAGTTTGAACAACGTTGAGACAAGCTACCAGTAAGTTTCTTCCCCTACTATCCTTTCTCATTGTGGATGTAGCGTAAGTCCGCTTCATCCCAGGTGGATCAACTGCATTTTTACTGATACCACCTTCACTTAATTACAGATTTTACGCATCACTAAGGAACCTTTGAAGGTCCCCAGGCTGCAGGCCCACACGGGCCGCATGCGAAGTAGGTAACTTTTTTGTCTACTTTCGAGTGCTCTAATTAATACATAGGAGTACAATATACATTCATGGCCTTTACATTACTTATAGGCGCTCCTGTTCTAACCCAACGTCCTGATGAAGACCCCATCCTGAGGTTCTGAATCACCCGCACCTTTCAGGGGTCGAAACGTCGACTAGCATTACTCCTCATGTTTCCGAACATAGGACAAAATAATGGATGATTACGTAACCTATGTTTGAGAATGTTTTTTGGAACCTTCTGATCGATATAGGCTGTAAAGGCTTCTCATCTTTCACTGTGATTTCTACTCAGTCACACCACCTTTACCCGGTCCCCACCTTCACCCCCACTTACCCATCCCTTCTAATTAACCCTTTTCCTCTATGCACCTTGAGCGCGTTGACATGTTTTTGAGTGTATTTAAGAACTTAGAAATGTGTTGATTCTAAATTTATATTGCCAATGCATTAATTGCAATATCACCTACCCTCTGGGTTGAAATTCATGCAGTTTATAAATACAAGATGTGCTAAATAAACATGCACCGAATGTACTGAATCTTTTCTCTGTTTGTTGAGCTACATTGATGCCTTTGATAAGAATGAAAGCATTTTTACTGAGAAAACAAGTACTACTTTGAGATTCCTTTCCTATTTTTTTGATATTAGACTCCGACCCTTCATATATGTACCTACTTTAATTGACCTAGGTCAAGGAGTTCTCAGGGTCTACCCCGTTGTAACTCACCACTCTAGAATTTTAATGTGGCATCTCTGGCGGATTGGATGCCAGTGAAGAGTCCGTAAGTTCGAGATAGATGAGGATCTACTGGGGGGATTAAGGACAAGCCTAGCTGCCGTGTTCTGAAGGATCTGAAGCTTGGAGAGGAAATTAGCATTCAGGGCAGTGAACAGGGCATTTCCGTAGTCCAAACGGCTAACGATAAGGCCCTGCACCAGTGGTTTCCTAGCCTCGTTAGAGAGCCACTTAAAAATCTTACGGAGACTGCGCATGATGCCGTAGCAGACCCCAAGAACCTGATCTATGTGGGGCCTCATGGACAAGGGGGCGTCTATGGTAATGCCGAGGTTTCTGACAGATGATTTGGGAGGGGGGCATAATCCTAATTCCGCAGGCCACCAGTCATGTGACCAGACCTCCTCGACTCTTCCAAACAGGATGATCTTGGACTTGTTGCTGTTCAGTTGTAACTTGTTTGCACTCATCCATTCATTTATTTGGGTCATACAACTCCTAAAGCGAAGCCGGGTGCCGACAAGATCGGATTCACAGGTGACAAGTGTTGGACAGGCCACATGAAGGGCTCGCTCCCTCCCCGCATGACAGGGCCCGAGCCCCGGCCCTCCAGGTGTTCCCACAGAAGCAACCCGCACCCCGTCCCCTACGGGACTCCTGCCCCCGGACATCTCTGTATCATGGGGCCGAGCCACTACCAGCTCCATCGCCCGGCCCGGCCGCCATCTTGGACCCTGCACCACGAGGCCGCGTGGCCTCGACTCGACCCTAACCCTGGGCCTGGCCAGGCCCCGCCATCCCGGCACCACCATCCTCCCAGGAGGTGAGCGGACCACTTGGCAGGTCAATGGGAGAAAGAAGTGTCGATGGCTCTCCCCCGCCAGGTGCCGATCGCCCCCAGCTCCCCCGGGTACTGGCTCCACCCCCCTGCTGGGTGTCTGGACTCCCTCATCCCGGACCTCCCGACCTCCAAGTGCGAGGGTCCGGACATCAAAGGGCGCCAGACCTATAACTGGGGCAGCTCCAGAGTAGGAAGGCAGTTGTATCCTGGAGTCGAGAAACACCGTGAAGAACTCATCCTTGACGGACTACTGGCGCTGCCGTAGCCCTGCCTTGTGAACTATCGTCCTGCCTGCTGGCGCTGCCGCAACCTTCTGCATCCTTCATCCTCGTCGGGACCTGCTGGCGCTGCCGCAGACCGTTGTAACTACCACCTTCACCGGGACCTGCTGGCGCTGCCGCGGACCGTCGCTACCTACGATCATCTCGGGACCTGCCGGCGCTGCCGCGGCCCGTCCACCTAGAACGCCGAGCTCGAGGATTGTGAGCTATCCATCATATCATCGCATCTACCAGATTGGTAACAAGACTGTCCCGCTACCCCCTTTCCCATCCAAGAGACTAGAATCGAGGGGACCCCTGAGTCCTGACCTCCTTGTACCATTCTATCGTACTTCAAGATTGCTTATAAAGAACGTTAAACCTTATCTTTGTGTGGTGTACATCTGTGGGGGGGAAGTTACTCGTCTGTACGATCGCTGGAGACGGCTCTCCCCGGAGACCTCTCCCCTTGTCCTCGGCCGACCCTCCAGGTCCGTCTAACAACAAGTAACTGAGTGTCGTCGGCGTAAGGCGCGGTTTCATAACCGTGTGATCTAATGATGGCAGCTAATGGGGTTAGATAGAGATTAAACAACATGGGGCTCAGTATTGAACCTTGTGGGACCCCAACGGTCACTGGGAGCTTGCATGCACAGATGGTATCCACTGAACCGTGGTAGATCTGTCTGCCAGATAGCTCTTGAACCAGTCGAGGGCTTTCCCTCTGATTGCCACCTCCCACAGTCGATGTTTTAGTATGCTATGGGAGATGGTATCTGCAGCTTGATTGGCAATAAAACTTCATCTGAATATCCTGAATTTTCAGTCACTGTTGTATTGTATTGCAACATTTATATAGAGCTTACTAACCCCGTGTAGAGTGCTGAAGCGCTTTCCTGTATGGGTGGCGCACCACAGCATATTGTGTTTTTTGTTGGAAGCGTGGTGTTTTTTTAGCGTCCTATGTGGGACGTGTTTATGTCGTACCTGATGACCACTAAGGTGCGGGTATCATGTTATGGGATGCAGCGCTTAGCAGTGTGATGGATGAAGAAGTGTGAGAGACAGATTTGAAGTCAGTGGTTTTCAACAATGACACAGGCACTGCGTAAGCAGTCGTTTATGCTGCTAATCCAACTACAGTGCAATGGCAGTATATAATGACTTCATGTTTAAAGTTTGTCACATGCATGCGACAGATGTAATCAGCGTGTATCACAAAACATGCTTATTAGGACAGCTGTGGGATTGATGCACCTGGAGGTGTTGCCAGGATATTTTTTGAATCTTAAGAGACAAAGATGTGGCTTAGATAGGGTAGGGGGAGGGGGCGCTGCTGACTCCATTAATTTCCATCTTTTGATAGTTCCCCGCTTTCGCCGGAAAAAATGGGGGGGGGCTCTAAATTTTCCACACTGGCACCCACTCTCTGGAACTCTCTCCCACCCCATCTCAGATGCTCTCCCCAATACTCTCTCTTCAGAAAGGGGTTAAAAACCTTTCTATTTTCTAAAGCTTTCCCTCAATAAGCTCCCTCTTGTCACTCCCCGCTCTGTTTCTTAAGGACTCGGTATACTGTAGCGCCATGAAACCGCCAGGTGTACGTGCGCTTTTAAAAATAATTTAAAACTAAAAACTAAACTCCTGTGAGGAATTGTAAGTTTTTTCCCTTGTAACATAGATTAGACTTGGGGTTTATGAGGCATTTTCCGTGGGTCCTGGGTGTGTTTAGTGGCCAGTTTGTGTAGTGAGTATTTCCATTCACCACATGCGTGGCTCAGCCCAATGTCCAATTGCATTCCAATCGATACAAATTTGCTCCTTCTGTTCACTTGACTACGCAGAGGTATCGAGGGCGAGCAGTCAAGGCTTACTCTAAGAAGCATTGGCATAGCCAATAGGTCTTGCCTTTGGGACCTTATAAGTGTTTAGCCATGCAACAGTTGATGTTGTTGCACCAAGGAAATTGTACTTCATAACTAAATACATATACGGTACCAAAGGTGAGACATATTGGCTATGCCAATGCTTGTTTGTATTGCTGTGACTGAACTCCTTGTCTGCCTTAATCTGGTACACCTGAACTTCTTTGAGAGGTTGGATTACCCTGTTGTTATTTTGTACCTTTATAGCATGATATTAAGATGTGTTTATCTTAACCTGACTAATAACTTGCAATAAACCTTCTTAACTATAGTCACTTATTCCTGGTCCTTATTGTGTAGCCAAACAAGTTGCACTGGTAAATAAAGTGATTGAATAAATATTAACTCCCTTTACCTCTCAGTTGGCAAGAAAAGGTCTTATGGATAACAGGTGTCAATGTGCTATTTTTAATTACACTGCATATTATGTGGGTCAAACACTCTAGATTGTGAGTCTTTTAAAAGGTACACAAACTTGAATTGCATCAAACACAAATGATCTAGAGTTCAAAGGATCCAGCCCTAGCTAGCCCATTTCTATTGTTGTATAAGGCTTCTATTGGAAACCTTTAATGCGAATGACGAGGTAGGAATCCAGTTATTCACTATTGTGATGTCATAACAGGTGTAAACCAAAAAGGTTGAGCACTGTTGTGATCCCACACAGGGGAAGCATTCACTTCCACGTTGTTCCACCACTTCGCCCAGGTCTCCACAGACCTCAGTTAATGTTATTCAGTGTTACCCATCTATAAATCTATTTGTGATGCATGGCTTCGGTAGGAAGCCTATGTTGTTTACACCTGATTCTAAGTCTGATACTCACTGCTATAATGTAGCAACAGTTGTAACAAAACTTGTTGTCCATTGTTGCTACATCATAAAGGCCTTCCAGTCCACACTGGTAGGGCTCCCAGAGAGACTCTCCATGCAGTGCTGTTTGTCTGCTTTGACTGAAAGAAGATAGCACAGATCAGGAGAGGGAAGGAAGTCAAGAGAGATAATTGGGTTGGTTAGGCATGGAAGGGAAGTATTTTTTAAATCAAATTTGGGTCAGGGAGGAGAGACCATTACTCCACTGCTCCTAGGCAGCAGCACGGTATGGTCCTTTTTGGTGGCATTTTGCCCCATCTGGAACTAAAAGTTGTCTCCTCTACTGCCCCGCTGCAGGAGATGGCAGATGGCTTCAGGATTTCTACTTGTTGAGATCCTGACCAATGAGCTATTTCTCTCTCATTCACTCTCTGCCTCTAGAAATCTGTGTGTCAGTCACTTGGTAATGTCTTTCTGTCTGCCACAGGAAGCAGTGTCTCACTTTTTACCTGTATGTGTTTCTCTTTATCTCCTTATGTCTATTTGTCTCTCTGTCTTAAAATACAGTTTTCCCATGTAATTTTCATAGGGGATTTTGAAAAGCACTACAGCGAAAACAGCTGAATGGCATTGCATCAAATTTGGCAGAAAGCTAGATCATGGTTCAAAAAGGGTGCTTTATTGTGAGTTGGTTCAAATCCATTCTGGGGGTTTTGAGAAATGTAGGCTAGAAAACTCTGTAAATCAGTATAGGTGGGAGGGGGGAACATGGCGGCAGCCGGGTGAGCTGCGCCAGTGCTCCGTTCCTGGGTTCCCGTCCGTGATATCTCTTGATGGTTCCGGGGTGAATACTGCGCGATGTGCCTCCTGTGAAGCTGACACCTAGTATTGTGTTGTGCTTCTGACTCCCTAATCCATTTTTGAACATTTTGAAAAAAAATTCTCATTGCGGAGATATTGGCGTTTCCCGTCTCCATCAGACCCCATGTGTTTGGAAGGGGCGTGTTCCTCGGCGGAGTCTCCTGCCGCTGTAGATGCTGGCTCTGCATCGCAGTCGAAGGGCTTGAATCAGAGCCGGAGCTCACCTGTGTTTTTGCCACTGCAGGCGCTGGGCTTGCCGGTTTGGAGTCTTGCCGCCCTGGAGCTCCGACGAGGACGTAGGATCCGTTGTCTTCTCCCCGGACGTCGTGGAGCCGCTGGGGGCCCTGCTGCCGAGGCGGAGGTGATAGCAGAAATGTCGGAGGAAACGCCGGAGGAAGGAGAGTTGTCTGCTGACTGCAGTTGCCACGATTTTGGTGAAGGTGGTGGTGCTAAAGGTGGTGAGGGCTCAGCACAGGCCGGGGGGCTAGTACTCAAGGTGAGTCCATCTGTATACCTCCGGGCGGTGATTTATTCAATTCTGGAGTAGGGGGGTCACCACATTTGAGAAAGGTCAAACGCAAGGGGCCAAAAAGAGAGTCAAAAAAAGGGAAAAAAGTAAAGGAGTACAAGCTCAAAACGCCACACTCTCCGCATCTTGTTGCTTTAACCCAACCCCTGCCCTAAGTTTAGAGGTGGAGGTAATCAGGTGCGGAAAATGGACACTTGTAACAATTCTAAACTTTTGGTTAGACTGATTATGGTATCCTCAAAAACACAATGTTTTGTTGGTATTGCGGTATATATCTTTCATCCGCCCCTACATTGTTGTTGTGGCAGTTATCATTGAATACCATAAGACGTGCTAGGTGCCTGCCTCATCCAGAGGCTCCTCTGGTCTAGAGTTGCAGTGTCCAGAGATCAAAAGGAAGGTGAAGTAAAAAATGACCCCAAAAAAATGGACAGTCTAGGGGCAGAGTCAGCACAAGTGGCGGAAGTCTCCTCCCACGCGGCTCTGTGGCTAATTTATAGCCGGTATCCCCTGACGAAGCCTCTTGATACTTAACATTAGATTAAAAGAGCTTGACTGGCCACTGACTATTTAACCAGTAAGCCATCACAGTAACTGCACAAAAGGTGTAAGTAACTATTCTATGTTTGTATGTTTGTTTAGTTATGACGAAAGCCCTGCAGACTCAGTTGAGCCATAGGGGGCTGAAACATGTCGACACCATTTTCTAAGCTATACTTCTAGATCCAGTTACTTGATCTAGTACAAGTACCAATCATTTTATCTTTTAGATCCACACCAATTAATAAAATACTGGGGTGTGGACCTAATTTTAAATCCATTTTTTTTTTTTTTTTTTTTTACTTCACCTTCCTTTTGATCTCTGGACACTGCAACTCTAGACCAGAGGAGCCTCTGGATGAGGCAGGCACCTAGCACGTCTTATGGTATTCAATGATAACTGCCACAACAACAATGTAGGGGCGGATGAAAGATATATACCGCAATACTAACAAAACATTGTGTTTTTGAGGATACCATAATCAGCCTAACCAAAAGTTTAGAATTGTTACAAGTGTCCATTTTCCGCACCTGATTACCTCCATACTTACCCAGGGGAAGCAAATGGACACCTATTCCTCCTACCTATCTCATTGATTACTAACTAAGTTTAGAGGTGCCCAAGCCAGTGGTTCCTGCTCGTTTGGTAATGCTGATAGCGCGAAAAAGAAACTTTCCTCCTACCTGACAGGGCAGGTCAAGGCTAAGCGAGCCTACACGTGTAAAAGAACTAAAGGGCCTAAAGACTCTAATTTTAAGTGTAAATCCACTAGCTCTGCTAGCGCTGTGTCCAGGATAACTCCATCACTTAGGTCGTACTTTAAGGTGATCCCCCAAGTGTTCCTACTATCGGATAAACTTTCTCCCAAGGTCTGTCCAGAAAAGCCACTATCAGAGGTCGTGGGTCCTGAGGAGGCAGGGAATACTGGGGTCTTATTTAATAGTACCTCAATTGTCATGGCGATGGGTGGTGTGCATGGCCCAGAAATCCCAGACGCCAATATGGAAGCTGAATTAGACTTGGATAGGGATAGGGATAGAGAGGATGAGACTGTCGGCACCCTTACCCTTACTGAAGTTCCTGAGAGCTTGGTCCCTGTGTTGGAAACTTTGGGTTCTTCTGGTTTGTCGGCTCACCCCCCCGCCTCTTGCCTTGGCTCTGGCTCCACCACTGGCTCCACCACTTCTGCTGGCTCCTCCATTTTTGATTTACTGGCCCCCTTGATGGGTCAATGCAAGGGGATAGTACACAAGATAGCATACAAGGTGGTGCACAGGCTCCCTTTTCCAGTGCCACTGCTTTGCCGGTTAACTGTGATAATGTAACCTTTACCACCTCCCTGCAGGCTTCCTTACAGGGGATGTTTACATCTCTGTCCGCTGACATAAAAAAAGGGTTTGAGACCTCTGCAGCTAATCAGGCCGACATTAGATGTTTTTGTGAGTCCCTGGACAAGAAGCTAAGTGATCTCACTTTAAGAACAGTCATTAGAGGACACGGTAACGGGTCTGTCTATACATTTGGATGAAGCAAAAGTGGATATCACAACGCTCAGGAAAGAAGACCAAGCGTTGGCAGAGAGAATGGAGACTCTTGAGAACAATGCCCGACGAAATAATCTTCGCATCTTGATATTAAGCAGTTTGTCATCTCGCTATTGAAGGAAGCATTACGTTTGGATCAGTCTGTGGAAGAACTAGCTTTAGACATCCAACGCATCCACAGAGAGCCTTTCAGGAAGAACCCCCAAAGGACCAAGCCAAGAAAAGTCTTGGTCAATTTCCATACTTACTCACTTAAGGAGACCATTCTCAATCTGGCCCTAAAGCAGATATCTGTGAGTGGTAAGGGATTTAATTTTCAGATTTGATCTGACCTGTCCAGGACCACACTTGATAAGCAGTGGGAGTTTGGGAGGAGGCTTGAGGCTTTTAGAAGTTATGGGGCAGTTGCTCAATTAGTCTTTCCGGCAACACTGTGGGCCAGATGCATCAAAGGGTTTTGCCCATTCTGTGTCTATGGGAAAATGTGTTCATGCATTCATGCATATGGCTTTGAGAGTAATGTATAAAAATAGTATGCATATTATCAGATCAGTGCAGGCAGCGGATGAGCTATTACTGACTATGGGCAAAGACAAAGGAGCATCAGGCTAAAAGAGAGTTATGTAATTAATAATGTACGTAAGTACAGCAAGAAACCTTTCTGTAATCTGATAAGGCCTGGAAGACAACGTTAGCTTAAATACGAAAGTGTAAAAGACTAGATATGTTAAAAAAAAAGAAGAAAGGGAAAAAAAAGAAATATACAATAAAAAATTAAAAAGGATCAGTGAAATAGAAAATCACTGCTTTTGTATAAACATCGGTAGTATAGGTATAAGGTATATAGTATAGGTTTAATGTCTTCGATTTTCACGGTCACGGTTAGGGTGGGAACCCAGGATGGGGCGCTATCTTCTGGTTTTCCAGATAGATAGAGCAAGGGTTTCCCAGGGGGGGTGGAAGGGTAGTTTTGGGCACAGGGGGGGTTGGGGTTGGGGTTGCAAGGGAAAAAAAATTAAACAATTCCTCATTTTTGCTCTAGTTCAGCTTTGAGTTTGTTGCTGCTGCTTGAAGAATATATGATTGTCCTTTCTTCATTCTGGTTGTATGCATACTGGTGGGTTTGCCCTTATAAACTCTGTAGTGTTGGTATAGATATTATTGTGTTGATGTTGATGGTAAAAGTCTTGGCGTGGGATCTTTATTACAATGAGTAAATTAGTGATTCTCTCCTGGAATACTAATGGATTGCGTATTAACCCTAGAAAAAATAACATAATGCAGTATCTTCGCGACTCAGATGTGCAGATTATAGTACTCCAGGAGACTCATCTTTCTGAATATGAAATGCTTTCGCTGGTTAAAAAAGAAAAGGTGGATTGATCGATGTATAATGACATCGCAATCTGTACACATTAGAGGTGTGGCAATAATCTTTAAAAAATCAATAAAAGGGAGATTGGTGTCTAAATTGGTTGACCCTGGCGGTAGGTGGGCAATTGCATCAGTGATCATAGCGGGGTCCCCAATTACTATAATAGGATACTATGGTCCAAATCAGGATGACCCGTCAGCTTTGAAGACCCTTTTTTCTCACCTGTATTTATTTCCGGAGCCGGTTATTCTTGCAGGAGATTTCAACATAGATTTGGATCCTCTTTTGGATAAGTCCCCTTCAAACAGAGCCAGGACTTTATCTAAAACTAGGTCTTTCCTGCAGGATAGTATGAAGCAGCTAGGGTATAATGATATCTGGAGATTATTACATGGGCAACAAAGAGGTGTTACATTCCGCAACTACAGATACCACCATCAGTCAAGAATCAATTTTAATTTGATTAGCCAACCTTTAATTAATTTGATGAAATCAGTTTCTCACCTCCCCTTTCATTTATCAGACCACGCGGCTATTTATTTAGAACTGGAGGGGTTTCCTAAGAATAGTTTGAGAAACTGGTCATTTGATCGTTCATTGCTCTCCTCGCTGGATGTTATTAATGCTCTTAATGTGGAGGTGCAGCATTTTTTGGAAGATAATATTGGAACAGCTTCCCCTGGGGGCGTATGGGATTCACTAAAGGCCTTCTTAAGGGGCTTTATAACAAATAAAGCTACATATAAGAATAAGATCTATAGGGAAGCTGTGGCTTCCCTGGAAATGGAGATGGCCAGAGTGCAGACAGAAATAGCCATGCAACCGGATGCCCCTGCCACCACAGTACAGGTGTGGTAAAACAAAGTAGTTACTCTAAAAGGGGAGTTGGGCTCAGTTTTGAATGCTCGGGTTTTAGAGAGGTGGGAAGCACGTAAATTAGCCCATTTTGAGTATGGTGAGGGGGCTGGAAAGCTGCTAGCCTGGAAGACAAAGACTGAGCAGGTTAGAAATAATATTTATTCAATCATTTCTGGCGATATAACATACTCTACCGATGCAGATATTAGGGGGGCTCTTCGGGAATTTTTCAGTGAAATATACCCTGAGGATAAAAATATTGAAATCAAACAAGTTGAAGATTGGCTGGCGGGAGTTTCTCTTCCTGCACTGTCATTAGAACAACGTGCTGTTTTGGAAGATCCTATCTCCCAGGAAGAAGTTAGACTGGCAATTATCAGTAGTAAAAAGGGTAGGGCTTCTAGACCAGACGGTCTGCCGTCGGAAATTTACAAGTCTTTGAACTTAACAATCCTCCCTTTTTTGAATGAGCTGTTTAACAATATCCTCCAAGATGGAAAGCCCCCTCCTATTTCTTGGAACAGTGCTTCAATAACATTGATACTGAAACCAGGAAAACCGGCAACCTGTTGTGGGTCTTATAGACCAATTTCTATCTTAAACGCTGACTATAAAACCTTTGCGTCAGTGTTGGCGAACAGGTTGGGGGCAGTCGCTTCAAGTATCTTGCACGTAGACCAAAAGTGATTTGTAAGGGGTCCCCAGCTCTATGAGTTGACTTGCGATCTCATAGGAGCCATTGATATGGCTTCCGTGGAATCATTCCCCCTGGCTGTTTTCACCTTGGACGCCACCAAGGCCTTCGATAGGGTTTACTGGACTTACCTATCGGAGGTCTTGGGGAAATTTAATATCGTGAGAAATTCAGGCGTGCAGTGAGACTTTTGTATCAGAATCCGTCTGCCTCTTTACTTGGAAACGGGGAATTATCTAACCCATTTAATATCACACGGGGTACCCGCCAGGGCTGCCCTCTTTTTCCCCTCTTATTCGACCTATATATTGAGCCTTTTGCACAACGGCTATGGGACGATTGTAACATCAAGCCCTTTATTTTTGAAGGATGGGAGAAGAAGGTAGCCCTGTATGCGGATAATGTCCTCGTTTTCTCCTCTGAACTCCGCTCAGCCTTTCCAGCTGTAATTGCTCTGGCTCAGGACTTCGGCAACGTGTCTGGGTATGAAATCAATGCCTCAAAGACGGATATTATGGTCTGGAACGACCCTGAGCCGGTGGCAGGGGCTCAGCTGAGTTCTGTCTTGCGCTATTTGGGCCTAAATATATATAGTGATATAAATGAAATAGTTCCATCAAATTTTTCGCTTGTTGCCAAGGAGTGTCGTAGGTTGATGAAATCATGGTCTTCGCTTTCTTTATCCTTATTGGGTAGAGTCAACTTAATAAAAATGTCCATCCTTCCCAAAGCTTTTTTTTTGTTTAACACCATCCCTCTTTTTTTTTTAACCCTCTATGATAGCCAAACTTCAAAGTGATATAAGTTATTTTATTTGGAATAACCACATTCCTAGAATAGCCTGGAAGAAACTTAGGCGTCGCAGAGAAAAGGGTGGTTTGGCGGCTCCTGATCTACAGCTATATGCGTGGGCTTTTCAATTTTCCCATGCTAGGATGTTGCTAAAATCACCCATAAACTCTGCTTGTGGGTATATGTTTGCAGCACTGCTTAGAGGGGAAAAAATAGCTGAGCATGCGTTTTTGTTTAAGTTTGGCGACCCCAAGTTTAAAAAAAAAGTAAAACTGAAGGTATTGCGAGATATATCTAAAACATGGTTGAAACTCAGGCGTTCCATAAAAATTGATTACTTCTCTAGTAGATATCCACTGTGGAATTCACCCGGGTCTCCGAGTTGGCTTCTTGATAGTCTCGCAGTACCACTAAGAGAGGCAGGAGTGGAGGTGTGGGGGGACCTTTTCGTGGAGGGTAGCTTACTTCTGTGGGAGGTGTTATTCTCTATAATAGGGGCAGGACTTTCCAGGTTTAAAAACCTGCAAATACGAAGCTGGGCGCACTCACAGGTTTCTGCTAAGTGCAGATTTTTGTTAAGGGGTGATAGCAACATGGTCTCCCTCTTAATAGATAAGCCTCCAACTAAGAAAGAGGTTTCATTTTGGTACAATCTACTATTGGAGGAGGTCGAGAGTGAGTTCCATCTGCCTGACATGCTGTGGGTCGTGCATAACACCAATCATAATGTGGAGAACTTGTGGTTTGAGTCATTTAAGATGATGTGGAACATTGTGAAACCCTCTTGGTTGCGCCGAAACCACCTTTTTACCCTACATAGGGCCTACTATTCGCCAGAGAGACTCTCAAAATTTCCAAACAACTCAGCAGTGGCATGCCCTGACTGCGGCTTCTGACCTGCATATGTTCCTTGATTGCCCACTGTTATCGCCCTTTAGGAACGCGGTTTGTCTAACACTCACTACTGCCTTAGGCTCCCAAGTCCTGCTATATCCCACTCTTATAATTTTTGGGGTCGCACCAGAGTTTTAGGGTCTGGCTAAGAATTTACTCTTTTATGGTAGTTTGTTGGCCAGAAGAGAGATATGTAGGAAATGGAAAGACCCGTTACCTCCTACCTTGCTGGACTGGCGCACTTCAGTGCTACAAACATCCAAAATGGACCTATTAAGATCGGGCAATCCAGACAAGAGAAACTTCTGGTTTTTATTCAGTTGGTTATAGCTGTGTACTCGACCATGGGGTTTCCCCCCCCCCCAAGGTCCAATGATTACGCTGTTTGGCATCTCTTTTTATGTTTGTATACCCAATAGGGCGACATCGGTACAAGATTGGGTATCTGACTGCAGCATACTACCCCGTTGGTTGTTCTAATGTGGTGCTGTCGGAGTATGGTAATTGTACTGAGGGGCGACCCACTTTGTACTATTCAGTGCCCCTACCAGTGTATCTGTGACAGTACGCTTATCTCCATGCACTATTATTTGGCCACCAAGGGCGAAAATAAGGACAAAAAAAAAAATTTAACAAAGTCAGTATAGGTGGGTTCATGGAAGACTCGCAAGAGTCACAAGGTCATGCAAACTCAAACAATAAAACAATCTGAGTTGGTTTTTATTCCCGGAAAGCCATCTTGCTCACCCAAGACCTGTTGCTGGGATTGGCTGATGCAAAAAGAACAATTGATAGACCGAATGCAGAACAAAGTCATACATTCACACAGTACAGAGATCTGGGCCTAAATCATTAGTTTTTTTGCTCACCATGCCATTCCAGTTTGGACCAAGCCATATGCAAATCTGTCTTAACCCTGTGCCCAATGGGAATAGTCTAGTCCGAACTGCCAGGCCAGGTCCTCCTTGGACTGGAAACAAGCATCCTAGGACCAGTTTTGGGGTTTCACCCCTCTTCAGCCAGGATAGCTTGACTCCAGTGGCATGGAGAGCACGGGACCCAAGTCTGGGCACACACGTCCCACTTGAGGTTACAAATGCAAAAAGTACAATTGATGAACCGAATGCAGAACGATGTCATACATTCACCCAAGTACAGAGCCCTGGGCCTAAATCCATCGTTTTTTTGATCACCATGCTATTTCAGTTTGGACCAAACCATATGTAAATCAGTCTCAATCTTTCACCGAATGGGAACAGTCTAGCCTGAACTGCCAGCCCAGGTCCTCCCTGGACTGGAAACAAGCATCCTAGGGCTGGTTTTGGGGTTTCACCCATCTTCAGCCAGGATAGCTTGACTCCAGTGACATCGAGAGCACTTGACCCATGTCAGGGCATACCCGGCCCACTTGGGATGAAAAATGCAAAAAGAACAATTGATGGACCGAATGCAGAACAATGTCATACATTCACTTCAGTACAGAGATCTGGGCATACATCCATTGTTTATTTGCTCACCATGCCATTCCAGTTCGGACCAAGCCATATGCAAATCAGTCTTAACCCTGCGCCCAATGGGAACAGTCTAGCCCGAACTACCAGGCCTCGTCCTCCTTTGACTGGAAACAAGCATCCTAGGACCGGTTTTGGTGTTTCACCCCTTGTCAGCTAGGATAGCTTGACTCTAGTGGCATGGAGAGCACAGTACCCATGCCTAGACAAACCCACCCAAACTCGGGGTGACACATGCAAAAATAACAATTGATGGACTGAATGCAGAACAATGTTATACATTCACCTCAGTACAGATATCCGGGCCTAACTCAATTGTTTTTTTTACTCACCATGCCATTTCTGTTTGGACCAAGCCATATGCAAATCAGTTTTAACCCTGCACCCAACGGGAACAGTCAAGCCCGAACTGCCAAGCCAGGTCCTCCTTGAACTGGAAACAAGCATCCTAGAACCGGTTTCTGGGTTTCACCCCTCTTCAGCAAGGATAGCATGACTCCAGTGGCATGGAGAGCACTGGATTCAAGCTATCCTGGCTGAAGAGGAGTGAAACCCCGAAACCGATCCAAGGATTCTTGTGTCCAGTCCAGGGAGGACCTGGCCTGGCAGTTTGGACTGGACTGTTCCCATTGGGTGCAGAGTCAAGACTGATTTGCATTTGGCTGGGTCCAAACTGTAATGACATGGTGAGCAAAAAAACTATGGATTTAGGCCCAGATCTCTGTACTGGGGTGAATGTATGACATTGTTCTGCAACTGTCCATCAACTGTTTGTTTTGCTGTGATTGGTTTGTCACAACGTGAAGGAAAATGTTGCAGCCGCCATTCCAGGATACAGGGACTTGCCTCAGTGTAAGGAAAATAAAAAATATATATAGTATAGTTGGGTAAGGTAGGGGTACTCTTATCCCCCTCGACAATGAGGGAGGGTCCTTGAGGTTTCCCCATTGGGCCAAATTGTTTTGAAAAATGTTTTCCTTTGGGTTTCCACCCTACTATGTGTGTCCCACTGGACTTCAGGGGCCTTGTTTGCTCCCACAGGACACTCGCAGTATAGTGAGAAACAGCATAGTGGTGAGGATAGGACCTCCTGGCGCCCACTATGCATAGCTGTCAGGTTTCCTGCTCTAGCCGTGATGTGCTACTCCAACAGTTTTTTCCTTAGAATTCTGGAACTTGTAGTCCTACTTTTTAATGGAATAAACAATTCAACAAGTCACCAACTAAAGGGAAAAACCTAGACTGTAGTAGAGCAGCACGGTAGACCAGGAAAACTTGGCAGGGATGACTATGAATGGTTCTTGCCTTGGGTATAGTGGTTACAGTGCAGAGGCCAGTCCCTATCCCACATCCTACTATTCACTCCCCTTGTTCTGAGTCCACTCACTCAACACATCCTACTATATACCACCATTGCCTTGGGGAGTGGTTTCAGAGGAGAGTTCTGTCTTTCTCCACACCCTACTAAGCACTGACCTTGGTCTGAGGCATAGTGTGTGCTGTGAGTCCACTCCCTCCACACACCCCACTAGGCACCCCATTTGGTGTGTTGTCTCTGTGGAGCGTCCACTGCCTTCACACACTACTACGTACCCCCCATTGCCTAGGGGAGTGGTTTCAGTGAAGGGCACAGTCCCTTCCTATACCCTACTATGCTTGCTTCATGATATGAGTAGGGGCCACTGTGGAGAAGCCTGTTGCCCTACACACCCTACTACACACATCTGTTAATGTGAGGAGTTGTCTCTGTAGAAAATCCACTCCCTCACCACTCCCTACTACACACTCCATTAACCTGTGCAGTGATTTAGTGAAGAGGCCTGTTCCCCCTCACACCCAACAGTGCATGCTTCTTGACTTCAGAAGTGGTATTAGTGGAGGGTTCAGTCCCTCACATACCCTATTAAGTACCGCATTGCCCTGAGGAGTACTTTTAGTAGAGAGGACAGTCCTTGCACACAACCGACTACTCACCCCTGCTGGTCTGGAATGGAATGGAGCGAGTCTTGTAACGCGCAACTAAGCCCGAAGGCATCAAGGTCTGGGGAGTTGTCCCCATTGAGAATCCTTTCTCTCCCAACACCATACGACATACATACCTCGTTGCTCTCTGGAGCAGTTTTAGAAGCAAGGGAAGTGCCTCCACACCAACTAATATACATGCTTCTTGACCTGCCTAGTGTACACTTGGGAAGGTTACTCCCTCCTCACGCTCTACTCTGCACTCCCCTTAATCTAATGCATTTTCTCCTCAGAGAATCCATGCACCTCACACACTCTACTATGTACCCCAACATGTCTCAGACGTTGTCTCTGCAGGAGTCCACACCCTCCAACCACCCTACTGCATACATCCACTGCCCTGCAGAGAGGTTTTAGCAGAGAGGCCAGTCCTTCCATTAACTGTACTTTAAATGATTCATGACCTGGATATTGATAAGGCTGAAAACGTTTACGCAAATTCTTCCACACAATAATATAAAAGCACACTAAATATTAAACCTGAAAATCAATAATAAGTTACACATTAGAAAATGTGCCTTAATTCAATGTACATGTTGGACTCGGCCCTTTTTGTAGGGTCATCCCTGAACTTTTTGCCTTCCTCCTGTATTTTTTCTGACCTGTTGTTGGCTGTTTTATGACTCTGGGCACTTTACCACTGCTGATCAGTGCTAAAGTGCATATGCTCTCCCTTTTGTAAATTGATGTATGGATTAGAGACTCCATGATTGGCTGGTCTGGTTTACTTGTCAGAACCTAGTATAGCGCACTGAGTGTGCCCAGGGCTTGTAAGTCAAATGCTACTGGTGGCCTTGCAGCACTGGTTGTGCCACTCAAAGAAGCAGACTGTAAAATGTGTCTCAGGTCTGCCATTGCAGAGCCTGTGTGCAGTCTGGTACTGCCATGTTGACTGGGCAAGAGCACCCACTTGCCAGTCCCTAAACCTTCCCATTTCTGCATATTAGTCACCCCTATGGTAGGCCCAAGGGCAGGGTGCATTGTAAGTAAAGGGTAGGACATGCCCTGGTGTGTGTATCATGTCCTAATAGTGAGTTACAGCCATTTTCATTTTTCACTATTGCAAGGCTACCTGTCCCCCATAGGCCAGAATGGGTATTTTGAATATGTCATCTTATAATCCTAACTGACTCTGGGAACCAGGTAGAAATTTGAGTTTAGCATGCCTGAACTCAGAATGATAAAATACATCTTTTATTGAAGTTGGTTTTAACATTCTGTGTTTGAAAATAACATTTTTAGAAAGTAGATGTTTTCTTGCCTAACTATCCATGCCTGCCTCTGCTAGGTTGTGTATTCCTTATCTGGAGTTTGATTGACAGGAGCTGGGGAATTCCATGAGACAGTGTGAGTCAGCACAGGGTTGAATAGAGCTATCTGCATGTAGATGGGTAGGAGGAGTTACACCTGGAACCTGAATAGGGCTGTGCTGCCTTCCACAATGCTGGCTCCACCTCCTGTAGGGTGTCTGATGTCTCTGGCCAACACTGTCCAAGGAAAGAAGGAGTCTTGTCAACAAGGTGCTACAGGACCGCACAGAACTGGTTTGGACTGGGTACAGGACCCTCTGCCTTCAGGAGACAAAGGATTTGGTAGTATAAATATGGGGACCCAGTACCCTGAATTGTAGATCACTTTTGGGAAACAAGAAGAACCTTTGCTGAGGAGAGAAACCAGAGAAACTGAGGAGGAAACTATCCCTAAGCTTAGTGCTTTTTGGGGGATTGGCCTGCAGTGGTTGCCTGACTGCCAAAGAAAGGAGAAAGGATGTTGTGCTACTTTCAAATCAACTTGTAAAGGATCTCCAAGGGCTTGAGATAGAGCTTGCCTCCTGCTGCAGTCTCAGGGACAACAGACTTCACTAGCCGGCTCCCCTGCCTTCCCTTACTTGGAATTGAAGTCCCTGCTGTTGAGCTGGGCCTTCTGAGAGACTGCATGTCACTGGGAGCTGGAAGCGGCACTCAAGACGAAGAAGCGTGTCACAGCCGCAGCCGTTGTCATCGTATCACCGGAGAAGATTGTCGCCATTGCAGCAGATACCGTTGCATTTCCGGAGAAGCATGTCGCAGGGCCTGTCGCGGCCCAGAAGAATCGTTGAGTCGCCGCACTACCGTCGGGCGTGCACGCATTATTGTCGCATCAAGAAGAAGACGCCATTTTGTTTTATTGCACAGGATCTTCATCGCATCAAGGCACTGCTGGTCGCATCACCATGGAAGCGCAGTAAGAAACTGACGCATCACCTCCCCACGCGGAGAAGAACCAACACATCCCCTACGCAGCAGTAGGGATCCGACGCATCACCGTTCTTGCGTAAAGGGAACCAACGCAACCACTTCCCTGCAACACTTTCGTTGTATAGCGTTACGCATCCAAAGGTACATTGAACTTAAAGTGTTGCATTTTACATCTAAAGAGAACTAAGCTATTTCTACCATTTTTGAAGTACAGTATTGTTGATTTTTGTTGTTTGTGGTCCTGTGTTAATTCTATATAAAAAAAAATATTTTTATGCCACAACTTGTCTGGTGTCCATCTGTAGTGTTGTCACTGGGTTACTGTATGTATTCACAAATGCTATACACACTGCCTCTGAGATAAGCCTGTCTGCTCGTGCCAAGCTACCAAGGGGTTGAGCAGAGGTTATTTTAGGAGTGTACCCCCTTACCCTGACTAGTTGCAAGGGTCCCTATTTGGTCAAAGGTACCTACCTCTGCCAACTAGAGACCCCCAAATCTAACAGTACAAATATGAAAAATGTTGGGGTTTGTCTGCAGATAGCTTTCTTTTCTTGTTGTTTGCTAGACCTCACTATTAATGTATTCTGCTCTATTGCTTTAAGAAAAATAAAGCTTTTTAATAAAATAGTGATTTAACTTTATAATCGAACTCTAGGGCTTGACTTTTTGTGAAATATGTTTTGCCATGAGAAAATTTATTTTGTCTTTCCTCACATAATATGACTTCTCTTCAGCTTACATTTGTGATCTAACCAGGATATACCAGGATTTGAATGTTCCATTTCATAGAACAGCTCATTGTTATATGGTGAGAAACCCGAAAGCTAACAGAGAATGCATGCAAAAGGTTCTCATGAGAATCTTTGTGGGTGGAACTTCTTGTAATATATTGTAGCCATTTCTAACTAACTTCATGCTGGTGTGAACATTTACCCTGGTAGATGAAGACGACGGAACATCAGAAGACTTCTTACCGTTGGACGATGATTAGGAAATACAGCTGTTTTTGCAACATGTTAAGCTGCCTTCAATATAGTATCTTTTCCTAGCTAAAGAGCAAAGACTCTGTCCATTCATCCCAATCCTGCCATGTCCCTTGGCACTTTGTTGTGCTAGCCCGACTTACCGTTAGCTACTGCTTACGGTGATTCTGTTTGTTTTCCTTATGCTTTGTGAGGATAATTTTCCTATTTGTACAGATTATAGCTAAAGCTGTGAGTCTCTCCTACTCTCTGTTTTAGACGGTTGCTACTGCACTTGTCCAGAGAACTCAACTGAGTCTCCAGAGCAGCCCTCTATGGGGAGTTCACCCTTCCATTTAGCTATTTGAATCTACTCTAAAATCTACATGCTCTTTTCCAGAAAGAACTTTTCTTGGGTTGTTGTTAGGATAGCATAGGGCCCTTAGTTTAGAATAGGGACAATACTCTGAATGAAACACAGTTTTATTTTCTATGCTTGTTCTAACCAACCTATTTCTTATTATTTCTGTAATTGATTTGTCACTAATTTATCACTACTTAATGATAGAATCTTGAATTTTTGGAAAACTGCACCACTGAGCTTCTCTTCCAAGATTCAATAATGCAATATATATGGACAAATGTTCCTTTCAGTTTCTCCTTTATTAGAAAAGATCAAATCTCTGCATCAACATACAACATCCAGCCAACGCGTTTCATTTAATTGTCATTGAAATTCATCAGGGCTTTTATAGTAACGCATAAGTCAAACGTCCACTTTGAGTGGCAAGAGTGATTCCATAGCATGTGTAGCTTAGTAAGTAATTTTAAGACAACATCATTTGTGGAACTTTTTGAGAGATTTTCATGCTGGCAATATCTTGGTCACAGTTCAGAAGTCAGTCCCTCCCAACACCCTAATACGCACCAACTTGGTCTGGGGAATTTTCTCCAAGCACCCTAATATGTAATCCCATTCCCCTGGCAAGTAGTTTCTGTTGAGAAACCAGTCCCTCCCTGTACCCTACTATGCATACTTCATGACGTGAGTAGCAGTTTAAGGGGAGAGTCCATTCTCTGCAAACCCCATTCTACCCATTTCTATTGTTCTGGGTAGTTGCAGTCTAGTTGGCAGTCCCTTCCAACACTACTATGCATGCTTCTTGACCAGAGTACTAATCACGGTGGGGAGGAAGTGTTTTTTGCGTAGAGACTAGTCTGCAGTCCATTATAATTTGCACTTGTTTTTCTTTTGGTAGTGGTATCAGCGTAGATGGTCATTTGGATGTTGCCTATTTTAATATATGACTGCTTACTACCTGGCTGGGCTTGCAAGACATTCGCAGTAGTATGATTAATGGGCATTCAAGAGGCCACAGTTTGCTTGCTACCACTCTTGCACGAGTCCTGCGGTGCAAATTTTTATAATAAAAAATATCGAATAAGGATGTAGGGTGGCTCTAAAAAGAACTATTGTGTTAATAATTTGGAGAGCACACTTAGACGTATAACTGGATGCATTCCTTGATGTTATTAAAGAAGATCCTGTTTCCTTCTTCAGCGAAATGCAAATCCATCTCGACTGTAAAGAGAAGGCATGTCAAAACTATTAATATTATGATAAATGGGCACCATGCCATGGTCACAAAAAAATGTAGAAATTGTTTATTAGCACGTCTCTGGGATTTCTCAATCTTAGGACAACATTTTTTGACCATTGCTATTTCTGCGTTTCACATATGTTTGAATATACAAAGGCAGTGTGATTAAGAGGGACACCAACAGACCAAAAGCATGCTTCATTTGGATTTCAAGTCCAACCCCTCTTATTGTGCCTAGGTCATTGCCACCACAGTGCATTATCATGAGTTCTGGTGGTGTGTAGTTTCTAGAAACCTATATAGGACCTGCACATTTAGACAACATTCACTGTAGGATTGGTGTCCTGACTGATTCTAGACACCCCACCGCGTATGTTAGCCTGTATACCAGCTAACCCACAATGCCACTAGAAACCACTCTTACCAAGGAGAGAATAGTCCTTGGCAACTATTGAACATGACAACCCTGATCCCTGAAGAAAGTGGCATTTTTAGGGTCACCCGGGTTCCTAACGACCACCTCTCAGCCTTATATACCAAATGATGAGTCAGACAGACAGTAGAGAATACAAAGCAATGACTGTTTATTCATATACACTCAGAGCGGAGCCCGGTCTGCCAAGTCACTATGAGTGCTGCCGAGAGGACTGAAAACGACTAGCAAAAAGATACATTATGTACGTTTCATGATCGGGCGAAGGCACGTCCACATTGGAATTTTCCAAGCAGATGCAGCTGCACAGTAAAATACAAAAAAATAAGTTTCAGTTCTCATATCTCACATTACCTCATAAAACCCAAGGTTGTTTCACCCTGCTCCTGCCATCAGACACATGGGAGAGTGCCTCCCTCTAGTGAGAAAGGTATATACTAATATGAACAGTCTATTCATAAGTAAAGCAAAACCTAACATTGCAGAAACAAAACGTAACAGAGGCTTTTTCTCAGAAACAGCAAAAAATGTGTTTTGATCATAATTCAAAATGGCTCCTGAATAGAAAATAGTGCCGCAAATACTAACTCACATAGGGCAATGTACAAAAATAAATTTTTCTATTCTAACATTTCTCAGGATCATGGAAACAGTGCAATACTTTTCCCTCAGTCACTCGTGCTCACTTTGTCTCAGAGAGATACACAGAATAAACGGTGGGGACGTTTTTCAATAAGCATTTTCTGAACCAGTGTCATTCTTGTGTAAAATATGTGTGCTGAAACAACTATTAGACAGAAACAGTCATAAATGATTAGAAGCATCAACAGCTTAAAAGGATGGTAGATTTCTGAGCTAAAATGATGAATACAGACATGTATATACAACACATGGCAGTATTAAAAGCGTACTCATACAATGCGATTCTAAGTAGATGTACCTAAGTGTACTTAGCATGCATGTAGGTGCAGAAGCCAATAATCCCTCTAGGATAAAGTCAACCCCATTACCAGAAGTGAGAGACTGTGGGACCCCGTCTTGTTTTTCAGGTGGACACCCCACAAGAGATGTCAGACTACTGTGAGCTGGAGTGTCTATGTGCAGGAACCTCAGCATCTTGCGTCAGTGTGTCAGCATATAAGTCCTTTTCTCCTCTAACTACCTCAGCAAGATACGGTGTTTATATACCCAAAGTGGTACCCTCTGGGGTTCTATCTGTGAAGTAGTGAAGTAGTGTGGCTCACTGGTTAGAGGCGGCAGACCCGAGAGCAGAGGACGGCCCGGGACCAGGGTTCGATTCCCGGCGCGGCAGGTTTCTGGACCAGGGTCAGCGGACTCGATAATTCTCTCGCCTCGGTGCCCACTCTGATCAGCGATCACACTCGGCAACTCTGGGCATTAGCTTGCCTCATCTTCACTAACGGCCCCACCAGACCGCCGGGGATGCCTGGTCTCACCCTGGAGATACCCATTAAGGGACCATCTCTCAGGGAAGCCAGGAAGGGTTTCGCAGCGGTCGAAGCGCCTTGGGACCCTACGGGTAAGTAGTGCGCTATATAAATGCCAATACATTTACATTTACATCTTACGTCATGTCAGACTTAGGATGGTGGAAGGAATGACCCTCATACATAGTTATTTTGCAGGAGATGCAAGTCCTGCTGAGTTTCCAAGAATCCTCATGCATAATGGATGAGGATATTTCTTAGAGAAACTCCTACATCCTGTAAGCAGTATCATAACAAGGTTAAAGATCAGTCCCAATAACCATTATGTAGTATAATGGTAGGTAAGAATATAGGTGAGAGGTTAATGACTACCCAAGCCTATATTGGGGATACCTGTATGAAACATAACACCCACTCCTCATCCGACTGGATGATATACTAATATTTTAACATTCTTCTAGGCATTTGTCCTCAAGCAACTAATTAGTTCAAAACATAACGTGCATTTAAAAAATATTTTTAAAATATGCTAAAACCGTATTTTAAGTGGTCGAAATTTCACAAAAATATGTTCGTAGATATAGTTCGAACAACTATGAGTGACTGAAAGCCATACAATTTTAGCAAAAGTTTCTGTTTGTTGGAAATTCCACATGTGGATGTTTTTTTTTAAAAAACGATTTTTTTCCCAGCACACGATGAGTCAAATGTCTATGTGCCCTGACTGGGAGACGCAACATCACTGTTGCCTGCAACACCTTGCATATCAGGTCAATCAAGCACAGATTTTCCGCTGTATTCGCCACAGCCGCTGCTTGGCATGCCTGTGTGACAACCAAGCCCTGAGTACTTGTTGAGGAGCCAATATCCATTCCGACAGGAGCTGGAGCATCCTGTGGTGGCTCTAAAAATACAGGCATCAACATTGCAATACGCTGAGGAAACTGCAGAACATGGGCCATTATCGGGTTCAGTAAAGCATTAACTTCCGGTGGCGCAACTGATGGAAGTGTTAGACAGATGTCCAACACACATCGTGTCTGCAGAACAGGCATCGGAGGACAGGCAGAATACAGTCGATCCAGACTGATCTAAATGATAGGAACCAAGATTCACTTAGTTCGCGAAGTCGAGGTGTGCCCAGATTTAGTATATGCGATCACGGTATTTGTGCTCCAAGAGCATTTTTTCCATCTCCTAGGTGACTGGGATGTCCATTACATAGCAGAAAAATGTCAACCGGGATATCTGCTATTAGGAACAGCAACAGCGGATGTCCTCTAAAAATGCTTCCGTATACGGAGTGTATGAAATTGGGAATAACTCCGAGGATCATCTGAAAGGTGCTTAACAGTCCAGAACCTATGGTCTTAAATAGGTGTACTATGCCTGTTGTATCAGGCATGTTAAAGATACATTGTACCATTTCTGTAAAATGGAAAGTGGAGTTTGTTCATACTAGTGCCTGTATCTCAGCTGAGCACCTTGCAACCTGTAGTTCATAAGTTTCTCAGGCGAAGGTTAAGGGCACGGTTTGCTGTAAAAGCATGACTTTCATTTATATCAAACCGTATAAAGGAAAAATTCAGCGAAGGCCATAACGGTGCCTCCCTGACTTTATGAGTCAGTGGAAAAAAGTAAGCATGGGCTGAAAATCCGTTCCGCTCGCGGAATTTGCGATTTTTTGGCAATTTTGCGGTCTGCGAATCGTGCAAAATTGTCAAAGAATTGCAAATTCGCGAGTTGGCGTTTTTTTTGGCGTGGTCATGCTTCAAAAATACAATCTCGCGCTCGCGGCGTTGACTTACCATGATTCTGAGTTTGTCGAGTTGTTTTCCTCCCGGTTTGCGTGCTCTGTGCCATTTTCGATCATCCTGCATGATCGTGCGAGACTTTTCGACTGCGAGTACATCATTGCGTGATTGTGCAAAACTTTTCGACCGCGAGTACGTCATAGTGCCCCGCCATCTTGCACTGCAAGACACTCAGAAAGCGAATACGTCATAAGTGCTCGCGATCACGCATCGCAAGAGTAAACAATTGCGAACACGTAGATGCGCCACGCAGCTGACTTCCGGCGGAAATTTGAACTTCTCGCTTTCCCGAAATCGCAAAAATTGCAATTCTGCACAAGAAATCTATCGCTGGCAGCATAAACCTTCTGAAATTGATGATTTGGATCAAAATAACATTTGGGTGCACTTTTTTGTGCAAGGAGTACATTTTTGGGGGGTTGGGAGGAAAGAAGTGCCCCAGAGTCTCCAACTTCCTGTTCCTGTCCAGCAAGCTCCTGCCAGTGCTTTGTCCATGTCCTGGTCACTTTTCATTTGGATCTGGAGCTGGAAGGATTACTCTTTGTGGCTGCTGCTGGATATTTGTATTTGAGGACTGTTTGTTTGGATCACTTTTGGAGTTGAGATTTTACAAGTAAGTTGGTGTTGTTTGTTTGGGGCATTGCAGTTGCTGCACCTACAATTTATAAACTTTTTCACAACTTTTTAAAAAATAATTAAAATATATTGTGGGTAACCACAGTATCTAGTAGGCCCAGAGTTAGTCATTGGTGCATGATACAACTGTTTCTGTGAGTTTTGTTGAACTTAAATATCATTTACGGCATGGATGGCATGGAATTGAATTAGCTCACTGTTATTATATCTATGTGGATGTTTTTTGTAATTTTGGGGTGCGTGTTAAAGCCACACTAGCCAGTAGGCCCAGGGGTAGTCAGTGGTGCATGGGCCATGTCTTTCTGTGGGGTCTCTTGAATTTAAACATCATTTAGGTCATGGATGGCATTGGATTGTGGTGATTTCTGTGTGTATTTCGATTTTTTGGGTGTTGTTGGGGCCTGGTCCAGGGCCTGGCCATGTGGGTGGGGCTCATTTTTAAGCCTGATCTAGGGCCTGTCCATGTGGGTGGGGGTCTAGTGGCCGTTTTGAAGCCAGGCAATTTGCTTTGTGCCATAGGCTGCACCCAGTCTCCCTTGCTTTCATCCATTATGTCAAGGGGTAGTCAGTGATGCATGGGCCAAGTCTTTCTGTGTGTTCTCTTGATTTTAAACATCATTTAGGGCATGGATGCCATTGGATTGGGGTGTTTTTTGTGTGTATTTCGATTTTTTGGGTGTTGTTGGGGCTAAGTATGGGCGAATTTTGCGGATATGCGGTCCAGTAAGTGCTACCTTGTTGGGTAAATGTATAGTGCTTTTCCTACACTGCAGCTGCGTAAAGGGCCAGATGACTTGTCTCCACTGGCCACGTGTGCCTGTAACTTTGCCACCACGCCAAAATGTGCCGAGGTCCCTTGAGTGAGCTATCCATCATAGTTGGGAAAGGGCGGGAAGACGTTTGATACCGCTAGTGTGTGGTGCGGGGCCAAACGGGCAGGGGCTTCTATGCGTGTCAACATGCCTCTTGTGTATAAAGTGTGAAAGAGCGAGCAAGGCAGCAGGTGAGGAGAAAGCAGCCTCCTGGTCACAGGAACTACACGGAGATTGCGCTAGAGAAACTCATGGATTCAAAGCACTCCCTCGTTAAAGCACACTTGCCCAGCCTCGACCGTGCTCACTAATGTTTTGGGCTGATTAAAACGTTCCTGAATGTGAGCTTCAACTCGGACACCTGCTATATCTGTAAGTGCTTCCTGTTGAGGTTTAATTTTTGTGACAGGAGCCTCGTGCCAGAATGAACCCTGCCCTACATAGTTATCCACGAAGATGCCACCGTTTTGTGCAATACCTCTACTCAACTGGAGTACTTTCTACTGGCTAATCAGTAAGTGCTACCTCGTTGGGTAAATGTATAGTGCTTTTCCTACACTGCAGCTGTGTAAGGGGCGAGAAGATTTGCCTCCAGTGACCATGTGTGCCTGTAACTTTGGTCCCTTGAGTGAGCTGGCCATCAAAAAAAAAAAATAAAAAGAATCCGCCCGCGAGCGAATTTGCTAATTTTGCAGCAATTTCGCGAGATTTCCGGATCGTGAAATTGTCAAAAATCAGCAAATTTTGCAAGCAGAATGGACTTTTGGCCCATTCTTAGTTGGGGCCTGGTCCAGGGCCTGGCCATGTGGGTGGGGCCATTTTGAGGCCTGGTCCAGGGCCTGGCCATGTGGGTGGGGGTCTAGGGGCCATTTTAAAGCCAGGCAGTGTGCTTTGTGCCATAGGCCTGCGCCCAGTCTGCCTTGCTTTCATCCATTATGCCCAGGGGTAGTCTGTTGTGCAGAGGCCAAGTCTTTCTGTGCGTTATCTTGATTTTAAACATCATTTAGGGCATGGATGCCAATCGGATTGGGGGGATTTTTTGTGTGTATTTCGATTTTTTGGGTGTTGTTGGGGCCTGGTCCAGGGTCTGGACATGTGGGTGGGAGCCATTTTGAGGCCTGGTACAGGGCCTGGCCATGTGGGTGGGGGTCTAGGGGCCATTTAGAATCCAGACAGTGTGCTTTGTGCCATAGGCCTGCGCCCAGTCTGCCTTGCTTTCATCCATTATGCCCAGCGGCACCCAGTGGTGCATGAAACAACTCTCTCTGTGTGGTCTCTCTCTCTTCTAATAATTTAACATCCATTTTGGATTAGAATTGAAATTTTTATTTTGGGTCTTTCCGTTTTTGGGTGTGTTGAGTTAATAATAATAAATGCCTAGTTGCAAATAATAATTGAAGCACGACATATGCAACAGTTATTTAACTGATGTTCCTCTGGTTTCCTTCTCTTTAGGTGCACCTAGACAGACAACCAGGAATCATCCTCATCATCATCACTTGTTGTAGTGCCAGGAAGAAGTCCTGCTGCGGTGTGTTGCACAAAGTCACGTGACGTCACGTGTGGTGGCCACAGACAACTCTGCAACTTGTGCAACTGCGTCCTGCTGTTCTGACATCTTAAGAAGATGGCCCCAAAGAAAGGTGGCCATAGCTCCTCTACCAAGAAAGTTGCCAGTGCCACTGCCAGTAGGAAGGAGCATAAGAAGCAAGTGGCGCCACTTACCAAGGAGACTGGTGTGCCGACAGACACTTTTTTTGCGAAAAAAAAACTACGCCTTCAGCAGCGGTGTCCGCCGGGGACCAAGCTGGGAGCAGCACCTCCGCTTCATTGGTCTCAGTGCCACCACGCCAAGTTAGGCCCAAATCAATGAGTGCCGCAGAGGCAGCCTCTCTAATTGCTCTTTCACCATCGACCAGTGATTTGGGCGTTGACTCATCGCAAAGTAGCATCCAATCAACGCAGGGTGTAACTCATCTGACAAGTTTTCAACCACAGCCGCAACGACAACCACAGGTGCAAAAAGGAGAGGCGCAAGGAGAGGCGCAAGGGGAGGCGCAAGGGGAGGCGCAAGGAGTGGCACTAGGAGTGGCGCAAGGATGTGCGCAAGGAGTGGCGCAAGTAGAGGCGCAAATAGAGGCGCAAGTAGAGGCGCATGGAGAGGCACAACTGCCCACAATGCTTGTTCCTCCAGAAGAAGGGGCACATCAGGGAAATGAGATTCAAGCGGAGGTATCATCCGAGCAAACCACTCCTCCTGATGATCCATTGTCTTCCAGATCCCCAGCTAGAAAAAGGTAAAGGAGGGCTAGTACAAGTTCTTCTTCAAGCCCCCTTCCTTCTGATGATCTAGATCTTGATTATCACCCACCAATGCAGTCAGAGAGGGAGGCACACCATGAGCCGACAAAGCTAGCTAAAAGGAAGGTTCCCGCAATGCTTTCACTTATGGGTGATGACGAAGAAGAAGTAGTGGAGAACCGCAGCATTAAGGCCCGGCGGCGCAGGGTACACCTGAAATCCCCGGGATTCACCTGCCTTGTCAGAAACAGAGACACAGACTCTTCGTCTGGCGTAGACGATTGTATTTATTAGCTGCAGCTAGTACAGTGGTCTTAGGAGTCGTTGGTATAACGAGGTTCAAAAGAGACTGCCACTTAACTCCGTGGCACACAGGTTTATATACGGTACAATACAATGCAAAATGCAATCACGCAAGATCATGAGACATAGGCAAACGTTATAAACAATGCTTTAAGTCCAAAGCAACTCAAGTTCCCGGTTATGTTTGTCACTTGGCCCCTTAAGCAAATTACAAATGAATCCACACAATTTGATTTACAAGTAGAGAAAACACAGCTGCATGTTTTAGAAGGACAGTCGTGAAACAGGAGAATGCATGAAACATGTAGCGAAGGACAGCAGATAAGATAACTTAAAGGAAAGAATGGTGCGAACCAACAAATAGTCCGGACGGGGATTAATCAGCTCAGACAGGAATTAGTGTACTCGGCCAGACACTGACACTCGTTAGCAAACATAGGCAAAGAAGCCACTTGACACGTGAATGCAGAAATGACAAAAAACATTGCGTTCGCCGCGCTGCCTGAATGAGGGCAACACAAGATGGCGGCGATTACAAAATGGAGGCTGAGCACGAACGAATTCGTAATTTACAGAACCTCAGACCCTCCTTTTGCCATTACTCAAGCAAAAACAAACCAACTTATGATAATCTGAGTCGGAATCAGCGTTGATGTTCATAAAATCCTCAAGCTGTTGCTGCACCATCATCCTAATATTCTTTGTCTTCTGAGTTGCAGGTTGTGGAACACATCGAGTAGCCAGTAGACCACAAACTGCAGGACCACATTGGACACACAGACAACAAGAGAATATGATGGCCAAAATTGCTCCAAGGAACATTAAGATCTTCCATCCCCAATTTGACAATGTTCCCCAAAACCATCCCATAAAAGACCAATCCCCTTCGTCCTGATGAATCGACTCGGAGATGGTATGCAATTTGGAAATGGCTTGGTATACTGCCGGAGCATCATCTGGAATAAAAATGCAGCAGATAGATCCGATCAATCTACAGACACCTCCTCGGTCTGCTAAGATCACATCTAGCGCAATCCGATTTTGCAACGTCATAAGACGGTCAGCCTTAAGCTCTGCTGTAATGTTACCTATTGCACCTGCAGTAACATTATTAGTGGTCTCAACCACACAAACCAATTGCCTGATGTTTCTGCTGATGACCATTGGGCCCCAAAAGGGAAGGAATCCTTTAAGGAAGTCTCCTCCCTCTTGTTCTGCCGTGTCCTTGGCATCAAATATACCTCGGCTATATCTAACTCTCTGGTAGTCTGACAGAGCCGTATATGTAGGGGGAAAGCTATATAACAGGTTCCAGAAAAGTTAGAAGGGAGCCATGTATAAGCTCTGTCACTACAAACAAAATATGTTCCTTGAGACGGAACCAATGGAGGGAAATCGGGGGACGAGAAAATGCAGGTGTACAAACAACTCTGCTTGCTGTCAGCTTTCTTGCTGTTGACTTGGAGACAAAAGTTACCTTGATGGGGTACAGTCCATACTGGAGAAGACTCACCCTTTCTACTTTTGTCACCAAGGCTAGAAACATAGTGGGTAACATTCCATCCTTCATAAGGTCTCTTCTCGTCTAACGGAATCTTGTTCTTATCCACAATCTTAGCCATCACCACTATACCTTTAATCAAAGAGCTGTGGCTAAAATCCAATCCATTCCCAGAAGTCTTTACAGGGCTTCTAAGTCTGTTGTGGTATGCGGCCGAAAACATAGTCAAATAGGCCCAAGCTGAACCTTCATGTTAGAAAGGAAGAACCAAATATGGCATTCCCTTTCGTGTATTGTGTGGCATAAGTCCGCACACCCAACAGTCAGTCATATTAATAGCCAACTGATGTTGGTGTAACAACTGGATAAACGTATTATTCATATATTCGGCTCTCCTTATCTGTTCATGAGGAGGTAGAGCATGCATTTTATGTGAAAAGACAGAAAGACAAGAAGGCAAAGAAGTTGTAGAATTAACATTAAAATTAAAATTAACCATATATGCCTCCTTTCCATCTACCAGCAGTCCCCAACAGAGGGAGAAAGAAGACACTTTGACCGTGTTATCTCCCGTCTTTTCAGAGTTCAAAGTGGTATCAGAAGAGGTTACTTTGGCTGAATTACAGAAATGTAAATCCGGATCACCTAATGATCCTTGGCCTGCCAAGCAATATAAGGCTTTAGCAACAATTCTTAACCCCTTTCTCAACTCCATCTGGAATGATTCCTTGAAAATGGGAAAGTTCCCTGATAAATGGAAACACGCCTCCCTGATACCTATTCTCAAGAAACCAAACGCAGACCCGGACAATCCTAGTAATTATAGACCGATCTCCCTTTTACCTGCTCCGGTTAAGGTCTTGGAAAAATTGGCCCATTCCCAACTTGCCAATTATATAGAGGCCAATGGACTCTTGCATGAGACTCAGCACGGCGTCCGGTCGGGCCACAGCACGGAGTCGGCACTGATTGAAATGGCCGACTCAGTGAGATGGACATTGGATCAGGGATCGAGGGCGGTGTTGGTGCTGCTTGATCTTTCAGCAGCATTCGACACAGTCTCTCATAATTTCCTGCTGAAAAGACTGGCTACTTACGAATAGGGGGCACTGTGTTGAAGTGGATCACCTCTTTTTTAACAGAACACACCCAGCAGGTCTATACTCTCCCTTACACCTCTTGCATTAGACCACTTAAGTGGGGAGTTCCTCAGGGCTCCTCCTTAAGCCCGCTCCTCTTCAATGTCTATTTCACTCCGCTGGCTGAAATGATTGCTCAGGCTGGAGTTAAAACCACCTCGTATGCAGATGATATTCAGCTCCTTTTCACCTTTGGGAGCCCACTGCCAATGCTTTTGATCTTATGAAAAAATGCCTCAGGAACATATCAAGATGGATGGACTCCAATTCCCTTAAGCTAAATGCTAGGAAAACGGAGGTTTCTGTTTTTTAACACACCTTCTCCACTGTCACCCAATCTTTGGTGGCCAGATGACCTGAGTCAAGCCCCTGTACCAAAAAACTCTGTACGGAACCTCAGGGTACGCTGGGATAACCAGCTTACCTTCGAAGACCAGGTACAAACGGTAGCAGGATCCTGTTTTGCTAAGATCAGAACAATAAAGATACTCATAACTTATCTGCCCACTGATTGCAGAAAAACAGTGGTTCACGCCATGATAACCTCCCATCTCGATTATGCTAACGCACTGTATGTAGGCATCACGGCCGGTCTGTGTAACAGACTTCAGACGGTGCAGAATGCGGCAGCTCGTCTGGTGGAGGGTATTCCTCCCAGACATCACATCACCCCTTATCTTCGTAAACTGCACTGGCTGCCAGTAAGTAAAAGATGTCAATTTAAAGCAATGAGATTGGCCCACAGGGCTACGCAGGGCAAAGGCTCGGCCTATCTCAAAACTTGCTTACGTCCTTATCATAATGCCAGGTCATTGCTTTCAAACTCCCAGTTTCTCTTAGTCACTCCTAGGTTTAAGAGAACCCGAAAGGGAGGAAAAACATTCAAAGTTTCTGCTTCTCAGCAATGGAATAAGCTCCCTCTGTCCCTCCGAGCATGTCCATCAGAATTTTTATTCTGTAGAGCCCTCAAAACTCATCTTTTTGATCTATAATATGTCTTATATCTGCCCACTGCTTCCAGATTCATTAGCGCCGGGACGCCCCGTTGGGGCAGCTGTGCGCTTTACAAAATACACAAATAATAAATAAATAATAACAACATTTCTCTGTTGCAGAACATGTACAATCCAACCTGTGCAGGCTAATAAAATACACAAAAACATAAAAACACACAAAGTTACACCAAATCGACTACGCAATAATTTACATTACTTCGCTCTCATTTCCTGCTTCCTATTTTCCCTACCTATGGTCGTTGTACCATCCATCTTTATCTAAAAAAAATGTCACTCACGGCAATCTTCCTCAATCACTCAGCTACTCACTTCTGTATATCCTGAGGCACTAGCCACTTGCTAAAAGAACAAAAACCAGGTTACAGTCTATGTCTCCTACGGTGACCCTGCGATGGAGACAGATGGCACATCTAATACTAAATATCACACAAAAATAAGGAAAAGTGTTCAAAGTGTTCAGTTCCTTTGGTCAGCTCTCGGCCTCAGGTTGTAGCGTGTTTTGCTCGGCACGGTCTGGTCCTTAAACAAAGTGTCTGGATTGGTAGTGTCTATTCGAAGATGCGCAGGCACAGCGGCTTGAAGAATGTCGTCATCCACTTTCTCAGACTGAGTTCCATAAATTTGAGCATCACTGAAAGGCACAAAAAAAGGAATCGCTGCAGACTCAGATTCTCTTACGCCACTGCGGATTTACTGGTCGAAGGGTAATGGCAATGGCACATTTTTACAGTGTATGCCATGTATCCAATTCTTCTTTCCGACCACTTTCACAGCTGTGCGGGGGAGCAAAACTTGCCTAGGCGCAGACCAATGAGGCTCCAAGTTCTTAGTCCGCTGAAAATTTTTGATGCAAACCCAGTCACGGGGCAAAATGGTGTGACCTGGGTCTGTGGAGGCCTCCGGCAAAGCACTTTGTACCTGTTGACGAATAATACTTAATTTAGCAGTCAAGTTATGCAAGTAGTCAGTTAACAGAGGATATGGTATGTCTGAATATTTCTTGGGACGAGGGACACCCCAAACATTAGCTGGGCGTCCGAATACCACTTCGTATGGGCTAAGTTCCATACGAGAGTGCGCAGTAGTTCTGGTTGACAAAAGAGCAAGGGGCAAGGCATCAGGCCAAGCAAGGCCCGTACTGGCTTGAATCTTGGCTAGTTTAAGCTTGAGCGTACCATTATAACACTCAACCAAACCCGCTGACTGTGGATGGTTTTCCGCATGGAACTTCTGTCTAATACCAAGACCAGAACACACTTTCTGCATAATTTGACCCACAATTTCACTTCCATTGTCACTCCAGACAATTCGCTGCAAACCAAACCTGGGAAAGAACTCTTTAAGCAACACTTTAGCAGTTGACAGAGCAGTGTTATCTTTCAAGGGGTAGGCCTCTATCCAACGGGAAAAGGCACATACCACCACCAGAACATACTTAAGGTTGTTAAATCGATCCATATGAATGTAATCGATCTGCAACACCTCAAAAGATATGACGGGGGAGCGAAATGACCTGCCGGAGTTGGGATACCCTTTCCTGGGTTATGCATTAGACAAACAATACAATGCTTAGCCACATTCTCTGCACATTTCGGGATTCCTTCATTCTGCCACACAGGAGCCAAGAGCTTACATATGCCTTTCACACTAATGTGAGCTGGACCATGAGCCATAGTCACAACCGGCAACACATAAGCGTCCGTTAATAACCATCACTGAGTTCCGACAACTCCGTCCAACAAACCATCGAGTCTAACATTCCCGTACTTTCTTTACACGTACTCAATTCCTTCTCAGTAGCCTCTCCCTGAATAGTTTTCACACTCTCAATCGTGTCTTCACACATTCCAATTTCCCTAACCTAGTTTGCAGGACCTGACACATACATTCGGCTAGTGGTGTCTATAGCTGAAGTTTTTGCTACCTCGTCTGCAAACGCATTTCCACGAGCCACATCATCTGTGACTTTCCTATGCGCGCTGCACTTTATGATCGCTATCTGTGCAGGTAAGGTAAGTGACTCAAGAAGATAAGTCACTAACTGACCATGCTGAATCTTTGTCCCGTGAGAGGTAAAGAATCCTCTCTCCCTCCATAATTTACCAAAGCTATGTGCAACGCCTAAAGCATACTGACTATCTGTGTACACATTCACTCTCTTTCCCTTCGACAACACACACGCTCTAGTCAAGGCTATCAATTCAGCTGCTTGGGCTGAATTATGTCTGATACGTGCCGTCTCAACAATTATGCATAAGGTGGTGACAGCATGGGCAGAAGTAGTCTCCCCATTTGGAAGCTTGAAACAAGAACCGTCCACCCATAGGATCCCATCCGGGTCCTTGAGAGGAGTGTCCTTCAAATCAATCGTACCCTTCATTTCTTCTTCCGTTCGAAGAAAACAATCATGTTTTTCCTGAACGTCTTTCTCATCTGGGAGTGGCAACAGTGTAGCTGGATTTAACGTGTTACATCTTTTGATATGTACATGACGCGCCAGAAGTGTCGGCTCGTATCCAGACAAATGAGCACTCGTAAGATGATGTGTTCTTGTTCTGTTCAACAAGGTATCCACTGCATGTGGAACCATAACAATGAGTGTGTTATCCAACACTAATCTGGCAGACTGTCTAATAGAAATCTCCGTAGCTGCCGTAGCTCTGAGACAACTGGGCAAAGCTTGAGCTACCGGGTCCAGTGTAGCGGAGAAATAGGCACATGGCCTCTGCTTATCTCCAAATTGCTGTGTCAAAACTGACAATGTGCAACCCTCTCTCTCGTGAACGTACAGTGTAAAGGACTTGCTATAATCTGGGGTACCCAACACTGGAGCAGAACTTTTCTGACATTCATCCGTCCCAGGGAGCGGATGGGGCATATCTTTCAACGTTAGTGCCAACAATGGTTTAGCCAAAAGTGAAAAATTGGGAATCCATTGTCTACAGTAGGAAGTGATACCCAAAAAGCCACGCACTTCTCTCTGCGTAGTAGGTACAGACATCTGTGAAATAGTGTGAATACGTTCTGGGGTCAATCGCCTTCCCTTCTTCGACAAGAGATGACCTAGATAGGTAACCTCTTGGCGGGCATATTGCAGCTTAGAGGGTGACACCTTATGATATAGAGCAGACAAATGATACAACAACGCAACAGTCACACCCTTACACATATCTTCCATATCAGCAGCCACCAGCAAATCGTCCACAAACTGAATAAGCGTAGCACCTGGAGGCAAAGAGAAAGCATCAAGTTGTGACTTAAGAGCCTTGCTATAGATGGAGGGACTTTCACAATAACCTTGAGGTGCTCTTTTAAATCAAAAACTTCGGCCACCTACGGAGAAACCAAAGATATCCCTACTTTCTTCAGCAATAGGAATACTAAAGAAAGCATTCTTAAGATCTATGACTGAAAAACAAGCTGCCGAAGCAGGGACCATCGTCAACAAAGCTGTAATGTCTGGGACAACAGGAAACTGTGGCAGAACAATTGTATTGACTTCTCTAAGGTCAATAACAAATCGATAAACGGGAGGCTGTGAAGGATCAGTTCTCTTAAGAATCGGAAGAACTGGGCTGTTACAAACATTGCCTCTCGTTTCTTCAACCACGCCCTTCTGAATAAAATTATCAACGATAGCCAAAAGTGCTCTCTCTCCATCACTAGAGATACAGTACTGGGGAATGCGTGGCATTTTAACATTCTCTTTAACTGTGACAACATACAGTGGTATTGCAAGACGACCCACGTCATTTGGGCCTGTAGCCCAAAGACTTTCAGGAAGAGAAAGCAACTCAGGTGGAAACTGGTCTCGGGACAAATACATAGAAGACGTCAATTTCTTCCCTAACGTAAGATGCACGCCAGAAGGAGAACAATACAATGTTGCATGTAGTCTTTTCAACAAATCCAGACCCAGCAGGTTCTCTCCACACCCAGTTGTCAGAATAAGGGAAGCACCCAAATCATAAGGACCAATCGAAACAGGCAAAGGACAAGAAACCGGATTACGGACTGGGGCGCCAGAAAATCCTACAGAAGTATTTATTTGTTGTAAATAGGAAGCTGTAGCCTGGTATCATGTAGGTTACTTCAAGATGTTAAGTTAAGTTACAGAGAAGACCCACCAGGAGTGACTAGGTTGCCACTCAGCCTGCCTGGTTCCAACTGCCAGTTGTCACCAAGCTAAGCCCCAAACACTCCATGTCAACCAAGGTTCTAGTGGTGACATCATGTGAGTGACTATGAAATCCCAGAGGTAGAAAAGAGACAGGCTAATTACAACACATCTCCTTTCTTTAGGCAAATCAACAAGATGAAAATATAATAGATAAAATAAGATTGAGTGTACACATCCATATAAAAGTACACAGTACATTCTAAAAGATAGGTTATTAAGATCAGTGTACAAATGGATTTAAAAGTACATAACACCCATTCCAAAGATAGAGTTACAAACACATCTCAAACAGTTACAAACTCTAGAGTTACAAACACATCCCAAACAGTTACAACACAGCTAGTCCCAAGTCCCATCCCCTTTCCTTGGGAAACACAAACACAAACTGATACAGAACAAAATCAATGGAGTCTACTTTGCTCCGTAACGGGGTACAACCCTCCCCGTGAACTGCACCTTGGAGTAGCCATTGCTCCATCCCCAATTTCCTAAATGGGGCACTCAACGGGGTACAACTCTCCCCATGAACTGCACCTTGGAGTAACCATTGCTCCGCCCCCAATTTCCTAATGGGGTACACACCACCCTTAACTTTTAAAGAACAAACTCTATACCGTAACAAGGTTCAATTTGCAGGCCGTCCGTTAACAAGGACACTGGTGGGACTTACCAGGGTGGATGTCTTGTCTTCTTTTAAGCTTCAAACTTTCTTTAATTTAAAAGTTCTTTCAACACACAGGCTCTAGTACCTTAAATAGTTCCTTAATACTTGCTTTTCTTTTACGCTGAGGGTTCTTTACTTCTTGTTCCCGTTGTCTGCACATTGTAAATACGCCCCAAAATGTCTCAAAGCCGCCAAAAATGTTGTAAATAGGAAGCTGGAGCCTGGTATCATGTAGGTTACTTTATTCAAGTCTTCAAGATGTTAAGTTAGGTTACAGAGAAGACCCACCAGGAGTGACTAGGTTGCCACTCAGCCTGCCTGGTTCCAACTGCCAGTTGTCACCAGGCTAAGCCCCAAACACTCCATGATGTCACCCAAGGTTCTAGTGGTGACATCATGTGAGTGACTATGAAATCCCAGAGGTAGAAAAGAGACAGGCTAATTACAACATTATTAAGCCAGACAAAGGTGCCCCAGGGAGTTTAGAATGAATGATAGAACTTCTCATCGCACCAGTATCCAAAAGAAACGGTTCTGAAACACCCATAGTATTGACAGTGACATACGGCCCATTTTGATCTACTGGAATCGACACAACTCCCTTACTTTGTCCATGGCTGTCCTATTCGATATGAAAATCGTCAGCCCTATCTTCAACACGATAATCGTCATTATAATACTGCGCAGACTGAACTCTCTGCTGATCAAAGTAATTTATAGTAGATGGAGGAAAAGAACGCTGCTCCTGAGAGGACTCACCTCGTCCTCTACCTCTAGATCCTGACTGGAAATTACCACGACCTCGTGGAGCAGACATCCCATTATTACGCTGTAATAAAACCGGACAACTATTCTTGAAATGTCCCTCTTCCCTACAGTAAGCACATTGATTAGGACCTAACAAAGGTTGCGGTACAAAGAACTCAGGCTTCTGGAACACCTTCTGAAGCTGTGGAGGTTGAGAAAACTGAGGATGTGCAGGACGCGGAGGATAAGCCTGCTGTAAAAGAACCTTCGTTTTCAAATCTTTATTTTTCTTCTCTTGTTTCTCCTTCTCCTCCTTATCTCTATTCTCATAATACTGTGCAGTAGCCAATATTTTAGCAGTGGAAGAGACAGCCCATGCACTTTCAGAACTCTTTAATTTATTTGACAATTCGGGAAGCAAGTTATACACAAACTTATCCACAAACAACCGCTGACCACCCTCTACACTCTAATCCTGACCACTATGGTCAATAAACGTCTCTTCAAAACGAGTGAAGAAATCCGAGACGCTTTCGTCTTTCTTTTGCTTGCATGCGGCCAGCTTATCCCAATTTACTCGCACCGCAGGCATCATTGTCTTCATCAATTCAATTATTCTGCCTGGTAGGGCCGTAATCAGATCATCGATTTTCGCACCACCCACTTGACCTGCATCGGCGGCTCTAATAGCAGACCAATCACCACCTAATTCACCAACATGATTTTCCCTACGAATCCGTGCCCATAATGCTTGCGGAACAACATTTCCAAATAACATATCAATATCGGCCAAATTCATAATACAGGCCTCAACTGTTTGAGACAATTCTTTATAATACCCAGCAGGATTTTTACGGGGGTCCGGAAGAGTTTGTTTAAGCGCCAATACTTCAGACCTTTTCCAGGGTTCGTGGACCCATATACGCTGGAAATGAGCAGGGACAGGAGGTGGACCATTCACCGCTTCTCTCCATACGGGAGGAATTTGACGCATCGGATAATTCTTAATGCCTTGTTTATTAGCAGGATCAGCCTCGGAAAAAGACAGGGACAAAAACATAGCTCGAAACGCAACGAGTCTATTCACCACTTCTTCAACTCGTGGTCCTACAATAAAACCTTTATCAAAATCAGCTTGTAACTTCAGTAGCTCCGAAGGAACTGTATCTAACTCGATATCTTCGGAACCTTTAATAAGAGTTTGACACATGACATTAAAAACATATCTCTGCGTGGGCTCTACCCATTGATGGAAGGAACTCATAATGTCTTCTGTACTATATTCTAGTCCATTCTCAATCCATTTACAAGCGAGGTAACCCAAAACGACGTTCTCGTCCGTAAGAGGAAGTTGACAATGAGATTGTCGTCTAGAGAAAGCTGGAGACAGATTCAAAGACCCAAGAAGAGGAGAAAAGAAATTTGAGACAGCATCTGCTATTCTCCTATGTGAGTTAGGAGAATCCCTTAAGAGAATAGGAGGCATTACAGATGTAGAAGGCAACGGAGACTGAAACGTAGCTGACTGAGGAACAAGAGCGGGGGATTGTAGAGGAGGTGTGGGCTGAATTACAGGATGTAAAGACAGAGCAGAGGCAGGCAAAGGAGCGTTAGTAGGCTGAGCCAGTTGCTGAACAATCGACAATTGAGCAACCACTGGTTGAGCAATAGGAGAGGGTACCGGAAGTGCATTAGGATTTTGGGCATAGGGCGGAGGTGAATTCAATAAACAAGACATTTGGGAATCTTCTTCCAATTCCTTACGTTTATCTGGAGAGGAAGTAGGCAGCATCGGATAGCGTCTATCTATCGCCATGCGATGTTGTCTCTCCAGTATCTCATTCGCACCATCTACTTCATTATTTTTAAACTGCTGAGCAACTTGTATAATTGACATGTTTTGTGCTTTCTTATCTTTTTTCGCTTGTTTAATTTCTTTCCATTTGGCTTCTTTACGCCAAAGGCGAAATGAGTCAAACATTGCCGGCCGGGCTTTTCTTCTAATCAGAATCGTTTCCAAATTATCTAATATGGCGGGGTCAAGACTACCATTTTGGGGCCATCTCAAAATTCCACTATTCTTCGTGTATTGGACCCTTGTTTCGTTAAAGGTAATGGGACCAATACCATGTTTCGAATAGAGCTCATGAGTGGGAGTTCCAACTGGAGGGATCGGACATGAATCCTCCAACTGGGAATCCCTCGTACAAACTAAGCAACAAATTATTTTGAACTTACTCAGTCCAGGCATCGTTACATCTCTAGACTGGTCACAAACAACAAGGGGTGTAAATCAATGAAACAGTACAAACGTACTTACCCCTTGTCTTCGGTTATTGCAATAACCGAATAAAAACCCCAAAACAAGACAAAGCAAAGTTTTGTGGGAGCGACCTACCAAATACTTAACTAAGGATCGTCCTACACCAGCGAAGGTCCATCTATCGTCTTGCTTTACCAAACATCATCAAAAGGGTCCAAGGCAGGGTGACAGTCAGGGCAGCAGTCGTCAGCAGCCGTCAGAAAGGAGTAGCCGCGCTGTAAAAGACCTTCGGTCCACTTTCGACATACAGGGGTCGATCACGTGGTGCGCCTCCTCCGGAATTTTCTTGCGGGGCTCCTCACGACCCTCGGGCTCAACTGCTACCGCTGAAATCGCCCCACGTTAGGGCGCCAGTTGGAGAACCGGCGTAGAAGATTGTATTTATTAGCTGCAGCTAGTACAGTTGTCTTAGAAGTCGTTGGTATAATGAGGTTTAAAAGAGACTGCCACTTAACTCCGTGGCACACAGGTTTATATACGGTACAATACAATGCAAAATGCAATCACGCAAGATCATGAGACATAGGCAAACGTTATAAACAATGCTTTAAGTCCAAAGCAACTCAAGTTCCGGTTATGTTTGTCACTTGGCCCCTTAAGCAAATTGCAAATGAATCCACACAATTCGATTTACAAGTAGAGAAAACACAGCTGCATGTTTTAGAAGGACAGTCATGAAACAGGAGAATGCATGAAACATGTAGCGAAGGACAGTAGATAAGATAACTTAAAGGAATAAATGGTGCGAACCAACAAATAGTCCGGACGGGGATTAATCAGCTCAGACAGGAATTAGTGTACTCGGCCAGACCCTGACACTCGTTAGTAAACATAGGCAAAGAAGCCACCTGACACGTGAATGCAGAAATGACAAAAAATATCGCGTTCGCCGCGCTGCCTGAGTGAGGGCAACACAAGATGGCGGCGATTACAAAATGGAGGCTGAGCACGAACGAATTCGTAATTTAAAGAACCTCAACTCAATAGAAGTGGTGTATTCTGCTGCTGATGAAGAGTCTGACGATGACGACCCAGTCATCACATTCACATTCGTCACATTCGTCACACCAGCCCCAGCGGGCATGCAGCAGACAGACATTTTTACCACAACCAAAAATGCTGCTGTGCAGGATGTGTGTGGCGTGGCAACAATGATGGTACCACCACCAAAACAGGTAACTACTACACCAACACGGCCTACATCTTCCATATTTTCTCGTCAAAAGGGCGGCAGGTACCTCCATCCAGCTCGACCTCCATTACCTCAAGTAGTGGTGCTGTAAGTGCACACCAGTGGCAAATTCAGCCACCCCCATCCTCCACTTCTTCTGGCATTGAAAGTAGCACCTCCACCACCACCAGAAATTTCAACTCCCAAGTTTGGGACTAGTATTAGCAAAAAGGCGGAAAACCTAGTAATTTGTTCGATTTGTAAGCAAGTAGTTAGTCGGGGTAAGCTTGGTGCCAACTATGATACAGGAGGCCAGAAAGGTCATCTAAAAAAACACCACATTATCCAGTGGAAGGCACAACTAAGTAACATCCGGAAAGCCAAAAGTACAAATCCAAATGTAGACATTGATATTGCATCTGATGACGAGGAGGAGCTGATCCTGCAGGGGGGAGGTGAACAACCAAGAGACATTTTTTCTGGTACAAACAGTACCCCTGGCAGCAGTACTGCAGTGGTAGTGCCAACACCCTCCTCTACCCAAGCAACATCAAGGAGGCACAGTAATCTGGTAGAGACACCAATGCAAAAAAAGTACATCAATGAGCCTAATTGGGTTGAAGACGTCTGGATCCTCATCACATATGAAAACGGTCCAGACCACCATTAAAAGCATGTTTTGGTCGGAGGCGCCATTTGAACTCAACCACCCAACAGCATGTCTTTATAATGCAATGCTGGCTAAAATGTTAGCGCTGGACCTTTTCCCTTTTTCTTTCGTGGAAGGGGTGGGTTTTTGAGAATTTGTGGCAACAGTCTGCCCTAAATGGAAGGTTCCTAGCCGGTCGTATTTTGCCAGAGGTGCGGTTCCAGCACTACATCAAGATGTGCTGGAGATGATTGCGGCAGCTTTGCAGAAGAGTGCTGTTCACACTAACCACCTGAAAACAGACATTTGGACCAGTTGCCAAGCCTTTGATTACATGTGCATCCCTGCACCCTGGGTCTCTTTTGCGGGGGATAGAGACAAGATATCTGCAGGTGTTGACAGTGCCACAATTTTTCAAGCTAGTCGGAAACATGCAACAATAGCCATGTTTGCCATGGCGAAATCTCATACTGCAGTAAACATTTTGGAGGAGATTAACAGTAAGGTCTTTAAATGGCTGCATCCAAGAAAGCGCATGATTTGTTATGTTTCCATGGATAATTGCAGTAATATAGTTAGAGCTGATGCAACTCCTGCATAGCAGTTGTCCTCCTGTGCACAGCGTAGAAGACCAAAGGTTTTGTTCAATCTTGTTGTATAATAAGTAAGAGTAATATTATAACCAAGTGAGTTGTTAATTGGTTTTAATGACCACAATCCTTTTCAAAGTTGACTCCATTCAATGAATCATCATTATTCAAAAGTTCATAATGATCACATGTAAGTGTTTAAAGCTTTAAATCAGTGTTCCTCCTTAATCCCAATGCATTTCGGGCATGATTTCTGCCCTTCGACAGGGGAGCATTCTGCAAATAAAAGTAACATATATATTCGGTCTTAGATAGAAGTACTGCACAAAGTCTCAAGTAAACGTATAGAATTTACTTGAGACTATGTGCAGTACTTCTATCTAAGACCGAATAGATATGTTACTTTGACCTAGTTAAATGCCTGACAGACATGCTTTGTCCTTTTGAGGTCTTCACGCGTGAAGTCAGCAGGGAGGACCGCACTTTGGGCAAAGCTATTCCATTGTTACGCATGCTAGAGCACCAACTGAAAGCGGTGTCTTCAACGTTCCAAGATGATGCTGATAAGCAAGACGCATATCAGTGGGCGGAAAGCTCATTAACCCGCCTACTTGACAATGCAAGGCGTAAAGGAATACATTGTGGACAACATTACATTTGTGCCACTATTCTGGATCCACGGTAGAAAAAGGCACTGCCAAGCAATACATTCATTCCTTTTAATGAAGCAGATGTTTCAAAGTATAAACATTGGCTAGCTCTGTCAGCCACTCGGTTCGAAAAAGAGCGACAGGAAATTGAAGGACCGGCCACAAGTACTACTGAATCAGCAGACCATCCGGCGTCAAGGTCCACTTCTGTGGCCGAAGGCAGTCACTTTCCCTCAGAGCTGTTACATACACCAGCAACTGTATCATCATCATCATCATCATCATCACCTGCACCAGGCCCAGCCATAATATTGTCGGAAGCGGATTGGATAACTCATCATGGGTTTGCTCATTCCAGTGTTGATGCAAAGGCCACAAAGGCCACAGATGGTACGCAAAGTGGAGCACGCCTGGATGACCTTAAGTGGATGGTGCAGGCCTATCTGGATGACCCAACAGAGGTTTTCAGTGCTGCTTGTGCCATTGTAACTTCAAAAAGGACCGCCTCTTTCCCAAAAATGTGGAGAGGTTAACAATGATCAAGATGAATCAGCACTTCATACCACCAGGTTACGTGAATCCACGCAGGAAGAAGAGGACACCGACTTAGGTGACAGAAGTTCTTCTCTGTTAGCTGACCTACTCCCATTTCAATTCACAGAGTTTGAGGATGAGCTCTACTTCCCTGACACCTAGGCCTGAAATACGGACTTTTTTTTTTCGTCCTTATTCAAGTTTATTCCTGTGTGTCTTTCTTTCTTTTGCAACTTTTATCACAAAAAAATCGAATCACAACAAATCCATCAGCAGCACTGTCTTCGTCTTATTTCCTTATTGAAGGTGCCACTGTCTGCATTCCTGAAGTTCACAAGTTCAAAACTCAGTCATGCTCCTCTATCCTCCTCCTCCAGACTCCCTCTATCCATTTCCCTCAAGGCAGATGGCTGGATAATGCAGAATCAAGAAAATGTTGCTCCGTAGACGAGTCCCCTCAAGGGAAGTGGGACTGGAATTACTGACTATATGCTGCAGACTGTTCCTTCTATAATTGACAAGAGAGGCTCCCCTGTGGGCCTTCACTTGAAGAATAAGATGTGGACAAAAAGTGGAACAGGTAATGAATAATGAGATGGCATGTAGTGGACAACACTGGCTGTCTGGCTCTGATGAAAGCAAATGCTGTTTGTTTGTTGTGCATGAAATGTCAAGTAAAGCAAGATTTTTTCCCGTTGGGAGGTCAAATGATCTAGAATTCAAACAATCACCTCACTCAGTCAAAGTCACTCACTCAATTGTAAACTATCCACTTATTGCTTGGGAAACACTTAACAAAGAAAAAACATTATTTATATAAAAATATATACCTTTTATTTTCAATAAAAAACACATGAATCCATGTACAATTTCATTTAAAAACCTAAACTATACACAATAAAACCACCTGGTGTGGAATGGGGGAAATATGGGAGAAGCGATAAACTTTGTCTTAATATTGCTAATTCGGACCCTTTGTTGACAACACTGGGAAGGATTTCCCTTCCTTATACCCAACTTCTTGCTGACAACTCTGAATTTAACCCTTCTGTAATGCGTCTACGCGTTTCGTAAGCCTTGGATGATTATAGCCTACTTCTTCAGGACAGTGTCTATGTTTTTCTCCACAATCAATGTATAACCTAATACACAAATAAACATTTTTTTTAACACACAATTGGTTGTTGGACGTTTACATACGGGAAACATCCTTTACAGCAATACTTTTACAACGCAGTGCTATTACAACGCAGGTTTTACAACGAAAACCATTACAACGCATTGCGCTGGGGGCGCTCTAGGATAGGGAATAGATTTAATTTACTATCCAACACCTTCCCTAGTGTCCACGGGGACTGGAGTTGGAATAGTAAATTAAACTATTAACTATCCAGCACCCCAAAGCGCTATGCGTTGTAAAGGTTTGCGTTGTAAAACTGGCATTGTATTAGCATGCGTGGTAAAAGCATGCGTTGTAACGTCATACATCTGTACATACTGTTTGGACAATAGACAGTCTCTTCTATGTACAATGTCATTCAAAATATTCACATAGTCATTGTGTTTACCTAATACACAGTATGGCAATTCGCGGCTAGTAACCCCTATGGGCATTAGTCTATACTACTTCAAGAACTTTTTATATGGTTGTTTTTTTTTGCAGTTTAAGTGTTTCCCTAACGTGGAATTAACCTTGCACCCCGTCTTACACTCAGCCTTTTCACACCATGCAAATCATTTGTACAGCTTCAAATAGCACTCACCTATGCGAATGCATCTTGGTGAATTAGATTTGTCAATAATTTATCCTTCTCGGGTCGTTTTCAATAGTTCTCGATCTCCCACACTGCTGTTAAATATAGAAGGGTACAGCTTATTGATGCACCCAAACTCATGCTTAAAGGGGCTCTCACTTTTGTTTTAACATTTAGCTGTTACCTATTAAAAGGAGATGATCAGCCTAGAACGCGGTGTCCTTCAGTTTATTTACACCCGTTTTTCGATGCCAATGTTATGATCCTAATTAGGAAAAAAATAATCATTTTAGTGCCTGTTCTTATTGCGGGCTATCAAAGCTTCATCTCACACCCGACTAGCAAATAGTTACCTCATGGCTCTTATTCTTCTATTCAACCTTGATTTTCCCTTGTGTTCTTTCAACAACTATAATTTCACCCTCTTATTCTGAAAATAGAAAAAATGTTTCAGTACTTTTAATCGTAATAATAGGGGATATCATGTTCTATATTCACAAGAGCGCTCACCTGTTTAAAAAGGACCCTTGTCTTGTTGTAATCTTGGTACACCCAGGTACTTAATGCTCGTGGCTGCATGTTTAATAAACACAAGAAAAACATTTTTCCTTGGTTAGTGTTTGGTATCCCTGATGGTCCAAACGTCATGTCATTGACGACATTTTTTTTATTTGGGAAGGTCAAACTGAAACTCTTGATGAATTTTTAGAGTGGTTAAATTTGGGAGACAGGAATCTCGATTTACAGCAATGTATGATAGGAACTCAGTCAACTTCCTCGACATCGCTATCAAAAACAGAGAGGGACTACTAGAGGTGGAATTGTACACCAAATCCACCGATAAAAATACATTGCTACATTACAGTAGTTACCACCCGCGGTCCCAACTGGATAATGTACCCTTTGTACAGTTCCTCCAATTGAGGAGGAACTGTTCCAATATGGAACACTATCTTAAACATGCGGATAAGTTGGCAGAAAAGCTAAAAGACAGAGGATATCCCAGGAAACTAATAAGGAATTCATGCAAAAGGGAACGATTTTATAACCGGGAGAGTATGATACATCCTAAACCCAATCAAAGGAAGCGACCTGTGACTGATTCAAAACTGGTGTTTGTGAGTCAATTCCCCAACATCAGTAACAAATTGAAAAATGTTATTCATTCAAGTTGGAATATTTTAAATGAGGGTAAAGAGGAAAAAATCCCCAAACCTATCTTTGCCTTCAGGCGTAATGAAAGTATTCGCCAAAACCTGGTGCATACATATAGAGAGGGAAACCAGAATAACCAGATGACTATGGACGGAACAAGAGCAGTGGGAAATTACAAATGCAGTAATTGCTCAATATGTGAGAACTGTATTGTCACTAAAACATTAAATTACAATAACTATACCATGACATCTAAGACACTGAGCAATTGCAGAAGCAGCAATTTAATATACATCCTACTGTGCCCATGCGGATTAGCGTATGTAGGCAAAACAGGAAGAGAGATAAGGTTACGTCTACTAGAACATAGATCTGCCCTTAAAACGTGTAAAGTGAATGCACCAATGGTTGAGCATTTCACCAAACTGAAACATAAACATACTGAATTTTCTTGGTTCGTGATAGAAAAGATCACCGCTTCTAAAAGAGGAGGCAATGTAGAAATAAAACGTAAGAATAGAGAGCAATGGTATATTTCCACTTTGGACACAGTCAACAAAGGCCTAAATACTAAGGAAGACTGGATGAGAATTGTTGTCTAAATGGAGGATAATTATATGACAAATAGTGAAAACCCTGCACTTTAGGTAAACTTTTAATACCAATATTAAAATATAGAGGCGGGAATTAGGAACAATCGGGGGACGATGTAACAGTGTGTGTTACCTGATTGTATCATTTGTGAGCAGGGTTGTTCCTCTAAATGAATATATATATAGGATCTCTGCACTATATAGGAATAGCATGAAGGCATGTATTATCACTCTTGGCATACAAAAAATAGAGTAAATAGGGAGTCCTATTTTTGTCTACATGCTAGCGCGCTGGTAACAGAAACTCTGTTAATTCCATAAATACCCATTTAGCTTCCCAAATGCCGATAAATGTAATGATTTTAAATATACTTTTTGCAACCCTAAATATAGTGTAAAGCACCCAATCTATAGTTGCATAAGCGCTTGTTATTTAAAATGTGAAAACGAAAAGACGATATTACAAAACTGTGCCGATTGAAAGAACTAGGCTCATAACAAAAGAGAGCCGTGTTCACCCGCGGAACAATAAAGTATTGCGCGATGCAAGTAGCAGAGAGGGGCGTGCTTAGGATGTAATGACGTAGGCAATTGACGTAATTAAAAGCCGACCGAGCGGGAAAGAAGGTTCTTTGCTGAATCTTTATGGCGATCTTACAGACGCACGAGAAACACTCGGGGAAAATCTGCCGGTGAACCACATAAGGTATGAGCATGATAACGTTAGTTAAACCTTGGGAGTGAGTATAGTGGGCCCAAAAAGCTGGGGAGGGGGTAACTGAAATGTATAAGAGAATGCAGGGGTGTTAACAAAATATAGAAAGAACCGTGTTTACACCGCTATCGAAACTGAGTTTATAAAAAAATAAAAAAACAACCCAGTATATAAATAATTGCGTTTGGACCATCAGGGATACCAAACACTAACCAAGGAAAAAATGTTCTCTTGTGTTTATTAAACATGAAGCCACGAGCGTTAAGTACCCGGGTGTACCAAGATTACAACAAGACTAGGGTCCTTTTCAAACAGGTGAGCGCTCTTGTGAATTTCGAACATGATATCCTCTATTATTAGGATTAAAAGTACTGAAACATTTTTTCTATTTTCAGAATAAGACGGTGAAATTATAATGTTGAAAGAACACAAGGGAAAATCAAGGTTGAATAGAAGAATAAGAGCCTTGAGGTAACTATTTGCAAGTCGGGGGTGTGAGATGAAGCTTTGGTAGCCCGCAATAAGAACAGGCACTAAAATGAATAATTTTTTCCTCATTAGGATCATAACATTGGCATCGAAAAACGGGTGCAAATAAACTGAAGGACACCGCATTCTAGGCTGATCATCGTCTTTTAATAGGTAACAGCTAAATGTTAAAACAAAAGTGAGAGCCCCTTTAAGCATGAGTTTGGGCGCATCAATAAGCTGTACCCTTCTGTATTTAACAGCAGTGTGGGAGATCGAGAACTATTGAAAACGACCGGAGAAGGATAAATTATTGACAAATCTAATTCACCAAGAAGCGTTCGCATAGGTGAGTGATATTTGAAGCTGTACAAATGATTTGCATGGTGTGAAAAGGCTGAGTGTAAGACGGGTTGCAAGGTTAATGCCACTTTGGGGGAAACACTTAAACTGCAATGAAAAAACATCCATAGAAAAGTTTCTTGAAGTAGTATAGACTAATACCCATAGGGGTTACTAGCCGCAAATTGCCATACTGTGTATTGGGTAAACACAATGACTATGTGAATATTTTGAATGACATTGTACATAGAAGAGACTGTCTATTGTCCAAACAGTATGTAAAGGTCCAACAACCGATTGTGTGTTAAAAGAAATGTTTTACTTGTGTATTAGGTGATACATTGACTGTGGAGAAAAACATAGACACTGTCCTGAAGAAGGAGGCTATAATCATCCAAGGCTTCTGAAACGCGTCAACGCATTACAGAAGGGTTAAATTCGGAGTTGTCATCAAGTAGTAGGGCATAAGGAAGGGAAATCCTTCCCAGTGTTTTCAACAAAGTGTCCGAATTAGCAATATTAAGACAAAGTTTATCGCTTCTCCCATATTTCTCCTATTCCACACCAGGTGGTTTTATTGTGTATTGTTTAGGTTTTTAAATGAAATTGTACATGGATTCATGTGTTTTTATTAAAAAGGAAATGTATATTTTTATATAAATAATGTTTTTTTCTTTGTTAAGTGTTTCCCAAGCAATAAGTGGATAGTTTACAATTGAGTGAGTGACTTTGACTGAGTGAGGTGAATGTTTGAATTCTAGATCATTTGACCTCCCAACGGGAAAAAATCTTGCTTTACTTGACAGTATATTGGTGCTCTATTTCCCTTGGGTGATATTGAGCCCCTCTCTTTGGTTTAAGACTGTGCATGAAATGAATCCTATGTGTTCTGTTATTATTTAATCTTTTACACTCTAAATGTAACTCAAGTCTACTCTGTACTTTTTACTTTGTTTTAATTCAAATTGTACTTCTACTGCAGGGGCCACTACGTTGCATTTTTGAATATGGAAAATGTCCTTGGACTCACTGTGTGTAGACTGTGACTGCATGAACAACATTAAGTTTGCCAATATACCATGATGATGATGAGTCTTGATGATCAAAGTTACATAATAACTTTATTCTTTCCAGTCACTCACTGGGATGGATAGATCATCATCATAGGTTTACGGAAGAACTATGGCCATTTTGTGAGTGGCAAACAGGTAAACAAGTCAACAACAACCACAGCAGAACGACATGTCTGTCTAGTCATGGTATGAAGTGGTCGAGCAACTGTAGTGTTGTTATGCCAGAGTTCAGCCAGCAGTTCATGTAAAATTGCGGCTATGTGGCTTGCTGCATAAAATTAGATCTGCTTTGTTTGTCTTTGTCAAAGAGGTATGCCACATGGAGGTTGGTTCACTCAGTGGTGCCTACTTTGACCGTCTGCATGGCCCTGGCCTGCTGTGCGCTAATTACTATCCTTGAAAAGGAGACTCAAAGTACGCAATTTAGAAATGATGCTTGTATGAAATACTGTCGCCTCTGAAAGTGAAAGTGTTATTTTTACACTACACACCGTACCTTATATTTTTTCTCCGTGGTGTTTTAATATCCCTTCCTGTTTTTCCATTGACAATTACAGGTCGGCTTTCCTTTTACCGTGTGCTATGGGAAAAACATTAACTCAAGCTTACCATAGCAATCCACAACTCCGCATCCGCCAGGCAGGCAGTGGACAGTGTGTCTGATCACCAAGATTGATCGACAGAGCAACAGATGGAATGGAGGAGTACCGCGAACAAGAGGAATGGCTGGATGCATGCAACTTCCCAAATTGAACAGGACAACTACAACATACAGTTACAGTATCCTCTTCACTTCTCCTTATCTTTTAAATAATGTTATTGCTGTGAACTTCTATGAGTGCGACTCTGTGCGTTTGCTCTCTGCTTCAAATTCATCCCTACAGCTATTTGATAAGTTTCTTTGCTATTTTTAAAACTCATTTTTTAATGTACTAATACGTGTTTATTCTCTCTGAGGGCATATAGTCAAGTGAAATTGCATAATTACTGCAACCCTGTACTGTGAAATTGCTTATTCATAGTTAGTAAGTTGTAGTAACTACTACTTTTCAGTAACCTAACCATCCATTTAGCAAACAACTTCATGCATGCGATGCACTTCCTTTATGCCCCTTAAACGATTTATGAATATCTTCGTATCCAAAGATTTGTTTTTCTTCATTTGTTGTTTGTCCATGCTGTGTGTTTTTTTCCTCTCCCTTCAAAACTTTCCCAAAAACCCCCATTCCCATTCAATTTTCTAACCCTAACCCTCTTTCCCCGGGCTGTGTGGTTTTCATTGCGGTGTGACAGACTAAATGACAACAATAATTACACACACTTGCTGGGGAGGATAAGGTCAAAGCAACAAAAAATCAATTTCAAGGCAGGTTATGGAATCCGAGGATATATTCTTATTCTTTTTCTGCTTGACACACACCCATGAGTATTTGCAAATCAAATCAGAATTTCATGTGCACCATCGAGTGGACTCACCATCAGCAACATCCTTCTCCTACACGTGACTGCTGCTGTGTCTTTCACCTTCAGTACTATTTCTTGTAGTAGCCATACTCCACGCAACTAGTAGTTATTTTGAATACTTTAGCATTGCTTAGGCTGTAATTTATGGCACTGTTCTTGTGTACTGTACTATCTATCGTACTGTTCTAATGCTCTGCTCAGGCCACTCAATGTTTCATTTCCTTTTTTTTTCATATGCTGCTACTGCCAGTGTGTACCACTACTACTACGCGAATATCTTTATGTACCAATACGAACAAAAACACATCATGCAAAATGAGCAATGGAAACATGGACTACGGATGTACATAAGATATATTGACGATATATTCATACTATGGAAAGGAGATAAAGAAAACTTGATCAAAAACATTTGTCAGCTAAACTCCATAGATTCACGTATTCAATTCACATCAGAAATCCACGACAAACAGATCAATTATTTAGATGTGACTATCATGAAAGAAGATGATCATTTTGAAACTACACTATATACTAAGAAAACGGATCGAAATAACCTATTGATATATCAGAGTTTCCATCCCAGCCCTCTCAAACAACACTTACCGTATTCACAACTATTGCGAGTAAAAAGGATTGTCTCAGACCCCGAAGTATCACTGACACAAACAGAAAACATGTTACAACGTTTCAAAAAACGTGGATATCCAGAAAGCACATTGAGAACAGCCCAACAAAGGGCACAGCTGAAATCCAGAGAGACGCTACTTGATTCAAAACCGACCAAGAAGGACATAAAAATAACATGCGTAAGCAAGTATTCAACTGTAAGCCATTTGGTTAAGAAAACAATTAAAAAACATTGGCCAATGCTACAAACAGAACCAGACTTCCAAAACATTTTCTTGGAGGAACCCGTGTTTGCATACACCAGAGCCAAAAATTTGGGTGAAATCATCAAATATCCGGATAACAAAAAGGACAAAAAAATCCACAAAGGAACTATCCCTTGCCGAAATTGTAGTAACTGCCATAATATTTTGGAAGGGAACACCATCAGACATCCGATGAAAGGAAACCAAATAATACTAGCAGTCACAGGAACCTGCGATACCAAAAATGTCATCTATTTAATCAAATGCCCATGTGGCAAGGTGTACGTGGGGCACACAGAACGCAAACTAAAGATTAGATTAACAGAACATAAAAGTAATATTCGAACAAAAGTGATGAAATCCACGTTGGCTACTCATTTTTTGGAACATAGACACCAAATTAATCAAATAAAGGCTTGCATTCTTGAAATCGTTGAAAAAAAAGATGATAAGGACAATTTTATTTATTTTATTTTTATTTATTTATAATGTTTTATATAGCGCGGACAAGACCCGTGGGTATCAGAGCGCTTAACAAGGGAGGAATTACATATAAAGATAATAAAAGCAATAATAACAACAAGAGAATAGTGAGGTAGAAGGCATTATACTGCATGGACGAGATTAAATATATATATATTCATAATGGTTGTGCAATTAGCATTATGTGACGAGCAAGGCTTGGCTTGTGTCATGGTAACAAACCATGCTCGTTGAGGTAGTGTTAGAAGGCGATCCAGTGCATATCATGGATAATAAGTATAGATAAATCAAGTGCGATAGAAGTTATATATAACGACTGTGACATATAGTTACGGTTCCACATATAGGGATAAATAGATCAGGTGAGGTAGAAGTTATAAAGTATGACTGAGAAATATAGTTAAAAAGTTCACACATATATGAGGTAGCAGTGATGTGTCAAGCCTTGGCTTGCGTACGGCATCAGATCAATGTTCGATAATGATTTTCCAATTTTCCATGAAGAGGGGGGCCCTCAGTTAGCGTGATTGATCATCCCAGTGATCCTTGGGTTTCTCTAAGTAGGGTATTTACTCATCAAGTGGCTCTTCAGTTCTCGTTTGAATGTTACTGTATTTTGAATCTTCCTGATGTTTGGAGGGAGTGAGTTCCAGATCCTGGGGGCAGCTCCAGAGAATGCTCGGTTGTAGGTTTTTTTCTTGTGGAAAAAGGCTGGACGTAATAGCAAATCTTTTGCGCTTCTAGTTGTTCTGTTACCTCCAGAGATGTTAAGTTTCTTGGCTAAGTATCTAGGTGTGTTGTAGTGAACCGCTTTGTGCGTAATACAGGCCATCTTCATTTGAATTCTGGCCTCATATGGTAGCCAGTTTAGTGCTTTCAGGAGAGGAGATATGTGATCGAATTTCTTCGTTCCCGTAATGAGTCTCGCCGCTGCGTTGAGACAGGCTTTCAGTGGTGCTGTGGAAGTTTTTGGCAGGCCCGCTAATGTGGTGCAGCCGTATTCGATCCTCGAGATGACCAGTGATTGGATAGCCAGTTTTAGATCTGTCTCAGTGATAAAGGGTTTCAGTTTTCTTAAATAGTTCAGGTGGAAGCGGGCGCTCTTGGCCATTGAGTTAATATGGTTTTTCATGTCGAGGTTCTTGTCCAGTGTGATCCCTAGTGATTTGGCTGAGTCAACTAGGGTCGGGGTGCAGTTTAGCGCTGTCACCAATTTAGACCACTCCCTAACTTCAGATTGGTTTCTAGTCGTTGAGATTAGCAGGAATTCAGTTTTCTGGGCGTTTAGTTTCAGATGGTTCATTGTTAACCATCGCAAAGCACTCTTGAGTGTCTTATTCATTAGGTCAATGTCCTCAAGTGAGGCGATCTTTATGTATAATTGCGTGTCGTCCGCATACATATGATAGGATACCTGTGATTTTTGAAGGATCTCCGTGAGAGGTTCTACATATAGGTTGAATAGATCAGGGGATAGCGTAGAGCCTTGTGGGACCCCTATTGCGTTGGGGCTCGGGGAAGAGATTGCTTGGTTCACCAGGAATCGCTGAGTCCTGTTCTGTAGGAAAGAATTGAACCATTTCAGCACGCTTCCAGACAAACCCATCCTGTCTTGTAGTCTGGTCATAAGCACAATAAAAAAACTTCACTTATGCGGGAAAATCACTGGATCTTTTATTTACAGAGCCTGGTACCTCATGGAATCAATGAAAGAGTGGAATACAGCTGTTACTTATGATCCACTTATGAGGATGGTATTCACACATGAGCTTTGTGACTGACATACAGACTCTTTGATTTCTCTGTTGACTATCACGCACTACCATTTTGTATTTTAAAACGAGATATGTATGTATTTCTTATTGATGTACAAGTATTAACCTATGAGTGTACACGTTGGTTTATTTAGCGCGTATGTTTTTTTGAAGGTACTGTTCCTTTAAACACACTGTTCCTTTAAACACATTGGGTCTTTAAACCCACACACTTCCGGTTAGCACGTCACACGCCACCGGCAGAGGAGATCGTTCTGAACGCTGTAGACACTGAGTGAAGCGCGCGTAATTTCCACTCGTTACGGGTAAGAAATGCCGATCCCTTTTAGTAAACTCAGGAAACAGCGCGTAACATGTTTTGTTACTTTACGAATTACGATCAACCCGGATGGGTATTGCAACTAAGGTGCAGTTTTGATAACATTGCGCACGCGAGAACGCATATATGACACGACATATTTTTATAAGTCTTTGATGAACCAACCAGTAGTGCATAGCTTAGAACTCATAAGGAATTGATATAACAACAGACTAGGAATGCATGAATCGTTTATAATGAAGTGGTTACACATATTTTTGATCGGTAATGGTTTTTGAACTTTATTAGCATTAGTTGTGTTTAGAATATGACATTGTGATGAAACAGAACATTTACATATGATTTGGTGATAGATATATACATTTTTTTATAGATTTCCCTGATGAAGCCCTATGGGCGAAATGCATTGGATTTTCCATGGATTGTGAAATGTGAATTTACGTTCGTAAAATGAAGGAAAATGTAATGTGATTACATCTACTAACCACCAGCATACATGGTTGAAATTGAAAAGGATGAATTAAAAATCCTGTAAAGAAGAAGAAAGACTTTGGTTTATTTTGTGTAAAAAAAACTTTATTGAAAAAGGTTCAGCTGAAGCATTCAGCAGCATTTGACAGTGCCCTGGGGGTCACCATCGTATGGTTTACAATTGTGCTATCCACATTCCACTACTACTACCACCACAACAATGACATTTCATCCGTCCAGGGTTCCATAGCCAACCTTAATCGCCATTTGCCATGCATCCAGCCCTGTGTCTAGCCCTATTCTCAAACACGAATCAAAGGTAAGATAAGCATTTTGGGGGAGGAAGAATAATGGAGTAGAGGAGAGACTGATGGTAGTACTAGTAAAGTAGTAGGACAATTGAATTCACTAACTCTGTCAGTGGCTCTTTTGTACAAATTTAGGCGATTAGACAATTTGAATCAACCAGCCAGTTAAGTTTCAGGAAAACAAATGTACAGTTAACCCCCCCTGCCTCCCCCACAAAACAGTTAAAAAGCGCGTATGCTATGTTTAAGTTGAAATGAATAATTATTTGAGCCCTAACAAAGATAAACTATCCCACAAGAAGACCCGACCCACCCCCTCCCTAACCCCAACCAATGTCCATGAAATCAGTCTCCAAAAGTCCAAAAACCCCAACGCCCAATTCCCACCCCCCAAAAGTCTTTAAAGAAGGGGCAAGGGACAGCCTCTCTACTTCCGCCGGCAGTGTCCTTTGGCCAGGTGGTCACACTGCTCTCTCCGGAGGTCCTTGAGCAGGGTTTTCAGCCTCGCAACCTCCTGCTCAAGGTTGGACACTCGCAGGGTCAATCGGTGCACACGATCCTTGCACTTGCAGGTACTGTGGGGCAGCTGTTGTTTTTGCTGCTCGGTGGTGGCAGGTGGCTGCCGGACCACTGTTCTGTACCGCTGGAGGTTTGCGCTGACTGTATGACCCAGGGGCAGCGGAGGAGGATGCAGCTGTTGTGGATGTTGTTGACTGCGACTGCAAGTCATCCTCCTCCTCCTGCGCCACCAGCCGCCGATATTCGGTGACAATTGCCTCCAGCTTCCGTTGCCGGGCCGTCTAGCCAACTCCTTCCTTGTTAGTTTAGAAGGAGTATCTATATGAAGAAAGAAAAACATACTGTAACCAATGCTCTTTAAGATTAACACAAAATAATTCAGCAGAAAGTTGTGCCACAGTGGCACTAGCAACTTGCAAGCACAGTACATAACATTTGTGGCATGTATCTATCTAACCTCCCAATTCGTCGGCCTCTGCTCTAACATTAGTGGGAGTTTCAGGAATTCTTCGCGCGCTATATGGACTCACTACATTAGACTCAGACAGTACACCAGTCTTCTTCTTCACTCTTGTTTAGCGAAATTGGTGCGTAAACTTGTGGAAGCCATAATACCAGCGCAGTCAACTTGCAAACAGACGCAAGCCATGATGACACAGACTTGCGTTACTGTTACCAGTCCAGTACATGCAGGTGGTGAAGGTCTTACTTTTATATTACGGGTGGCACTAGCTATACTCTGTTACAAGGGCTACTGCTTAAATAATTTAACTTTCACCCTGCCCTGCCCCTGACTACTACAAAAGGAAAATGAAGAAGATAAATAATATGATAATCTATCCCTTCACAGGATATTTTCTTACATATGGGATGACTTTAGTTGCTTTGTTTTTGATTGATTGAACACCGATAGGCCACACATGAATGACAGAGTTGTAAAAAAACGTATTAACAGAGGTAGTGAGTGGTCCCCGTAATCGCCGGATATATGCTGTGCTTGCAAACTACTGTTACTAGTCATGGTAGTATTCTGAAAAATTACAACTTCTTTCCTCGGCTTTGCTACTCTGGCACGGACCTGCGGTGTTATATGCTCCTCAAAGTAACACTCTTCATCCAGTGACCGTCTCCTCTGTCTACATACACCTATGCTATCTATGAGGAAGATACCAGGCATCCAGGCATCCATCCATTAAAAGTAAATGTCAATCATTCTTCTTAATGTCCCAACTGGACAAACCTTACTTTTTCTCACCAAAAAACAACGTTTTTTATTTTATTTTGTAATCCATGCATCCATGCTTGACTTGCATTTGAATTTGAACCAATGGATATATTCCACACACATGCAGTTTCTACTTCACCCACCCAGGCAGTCCTCTTTTCTTTCTCCTTCCACCCATCCTTGCTTCAGCCTTGAACCAGACATGCATCAGATTCCCAGCCACCTCGGGCAGCATTCAAAAACATGCATCATTCTTTGCCAATCATTCATTTTAACTCACTCGTTCTTCCTTACACCCTTCTTTACCTTTTCATTCATCCCATCCATCAGGTTCATCTCGGATCTGACTTGGCTTCTCGATGATCTTTCACAGCTGAGTTGAAGTCAAATTTAGAGGAGGCCATTGGTTACTCGTCAACTCCCGCCGCTAATGCTATTGCTAATGCGAAGTCAAGGGTGACTGTCTTCTACTTGGTTGACAAAAAATTAGTTCTAAATTTGTAAGTCTACTTAACAGTAAAGTGTACTTGAACTGTACAACATATACACCCCTGCAGAGAGCCCACTCTGCAATCTCAATAAGTAAGGAATATAATAGCTTACCACTGCCCGCCACTACTGTGGCATTACCCACAGCAGATCCTGCTGGCTGTGGCACCGCATCCGCCCCTGGAGTGACCACCTCAGCACTGGCCCCGGCACTGGTGGTGGGCTGTGCCGATGGTGTTACGCCTAGAAAATAAATTTAATATTTTTAGATGCCATATACACCACTCCCTATTTTGTCTAGGAATAAAAAAATATGTTACTAGTACTACATAAAGAAATTTAATAATGTGTGACTCTCTAGTCTAAACTAAAAATTTCCCTTTCTTCAGGGAAGTGTGTTTTTTTATTTATGCTTAGCCATAACATGAGATGCTACACTTTTTGGCACAACTGATGAATGCTTGCTTTTTAACACGCACCATTTTTCTCATAACAGACAAAAGCTTCCCTTCTACGAACAAGAGCAAGATCATATGAATGTTAGTTGGAGTCGTCATCATCACCACCAAGACTTTAAGTTCCAACCAGGTGAGGAGTCTCCCACAATTACTGTGTAAATCAGCCACTATTGAGTTTTCATGAGTTCACCGTTTATCTTATATGAAGTTAATTTTAATAAATGTTTTTAATGCACAATTTTATACAGAGTACACACAGAGCTAGTTGTTTTACTTTTAATAAAGCTTTGAAACTTGCATAGACTCTGTGGGTTTTGGTCATGAGTGAGTGAGCGAAAGGGTTTGCAATTTGCCAGCATGAGTCCGTGACTCTGAGAGGTCGGGACTCTGACTCTGTAGTCTTATGTTCTGAGTTTTATAATCATTGGGGATCATTGCTGCATTTGGGAGCTAAATAAGGACTCTGACACACTAGCTAGTCAGTAAGGAGATTGGGGGTTCAACTTCTGTTATGACTGAGGTATGTGGAAAGTCTAACTGTGCCTATTATCTCCAATGCCCTATTTCTTGTCCATAGTTTTCGGTATGCGCAGAATAGTCCCTGCAACAGTAGTAGTATGTCCTCCAATCCAATCAAAAAAGTAAACTAGTATCTTATTCTTGGTGGCCATTGACATTTTATTGTTGGGAATTGTCAAAGTATAAAGATTTAGAAGACTTCAATAGACATTATGGACAACCCAGAGGACTGCACTTAGTGCCTAGAGCTATTGCTGAATAGGAGTTTTGTTTAACACCTTTTGGCAACTGTGCAAGCTTAGCTAGCTACACAGACAGACTAATAATAATCTAGTAGTAGCACATAGAGTCAAAGTAGAGGCAGGATAAGAATTTAGAAACAGTCTACAAGAAGATCAAAGACGATTCAGGAAAAAATAGAATTATGAGGAATGTTTGGAATAAATAGGTGCTGTAAAAGATAGGGAAGTATAATTAATAATATTAACAGAAAAACGTACTGGGGCCAGCAGAGGAGCCCTCGGCGGACCTATCCTGGCCTTCCTGTTCCTGCTCCACCGGCGCCGCTACCTCCTCCTCTGTCCTCTTGCCCCTGGGGGAGCTGATGTACAACATGAAAGAAAGACCCAAACATAGATGATTGTTGTCAACCAAATCAAACATTTCAAAAAAACAATAACAAATTATTTCGGGGAAATAGACAACAATTGCACTAAATTTATTGGCCTATCTGATGTGGTCTACTAGGATATTAGTATTGCTAGATTCGCGGACCATCTACTTGGAAAGTTATGTAACTCACTAAACCAACTACAAAAGGTTCTACTACGACTGGCAGCACTCAGCAGCACGCAAAGTGACAGACACAGTCCGTCATGATTGCAGACCACTAAAAAGTTTCCTACTAAATAACCAGTCATAATATACTCAAACTATCAATCCACCACCACTATCTCTTCTTAGTGGCAGGAGTACAAAGGAAGGACTGGACTTGAGTCTCCAGTGTCTAGCATTACTCAGTTCTGTGAAGTACACTCATACATAATCACTCAGGCCAAATGAGCACAAAATTGAAAACAAGTAAGCATAGTAGCACCGCCAATGAGCAGGTGAGCACCTGCAATCACAGAAGCTTTTGAAACACAATTTACCTGCAATGTAATCGGCAGCATTCTTGCTCTTCGGAAAAATAAATATTTGCAATTTCATAACACAGAGCAGGAGGAAACAAAGTAGTGATTAAATAGCTACAACTACTCACTAAGCCCAGGGATCTCGACACCAAGCAGGTCGAGCGGGTCTTGTTCCCGGTCCAGGATGTCGACCACCGGTGCGTTGCCTTGTTGTAGGTGCGCTGGACCCTAGACTCCGGATACATGGCCCGGCACACCTTCCCCCATAGCTGGCGACGCTCCCGGAGCCCATACCCGGTACCGGGCCTGCCGCAACGGTCTTGGGGAGGTGGTGCTGGACAAAAAAAACCAGTGTGGCCACCTCCACCATGCTAAAGATCTCCCTGGGACTAACTGTCTCCCCTCTTAACCACCCGCAAGGGAGCCGGCTACGGGGTGCGGGACCCTTCCCCTTCAGGTTTTTGCTGGCTCCCTTCGCCATGGTCCCGGACAGTTAAAGGAAAATAAAATAGGAAAGAACAGGGAAAGTAAGTAAAATTAAAGAGATTTAAAAAAAGTAGTTTTAAAGTAACCAAAAGTAGAAAAAAACACAAAATATAGATGTACAAAAACTAAAGAGATAAATAATGAGTAAAAAAGATTAAAAAAAGTTCAAACAAACAAAGATTAAAGGAAGATTGAAAAAGCATACCCAGAACCCTAGCAATTAATAAAAAACAAGATGGCCGCGCCCATTGCGACCACGTGGGTAAGTTTGCGCAATATTTCCCTCGCGAGCACGCAAAAACGGACGCGAACACGCAATTGCGCCCGCACGTAGAAAATGCACAACGCGAGCATGCAACTAGCACCCGGAAATGGAAATACGCAACGCGAACACTGAAAACAAGATGGCTGCACCCATGTACGACCGCATGGGTAACTTTGCGGTAGCCGTACTGAAAAAGAATTCTGCGAACACGCAAAAATAAAAAAATCTGCACAAATTTGCGGATTTTGCAGACCGCAAATTCGTTTTCGCGCAAAATCGTGTACCGCGAATTCGCAAATTTTGCCCATACTTAGAAAAAATACTTGCATATAGCATGTAACCCTGGAGCTTACAGTGACAAGATATGTGATGCCCTGGAGCATCCCACAACAATCTTGATCATTCAGCATCAAGTAACTCCCATTTGAAAGCAACTTGAACACCACATAAATCACGGCAGCCGGGGAAAGTTTCAAATGATGAGTTAGCAACTGAACCATTACAAGCCCTGTGAAGCATGATATCCTGGCATATGAGAGATCCACTTAAAGAGTTCTCGCAGTTTGTGTAGCTTAGAAACACTTCCATTTCCCCATTCCTGCATCGAAATCTATATGGTGATTCCAAAGGTTCCTTATGAATTCCCTACCCATCGCTTCACAGCTGCGCATGAGTTGTTGTTTTAGGCAATACTGAAACTGGAAAATTTTGACCTGTAATATTATATGGCCATGGATTAACCATTCTGTGGATGGTGACCCTGCCACAGAAAAAGGTAATTGGGCCAGTTTTTCAATACGCAGCATTGTATATTTTGCTCCCTTTTGTGCCATCGTTATTTGCATCTCAGTTAGATTGTATGCAGAAAAACGTACTGTTGATTGCCAAGGCACATAACCAGCGTGCAATGTTTGCAGGGTCAAGCCTAATAACATAATAGATCATAGTTTAGATTTTCTGTGTTGTTGTATGGACAATTCCTGTTCTAGCATATCTATAGCAGAAGATACAATGTTGCACAGTGAATAAATCCTGGATGTTAATGTAGTGATACCATTGTCATCTACAGCTAGCGCATTTTCTAGGTTAGGTCTATCTATTTCACAAAGTCTCTCCGCAGCTTCTTTTTGAGAGATCTTCCAGATTTAATTATAGACAGCATATAAGAAACATTTCTGACGTGGCTTTCGGGGATCTTATAAAAAATCCCTTAGGTCCACCTTATCTGAGAGAGGATAAGTGCTGTTTCACCTTAGACAGGGTTGAGGTTTCTAGCCAATCGAGGCACAACTTCCCAACACTGTATGATGTCACCACCCCTGGATGTTCTCTTTGTATATATTGCTGGTCCAGCCTATGGATACTAAACCCTTCGGTTGTACCCCTGAATTTGGATTGACATCTATTTGTGTCTGTGGGCCAAACAAACCATCAATTCCAATTGGGGTCTGAAGTATTGCACTGCCTGAGGTCATCTATTGTATCCACTCCGCATGGTGTAAAACTGATATGTGAAGGTGTGGGGATCCGATGTGTGTTCAAATCCTCATTCTTGGCTAGTCCAATACAGAAAGTCTGTTGCACAGTGTCATTCAGAAATAGTATCTGCTGTGGAATGAGGCATGCTCTAAATAGTCCTGCTGTTCCCTAACCTTGCCATTCCCTTGAACCCCAGACTGATTTTATGTCTATAGGGTTGTTCCATTTGTCTAAACCCTGTTCAGACAGTTGGAAAATTAAGGGTTTAGAATAAATCTGCTTGGTAAAAGTTAGCATTTTTTTCTGTGCAGATGTAGGTGCAAATTTATAGTAATATGAGGTCGGGTCGGAAGTGTTAATCTGAGAAAATAAAAATATTTCTGTGCAATTCTTTTTTAACTACTTTTTGGTGGTGTTGGTGGTATGTGAAAGCATACTGTGGGATACTGGATTTGTTTAAGAAGTGATGACCATGAGATGGTAACAGTACACAGGGGCTCAATACAATGGCGGACGTAAGTGACTCCGCAGTGCTGATGGTGGCGGAATACGCCGATTTAGTCACTCCAGAAGCGGTCTCTGTGCCTGCCATATTAGCCCATTTTCTGACCGCAGCAGTCTTTTCGTCTCCCCCACAATTTACGTTACGCAAGGGTGCCGGACGGAGCCAATAGAGCAAGGGCACCAAGTGGAATGACGTTCCGTCCTCCAACCAGATTACGATGTATCAAACAGCCCATCACACTGTAGCAGAAAAAACAACTCATCTTGGATGGCGGAAGCACAACTACGGAGAGGGAAAGTCAAGCATGAAATACCTCCATACGATTTTAATCGTCATGGAATCTGCTCTACAGGGCTCCTCAGGACTCCAGAAGCTGCCTTGTGCAGACTCCTCCTGGGCTACAGCTCCCCACAATGCCACCTACAAGCACCACTCACACAGCTCCGATCAGGCAAAGGTGGCAGACTAGCTTGGACATTGAGAGTCAATATACTGCAGTCTGTAAAGTGATGACAATGCATGTCCCGCTGTGGGTCTCATTGGGCAGCTAGGCATGAGGCACAACTGCATGACACAACTCCAAAATGCATCTCCTAGTAACTGGCACAAGATGAAGACTTCCCCTCCCCTTGGCCTCTCCACACCATTCATGAGAGGTCCAGGTAGGCGGTAACCACCTGTAAGCCCTTTTGCAAATAGACACCTTTTTTCAATTGGTTCGGCAGAACACAAGAGGCTTGGTGGTGTCATGCACTGTCGCTGTCCTTATGCTGGTGGGCTTAGAGCAAGGCCCTGGGCAGCTGCCCATACTGGCCATTCCTAGCACCGGCTCTGCGTGCAGGGATACATTACTGTTAATATCGGACACACGGATGGACACAGGAACATATATCACAGTCAAAGTACCCATTGCCTGCATGGAGGTACATTGTCACCCTTGGTCGGCGATATGCATGGCCAATGTGGGCAGCTGACCAGGGCACCCTAGTCAACCCTCTAACTTGGTAACCAGAAGAATGTGACAGAGTCAGACCATAGCATGAAAGGTGCCACCTTAGGAGGCCACTATCCCCTGGCCTCACTGCTATGGTGAAGCAAGGGGAATCCAAGGGGAGTGAGCCTCCATTACCATTTGCAAGAACACACATTTCTCAGGTGTGTCCAGCAATCAGGACTCCACCTGCCACCCACACAGAGGCACAGCAGGATGGCAATTTCCCTGCTGTTTTGCCCCCTGCCAGTCTTAACCCTGTCTGGAGACAATCAACCATCACACCTTCAACTCTTGATGAGCTGTTAAGATGTGCCTGTAGGTGGCTCAGAGGAAGGGGCTGCAGCTACAGGAGCAAGGACATCAATACAGATGCAAACAGCACTGAGTGTGTCATGTCTATGTACTTTAGAATTGCCTCGCACATTCACTTTCTGCCGAGGGACCCTGAAATCCTCCACCCGGCCATGTCAATATCACCTCAGCATCTGTGGCCCCCATTCTCCACTGAAATCATGGCAGTTAGCCCGGCCATGGCGGTCGAGTCACAGCAGCGGTGAAGCAGCTGAAAAAGTTAGCCACATTGTCGAACAAGTACATCACAGGCTCTCACGCTAGCAAGATCTTCATACCATTCTACACCCCACAAAATATACAAAATAGCCTCTAGTTAGCCAAACCTAGCTGCTGCAAGGAGTCATGTGCAGGCACAGTCTCCATAGTGACATGTCAATAGCACCAGAAACCGATGTATTCCAACAGGAGTGATGGATGAGGCACGAGTCACTTTAAAGGGGCAATAGTCCTCATTGCAGTTAAATCTGTGTTAGTCTACATCCAAGGTGGAACGGAATAGCCCAGAGCAAACAGGGTGTGCATGGGGAGTTCACAGTAGTACAACAAGGTGTTGGATGAGTCAGAGAGCGCAAAGTTAGATGAAATATGAAGATAGCCAACACTGCCACATAATCACCGTTCAGCACACACCCTAAGCAGACATTGGTAGGCTCATCACATATAATGGCAGACCATACCACATAATGACAGGCCATACCATGCAACACTGTACACTTTTTCTGACTCAAACTGCTAACCCTAAGAAAGCACCAGTGTGCATTTTTCCTGCTTGTGTACTTATGCACTAAATGAATCCATGTGAGTATGTCCTGTACATTAACAACACTGACTACACTGCCACTTCAATGAACACCTCCACCCTATCATTCCACCTCTTCAAAGGTAGCACCAACTCCTAAATATTGAACCAATGCCAATGTTTCATGAACAGTACATATTGATTGTAGTAAACTATGTGATAACAAGTGAACTATTCAAAAGTGAAGGGTACAGTGCACAGTGCAGGAAATGTAAGGAAAAATGACTGGTACCATATGGCCATGGAATTTAGGAGGCACCACAAATTACTCTACACGTATGTCATCAATCAATACATTTGTGGCACAGAGATCATATTTGACTGAAAGTTATCATCACTGTTGTATCACTGTGATACAGCAATGAACATAATGCATTGATCCAAATTGATGTCACTTGTCACAAGCCATACAGTGAGCAGACCCTCATCTGTCCCTAATAACATGTCATGTGTATGCCACCAGCACAACACTCATGGATAATGTGGACCTTCCCTGACTGTCAAACTTAACAATAACCTTCACACATACCCCTACCTACCCATCTTCCACCTTAACTGCTTTACACTTGGGACCATGTCTGATAAACGTGAAAAGAAGCTCAAATTAGTTCTCTGCTAACCAATGCAACACCCATGTTAGATTTGGGGGTCTCTGGTTGGCACAGGTATGTACTTCTGACAAGCAGGGACCCTCTCCTCTAGTCAGGGCAAGGGACTCACTCCTTAGAATAACCCCTGCTCACCCTCTAGGTTGCGTGGCGCAAGCAGACAAGGCTAAACTTCAGGGCGTTAGTTAGTTAAGCATTTATGATCAGACACAGCAATCAATGACCCCCCACAAATGGACACCAGGCATAGTTATGTAAAAAAATACTTGTACTTTATATAAATATATATTTTATCTGCAGGCTTAAATGCAAGACCACACTAACATTATTAAAAAGAGGCCACAGTACTTTGGTTTGAAAAGAGTTCTTTCAAATGCGTCGTTTTTGGGGTCCTGTGCGCTTGCCACCCTTGCCCCGATCCTCTGGAACTCCCTTCCCCTTGAACTCCGAACCATCACTCTGTACCCACAATTTCGTAAACACCTCAAGGCCCACCTGTTCACTAACAGCCTGATTCATGAACGGGCCGTTTTGCGAGGCTCAAATAGCGAATCATAAGGAATCGCTATTTGAGACTCGCAAAACGGTATTCATGTAGGAATCGCAATATTAATTGCGATTCCCACTGATTCCTTATTTGCGATTAGCTAATTGCTAATCGCAAATAAGGAATAACTCCCCATGCATTCCTATGGGCCAAAAGGCCCGTAGGAATGCATGGGAAGTCATTCCTCATTTGCGATTAGCAATTAGCTAATCGCAAATGAGATTGCGAGTACAGGGGTGCCAGGGGTGTCCAAAGGACACCCTGTAGCACCCCTGCAATGGAAATTAACACAGGTGTTGCACACACACATGTCCAAAGGACATGTGTGTGTGTAACGTGCAACTCAGAAAAATGCATTTAAATGCATTTTTCTGAGTTTTCGCAATTTACCACGAGGTTTGACCTCGCGGTAAATTGCGGCCCGAAAATGCGATTTCGCAATTGTAAAATGGATGATGAATTACATTTAAGGAATCTCAAATAGAGATTCCTTAAATGTAAATCCTCGCAAATATGCGAATTAGCAAATAGCGATTTTTGCATTTGGGATGTTGAATCCCAAATGCAAACATCGCACTCGCAAAGGGCCAGATTCTCAGAATCTGGCCCTTTGCGAGCCGATTTAGGCTTCATGAATTAGGCTGTAAGTCCTTTGACTAAATCCCCAACAGCTTCCCCTGTCTTCTAGCCCCGGATCTTGTTAGCTGTAGCGCCAAGAAACCGCTGGTGTATGCGCGCTTTACAAGTAATTTTAAACTCAAACTCAAACTCAAACTGGGCGACCCTCTCTTTGGCAGTTTGTACTTTTAAACAATGGCACACCAACGTTGCAGACCCTGTGGTCCGAGTCGCACAGTACCTTTAGAGCAGGATTTTGTGGCGTACAGATGCGGCCCCAAGTCAAGGCTGGCCCTGGACGAGGTTGGCGGTTCTCCCAGGCAGTCCAGCTCGTAGGAGGCCTGGAGGTGTGAGGTGGGTGAGCGGGACTGTGGAGAAAGGGGCAGACGATCCGGAGCTTAGGCGTTCACGGGGCGAGGCTTCTGGGCGCAGCGTACTTCTTCAGTACGCGTTGTGGATTCGAACCGTACCTTCAATGCTGGTGCAGGCGGTCCGGTGCGCTCTCACAAGTACGCGCCGTACCGGGCTGAGTGAAGCAGTAGGTTGGTCCAGTGCAAAGTTGATGGCCACTGAGGCGGCACATAGTGGCGGGTATGGACTGTACCGGGGGCTCTCTTGGTGCGGTGCTGTGCGCCTCTCAGGTACGAACCGTACCTTCAGTCAGGGCTGCTGGGGGCAATGTGGGTGATCTCTAAGGGCCGGAGCAGGGAGAGAGGTGGCCGGTACGCTTCAGGCGTACAGGCGTTTCTTTGCCTCGCAAAGGGGCTCTGGGCTATTCCAGCGGCGGGGGCGGCAAAGAGCAGTGTGGCTCAGGGAAAAGAGGGAGGCAGGGTGCGGGCGGCCCAGCAGAGTTGACACTTCTCAAATGGGAGCGGCGTGGCTCGAGGCGGGGCGGCCAGGTATGGGCTGCAAAGGGGAAGCAAGGCGCACTTAAGATTGTGTCCCCAGCGGCACAAGAGATCAGGCAAGACCCAGCAACTCATCAGGGAAGGTAATGGAGAGTCCAATGATCCTGGGACTCTGTTCAGGGGGCAAGCTCAAGTCCAAGCCCTTGGAGATTGTTTCAGGCACAAGTTCTGCAAAGTTTTTTCTAGTCTTTTCCTCTCCTTTCTTCAGCAAGGCACCCACTGCAGGCCAGTCCCCCAGGTCAGGGACAGTCTTCCTCCTTCAGCTTCTCAAGGTCCTTCTAGTCGGGTAGAGGTTCTTCGTGGTCAAAACTGGATCTAATGTTTAGGAGCAGGGCTCCTACTTTTATACGCAAAATCCTTTGTTCTTGCAGGCCAGGGGGCCTGAGCCTGGTTCCGCCCAGTTTTGGAGCACTTTGTTTTGGAGACTCTTGCTGCTTCTTTCAGGGTGCAGGGCAGAGACATCAGACGCTCTGCAGGAGGTGGAGCCAGCATTGAGGTGGCAGAGCACAGCCCTATTCAGAGTCAAGGGGCACTCCTCCCACCCATCCTGGTGTAATCACTCTATTCACTACCTGGCAGCTCAGACTGTCTCCTGGAATCCCCCAGCCCTGTCACTCACAGAAACCAGACAGCAGATACACATCCTAGCAGAGGCGGGCTGAAATACTTAGGCAAGCAAAGGCTAACTTTCTAAAAGTAGCATTTGCAAACACAGGATATTAAAATAGAATTTCCTAAAATAAGTATATTTTTATTCTGAGTTGAGGCGTACTAAACTTGACTTTCTACCATGCTCTCTGAGTCTGTTAGGATTATATAGTGTAATAATTCAGGCAGCCCATTCTGGCCTATGGAAAGCAGGTAGCCTTACAATAGTGAAAAACAAAAATGGCTGTAATTCACTATTAGGACATGCCACACACATCAGGGCTTGTCCTACCTTATGCTTACAATGCACCCTGCCCGTAGGCCTACAATAAGGGTGACTAATATGAGTTTAAGGGAATGTTTAGGGACTGGCAAGTAGGTGCATGTTAGGAATTAGAAACCTTGACATGTGGGATTGGTGCAGGAACTCCTGTATTTAGCCCATAGCCCTAACCACTGTATTTCATAGCATTTATTGACGCTCCCTAGCGCAAGTAAAGAGGCGCGTCAGAACATAGCCGTTGCTTGGCTTACTGTTCCAGTACCACGCCCCACTTTCCACTTCCTGGTTCCTGATCGCGTCCTCCGTGGCGTGCTGCAGATCCCTCTGGGCGTTCGTGGAGAATTTTCTTCCTGCATCTTGCTGCCGTCCCTTGCTTCAGTGTCCCGCTTTCCTTGTGCGCTGTGAGAAAGTTCTTGCCGGTGTTCGGCATTTCTCTGTTATCGCGCTCGACCAAGCTTTGGTTGTACCCCTACCTTTCCTCACGCATTTCGCGGGCGTCCTGCTCGACTCATTTCTTTAGCCTCCAGCTTTGTGGCACTAAGCAACCTTATTTCTCCCTTTTATATTTTGACACCTTCTGAGAGAGAGCGCGCCGCCCTGGTTGTCCTCAGGGCCGGGTGTCTCTCCTCCTGAGTGGGTTACCGCTCTGCTATTCAGACCCCTACACAGCCGGTTGGAACCCCTCACTCCTTATCTTGTTTTCTTTTGTGTGTCTGGTGTGTGAGTCCTTCGTGAGTTCTCTCCTTCCTGGCCTGTTATTTGGGTCTACTGAATTCCCTCTTCACAGAAATCAACTATACGGCGATCACGACCTTCATTTGGGGTAAGAATACCTGGTACAACCACGCATGTCAATGTTTTAAAAGTTACAGTGATATCTAGATAAGATTGTATATTATATAGTGCAACCTGGTTTTGTTTCCTAGCCTGGACCACCACCTGAGACTCTTCCTACTGCAAGCTGACCCCCTCGTATGAGGAGAGTGGTAGAAACTCCTTGGGTTATTCACTCATACTTTTAGGGGACAGTAGACAGGAGTGTGTTTCATATCACATTCTTGCTTCTGTGTCCTGGAGGTGGAGGGATTCTTCTTCGTTCCTGTGGAAGTTGGTCTATTTGTTAACAGAAAGCCAAGCCCACGAAATATCTTTCCCCTGAATGAAGATGAATCCCGACCCTTCTTTGGGTGCTCCTGACCTTAACCTCCAGGCCCATACCCTGGAGGGCCTAACTGCTGCTTTAGTGGCCCTTCAGTCAGAGGTGGGTAGATTGGGTGTCGAAAACCAAAGGCTACAGGCAGAGGTCCATCAGTTAAGAACAGCTGATAGAGAAACAGGAACTATCCCTAAATCCTGCAAGAGCTACATACAACCAGCCAGATTCACTCTGGGTTCTACAGAAACAGAAAAAGGGGCTAGCGGTGATTCCACCACATCTTCTGTCCAAGTCACAGTGCATACTCCTAGCCCGGTTCCCTTAGCAATGCCCGAGAGATTCACATGGGATAGTACCAAGTATAATGTGTTTATGAACCAATGCCAGCTCCAGTTCCTATGCAAAGCTGCAGCGTTCCCAGATGATTCTGTCAAAGTAGCCTTCATCATTTCCTATCTTGCGAGGAATGCAGCTGAATGGGCTGTGCCAATGGTACAGAATAATGATCCTTTATTGTACGATCTCTCCCGGTTTCAAGAGAAGATGAGAAGCCTCTTCGCTAAGCATACTTATGTGCAAGCCAGCGATACAGCTCTACTAAATCTTAAACAGGGATCCAAGGACCTCCTTTCTTACATCACTAATTTTAATCGTCTGGTTTCTGAAACACATTGGCCAGAAGATAAGAGAACCTCCTTGTTTTACCGTGGGTTATGTGATGAGTTAAAAGACTTACAGGCATATGCATCAAAGTGAATACCGGGAGCAAATGGGCAGATTCTCAGAATCTGCCCCTTTGCTCCCGGTATTTTTGCATTTGGGATGCATCATCCCAAATGCAAAAATCGCAATTTAAGGAATCTCTAAATTGAGATTCCTTAAATTGCGATTGCATTTAAGGAATCCCAAATTGAGATTCCTTAAATGCAATGCATGAAAGTAAAAAATATAGGGGCACATGCATCATTGAGACATTTTGCACTTCTTAATTTGCGAAAAATACCGAATTGCAAATTAAGAATTGCAAAATGCTATGCATCATTATTTTCGGTATTTATTTGTTATTCGGTAAAAATTGCAATTTTTACCGAATCCCAAATAAATACCGAATTCTTAAGTGCATTTTCGCAATTCCCATTGATTCCTATGGGCCAAAAGGCCCATAGGAGTCAATGGGAAGGCTTTTACAAATTCGCAATTTGTTGATGCATTCCAAGGGTGCAGGGGGGGTCCAAAGGACCCTCCCTGCACCCCTGAAATGCATTTGAAAGTTCATGTTTCACACACACATGTCCTAAGGACATGTGTGTCTGTAACATGACAGTTTAAAAAATGATTTTTTTTGCTTTTTGACAGATTTTCGCAAATTACCACGAGGGTCAACCTCGTGGTAATTTGCACTTCCAATTTCAAAATTCGCATTTTTTTTTTAATTGATGCATTGCATTTAAGGAATCGCACAAATGCGATTCCTTAAATGCATTTGCATTTTTAAGAAATGCAAAAAATACGAATTTTGAAAAAGAGTTTGATGCATCCCAAAAACGTATTTAGGAAGTGCAAACGGCCGAATTTACAGATTCGCACCGTTTGCACTTCCTAAATAGGTTGATGCATGTGCCCCATAGTGAATTCGCTAATAGGGGGAGCAAATTACCATGAAGTTGGACTTCATGGTAATTTGCTAAAACTTTGAAAAAAGCACTTTTGTGCAGTTTTCAAAGTTTCATGTTGCGCACACACATGCCCTTAGGGCATGTGTGTGTGCAACATATGTGCATAGATCAATTTCAGGGGTGCAACAGGGTGTCATTTTGACACCCCTGCACCCTTGAAATTGCATGAGCAATTTGCGAGTATCTACTGGAACTCGCAAATTGCTCATGCAATCTCCAATACATTCCTATGGGCCTGTAGGCCCATAGGAATGAATGGGACAGCATTCCTTAATTGCGACTAGCAATTTGCGAGTAGCAATTAAGGAATGGTAAGGAATCGCTATTTTAATAGCGATTACTACATGCATAGGCTTTTGCTATTCCTAAATAGCGATTCCTTAAAAATCGCTATTTAGGAATAGCAAAAGGCTACGTTGATGCATCTGCCAGTTACTCTCACAAATAGTTAACCCACCGGAAGACTGTGCCTCATTTATTGATCTAGTCGTAAAGTTGGATCATCGACTGCATGAGAGGAAAGGGGAAAAGAATCGAAGTAGTGTACCCAGATTTGTATTGACCAGACCAGAGAAACCACTACTAAAAGACACCCCAGAACCCATGCAAATAGGGGGAATAAGAGGTCCTTTATCCACAGAAGAAAAGGATAAGAGAAGAAAGCTGAACCTATGCTTGTATTGTGGCAAAGGGGGCCATTATGCAAAAGATTGCCCAGTTCGCCCCAAGACACCAAGACTATCAGCCAGCAGCCTTTCTGGTTCGGAAAACTAGAATGCTTGAGGAACAGAGAGATCAATTCCTCAAGCTACAAACCCCAGCAGATCTCTACCAACAAACTACTAACACACCAAGTGGTAAAACACTTTACGTTACCCATCACCCTCACTTACATGAATCAAAAACAGTACAACATGTCTATTCTTTTAGATTCCAGAGCTACTGGAAACTTTTTTGACCTAAGACTCGCTAAATAACTGGGTCTGTCTTTTGTTGCTAAACAACAACCAGAATCCATATGGGCTGTAGACGGGTCCGAATTATCTTCTGGGTTGATAAGTTATCAAACCTCGCCTATGGTCATAGTTTTTAACAATGGACATTCTGAGAGTATTGTTTTTGATTTAATAGATGCTCCAATTTCTGTGCCATTTTGGGAGTTCCATGGTTACAGGTACACAATCCGTTAATAGACTGGGTAAAAGAACTGTCACCTGGATATCCCCGTACTGTAAAGCTCACTGTTACCAAGAAGCCATAGAACAAGAATGCCCGTTATATTGTGCTGTTCAAACAGGGGCTGACCTGAGAGTACCTGACCATTATCTGGATTATAAAGGCGTTTTTAGTGAACAAGAAGCTACTAAGTTGCCTCCGCACAGGAGCTATGATTGTCGCATCGACTTAATACCCGGAGCAGACTTGCCCTGCAGTCGCATTTACGCCCTGACTCCCTCAGAAACTGCTTATCTGAAGGATTATTTGGATGACATGCTTAACAAGGGGTTTATCAGGTTCTCTACTTCACCTGTGTCATCCCCTCTGTTTTTCATTGATAAGAAGGAAGGTGGGCTCAGGGCATGCGTGGATTACAGAGCATTGAATAAGATCACCATAAAAAACAAATACCCACTTCCTCTTATTCCTGTCCTCCTTGATCAAATTAAAGGAGCAAAAATCTTCACCAAAATCGATCTCAGGGGTGCTTACCATTTGATACGCGTCAAGCAGGGCGATGAATGGAAAACTGCCTTTCGCACCAAATTCGGTCTTTTTGAATATTGCGTCATGCCGTTTGGTTTGTGTAACGCGCCTGCGGCGTTTCAATATTTTATCAATGACATTTTAAGGGAATATATCAATATTTTCGTCATAGTCTATATTGACGACATCCTTATATTCTCACAGAATGAAACCGATCATGTGGAGCATGTCCGGAAAATCTTGAACAAATTGCAAGAAAACCACTTGTTCGCCACATTGGATAAAAGTGTGTTTCACACTACCGAAGTGGACTTCCTGGGCTTCATATTCAAGCCTGACGGCATACAGATGGATCCCAAGAAGGTGGAAGCTTTGGTTAAGTGAACGAGTTCTACCTCCATCAAAGAAATACAGTCTTTTCTAGGCTTCGCCAATTTTTATTGGCGATTTATCGACCGCTTTTCTGATTCTGTTTCCTCGATTACAAAACTTTTGAGAAAAGGGGTGCCTTTTGTATGGTCGGCCGAAGCAGAACGAGCTTTCTGTGACTTAAAAGACAAGTTGACCACTGCTCCCATCCTTCATCATGCAGATAACACACAACCATTTTTGTGGAGGCGGATGCTTCTCAATATGCTGTAGGGGGAATCCTTTCCCAGAGAGACACCGAGACAGGGCAAATGCATCCTATAGCATATTTCTCAAAAACCTTATTGCCTGCTGAGAGAAATTATACTATAGGAGAAAGAGAACTGTTGGCCATCAAGCTATCCTTTCAGGAGTGGAGACATCATTTGTTAGGATCCCCCCATGTAGTCACCATTTATTCAGACCACAAAAACCTCCAGTTCTTTAAATCTGCAAGAGCTCTCACGTCAAGGCAAATGAGGTGGCTGTTATTCTTTAGTGAATATGTTTTTCTGATCACCTATCGACCTGGGTCGCAGCAGGGAAAGGCAGATGCCTTGTCACGTTTAGGACATGAAAAAAGCACAGACAAGGAACAACCCCTTCCTATTATTCCTGAGAACAAGGTACTTGGGGTGGGAGAAAAAGACTACAAACTCCTTGAAGATATCAAGGAACAACTCCTAGCCATGCCATCTGAAGACTGGTTGCAAAACCCCCTACATACCATCAGAGAAGGGTTGTATTATCATGAAGACAAACTGTATGTCCCTACACCCGCTCTTCAACAAAAGATCATAGAGTGGTGTCATAGCAGTACCTTGGCCGGACATCCTGGCAGTCGTAAAACGAATGAGCTGTGCCACAGATGGTTTTGGTGGGAATCCATGTCCAAAGATGTGTTAGCCTATGTGCAATCTTGCGCCACCTGTGCACGTCAAAAGGCTTCCCATTGCGCACCTACAGGGCTCCTAAAACACCTAGCCATTCCTCCATCACACTGGCACACCATAAGCATGGATTTTTTGACTGATTTGCCCTCCTGTCAAGGTTACACCACTATTTATGTAGTAGTGGATTTGTTGTCTAAAATGGGACATTTCATTCCTCTGAAAAAACTACCTTCCTCTAAAGAACTAGCGTCTTTCTTCTTGGACAATATAGTAAAACTGCATGGATTACCCACAGTCATCATCTCTGATAGAGATCCCCAGTTTGTCTCAAAATTCTGGCGGGGGCTGTGTTCCGTTCTGGGTATTGATCACAGACTTTCCACCTCTTATCACCCCCAAACCGATGGGCAAACAGAAAGGACCAATCAGACCCTAGAGCAGTTCCTGCGTTGTTTATTAACATCCATTCCCTCTACTTGGGTTCAAGCTCTTCCTTTGGCAGAATTTGCTTACAACAATTCTAGTCACTCCGCTACAGACGTCTCCCTTTTTTCTTTTTGCATGCGCAACACCCTAGAATGATTCCTATTGTGTTACAGCAGAACGAAACATCTGTACCAGCACTAGATGAACACCATGCACACATCCAGAAAGTATGGGACTCAGCAAAGACAGAGCTAGGTAAAGCCAAAGAAGCCATGAAAAAACAAGCTGATAAACACAGAAGGACAGAGCCTATGTACACGGTAGGAGAGAAAGTGTGGCTGTCCACTAGAAACCTTAGGATGGAAGGTTCGAAAAAATTCCAACCTAGATTCATAGGTCCCTTTCCTATAGAGAAAATCATATCCCCTGTCACCCTGAAATTGCAATTACCCCATGCATGAAAATACATCCCGTCTTCCACAGTTCCTTGATCAAAAAATACCTACCCTCCGTTGTCCCTGAGATTCCTCCTCCACCTGTACAAATCAATGGAGAAGCTGAATATGAAGTATGTAAAATTCTGTATTCCAGGAAATCTAGAGGCAGACTCCAATACCTCATAGATTGGGTAGGGTACCCCCCAGAAGACAGATCTTGGGAGCCTGCTGAAAACATCCATGCAGCCAGATTAATCAGACAATTTCACAGACTCCATCCCTCCAAGTCTGGTCCTGGGAATAGGCCTTTGAGGAGGGGTACTGTTAGGAATTAGAAACCTTGAAATGTGGGATTGGTGCAGGAACTCCGGTATTTAGCCCATAGCCCTAACCACTGTATTTCATAGCATTTATTGACGCTCCCTAGCGCAAGTAAAGAGGCGTGTCGGAACGTAGCCGTTGCTTGGCTTACTGTTCCAGTACCACGCCCCCTTTCCACTTCCTGGTTCCTGCTCGCGTCCTCCGTGGCATGCTGCAGATCCCTCTCGGCATTCGTGGAAAATGTCCTTCCTTTCATCTTGCTGCCGTCCCTTGCTTCAGTGCCCCGTTTTCCTTGTGCGCTGTGAGAAAGTTCTTGCCGGTGTTCGGCATTTCTCTGTTATCGCGCTCGAGCAAGCTATGTTTGTACCCCTACCTTTCCTCACGCATTTCGCGGGCGCCTTGCTCGACTCATTTATTTAGCCTCCAGATTTGTGGCACTAAGCAACCTTATTTCTCCCTTTTGTATTTTGATACCTTCTGAGAGAGAGCGCTCCGCCCTGGTTGTCCTCAGGGCCGGGTGTCTCTCCTCCTGAGTGGGTTACCGCTCCGCTGTTCAGACCCCTACACAGCCGGTCGGAACCCCTCACTCCTTATCTTGTTTTCTTTTGTGTGTCTGGTGTGTGAGTCCTTCGTGAATTCTGTCCTTCCTGGCCTGTTATTTGGGGCTACTGAATTCCCTCTTCACAGAACTCAACTATACGGCGATCACGACCTTCATTTAGGGTAAGAATACCTGGTACAACCACGCATGTCAATGTTTTAAAAGTTACAGTGATATCTAGATAAGAGTGTATATTATATAGTGCAACCTGGTTTTGTTTCCTAGCCTGGACCACCACCTGAGACTCTTCCTACTGCAAGCTGACCCCCTCGTATAAGGAGAGTGGTGGACACTCCTTGGGTTATTCCCTCATACTTTTAGGGGACAGTAGACAGGAGTGTGTTTCATATCACATTCTTGCTTCTGTGTCCTGGAGGTGGAGGGATTCTTCTTCGTTCCAGCGCCTTGAGACCCTACGGGTATGTAGCGCGCTTTATAAGTGTCACTGATTGAAGTTGGTCAATTTGTTAACAGTGCACTTGCGCAGTCAGCCTTACAGTACCAGACTACACGCAGGTTCTGCAATGGCAGACCTTAGACACATTTTAATGGGCCGCTTCTGTGGGTGGCACAACCAGTGCTGCAGGCCTACTAGCAGCATTTGTATTTACAAGCCCTGGCACTCCTGGTGCACTTTACTGGGGTCTGACAGTAAACCAAATTAGCCAAACAGGGAATCCAACCAATGTATACCCTTTTCAGTAGGGAGAGCATATGCACTTTAGCACTGGTCAGCAGTGGTAAAGTGCCCAGAGTCATCAAACCAACAACAACAGGTCAGAGGAAATATTGGAGGAAGGCAAAAAGTTCAGGGATGACCCTGCCAAGAGGGCCAAGTCCAACACAACCCCCTTCCAGCCAAAACGCATGGTAGACCAATAACTACCGTGATGGGCTTCCCTGCTTAGGGTGATAGAACATGGACCTGGCCCGCAACAGCAGGGTCATATTCCAGTTCTACGCCAATCTGAACCCATTTCAAATCCTCTGTCCATACTCTCAGGGTCCGCCAGGCCAATCCATGGGGAACCCTTCCCTTCACCTGTGGACACCACCTGTGCAGCACCTAACCTTAACTTGCTCACAGGTGTGTCCCAACAGACAGACTTCAAGTCACAGTGGCCACTGACAGTAGTCAGGGATGAGACCCAGGCCTTATTCCTCACATGGATCTCAAACCTCTGTGGCGTTAGAGAGCGGGGGGCAGTAGCCCCAGGTGCTTGGCACCCCTTGTCCACTTTCCCTCCAGTCAGGTCACGTATGACATCCTGGCACTGACCCACCAACCCAAGGCCTGTACCTAGCAGCTGGACCAGAGACTGGGGTGGGCACTCCCAGTCCTGGTCCTCCTCCTTGGGGCTCTGTACCCTCCCACCTGGAATGGTACCCCCTTCCAGAATTGTCAGGGCACCTGTGGCAGGTGACCTGCACAATTCGCCCTTCTGTTCAGGGGTGCTATCCTGCAACTGGGGCACCAGGTCAGGGGGGACACCCTGCACCTGGCCCTCAAACCTATGGTCTAAACCCTCTAGTTGAACCGGGGTCAGAGGTGAGGATTCCCTCCCTCTGCACCCCCTTCCAGATGGCTGTACCCTCCCATCTGGAGTGGTTCACCAAAATGACAGACTGGTAGGGACACTGATTACAGATGTCCCTCCCTCCAGGTCAGGCAATCCCTGTACCTGGCTTCCCAACTCAGGGACCCAACCCTGCAGTTGAACATTTGCCTGGTGCACCAGAACTTCCTTAGGAGCACGCATGCTCCTCCTGTGCCTGTGGAGGTATCTGCATAAAATTAGGAAAACAAGGCCCACATTAGTTGCCTGCACTGACAGCACACAACACTGTAAATACAGCACAATGCAGGGCATGCAGTGGCTTCCTCAGCTGATATTTGCTCAAAATGCCCACACAGGTGTACGTAGGGAAATAGCCAGTCTGAACATCAACCATGGCACCCATATCCCTCCTGGACCTGGACCCATATGTCTGTTGCATGCTGGCTGATAATACCCCAAAGTGCATACATGCACCACATACACAGTTGTTAAGCATGAAAATGAACCTGTAGAAGTACAGTACTATAGACAAACATCACATCAAATTCCAATCACTCAGTGCAGGGGTCTGGATAAATGTATGCCCAGACTCCCATTTCACAATATTGTGATGCCTAGCAGAACAACACACAATAATGTCCTTACGTCCTGAAAGTTAAGTACACAATGGGGTGCTTGGAGCACCTCTGACTCCAATGCAGGATCCCTCTTCTCGAGTCAATGCCCTGGCACAGACATGCATAGTAAGTCAGTCTTCACTGTCACATGCAATGGGGCAATGCATCCGCACAACATCAGTCTGCACTGTGTCACATTCATAGGTCAGGCCCATATCAAACTCTGCAGCTGACAAGTGCACCACTCTGTCCCCTGCCACACACTGTTCTTGGACTATGATGAACCTAGATCACTCAGATTTCACATATGTGATACTGCAAACACAACTATAGGAATATGAGCACCTCACAGTCTGCAGACAATGACACACAGCTGCGTGAAAGTCACTCTTGCATACAGCATTGTGCACATTCGAATGACCACACGCCTATATGATGTACAGGTATGATCACCATTGTCACAACTCAGATGTCCTGCTGACACGAAAATCCTGAACACACCAGTTGTCACAAAAAGGAAGCCACAACACAATGACATTGTGTCCGACACCTGATGGCACATTTTCAGGCAGCACAATCAGTTGGTCCATACACGTGAATGTGAGTACAGACTCTCCCAATGCTGTGTAGTGGGCATGCCTGACCAGGTTAACCTAAAAGAGTGTATTGGCCAGGACAGTAGGCAGTTTTCCAGGCAAGTGTGACATACTTCCTAAACAAACTCCTAAAGACATTACATGGACCCACCTAGATGCATGTGCATGTTTTAGGTACCCCATCACACATGTTGTAACCCAGACCAGCAATTTGAACACATATGAAAGGCACACACAGAACACATGTCACATACCAGGCATAGTGCAACAAATAGTCCCATCCAAGATGCACACATCAGAGTCCCAGTAACAAAGGCTGTGCAGGACCCTCAGCATAGCAGAATGAAGGGACACAGTGCCCAAGTTCAAAAACTCACAGACTGTAGGGGCCACAACTGTGTATCAGATGAGGAGTGTGACTGACACAATTGAGGGACACTAGTCCTGGACTCCAAGACCAACGTAAAGTGGGAGTATTACCAGGCCAAAGGACTGCAACTGGCAAGTCAGACATGTACACAGATAATCCATGGACTTACCCCCTCTTTGCTGCTGTCTGGCCTTCAGTTTTCCATCCATGTCTGGGTAGGACACTGCCAGGATCTTGAGCATGTGGGGGGTCAGGGTCCAGTGTCCGCCCCTACGGCGAGGAGGCGACAGCTTCATCTGGACCCTCGCAATCCTCCGGGTCCAGCCACGTAGGTCCTGCCACATCTTCTGACAGTTGCGGATCCGGTGCTTGTAGACCCCCACTGATCGCACTGCCCGGACGATGGTCAGCCAGATTTCTTGCTTCTGGTGGGCATCAACCTGTGAGGATGACAAAGTGAAGAGGACATTACCACACATGCCACATAAATGTGCTGCATACAGTTGAGTATATATGTAGTCGTCACAAAGCTAAAAGAGGCACACAGGTAGTGGGTACATGTGAATCTGCATTTGTGCTGTGGGTCTGACATGGCAACACTGGCTAGGAATTTAAGACTTCTATTACTTTTAGTCATACAACTTGCATAAAATGATAGGCAGTGAACTGCACACTCACCTGTTCCCCTGGTTTCCCATACAGCTTGCTGTACTCTGGGGGGACCCCATCCAGCAGGGCCTGGTTCTCCTCCTCAGTGAATGCTGGGGACCTCTCCAAAGTACGTGCGATTGCAGGATCCTGAGGAAACACAGATAACAGCAGCAGTGGATTTTGGACCACCTTCAGGATGCCCTAAGATTGCAACAATGTTGTACGCATTCAACTGTATTTCCAGCGCATGACTCGAACGTTTTTTGAATTCATCTGTCTCCATGACCGCCCATTGCAAAAGACTGCGCACGACTCGGAAACTGACCATCCGACGAGTATTTTTTGATCAAGACACATCAGTTCAGATACGATTCTATGGGCTTTGCTTGCGCACAGCTCGGTCAATGCCTGTATGACATGTCTGCATACAAGTCACCCGCGTCGGGTCAGATTGCATACGCGTCCAAAAAACATGAACCGAGCCGTGCACACGCATTGCCCATTGGCATCAATGTGATCAGATGAGGGTGACTGTAATGCATATGCATCGTACAGTCAATGGACAACGTGTAAGCACTACTCAGTCCGTGCATGTACGGCGCGCCTGCATACGAGGCAGCCACGTCGGATCACATTGGTGTGACTCGCAGATAGTTCTAACAGATTTAAGTGCCATGCCCACACCTTCAACACCACAGCATGTCCCACCCTGCATAAAATGGCATGTAAGTCTGTATCACATGTGTGTGTGGGGGGCAAAGTTCTTAATCTTGAATGGCACTTAGGTCAAGCCACTCCCAGGCTGGGCAGGAGTTAATGGGGACAGATTAGTTTTGGTCTGGTGCACCTCACCATTGTAATTTCAAAGTGTTGGCTTATGGGCATGAGTAATGGACACAGTACCAGTTTGGAGATGTGTATGACCCGTCACATACACTTGAGTACAGGGTTGCATGTCATGAACGTCACAGCCAGACCCATTGCTACAATCATGATCTACCCACACAGTCTGTGCGCATGTTGTGTCTGTGATGTTTGTGTTGCCATGTGCCCAATGTGAGACAGGGTCCACCATGTGCCTTGTGCATGCAATATCATGCTGTGTGTGTGTGTGTAAGGGGCATCCATATATGGCCTGCAGGGACCACAGGGGCTACTAACTGTGTGATTCATTATTGGTTGTGTGATGTCCATGATACAACATGTCATTCAAGTGCACATGAGGCATTCCATGGACCATGTCTATTTCCCTGACATGGAGTTGTGATACCTGTGAAACATCAGTCCTCCCTTGTCACTGTGTTGTGTGTTTTGAACGTGACAGCAGTCCATGGGTACTGTGCCACAGCCCAATGGTTTGCCATTGCACCCCAAGGAACTAATGTACACACGTGTAAATATTTTGTGAGATGATGGGCATTAAGGTGACATATGTGTCCATAACCAACCGCACACACCGTAGTTAATTGTGATTACGTATGATGTAAAATTTGATTTTTTTGCAAGGAGAGTGCCACATGGGTAGCTGAATATATGATGTGACTTTTATCATCTCTGTACCTCATGGCCCCAGCGGTCCATAGACCATTCCCTGACCTCGAGACCATGGTGGAACGCGACAGCATCCCACGGTACTGCTTCACCAGGAGCATGATTGATGAGTAGGCGGAGCAGTTGGCACCAAATCTGCTACCTGGCCGCACATAACCGACAGCACTGACACCAAAGGTGAAGGTGATGGCAGCCCTGCACTTCTTTGCCACCGGTACCTTCCAACACACTGTGGCTAGTGTTGGTGGTATGTCACAAACAATGTTCAGCCGTGTGCTACGAGATGTCTTGGAGGGGATGTTGAGTCACCTGGACTCCTACATCAAGTTTCCGACACCAGGTGAACTTGCAGAGATCACGGATGCCTTTTATGGACTGGGGAGGATGTCAAACATGATTGGCTCAATTGATGGCCCACATGTGGCCCTGATACCACCATGGGCACAGGAACAGACATACCGCAACCACAAACATTACCAGTCCATCAATGCTCTTGTGGTATGCCTGGCGGACATGGTGATTACATATGTGTGTGTACCTTTCCCTGGTTCGGCCCAAAATGCCTACATCATGAGGAGGAGTTGCATACCATTGATAATGTCACAGATGCCAAACCAGCGTGCCTGGCTTGTTGGTGTGTACTGTTTACCATTGCGTGTGTTTTGCAATGTTGTCCCCCACCCCCTTCCAATACTCAACTAATGTGTAATTCTTTGTATGTAGGTGACTCTGGATACCCCAACTTACCATGGTTGCTGACACCCCTGAGGAACCCTTTAACAGCAATCCAGATGCGCTACAATGAGGCACATGGCAGAACCAGGCGAGCGTAATTTTGGTCTCCTGAAAAGCCGCTTCGGCTGCCTGAACAAGACGGGAGGGGCCCTCCCATATCAGCCTGCAAAGGTGTGTAAAATCATCATCATCTGCTGCATGCTCCACAACATGGCAGCACGAAACGAGGTGCCTCCCATCCAGGACGACGACGGCCAACATCCACCACCTGTAGAGGATCCTGGCCTTGCCACGAGGCCAGTGATGATGATGATGATGAGGGTGATGTCCGCACACAGCTCATCAACAACTTCTTCACCTAAAGTTGAGTTCACAGGGTTGTCATGTCAATGTACTGAGTGAGCCTGTGATGTGTTTGTGCAGCTCAGTTGCTGTTTGAGTTTGTCAGTGCGGTACTTGACTCGAAGCGTGCAGTGATGTGTCCTGTCACCTGATCTACAGTCCACAATGGTGTTGACATGATAAGTTGTTAGTGTGTAGGTTTCGTGTGACATGTGGTGTGCTTCTGACTGTGTCTCATTTCTGTCCTTCCCAAGGTACTTTGCCAGTTCCACGGGCAAGTCTGACACCGACATCCAGAATCCACCCTTAAAGCGCAATTTGACGACACTTGGTGACTCTGTGCCCACTGTCATGTGAATTCACCTAGATATTGTTGAGTAATAAACTTGTTTCTGATTTGTAATATACCCAAACTTCACTTAGTAATGTGTGTTGTCTGTCTCCACATATCTGACTGACATTTGGTAACCTCACCTGTGGGCTTGTTGGCCGTGACTGTGGAAAGGTGTGGTGTCTGTGTTTTTCACTGTATATCTGGCAACCACCTTTGTAGGCAATGTGTCACATGCCCATGGTGAGTATGTGTTGTGGAGCTCTATTGATGTGTCTCCCTCATAGGTGTCACATCAACATGAGTCACATAACGGTAAGGAAATTGCTGTAGAAGTCGGCATGCACTGTGTGCTTCAGCATTTCATCATCTCCATGATACATACCAAGTTGGAATCACAACAAGTATAGTGTAATGGTGATTTTATTTACATACATGTGTGGAGATAGTGCTGTACATGAGGTTTAGAATCCACAGTTCACACATGAGTCCAAAGTATTGGTAGATGAAATGTCCGGAGTGAAGTCCACATTCATCTTCTACATTGGTACAACATGGACCCTACTTGTCATGATGGGGACCTGTGTCATGTGCAACAAGATGAACGCTTTGAACACAAATACCAACATCCAAAACAGGTTCTGGGTTCCTGGGGGTGTGCAGGGACAACCACTTATCTTTCTTCAGATGACCCCTCCTTTTCTTCTGTGGGGGATCCTCAGGAGCAGGCACCGACTGTGCATCAGAGTCTCCACCAGATTCACCCTCCCTACCTGTGGCATTAGCAGGTGTTGTTGCAAGAGATGTTGTGGACACACAGGGAGGTGTGGACATATTTATGCTGATCTGCCGGAGACAGGTCATTATGTCCATATGCACCGCCGTGAGTTTGTCCCACTTGGCCTCCATGCGCATATGATCGGCAGCCTGCTCCTGCTGCATGTCCTTGAGCACCCCCACTAACTGGCTGAATCCTCCGATGATATCCTGGAATGCATCTAGGACGGGTACCAGTTGGGGGTCATCAGGCAGTCCAGGCCCCTCTGCTGACCGTGCCCTCAACCTAACACCACTCCCACCACCCCTAGACACACAGGTTGTACCTGTGGTGGCAGGCACAGTTGACCCGGGGCTCCCTTGGCTGTTGCCACTGGTGTCATTGTTGGTAGCATCCTGGGTGGCCGGGGCCCCTGTGCTGCTTGAACTTGGTCTCCTAGGTCGGACCTTGTTGGCAGGGGTGTTAGGTCTGTGGGAAGATGGCGTTGACATGGCTGCAGGGGGGTGCAGGTGTATCTGAGGGTGGGGCTATCTGATGACTCTACCCGGAGGTTCCAGGTTGATTGTCGTCATCCAAAGAGGACAGAGCCAGTTCGACACCAGAGAGCGCATCCTCTACCAGAGTGTGGGCCAGGGATACTAACAATGAAAGAGGGGGAAGTGGATCCCAAATCCTGTGCATCCATGATATGTACATGATTTAATTCCTTAGTAAATTCCCTCCTATACATATACATGAATGGGGCCGTGCTACTTGGATTGCCGCCTCAGTGTACTGTGGCTGCATTCACTTTGGTTCACCTTTACTGCAAATCTGATGTGCCTCCACCTGGAGGTAGACTGGCTGTTTTACCAGTAGTGTCCAGAGGAGAAATTAGGTCTAGGATCACATGGGGCTGCTACATGTTGACAAACAGTGACCAACCCTGGTGTGGTGGATGAGTAGCTGGATCCACACACAACACCTTTGTTTGAAACTTCATACATCCCAATGTTCGATATTTTTCCTTTGCCTTTGGGTGTTGTATGTGTTTTTGACTCACAGCACTTGAGCACAAACACACACTCTCAGTTTTCTCCTCTGGGCACTAGTGGGGAACCAGCCAAGTTACCTCCAGCTGGAGGTACAGCATATTTGCAACAAGGGGGCGCCAATGATGCTTCTGCTACAGTACACTGATGCAGAAAAACATGATGTCACGCACTACGCATGTGTACATATGCGTGCCTTTCAATGGAGGCAACACAATCAGTTATGAACCAGGTTGCACAGGAGGAGTAGACCATTCACCCCTCCTTGAGCTTTGTAACAATGTTTTATATACATGACATTTGCAACGTGACGTCAGGATGCATGACTGAAACCTGCATTGTCTTCAGTTGTCACAGACAGAGTCTGATGTTGTGGTAGCACATTGTCCTCCCAACATGGAGCCTTTCAATGTGCATGTTGATGTGTGCACATACCCAGCTTGTGTATGGATTTCCATGTACATGGAAATTGTTACTCAAGGGCCATCAGGTGGCTGACACAGGAGTGTGATCCCTGTTCACATTTGACTCTGCTTCCCTGTGAGGGTGTGTGCCTGTTCTGACAAGATTGTGACAGTGGAGTTCTGGTGTTTGGTGGTGGCCAATTCCCAGCAGGGCCTTGTCCTCCCCACAACAGAGCACACTCCCAGAGTACTTGCCAGCCCATTTACATGCCCCTGTGAGGTGAGCATTGCTCAGTGAGGGGTTGGTGGTGCAATTGTGAGGGGGTGCATTATCTGTGACAACAACCCCATCATGCTTTGGTATACACTCACTTCACCAGCACACCCCTATTCCTTCCTGTCAGTCAGCTTCACTGTGAGCTATTGGTTGTGGTGGCAGGGATGTCTGACAGTGTTAACTCAGATTAGTGCCACTGCCTTCTCCTATTTGTTGGTAGGTTTCTACATGTCATGACACAATTACAATTCACTATGTTGTGGCCATTATTGTGTTTGTCTGACTAGCATAGACTTCTTTGGCTGATTGACTTTTGTTTCCTATTCCTTTGCTCTCAGTGCATGGTTTCACAGTCCCCTTAAAGGTGCTGTGTGTGTATTGCGACACAATATTGGGCATATTGGTTGTGTACTCACCAGGCTCTGGTATGTCAGGTAGGCCATGGATGCCCTCTGGTGGTAGGATGTCCCACACCTTCTCCTCCCAGGACCTGAAATAGATTGGTTTGGCATTAGGGCCACTGTTGGTGACTTGACTCAAGGCGTGTTCCTTCTGGAGGAGCTTATTGAACCTCCTGCGCACGTCATACCACCTGTTCTGGATTAAGTATGGGCGAAATTTGTGAATTTGCGTTCCGCAAATTCGTGCTAAATCGAATTCGCAATCCACAAAATCCGGGAATTTGTGCGAATTCGCGGATTTTTGTTTTTTTGCGTGTTTGCGGGGTTTTTTGTGTGTTCGCAGGGTTTTTTGCATGTTCGTGGGGCTTTTTGCGTGTTCGCGGGCTGCTTGCACGGCGAAGTTACCAATGCGGTCATGTATGGGCACAGCACCCTCTGGTTCACCACTGCCACCCTCTGGTTCACCACTGCCACGCTCTGGTTCACCCCTGCCACCCTCTGGTTCACCCCTGCCACCCTCTGGTTCACCACTGCCACCCTCTGGTTCAGCAGTACCACTCTCTGGTTTACCCCTGCCACCCTCAGGTTCAGCACGTTCACCCTCTGGTTCACCACTGCCACCCTCTGGTTCAGCACTGTCACCCTCTGGTTCACCACTGCCGCCCTCTGGTTCACCCCTGCCACCCTCTGGTTCAGCACTGCCACCCTCTGGTTCAGCACTGTCACCCTCTGGTTCACCCCTGCCACCCTCTGGTTCATCACTGTCACCCTCTGGTTCACCCCTGCCACCATCTGGTTCACAACTGCCACCCTCTGGTTCATCAGAGCACCTCTGGTTCACCACTGCCACCCTCTGGTTAACCACTGTCACCCTCTGGTTCAGCACTGCCACCCTCTGGTTCACCACTGACACCCTCTGGTTCACCCCTGCCACCCTCTGGTTCACCACTGCCACCCTCTGGTTCAACCCTGCCACCCTCTGGTTCAGCACTGTCAACCTCTGGTTCACCACTGTCACCCTCTGGTTCAGCACTGCCACCCTCTGGTTCACCACTGCCACTCTCTGGTTCACCCATGCCACCCTCTGGTTCACCCCTGCCACCATCTGGTTCAACCCTGCCACTCTCTGGTTCACCCCTGCCACCCTCTGGTTCACTCCTGCCACCCTCTGGTTCAGCACTGCCACCCTCTGGTTCAGCACTGTCACCCTCTGGTTCACCCCTGCCACCCTCTGGTTCATCACTGTCACCCTCTGGTTCATCACTGCCACCCTCTGCTTCACCACTGCCACCCTCTACCGAGACCTTTTGTGATGCAGAGGCAGCACAAAAGATGCGCCATGGTGCTGGGTATTAACAAGGTTACGATTCTGAGAGATGTGTCACATTGTAAAGCCCTGTGCCATCAGGTGGCGTTCCGGCGCAGGGGAGGGCGTTCCAGCACAGAAACACCTCCTAAAAGTGGCTGAGTGAAATCTATAAGATTTCACTCAGTCACTTTTAGACCAATGCTGTGTCAAAACTCTGCGCCTGCTTGAAGCAGGTGCAAACCTTGATGCAGCATTGGGGAGATAGGGCCCCCGGAGCATTGCTGGAGCTGCGTCGCAAGCGCGACGCAGCTCCAGCAATGCGCTGCTTTTACGGCACAGATGCATGACGCATCTGTGCCGTTTTTGCCACATGGTGCGCCGCATTGTAAATGCGGCGCACCATGGGTGGCGGAGCTGCTACGCACAATAACTGGCGCATCCCTGGGGATGCACCAGTTATTGTAAATCTGCCCCTATACATTTAGCCAACGAGGGAGCACTTACTGATTAGACAGTAGAAAGTACTCCAGTTGAGTGGAGGTAATGCACAAAAAGGTGGCATCTTCGTGCACAAACACGCAGGGTGGGAATCATTCTGCCCCTGTTAGACTTGTTTTTTGTGCCCTTCTGCCCATTGTTAGACTCGTTTTTCCCTTGCTTTTCTGCCCTTCTGCCCCCTGTTAGACTTGTTTTTTGTGCCCTTCTGCCCTCTGTTAGACTCGTTTTTGTGCCTTTCTGCTCCCTGTCAGACTCGTTTTTTGTGCCCTTCTGTCCTCTGTTAGACTCGTTTTTCCCTTGTTTTTCTGCCCTTCTGCCCTTTGTTAGACTGCTTTTTGTGCCTTTCTGCCCTCTGCATCACCACATCATCTCTCAGCGCTACCCCAGCATCACTCAGCACCACCACATTATCACTCAGCACCACCACAGCACCACACAGCACCACCACAGCATCACTCAGCACCACCACAGCATCACTCAGCACCACCACAGCACCATTCAGCACCACTACAGCATCACTCAGCACCACCACAGCATCACTCAGCAATGCCACAATATCACTCAGCACCACTACAGCACCACCACAGCACCACTCAGCACCACCACAGCATCACTCAGCACCACCACAGCACCACTCAGCACCACCACAGCACCACTCAGCGCCACTACAGCATCACTCAGTGCCACCACACCATCACTCAGTGCCACCACATTATCACTCAGCACCACCACAGCACCACTCAGCACCACCACAGCATCACTCAGCACCACCACAGCATCACTCAGCACCACCACAGCACCAATCAGCACGACCACAGCACCACTCAGCGCCACCACAGCATCACTTAGCACCACCACAGCATCACTCAGCACCACCACATTATCACTCAGCACCACCACAGAACCACTCAGCACCACCACACCATCACTCAGCACCACCACACCATCACTCAGCACCACCACAGCACCACTCAGCACCACCCCAGCATCACTCAGCACCATCCCAGTATCACTCAGCACCACCACAGCACCACTCAGCATCACCACAGCACCACTCAGCACCACCACAGCACCACTCAACGCCACCCCTGCATCAATCTGCACAACCTTTCAACAACAACTGGTTCAAATATGTTCTCTCAATGTTTCAAACTTTATTACAAATGTCACTAAAAGATGTTAATATTTCACTTCTGTTCTTGGATTTTCGTCACAATAAAATACACTGAACATAATCTTCACAAAAGTTATTTACAAAAGTTTAAGCTATTGCCAATTATTAAAAAAAATTAAAAGCCATTGTAATTTGTAATATCAATACAGCTAAGTCACATAAATACAAAACATGTTGCGTTACAAATGCTATAGGTGTCACATTTGTGAAAGTTATAACTATTGGCATTATAAATGACAAAGCTATTAATTTAGCTATTTTCAAAACCAACACATAAATAAAAAAAATTGTCATTTACAAGACCAATAGCTCAAACTTTCCTAATGCGAGACCTATTGCATTGCAAATGCTTGTTTTTATATCTGTCAGTGCTTCCTGTTGAGGTTTAATTTTCGTGACAGGCGCCTCATTGCCTACTTGTAACTATTCTCTGACCCTGCTTCAAGGGTCAGAGCAGGGTCAGATAATAGTTGCAAGTAGGCAACAATGCGCCAGGAAGCACTCACAGGCTTACAGAAGCAGGTGCCCAAGTTGAAGTTAATTTCTTTGTAACCCTTTTGTAAAAGGTTACAAAAAATTAGCTTCAACTTTTGCACCTGCTGCTGTAACCCTGTAAGTGTTTGGCTGAAAATTCGTCCCCGCTGATTCTCGGATTTTACCGCGATTTCGTGAGATTTGCGGAACGAATTTTCAGCCCATGCTTATTCTGGATGTCAGTCTTTGTGCGATAGGCTGGTGCTTGTGCATTCACCTTGTCCACGATTCTGTCCCACATCTTGGTTTTCTGTGACATGGGGTTCCTTTGTACCAATGTGCCAAACAAATGTGGCTCCACTCTGAGGATCTCATCTACCAATATTTCTAACTCAGTGTCTGTGAACTGTGGATTCTTCTTAGGGGGCATGGTGATGGGTGTTGATGAGGAGTGAAGTGGATGGGTGGGTGTGTGGGTGCAAGTGAGGGTGGGTGGGTGTTTTGTTAGGTGTATGTTTGAGAGCTTTTGGAGGAGTGCTGATGGTGTGTGGTTTGTGTCATGGGTGAGTTGTATGTGTGTCTCTGGCTGGTGTCTCAAATTGTTCTGTGCTGGCTGCTCTGTTGTATTTGCAAAGGATCATGGTAGTGTAGTTTTGTCTTTTTATAGGTGGATTTGTGGGTGTGTCTTTGTGTTTTTGTGTGTATTTATTGACTTTGTCATGGCTTGACTGGTCCTTTTTTTGTGTTTTGGCATTGTTTTTGGTAGGCATGTAGGAGACGTTCTTCTGACCAAGTCGGACTCTCATGTTGGCTTGTGCGGGCTGCTCCATGACTTTCACGCTGATTGTGTTCTGTGTTGCATACGAGTCTATCGCCGTGGTCTCTCTCGCTTCAGGTACGTTTTCGGTCCGGGTCAGTCGTACGGCTGGGGCTGCTTGCAATTCGGTCTTATTTAATGCGTTTGGCATTGTACTATGCGGCTTAGACGTTGCGGGTAAGTATCGGTCGGGTTCATTCTGGGTTTGGTTTGGTCGGTGCAGCTCGTGTCCAATTTCCGGCCTGATTGCTGAATTTTGTACGGCTCGGTCGGACGGCTTGGTTTCTGTATGGCTCGGTTGTAAATCACAGCCTTTGCATCGTACTGCACGGGTCGAAGGGTGTCAGTCGGACTCCGTTCGGGGTAAGAGTTGGTCGGGCCTATTTCCGACCCAAATCAGAATCGACCCCAGAATGTTAAAAACCAACTTCACTAAAAAATGTATTTTATAATTCTGAATTCAGGCTTATTAAACTCGAATTTCTACCATGTGCCTTGAGTCAGTTAGGATAATAAGATGTATTAATCAAACTGCCCATTCTGGCCTATGGAGAATAGGTAGCCTTGCAATAGTGAAAAACAAAAATGGCTGTAATTCACTATTAGGACATGCCACACACATAAGTGCTTGTCCTACCTTATACTTACAATGCAGCCTGCCCTTGGGCCTACCATAGGGGTGTCTGATAAGGAGGGAAGGGAAGGTTTAGGGACAGGCAAGTGGGTGCACTTGCCCAGTCAGCATGGCAGTATCAGACTGCACACAGGCTCTGAATTGGGAGACCTGAGACACACTTTTCAAGGCTGCTTCTGTGGGTGGCACAACCAGTGTTGCAAGCCCACCAGAAGCCAGGCTAGCTTGAATCCAGTGGCAAGTACATGGAAGTGCACAACACAAATCTGTAAATGCACCCTGACATGATGCTCACTGCCAGTTGATGTCTCAGAGACTGACACATGCATATGTTACCTGGCCACATGACAATCCAAATGTTGTACTGATGCAGAACTTCTGTCCTCAGCACTGAGGCTACGTAGAAGCAATTGCACTACACTAGTGATATCTCAGAGGTTCTTGCCTTGCTCAGGGCTGGGATTAATGCAGTCTGTCATGCGCAACATCAAACTTTGTACAATACTCACCCCCAACTTGCTGCTGTTGGGCCTTCAAGCGTCCATTCAGCTCTGGCTGTGTCACTGCCAGGATGCGGCCCAATAGTGGGGTCATACCCTGGCTTGCCAACCAGCCACTTTGAGGAACCATCCCCAGTGTAATTTATGTGACGTTTTTGCTGAGGCGGCAGATGTCACCCCACCTCTTGTGGCAGTGGTTATGTTGCTGGTTAGAGACTCCCAGTGCCCGCACTTTGCGGGCAATGGCCCTCTATGTTGCCTTCCGCTGATGAACATTGATCTGTAGGCATGGGAGACAAGATGAGACCTTCTCAACACTGTATTGTGGACCATTGTGTGTGAGTACAGAAGCATGAATACATATACCAAACACATGGATCAATGGACAGCAGAGTCCATAGACCTTGTCACATAGCACACTCTGAGAAAGTTTGTTGATTCAAATTTGAACATCTATGATGATGGACCGACTCCCTCCCCATCTTGTAAACATGCAGATTGCCTGCAGCGAAATCAAGCTGAAACAGGCCCTCATCTGTGATGCACGATGAGTGTCAGCATGCCTGAAAATACACTGTAAATGATGTATAGTGGTCAGATTCAGTGGGTCCAAAACTACACACCCCCTAATGTCCATGACCGGTACATAACTCCACATGTTATGTAGGTCACAATTAGGTCTCTGATTGGACATTCACTCACTCATTTCACAAGTTATAGGCCTGTCCTGCGTACTCCTCATACCTCTAAATGCTGCTTCATATGTAGCATGGTGGACTACTTATATGTTTTACAAAGTCCCTATAGTGAAGTGGCCTGGAGACATTGTGTATTATTAGGAAATGCCTGAGTGATTTCCACTGCTGCCAAAAGTGGTATATCACAGGTAGGGGTGGGCGGAAATTGCCTAATCGCGTTACACAACTCTTCGCGAAAATGTCTAAAATCTCCGCAAACACGCGTAAATATCGCCAAGACGCAGAAGTGCTTTTCCCGCCTGTTCGCGATATTTTCTGCGTGTTCGCATTGGAAATGTCTTGCCAACTTGCCCATGCTGTCGCCTATGGACGCGGCCATCTTGTTTTCATTTGTCCCGCCCGCTCGCGATGCTTATTTCCTGTTCCGGGTCACGCAATGCATGCTCGTGCCTGTTCGCGATACGTATTTCCTGTTCAGGATCACTATTGCATGTTCGCGACGCTTTTTGCGTGCTCGGGGGGAAAATATTGCGCAAACTTGCCCATGTGGTCACAATGGGCACGGCCATCTTGTTTTTCACTCGATTGCTATGGTTCTGGGCCCACCTGCTTTTTAATCCTCCCTCTATCTTTTCAATCTTTGTTTCTTTTTTATTTATTATCTCTGACTATTTTCCTGATTCTATATATTTTTTGTCTACTTTTTGTGTTTTTCTTAACTACTTTTTCACTCTTTTTCTATGACCTGCTTTTTTCATTTCTTTTACGTACTTTTTTAATTTTTACCTTTTCTTTCCCACCCCTCGCCTACCCCAGAACCATGGCAAAGGGCTACAGGGCTCGTCGTAGCCAGAGCCACGACACAAGGGGTGCAGGCACGCGCCTTATTTGGGGAGGTGGATTTGGCCGCACTGGTTTTCTTTGTGCAGCGCCTCCTCTCCTTAACCCTGGCAGCAGGCGGCAGGCCTGGGTCCGGGTACGGGCTCTGGGAGCGTCAGCAGCGTTGGGTAAAGGTACGCCAGGCAGTGTTTCGCAGCTCTGGTGTCCGGCCCAGACAGAACCAGATGACGTACTGTTGGTCCGATATTCTGCACCGGGAGCAGGACCTGCTGGACCTGCTAGGAGTTAAGGTCCCGGGTCTTGGTGAGTAACTATTTAATTATTACTACTTTGTGTCTGTTCTTCTGCTCTGTGTTATATATTGCGAATTTTTTTTTCCAATCAGCTAGAATTCTACTGCTTACATTACAGGTAAATTACGTTTAAACGTTTTCTGTGATTGTTATGACACAGGTGCTCAGCGCTACTAATCTTACTTGTTTGCAACTTTGCGTTTGCGCTCACTTACCGTGATTGTGTAAGAGTTTATTTTAGAGAACTTAAGTTAGGTAATGCTAATGTGACTCTAGTCCTTCCTTTGTCCTGTCACTAAGAGATAGGGGTGGATTATTACTTAGGTTTAGTTACTTATTAGTATGAGTTTGTAATTTTTTAGTGGTCTGTGTGACACCCCCTCTGTTACTTCACATGCTGCTAGTGCTTACCCCAGTCCTTAGTAGAACCTTTTGTAGTTTGTTTAATGAGTGGTAATAGGCTTAGCACTAGAAGAACATCAGCATCAATCAATAAACCAACAATTTAGTGTATGCAAAAATGTAGTCATGTGTCCTCCATTTATGCATTTTTGAGGACTAACAGAAGTGGAAATGCATACTTAATGTATAATTGGCACACCTGGAATAGGTGGGCTAGGTCAGGTGGTACATACTGCTTAGGCTTAGTTATTATTCTGGAATATGAATGGAAGACTGGATAGTGTTGATAAATAATAAGTAGTCGATCCGCAAATCCCCCGATACTACTTGTTGACCAGATGAGATAGGTCAATTTTATTGCAATTGTTGTTTACATAAATGTTTTTTTGACCGTCCCTTAAAAATATTTTATTTGTTTCACACCAATCATCAATGTTTGTCTCTTTCTTATGTCTTTCATGATCAGCACCCAGGGGCAAGAAGGCAGGGTCTGAGTCAGCGGGAGCACAAGAACAACACAAGGGACAGGAGGACCACGACGAGGGCTCTTCTGCTGGCCCTAGTAAGTCTTCCTGATTTTAATATTAATAATTCATATTCCCTAACTTTTACTGTACCATATTTTTTCCGAACTATTGTTTCCGTTTCCTAATGCTATTTTTTACCAACAATTATCCTTCAATCTGGACTATCTGTTTCTTAATTCGTGTTATTCTTGTCTCTAACTGCCTCTGCTATGATGATTCTCGGTACTACTACTATTAGTCTGTCTGTAGCTAAGCTTTCCCAGTTGGCCACTCTTTATTTAAAAGGTTTTAAATAAAACTCAGATTCACCAGTAGCTCTAGCCATTGAGTCCAGTCCTTTGGGTTGTCCTCTTGTACTATTCTAGTCTTATTGATCTTGAGTCGTTGTCAATCTTGAGGCTTTTCGACAATTCCCACCAACAAATGCCCAACCAGATTTTACTATTTTGATAGGATAGGACTTACTACTACTGTGTACGGATTTCGCACATACAGAACTTTTCACAAAAAAATAGGAAGTTGGTGATGGGCCGTTGGACCTTCCTCACACCTTAATCAGAAGTTCCGAACCCACCACAATCCCCTGCCCGACTAGTTATAGGAGTGTCTCATCATAACTATTAGCTCTCCGAACCCTCCCCCCAAGATACCCAACAAGTAGACAACCCAGAACATAACACACCACACCTCTCAGTCATGGAAGCAATGCACATGCACACTCTTCCTTTCACTCGCTCACTTGTGTAAGTCCCCAGCAAATACCACCAAGTCTCTGTAAGTTAAAAAGTTTTATTTTCAATTGACAAGCTCTGTACGTTGCTCTATAATGCAGCACCAACAGGAAAATGCATAACATTAAAACAATAAACATTGTTACACTTAGTTACAGTTACAGCAACTACAAGTCCATGGAAAAATTTGGGAAATCATGATAACTGAACAGTGGTGGAAGTACCACCATCCCCTTGGTAGGAATATAGATTATATGAAATTATAAATGAAGATCTCTGAGCAACTTCTAGGGATCCTCAACTTAGAAGAACCTAGTACTAGTAGTTGTTACATCATAAGCTCTGCATAGCTCTGGTTCGTAGAAGGGAATCTTCCGACTGTAATGAGAAATATGGTGTGCGTTAGTATATTGCAAGCATTTCTCAGTTGTGCCAAAAAGTGTAGCATTTTTATCGATAAGCAATATGGACTAACACCAGAACTCCATAAAAAATTGGCTTGTTGATGTTTTGGTTGACCTTGAACGCAGCCCTTAGACAGTAGCAGTATGAGGTCATGTGAGCTCAAAGGTGTCTTATACAACAAACTGCAAGGTAATGTCACGTGTGCAAAAATAAAAGACATAACGGTAAAATGGTTGCATGGTTCGGGCTAACTAAACAAAGACTAGAATGACCCTAGGGACCATATATAACTACTAGTGTCTACTCTACTGCTACCTGATTTGTACTAGTGATGTATGTTGTATATGTATGTATCACTATTAACTTATTTTTCAATCTTGCTACTGAAAAATAGGGGGAGGTGTATATGACTCCTAAAAAATGTGTAATGTTTTTTCGAGGTGCCTTACCGACCACTAACCCTGGGCGAAGCGCTACGCTACGCTCGCGGAGTTTGCGAAGTTTGCGCAACTTCGCACTACGCGAGCTGCACGTAGCACAGTGCGAACACGCGTAGTGCAGCGCTCATTTTTTGCTTGGTCGCGGTCCTGAACGTCATGTTCGCGACCGCGAGCAAGCAAAATGACTTCCCGGTGAGATTCTCAATGCGGGGAGGTAAGGTTTCTCATTGTGAGTGGTTGCGCATGCTCGCGACCGCTCTCAATGAGAAACTACCAGTTCACGTTGAGAAAGCTGCAGCTCAAGTAATAATCTACTCGAGCAGCAGAAAACTACAGCTCGCACTGTGCAAGATGCCGTTTTCAATGATTGCACAGTGCCGGATGCTTGTCCGCACTGTGCAATCATTGAAAACACATCTTGCACAGTGCGAACATGCTACTACGCAGCTCGCGTAGTGCGAAGTGCACTTCGCATAGCTTAGTGTAGCGCTACTTCGCGAACTACGCCCACCCTTATCGACCACCAGTGCCTGGGCCAGCGTCGACGACGACGCTGCTGGATAGGATGCAGCAGTTGCCGATAGAGCTGCGGGGGTGAGCCAGTAGCAGTGGCGGGTGGTGGTAAGTTAGATTCCTAATCCTTACTTATTGACATTACACTCACTGCAAGGGTGTACTGTATACTTAGTAAGTAAGGAGTTAGAGACTTAGTAAGAAAGAAGTTGTTGTGAACGTTTGAAGAGTGAAGACACCCTTTAAAAGTCAGATCAGATCACCTTCATGGATGGTGTTGAACTAAAAGGGAAAGACAAATAGAAGGAAGAAGGAGGGGCAAGATTTAATATTTCAGTTCAGTTTAAAGACTTTAGTGTGATTAGGTATAACCATAAAAGCACATGCATTTAAAAAGAACAGTTTTCAAACATTCTTTTTTTAAAAATAATTACATTCATTTAGAATTGATCCGGTTGATTTAAAATACATCATCAATGTGAATTATCAGAATGGGAAAGCAAAATTTAAAAACTATAAAATTTAAAATGCTGTCTAAGTATAAATAAAAGGATAATAAAACTACATTTAGTATACACGTTCATTCCCTAGGTCTCCATGATTTAATTAGTACAAATAAATTACAGAGTTTAACTAATTAGTTTCCTGTGTATTAGCCACATTGAGAACAGGAACTTTGCTACTGCAGCTACTGTCACTGTATTAGTATCAGTTCTTAAAACCCTGAAGAAGGCAAGATAATTCCTAATTCCCAGATTTTTACATAACTGGATGACCCACTTCTTCTGGATTACAGCATATATGGGACAGAAAAGAATAACATGAAGAGGAGTTTCCTCCTCCTTCAGACATCCTGGACTTAGGAGGGCTGGACCTCCCGTCCACCTCTTGGTAAATGCATATGGGGGCAAAGTTCCGTATCTAAATTGTAAAAATTGCTTCTTTGCTAGAGTCGGTTGTATGGCATCAAGTTCAGGTTCGAAGCCATAGTGTGGCTTAAAATCAAGGAAGGCGTGCGTCAGGCTTGAGGTTTTAGCATAGACCATTAAATGATGGTCTTTTATTCTTAGGGCCAGTGTTTTCTTAGAAATAGCTGTACTAGAATCCTCGGGAGTCGGGATTAGTCCAGAGGTTCTCCAGCCCGATCGAAATAAAAGACTGACTAACGAATAGAAGCCAAGGGAGCCCCTGGAGATCCCATTACCACTTTTAGTTCTTCATTGTAGCTCGCCAGCTCAGGAGTACTCCATAATCTCCTCCAATACATCAGAGGCCGCAAGGCTATAACATCAGAAATAGGGCGGATATTTAAGTCCAGCCTTAACGGCACAAGCGGCGTATTTTTTGGAAGGGTCAAAATCTGCCTAATAAAATTATTTTCTGTATTAGTTAGCTCATTTGTTGGTGTGTGGCCCCAGAGTTCCGCCCCATAAAGAGACGAAGACCTGGCTTGAACACCAAAGATTTCAAGAGGGGCACTTATTATTTTTACAACACATTTTTTTGAACTTTTAAAATACCCCCTACAGCCTGGGTTAATTTTAAATTTGCCTTGACCTTTTGGGGACCCCACCCCATTTTATTGTTCAGAGTCAGAACCAGATACTAAAAAATGGGAACTCTATCCAAAGGCATACCCTCCATCGTAGAGTGAGGACAATTGGAAGTATTGGCTTCAAAAACCATACACTTGGTTTTGTTGATGTTAACCACCAAGTTCCTTTTTTTGCAGAAGTTGGTAAACTGGTTTAACACCCGCTGCATGCCCATAGGCGATTTGGAGAGCAGCAGGGTGTCGTCTGCAAACATAAGAGCAGGAAAGCTTTGGGAGGCCAGTTTGGGGGAGTCATATATATATATATATATATAGCCAGAAGCTCGTCTATGAGCCCGTTGAGGAAAAGGGAGAAAAGGGTTGGGGCAAGGACACAGCCCTGTCGAACACCCTTCTCGACTAGAAAGGGGCCCGTTAATTGTCCGTTCTTACCATATCGGACTCTGGCATATCTCCCTTCGTGGAGAAGTTTAAGTTGATAGCATAAGTATGGCAGAACCCCAATTGATAGCAATAAATTCCAAAGCTGGTTAAGGTCCACCATATCAAATGTGGACTTCAAGTCCACGAAGGTTAAATAGAGACTTCCCCCATCCAATACAACATGTTTCCAGTGGAGGACCTGGAGCCTGAATAGTTGATCTATGGTTGATATTTTGGCCCTAAAGCCCGCTTGAAGCGGGGTCAGGATGTTGTTCTCATCAATCCAGTCCAGCAAACATTGCAGGAGGAGCCGAGCATAAATTTTCTGGCTCACATGAATAAGGCTGATAGGCCTATAAGTGGACGGTTCGAGCGGAGAACCCTTTTTATATATGGGGATTGTCTCCGCCCCATCCAAGTACTTGGTAACTGTAAATCCTGGAGGATAGCGTTAAACAGTAGTGACAGGTAGGGGGCCCATACTATCTGTTCGTCTCTGAAGAGGTCACCTGGGATCCGGTCTAGCCCTGGCGCCTTATTCTGTTGGAGGCTTTTTAGTGCCATTTGAACCTCCGTTAGCGTACAGGGAGGCGTACCCCAAGTTGGGTCTATGGTCAGTAGGCTAAACGGGCGTTCGGTTCTCTTATTCGGATTGATAGAGTAAAGCTCTTTAAAATGGAGAGCCCATGATACTTCGGGAATATTTTGGTCGATCAATGTTTTACCCTCCGGTTTCCTGGTATGAACGAGATTCCAGAAGGTCCTTGAATCTTTTACAATAAGCGGAGACCTGATGGCGTGCCATCGTTCTGCTTCCCACTCTGCTTTGGCATTGAATTTTTTTTTCCTATATGCCTGCCTGGCTTCTGTAATATACGCCTTATTGCCTTGCTTAAGGGCCTTAAGCAATGCACACTTCGCATCCCTACAGCCCCTGGTAAACCAGGGATTTATATCACCAGGCTTTTTGGGCTTGGTAGGGCCCGCTTTATAGAAGAAGTCCGCCAGAATTGCGACCAATTCCTTGTGGATTCCGCCTATGTCTGCTCTCACACTGTTCACTGTGTTATTGCCAAAAATGGGGTTTGCCCTTTCAAGTTGGGGAAGTATGCTCTGATACAAGCTGGCCATGTTTTCACTTGACTGCTTAATAGTTGCCCAGCATATTCACCTCCCACCTTGCACCACTCTAATGTCACTATTTATAGGTGTTACATCATCATGGTCCTCGTTGGTCAACTGAAAATCCAGTTCTATCGTCAAAGGGTCATGATCGTTCTCCGTGCGCCTAGTTATATTAAAGTTTAGAATTTTTTGCCACAGTTCCAGACTGGCCAAAAAATAATCTATCACGGATGCATAGCCTATTCCCCTATAGGTTGGTTACCCTGGGGAATCCCCACGAAATCGACCGTTGAAAGCTCTTATAGAGAATGAGTAGGTGAGGGAGGTAAGCTGAAGGACCAGAGGTGTCCAACCTTTGGCTGGATACATACTCGGGGGTTGAATTAACCAAGTTTCATCTTCCTCTAGTGTGATGGGAGGGACTCCACTAAGTAGTTCATAATGACAATTAAAGTCACCTCCAATCAAAGGAGTTTCAGTAAGGATGTCAAAGACTCTAGGGTCTGAGAAATTCCACCATGCCGTACTGGCCCCGAATAGATATTAATTAATGCAAATTTGGGTAGTTTCTTGTGGGTCAAAAGAATACACGTGAGATCTGGGCTATTTGTAACAATTCTTTTTGCCGTAAGTCCAAGGTGTATGCCCACCCATATGCACAACCCACCTTATGGTCTTCCTTTCGAGCCCTTAGTTGCTGGTTCCACATAGGTAGTATACCCCATTCTATGTACAGGGTTTACAGCCCAAGTTTCCTGGAATAAGCAGATCCCATGAAGGTCTACAAAAGCACACCAGTCAGGATTATCTATGTTGGTGGCTAGGCCCGCAATATTCCAGGAAAGGTTTTTCAGGGACTCATCAGGGGGCATCAGCGTGTTTAACGGGCTTGCCTGGGGCTTTAGATTCTCAGTACCTCCACCATGATTACAAAGGGTGCGTTGAAAGAATTCAGCACGTACAATTTGGCTACCAGAGGGGAGAGTAGGGGGTTGAGCCATAGGTGCTACATGTTGTATTTGCCCGGCCGCTGTGTCATCCCCATCCACATCTTTATATTTAGGACCCACCCAACCAACTCTTCTGACAAACAAAATTTATGATCGCACATTCCTGGGCAAAGGTCTATAAGTGTTCAACCAGTGCATCAATTTGTTTTTAAGTTCCATGAATGATTCCGTTCAATTAGTAGCCAGTTTAGGGACCCCCGTTAAGACAACCACATAAGGAGCACTTTCCGGGGGAAGGTCAATACGCGGTGGATCTGAGAAAAAATAATCCTCCTTGGGTCGAGCCAGAGATTTTGGGTTTACCGGTGGTAGACGTCGTAGGGTTCCTGCTACTTTGGGCAAAGAATGACTTTGCCGTGTACTGGGCCGTTGGTCACAGGTATCTCCCAGTGAATTAGTCGGACAAGTAGTTGGTGGCTGCAAGGTAGTTCGAAGGGACCCTTCTGAGTTTGCCTGTGCTCGGCCATAAGCTGTGGTGGCTATTAATTCCTTGGCAAGGTCAATATTTTTACCAGTTAGATCCTCCAGTTTTGCCAGCCTGTTTTCGATTAACATAAGTCTTTGTTCAAGCGGCTGCATTATTAGTGATATGGCAGTGGCCAATTTTTCAAGCAGCGAGTCTGCATTAAAAGGGTTTGAAGTTGTAACTTGGTGGGGTTGCTCATAATTGATGTTCAGGGACGTCACTGGCCCTACTGGCTAACCTAGCTAGCACCCACACGTTTCCTTTTAGGGCTAGCACCTTCTTTGCGTGCAAGGGATTCGGGGGGGGTGGTAAGATCTTGTTCTCTGTTATCCATACTTAAGTCCAGTTCAGCCGTATCATTAGTTAGATCTATCTCAATTGTTACGGGCGAGTGTTGCCCTCTGGTTGACCCTAGCATAGCAGGTTTTAGTTGAAAATGGACCAGTGAAAGCGCTTGTGCTATCGGGCCCAATGAAGATCTCCTTGGGAGGGCCGGGTCCAGAGACAGACGCCGTTCCGTAATGGCTATCTCACGTTCTAGGATCAAAGAGGCCCTCACAATAAATTGGCCCAGAGTCCGGGTTACATGCCCTATAGTGGTAGGTTTCATACCTCGACGGGCCGCCATAATACACAGACAAAAGAACAATAGGAGATAGGGGTACTCACAGTTTTCGATGGGCGATAGAGAGTGGGCCCGGTCCAGTCTCTTCCGGTCTGTAACGGGCTATAACGGTCCCGCCCTTGTCCCGGGCTTCTCCCAAGACGCTTCCACGACGCGGGGTGATGACCTCTGAATTATGAGCCTCCTGGCACGAGATTAGCGTTGGCGGCTTCCGGCCGCAGAGGCTCCTGGTCCCCGTGGTCCCTGGTACTAACGCCCCCCCCTCTGCGGCCACGCTCTGATGGAGAGGAGCTGCGGCGGCAGGGGGAGACCGAGTGCGGCAATGCGGGCAAACAAGCGGGCAGCACGGGCTCAAATCAAAGCCCCCAGGACGCTCAAGGACGTTACAGCAAAAACACACTGTAGGACCCCCGCTCCACCGGGTGATGACCTCTGATTTATGCACCTCCTGGCGCGGGATTAGTGTTGGCGGCTTCCAGCCGCAGAGGCTCCTGGTCCCAGTAGTCCCTGGTACTCGAGGTCCCCACCCTTTGCGGCCGCGCTCTGATGGAGAGGAGCTGCGGCGGCAGGGGGAGACTGAGTGCGGCAATGCGGGCAAACAAGCGGGCAGCACGGGCTCAAATCAAAGCCCCCAGGACGCTCAAGGACGTTACAGCAAAAACACACGGAAGATTTAATATTTATGACTGACAGAGGATACGCTGTGATGCATGCATGCATGCATAGGCGGCTGATAGGAATCAGATGCATGGTTGGTTGAATGCCTGAAAACTCCTGCAAATGTTAAAGCCCAAGGAAGTGGGAGGATAAATACATCCCACAAATGTTATGTACTTTGCTTGATAGTGCTACTATGCCACTATGTGTATAAATAACTTGTCTTACTGCTTTTCTAAGAGTATATTTTACAATAGTCTTGTTTTTTCTTTTTGATATATAGCTACTCCTTCCACGGGGAAACCTGATTGGAAGGAGTTGGCCGCCAAGGCCCGGCGCCGGAGGTGGGAGGCAATCCAGCGTGAATATTTTCGGCTGAGGGTCCTGGAAGAGGAAGAGGAGGAGGAGGAGGCGGCAGCAGCTGCAGCCTCCTCCAATGCCCCGGGCCCCAGCCACCGCCCTCCAGTGGTACGGCGCCACCGTCTGGCAGCCGCCCGCCACCCGCCGCCGCCCTTCCTTCAGCATCACTGGTGCCCCCCCCCACTGTGGCTGCAACTGCCGTGCTTTGAAGCGCTGTGTCGCCCTTCTTTAGGAGCAAGTGCGCGTCCTTTAAAGTGGATCCCACCAAACCTAAAGAGACCCTGTTCATTGCCCCCTTTTTTATTTATTCTTTTGGTGGGTGGGAATCGGGCGTTGGGGTTTCGCGTTTTGGACAATTAGGTTGGACTTTTTCTTTACGGACATTGGTTGGGGTTAGGGAGAGGGGTGAGTCCGGTTTTGTGTTTTTTTTAGACAGTTTATTTTTGTTAGGGTTATTAAATCAACATTTCTACTTTAGATACAATGTTGTTAATGTTTTGTGGGTGGGGTTACTGTTTTACATCACATTGTTTCCTTGCTGGTGCAGGGCCTTCCATAGCCAGTGTTTGATTAAAATAATTGGCTGACTTTGTAAGACACAAACAGATAGATGCGGCACCTCTCAGTGATTGAGTTGTCCTACTAGTACTGTCAGTCTCTTCTAGTCTATGCATTCTTTAACTGGACTCAAAGTGGTGTGTGAATTGATTGAAAACATGTCCATTATTAATTATGCGTCCCCCAAACTTCTCTTACCTTTGCTTGATGTTTAACTTAGGCACAGCGATGGCTGCATGGGGATGATGGTTTTCTTTCCTAACATGCCATAGTTCTGGTGGTAGTAGTAGTAGTAGTAGACGACACTGGCAGCAGCATTTGTAAAAGAAGAAAATGAGACAGTCAGTCGCCTGAGAGAGACTGTTCGAGGAGTAGTAGAATTAAGTACAGTACAGAACTTACTGCGAAACAATAATATGCAAAAATATTTTACAACAAAACATAATGGTGGTGGGGATAGCCTAGTACACAGAGTTACAAACTATAGTTTTGTTGAGTCACTTGACTAGGCCTACAGTACACTGGACACAAGCATAACCGTTAGTGCTGTGTAGGAGGATGACAATAAATACAATCAATGCCGGCAATTAATGCGGATGTATAGGTTCCGTTGGTAAATAAAAATCACCTCACAAATATACTGCTCATGGTTGGGCAAGCAGAAGAAGATCCTCTCCCTGCCTTGAAATTGAAGTACTGTTGCTTTTGCCAAATCTGCCCCAGCAAGCGTGTGATAAATTATTGATGTACATTTAATTTAGTCACACCTTAATAAGTCACACAGCCCGCGGGAAGAGGGTTAGGGTTTGTTGAATGAATGGTAAGGGGAGTTTGGGGAAAGGTTTGAAAATGAAAAACAGTACGCATGGACAAACAACAATCAACAAATTATGTAGACTACCATATCCATATCAATATGTTAAGTGAGAAAAACGAAATGCATGCATGATGATGATTGATAAGGAGACACGGATTACATACAGTTTGTGTTCAGTTGTGCCGGCCTACTTTTACAGAGAGCAAACCTAATGATAATAATAACAACAACAACACATTGTTGTAAAGATTGTAGACAAAAAAATGAATCAAATTATTTAAAAGATGATGAAAGTTGATACTGTTACTGTTATCCTGGTCAAAAATGTGGATTTGCATCTTAGCATTCCTCTTGGTCCTCTCGTCCATCAATCTTGGGTGTTGCCACTGCCTGCCTGGCATATGTAGATTTATTGATAAGGTAAGTGTGCATTGTTTTCTCAAGTATAGCACAGAGTAAGGCCCGGCCTGTGATTGTAGATGGAAAAACAAAAGGGATATTGAGTAACAAAGTTGAAAAAAATGCACAAGTTATGGTGTAGTGCAACAAGAACACTTTCTGAGGCAGCATGTATGCCCCATCTCTACTCCAATCTGTTTCCAGCATTGACCTACAACAACAACAGGACAGAGCAGGCCCACAGTGACAGCACGCTTAGCACATCCTCAATTTAGTGTACATTTTTTGAAAGAGTTCGACAAAGCACATATCCAGCAACATAGCATTTTACAATTTAAGTGACTAAATCAATGCACCGCAGTCATACCACCACTGCACTCGACTCCACTGCTACACAGACATTTAGGTCTGCTATGGTTGTTGGTGACTTCTTTACCTTTTATGCCACTCATGAATTGTCCTGACTTATTATTCCATCAATCATCTCCAATACTTGAACTGAGTGACTGTAAAGATCGGCCTGCAGTAGAAGTACAATTTTGTTATTAAATAACAAGAGTAGAAAGATTATTGACGTGAGTCACTCTTTAGTGTGTAGGGTAATACTAGTACACTTTGACTTCACTTCATGCAAACCAACAACAAAAACACAAACACCAATCACTGAGAGTCGGTGTCCAATGCATGCCCTTCATTTTCATTACCTGTTCCTTCTCATCTTAAGTTAAGGGGCCGTCTCTCTCGCCATCATCATCATGATGCTGTTGTCTAAGTATGGGCTGAAAATGCGTTCTGCTCGCGGAATTTGTGAATTTTTTGCAATTTCGCGGTCCGGGAATCGTGTGAAATCTTCAAAGAATTCGCAATTCATGAGTTGGCAGATTTTTTTTGCTTGGTCGTGCTTCAAAAATACAATCTCGCGCGTGTGGCGTTGATTCTGAGTTCGCCGAGTTGTTTTCCTCCCGGGTTGCGTACGCTGCACCATTTTCGATCTTGCTGCGTGATTGCGCAAGACTTTTCGACCGCGAGTACGTCATTGCGAGATCGCGCAAGACTTTTCGACAGCGAGTATGTCATAGCATCCCACCATCTTGCACTGCGAGACGCTCAGAACGCGAATACGTCATAAGGACCCGCGATCACACATCGCGAGAGTAAACAATTGCGAACACATAGATGCGCCGCGCAGCTGACTTCCGGTGGGAGATTTGAACTTCTCGCTTTCCCGAAATAGCAAAAATTGCAATTCTGCCTAAGATATCTATCGCTGGCAGCATAAACCTTCTGAAATTGATGATTTGGATCAGAATAACTCCTCAGATTGACATTTGGCTGCACTTTTTTTGTGCAAGGAGTGCATTTTGGGGGTTTGGGAGGAAAGAAGTGCCCCAGAGTCTCCAACTTCCTGTTCCTGTCCAGCAGGCTCCTCCCAGTGCTTTGTCCATGTACTGGTCACTTTTCATTTGGATCTGGAGCTGGAAGGCTTACTCTTTGTGGCTTCTGCTGGATATTTGTATTTGAGGACTTTTTGTTTGGATCACTTTTGGAGTTGAGATTTTACATGTAAGTTGGTGTTGTTTGTTTGGGGCATTGCAGTTGCTGCAACTACAATTTATAAACTTTTTTACAACTTTTTAAAAAATAATTAAAATATATTGTGGGTAGCCACAGTATCTAGTAGGCCCAGAGTTAGTCATCGGTGCATGTTACAACTGTTTCTGTGAGTTTTGTTGAACTTAAATATCATTTACGGCAAGGATGGCTTGGAATTGAATAGCTCACTGTTATTATATCTATGTGGATTTTTTTTGTAATTTTGGGGTGCGTGTTAAAGCCACACTAGCCAGTAGGCCATGGGGTAGCTAGTGGCGCATGGGCCATGTCTTTCTGTGGGGTCTCTTGAATTTAAACATCATTTAGGGCATGGATGGCATTGGATTGGGGTAATTTTTTTGTGTATTTCGATTTTTTGGGTGTTGTTGGGGCCAGGTCCAGGCCTGGCCATGTGGGTGGGGGCCATTTTGAGGCCTGATCCAGGGCCTGGCCATGTGGGTGGGGGTCTAGGGGCCTTTTTGAAGCCAGGCAGTGTGCTTTGTGCTATAGGCCTGCAACCAGTCTGACTTGGTTTCATCCATTATGTCCAGGGGTAGTCAGTGGTGCATGGGCCAAGTCTTTCTGTGTGTTCTCTTGATTTTAAACATCATTTAGGGCATGGATGCCATTGGATTGGGGTGATTTCTTGTGTGTATTTCGATTTTTTGGGTGTTGTTGGGGCCTGGTCCAGGGCCTGGCCATGTGGGTGGGGGACATTTTGAGGCCTGGTCCAGGGCTTGGCCATGTAGGTGGGGGTGTGGGGGTCATTTTGAAGCCAGGCAGTGTGCTTTGTGCCATATGCCTGCAACCAGTCAATCAATCAATCAATCAATCAATCACGTAATTTGTATAGCGCATTACTCACCCGGAAGGGTCTCAAGGCGCTGGGGGAGGGGAAAGTTACTGCTCGAACAGCCAGGTCTTGAGCTGCTTCCTGAAGGCGAGATGGTCTTGGGTTCGCCGAAGGTGGGTGGGGAGGGAGTTCCACGTCTTGGCTGCCTGGTAGGAGAAGGATCTTCCTCCGGTGGTGGCTCTGCGGATGCTTGGTACGATGGCGAGTGCGTGGCCGGTTGATCGTAGCTGGCGGGTGGGCGTGTAGAAGGTCATGCGGTCGTTGAGGTACTTGGGGCCCAGGTCGTGGAGAGCCTTGTGTGCGTGGGTGAGGAGTCTGAACGTGATTCTCTTGCTGACGGGGAGCCAGTGCAGGTCTCTCAGGTGTCCGGTGATGTGGCTGTGTCGGGGGATGTCGAGGATGAGTCGGGCGGAGGCGTTCTGGATGCGTTGGAGTCTTTTTTGAAGTTTCGCTGTGGTTCCGGCGTAGAGGGTGTTCCCGTAGTCCAGTCGGCTGGTGACGAGTGCCTGGGTGACGTTTTTCCTGGTTTCCGTGGGGATCCATCTGAAGATCTTGCAAAGCATGCGCAGGGTGTTGTAGCACGAGGATGAGACGGCGTTGACTTGTCTGGTCATTGACAGGGAGGAGTCCAGGATGAATCCCAGGTTGTGTGCGTGGTCCGTTTGTTTGGGAGCGGTGCCCAGGGCCGGGGGCCACCAGGAGTCATCCCAGGCGGAGGGTGATGATCCCAGGATGAGGACTTCCGTCTTGTCCGAGGTCAGTTTAAGGCGGCTGTTCCTCATCCATTCGGCGACATTTTTCATCCGTTCGTGTAGGTTGGCTCTGGCGGTGGTGGGGTCGCTGGTGAGGGAGAGGATGAGCTGGGTGTCGTCAGCGTAGGAGATGATGTTGAGGTTGTGCTGGTGTGCGATGGCTGCGAGGGGGCTCATGTAGACGTTGAAGAGGGTTGGGCTCAGTGAAGATCCTTGTGGTACACCGCAGATGACTTTGGTGGCCTCGGATCTGAACGGAGGGAGGCGGACTCTCTGTGTCCTTCCGGTGAGGAACGAGATGATCCATTCCAGCGCTTTTTCTCAAATTCCGATGTTGCTGAGGCGCTTCACTAGAGTTCGGTGGCAGACGGTGTCGAATTCCGCAGAGAGGTCCAGGAGGATGAGGGCCACTGTTTCCCCGTTGTCGATCAGGGTTCTGATGTCGTCGGTGGCTGCGATCAGGGCGGTCTCGGTGCTGTGGTTGGCCCGAAACCCGGACTGCGAGGGGTAGAGGGATCCTTTCGTCTCGAGGAAGGCGGCCAGCTGTCTGTTGATGGTCTTCTCGATGACTTTGGCCGGAAAAGGAAGGAGCGAGATGGGACGGTAGTTCTTGAGGTCAGTGGGGTCCGCCGTAGGTTTCTTCAGGAGGGCGGTCAGCTCGGCGTGCTTCCAGCTCTCCGGGCAAGTGGCTGTGTGGAAGGAGGAGTTGATGGTGTCTCAGGGATGGGGTGCGATGGTGGCGTCGGCTTTGTTGAAGATGTGGTGTGGGCACTGGTCGGTTGGTGATCCGGAGTGGATGGAGTTCATCATGCGGGTGGTGTCTTCGGTGCTGATCGGGGTCCAGTTGCAGAGGGTGGTGGTGGCAGGCATTGGTTCGGTGGTAGGGTGCGTGGTCTGTGCGTCGAAGCTGTTGTGTATGTCGGCGATCTTGCTGTGGAAGAACGAGGCGAGTGAGTTGCAGAGGTCTTGCGAGGGAGTGATGTCGTTGTTTCCGGCATTGGGGTTGGAGAACTCTTTGACGATGCTGAAGAGTTCCTTGCTGTCGTGGGTGTTGTTGTCCAGTCGTTCTTTGAGTGCCGTCTTCTTGGTGGCGCGGATCAGCTGATGGTGTTTGCGGGTGGCGTGCTTGAGGGCGGTCCTGTTGTCTGTGGTGTGGTCGAGCCGCCAGGCCTTCTCGAGGGTGCGGCAGTTCTTCTTGGATTCCTAGAGTTCATCGGTGAACCAGGGGGTTTTCTTGCTGCTGTGTCTGCTGGGAGGGTTCTTTAGTGGTGCGAGGTCATCGGCGCAGGCGGTCAGCCACTTGGTGAGGTTGCTGGCTGCTTTGTTGGGGTCCGTTGTGCTGGTGGGAGTGTTCTGGCTGAGGGAGGCGGTGAGCTGCTCAGCGGTGATCTTGCTCCAGCATTGGCGGGGGACCTGTTGCGGGTGGTGGTGGGTCGTGTTTTTTTTTAAGCTGAAGTGGACGCAGCTGTGGTCGGTCCAGTGGACTCCGGTGGCGTGGCTGAAGGAGATGTGCTTGCTGGATGTGAAGACTGGGTCGAGCGTGTGGCCGGCGTAGTGGGTGGGGGTGTTCACTAGTTGCTTGAGTCTGAGGTTGGCGAGGTTGTCCAGCAGGGCGGTGGTGTTTCTGTCGTTGTTGTTCTCCAGGTGAAAGTTGAGGTCTCCTAGGAAAATGTAGTTGGCGGAGGGAAGGGCGTGCGGGCTGATGAAGTCTGCGATGTCTTCGGTGAATTGTGTGCGTGGTCCCGGTGGTCTGTAGATAAGGGTGCCGCAGAGTGTGGTCTTGGGGTCAGTGTATATCTGGAAGTGCAGGTGTTCAGCGGTGGTGAAGGTATCGTCTGAGTTAGTTGAGATGTGGATGGTGTTCTTGTGTACGATGGCGATGCCTCCTCCCGTCTGGTTGATGCGGTCCTTCCGGGTGATCTTGTATCCGTCCGGGATGGCTATGGCGATGTCGGTCGCTGAGGAGGCGTTCATCCAGGTTTCGGTGAGGAAGGCGACCTCCGGTGCTGTCGTGTCAAGCAGGTCTCAGAGTTCCACGGCGTGCCTGTGGATGGAGCGGGTGTTGAGCAGGATGCACTTCAGGTGGTTGCTGCTGGTGCAGGGCTTGGCGGGGGCCGTGCAGGTCCGGTAGCAGGAGAAACGGCAGGCTTGGCAGGCGAAGGGTCCGTGGGTGCGTCTCGGGGTGGCTCGGTAGCAGGCAGGGTTCCGGCCAGTGTTGAGTGCGTTGAGTGTTGCGGCGTCGTAGGTCCGTCGGGTCGTCTTGCTTCGGCGGGGGCCAGGGGTCCTGGCACTGGGCGCGGTCCAGGCGCGGACGGGCGCAGACGGGCTTACCTTTGGCGCACCTTCGGCGCTCAATTGGTGCTCCCGCTGCGCGCGTCCGCTGCGCGGTCGCTCAGGTGGCGTCATAAGTAAGAAGCCGGGAGGGAGGAGCAGCTGGGTGGCGGGAGCCGGCGGCGAATGGAGTCGCAGGGTGGCGGGGCCGCTGGGAGGCAGCGGTGGGAAATCCAAGGGTCTGCGGGCAGCGGGGATCCCAGGAGCTCCGGGCGGCGCTCGAGGGAAACTGCAGGCAGGAGGCGGCAAGGCAAGGCAGGCAGGAGCGGCAGCAGAGGGTGGAGCAACCAAGTCCTGAGGAGAGCTGAGCGGTCACCTGAGCAGTCTGCCTTGCTTTTATCCATTATGCCCAGGGGTAGTCAGTGGTGCATGTGCCAAGTCTTTTTGTGTGTTCTCTTGATTTTAAACATCATTTGATGCTATTGGAGTGGGGTGATTTTTTGTGTGTATATCGATTTTTTGGGTGTTGTTGGGGCCTGGTCCACGGCCTGGCCATGTCGGTGAGGGCCATTTTGAGGCCTGGTCCAGGGTCTGGCCATGTGGGTGGGGGTCTAGGGGCCATTTTGAAGGCAGGCAGTGTGCTTTGTGCCATAGGCCTGCAACCAGTCTGCCTTGCTTTTATCAATTATGCCCAGGAGTAGTCAGTGGTGCATGGGCCAAGTCTTTCTGTTTGTTCTCTGGATTTTAAACATCATTTAGGGCATGGATGCCATTGGATTAGGGTGATTTTTTGTGTGTATTTCGATTTTTGGGTGTTGATGGGGCCTGGTCCAGGCCCTGGCCATGTCGGTGGGGGCAATTTTTGAGGCCTGGTCCAGGGCCTGGCCATGTGGGTGGGGGTCTAGGGGCAATTTTGAAGCCAGGCAGTGTGCTTTGTGCCATAGGCCTGCGCTCAGTCTGCCTTGCTTTCATCCATTATTCCCAGGGGTACTCAGTGGTACATGAAACAACTCTCTCGGTGTGGTCTCTCTCTCTCTTCTATTAATTTAAACATCCATTTTGGATTAGAAGGATCAGAATTGCAATTTTTATTTTGTGTCTTTCCGTTTTTGGGTGTGTTGTGTTAATAATAATAAATGCCTAGTTGCAAATATTAATTGAAGCACGACATATGCAACATTTATTTAACTGATGTTCCTCTGGCTTCCTTTGCTTTAGGTGCACAAAGACTGACAATCAGAAATCATCCTGACCATCATCATCACTTGTTGTAGTGCCAGGAAGAAGTCCTGCTGTGGAGTGTGCACAACATCACGTGACGTCACGTGTGGTGGCTACAGACAGCTCTGCAACTCATGCAACTGCGTCCTGCTGTTCTGACATCTGAAGAAGATGGGCCCGAAAAAAGGTGGCCGCAGCTCCTCCACCAAGAAAATTGCCACTGCCAGTAAGAAGGAGCAGAAGAAGCAAGTGGTGCCACTTACCAAGGAGACTGGTGTGCCAACAGACACTTTTTGGGGGGAAAAAACCTACACCTGCAGCAGCGGTGTCCGCCCGGGAACAAGCACCTCCGCTTCATTAGTCTTAGTGCCACCACGCAAAGTTAGGCCCAAGTCCATGAGTGCCAGAGAGGCAGCCTCTCTAATTGCTCTATCACCATCGACCAGTGAGGTTGGCGTTGACTCATCGCAAAGTAGCATCCAATCAACGCAGGGTGTAACTCATCTGACGAGTGTTCAACCACAGCCTCAACGACAACCACAGGTGCAACAAGGAGAGGCCCAAGGAGAGGCGCAATGGAGAGGTGCAAGGGGAGGCTCAAGGAGTGGCACTAGGAGAGGCGCAAGGAGTGGCACTAGGAGAGGCGCAAGGAGTGGCACAAGGAGTGGCGCAAGGAGTGGTGCAAGGAGTAGCACATGGAGTGGCGCAAGGAGTGGCGGAAGTAGAGGCGCAAATAGAGGCGCAAGTAGAGTCACATGGAGAGGCACAACTGCCCACAATGCTTGTTCCTCCAGAAGTAGGGGCACATCAGGAAATCGAGATTCAAGCAGAGGTATCATCCGAGCAAGCCACTCTTCCTGATGATCCATTGTCTTCCAGATCGCCAGCAAGAAAAAGGTCAAGGAGGGCTAGTACAAGTTCTTCTTCAAGCCCCCTTCCTTCTGATGATCTAGATCTTGATTGTAACCCACCAATGCAGTCTGGGAGGGAGGCACGCCATGAGCTGACAAAGGTAGCTAAAAGGAAGGTTCCCGCAAGGCTTTTACTTATGGGTGACGACGAACAAGAAGTAGAAGTGGTGTATTCTGCTGCTGATGAACAGTCTGAAAATGATGACCCAGTCATCACAGTCGTCACTCCAGCCCCAGCGGGCATGCAGCAGACAGACATTTTTACCCTATCCCGAAATGCTGCTGTGCAGGATGTGGGCAGCGTGGCACTGGTACCACCACCAACACAGGTAACTACTACACCAGCACGACCTACAGCTTCCATATTTTCTCGTCAGAAGGGCCGGCAGGGACCTCCATCCCGCTCGGCCTCCATTACCTCAAGTAGTGGTGCTGTAAGTGCACAACAGAGTCAAATTCAGCCACACCCATCCTCCACTTCATCTGGCAATGAAAGTAACACCTCCACCACCACCAGAAATCTCCTGTCCCCAGTTTGGGACTTCTTTAGTATGATCAAAAAGGCAGAAAACCTAGTCATTTGTTCGATTTGTAAACAAGTAGTTAGTCGGGGTAAGCTTGGTACCAACTATGGTACTGGAGGCCAGAGAGGTAATCTCAAAAAACACCACATTATCCAGTGGGAGGCACACCTAAGTAACATCCGGAAACACAAAAGTACAAATCCAAATGTAGACATTGATATTGCATCTGATGACGAGGAGGATCTGATCTTGCAGGGCGAGGTGAACAACCGAGAAACATTTTTTCTGGTACACACAGTACCCCTGGCAGTAGTACTGCAGTGGTAATGCCCTGTCGCGATCGCTCTCGCCAACACAGCGAGGAAAGGAAGAAAAGGCAAAATAACGCGATCTCTCCAAACGGACTACATGTCCCAGAAGGCAAAGCGGCTCTGGAGAGCAGGAAAGAAGGCTGAGCCTATATAAGCTCCTCCTCTGCAACAGATCGGCGCTTGACAATTGTTATGGTGGTTTAGGTATTGGCGGATGGTGTTGTCCCCGCCGGATATATACCGAGAAGAAACCCAGCGCAGACGAAGAGCCTGCGTGGTCAGAGTATTTCAAGCCTACGCCGAAGAAAAGCCTGCGTGGTCAGAGTATTTCAAGCCTACGCGGAAGAAAAGCCTGCGAGGTCAGAGGAGTGGAGAAAACTTCCGACAAGACGCAAGTATTACGAAAGAAGAACGGGATCGTTCTTCTTCCCCCGTATTTTCCTTTCTTTCTAAAGTTCCCGCGTCATACGCATTCTGATTTCATTTATTCCCCAGAAGATCTCAAGTTTAGTAAGACAGAGTTCTTCTTCTTTGAGTTCATGGTTATTGTATCCTATAACGACATGGTTGTTCCCAAGAGTTATTAAGAACAAGTGTCTACAAAGTACAAATACTTTTCTGTTTACCAAGAGTCGTCGAGCCTCATTGGATACTACACCATTGGAGAAAGTGACGATAACTTTCTCTTCACCTATCCGGTTATCTCGGATTGAGGAACTGCTTGTTAGCATTCAAAGACGAGAGAGTTGTATCTCTGGTAAGTGTCATTACTTGGGGCCAGGGGAGGGAAGTGACCTCGAAGAGACAAAACACTTATACCTGTCCATTGTCTCTCCACGCTGCAGTCCGTCCCTCAACCGAGTCTTGCGGATCACCCCGACCCAGAAGGCAACATCCAAAACTCCGGCTCTTCCAAAAAACCTTCTCACCTCCCAGCTTCTAGTAATACTCCCTCAGAAGGTGATTCCACGTCACCTCTGGGGGTGGTGTTTAGACAAGTCGAGGGGACTTTCATCTCATCGTTCCTGCTGGCCCGATTCCTCAGGTTAGTGGCGCGCGACTGTACTTGCGCCGCTTGCAATCCCGACAGATTGTCAAGCCCAAGAATACTCACCAGCCCGGACGATGGATGCCGATGCTACCCTCGCTACCCTGCTGGAAAGTTTCTCAGAACTCCGACAGGAGGTCCTTACCTCTCGAGCCGAGAACCAATCCTTATACCAGGAAGTTACACAGATGCGCAAAGAGTTGTCTGACTTGGCACTTAAGGAACCAGTGGTGAGACCCATACTCAAACCAGCCACGTTACCCCCACCTGCTTCATCCCGGACCGGGGGTTATTTTTTGCCTTTATCTACTCCTGCTACAACCACGGATACCTTACCGACTGTTCAAATAATCCAGAACACGGGGATACCTCTGGCCCCACCGGAGAGGTTTTATGGGGATCCTTGTAAGTTTGAAACGTTTCTAAATCAGTGCCGACTTCATTTCTTGTGTAAGCCCGCAGTCTTCCAGGAGGAAGCGGCTAAAACGGCATTTATGATGTCCTACATGGGAGGGAATGCGTCAAGTTGGACCATACCCTTGTTGGAACGTAACGACCCTGTGTTACATAACTTTTCTGATTTTTGTCTCGAGTTGAGAAAATTATTCAATAGGAAATCCCACATGTTAACTCTTGATCGGGAAATTATGACACTTCGACAGGGTTCACAGGATCTGTTATCCTACATTACCACCTTTAATCGCCTGTTAGTGGAAACTGATTGGCCGGTGGAAAAAAGGATTTCCCTCTTTTATCAGGGTTTAAGAGGAGAATTAAAAGATGTATTGGCCCAAGTGGTGCAATTACCGACAACGGTATCAGAACTTATCGATCTAACGGTCCAGTTAGATCACCGTCTGCTAGAACGAAAAGGAGAAAGACCCAGAGGAGACAATCGCTTCTACTATCCTATTCCCCAACCCAGAACCGGAGGAGAGGAGAAAACTAAGGTGGCAGAAGAGTCTGAACCCATGCAGATCGGAGGAATCAGAGGCCCCCTTACTCCCGAAGAAAAAGATAAAAGAAGACGTCTGAAACGTTGCCTCTATTGTGGGAAAGGAGGACATTTTATTAAGGAATGTCGAGCCCGGAATTACGTTCCCGGACGCTCTACCCTTCCCCGAGTCCAAGCTACCATGAAGAACGCGGAACCGTCGGAAAACTGAAGATCTCAAATCAGACGGAGGTCTCTGACTTGAGATGCCAGCTTCCCATGATCTCCCCCGTTCTTGCTAACACCCTTCATCCTGCAGTGGCCCACATGAATGTAAGTGTGTCTCTCTGGATATCCTCTCATCACAAACTACAGATTGATGCCCTCCTTGACTCTGGGGCTACCGGTAATTACATCGACCAAGAATTTGCGTTAAGAATGGGCATCCCGTGCGAAAAGAAGCCGCGACCCGAAACAGTAAAAGCCGTGGACGGCACCATTCTTTCATCAGGTCCTGTGGTTTATAATACCCTTTCCCTATTGATGGAGTTTGGGGAAGACCATCAAGAACATATCCAATTTGACCTGATAGATGCCCCGCAGTTCCGACTCATCCTGGGTATGCCATGGCTTACATTGCACGATCCTTTTGTGAGTTGGTCATCCCGTACAGTCAATATGACCTCTCCCTATTGTAAAGAACATTGTAAGAAACATGAGCTGCAGCCTTCACTCACGGAACCCTCACCTGTCACCTTTTTAGCGAACGCCTGCACCTTTGAGAAGTTCTGTTGTGCCACAGTGCTTCCCGTTGAATACCAAGAATTTAAAGCCTTGTTTGACAAACAACAAGCAGCCCAGTTACCACCCCATAGGGTCTATGATTGTCGAGTTGACCTGGTACCGGGGCGGATATCCCCTGCAGCAGGGTGTATGCCTTGACGGAAAAAGAAACCCAATACTTGAAATCCTATATTGATGATAACCTAGCTACCGGGTTTATCAGACACTCAACCTCCCCAGCGTCTTCGCCGATGTTTTTTTATTGCCAAGAAGGACTGCGATGAGCTAAGACTTTGCATAGATTACCGTGCGATTAACAAGGTAACGATAAAAAACCGCTATCCTCTCCCCCTGATTCCGGTCTTGATGGATCAGTTGAAGGGAGCACGATATTTCACAAAGCTCGATCTTCGGGGGGCCTACCATCTTGTGCGGGTGCAAAAAGGGGACGAGTGGAAGACAGCTTTCAGGACCAAATTCGGTTTATTCGAATACCGGGTAATGCCCTTTGGTCTCTGCAACGCCCCCGCAGCCTTCCAATTCTTCATGGACGAGGTGCTGAGAGGATGTCTGGAATCATACTGTGTGGTCTACATCGACGATATTTTGATTTATTCAACAACAATGTCCGAGCATATCGTCCATGTAAAGACAGTCCTGCGGAAGCTACAACAAAACTCGTTGTACGCTAAGTTGGAGAAATGTCTTTTCCATGTACAAGAAGTAGCCTTCTTGGGGTACATTATAGACGCCCAAGGGTTCCGGATGGATATGAGCAAAGTTGAGGTAATCCTTAACTGGAAGACTCCACGTAATGTGAAGGCAGTGCAGAGTTTTCTTGGCTTTGCCAACTATTATCGGCGCTTTATTCAGGACTTCTCGAAAACTATCTACCCCATCACATCCCTCCTACGAAAAAACGTACCGTTTGTATGGGGAACAGAAGCAGAACAGTCTTTTCAACTTCTCAAGGACAGGTTCACCCAGGCACCGATTCTCAGACATCCGGATCCTCAACTGCCGTATATCCTCGAAACTGACGCCTCCCAATACGCCCTCGGAGGAATCTTGTCACAAAGAAATCCGAACACGGGGCAGTTGCATCCAGTGGCATACTATTCAAGGAAACTTACACCCTGTGAGATAAACTATACTATCACGGATAAGGAACTCCTTGCCATAAAAAGGGCGTGTGAGGAGTGGCGACATTACCTCATAGGTGCTTAACACACTGTGGAGATCATCACGGATCATCGAAACCTGTTGTTCCTCAAAACGGCTAAAGCTTTGACTCCGAGGCAGCTTCGATGGACTTTGTTTTTTTCCGACTACGATTTCGTAATCAAATACAGGCCTGGGTCACGCAATGGGAAAGCGGACGCCTTATCCCGCCTAGGAGAAGAAGAAACAGTGGAACTTGAGGAACCTCCATATATCCTGCAAGAAGCAGACGGCTCCAGTCACTCGCTTGCCCTGGTCACGTCCGAGGACTTTCTGGACGACGTAAAAGTGGCCCTCGCCGATTATGACATTGCCTCTTGGATACAGGAGGAGCCGGAGCATCGACATATGGAAAACGACCTGGCATACCATTTCCATGCGTTATATATACCCCAGACAACGTTGCAACAACAGGTGTTAAAATGGGCGCATGATTCTGTGTTAAGTGGACACATGGGCATCTACAAAACCACGGCCAATGTGGAACGGTCCTTTTGGTGGAAGGATGTTCGAGCTGATGTGAAAGAATACGTAAAGACCTGTGCGATTTGTGCTCAAGGCAAATCGGTCCATACTAAACCATCAGGCTTCCTCCATCCTTTGCCCATTCCACCTAAACCTTGGCATACCTTATCCATGGATTTTATAGTAGAGATGCCTCCCTGCGTCAATCAGACTGTTATCCTGGTGGTAGTAGACCATCTCACCAAAATAGGTCACTTCATTTCCTTGCCGGATCTACCTTCATCTATGGAGTTGGCTAAAGTGTTCCTCCAACACTTTGGGGGGCACATGGATTGCCCAGTGTGCTGATCACTGATCGCGGCACGCAATTTACGTCACATTTTTGGAAAGCTCTCTGTGCCATCTTGCAAATTGATGCAAGATTATCGTCTAGCTACCATCCCCAGACGGATGGTAAAACCGAACGCCTCAATCAGACTCTGGAACAATACCTCCGCTGTTTTACAATGCAGAATGCCACGGATTGGACAACACTCTTGTGGTTGGCGGAGTTCGCATATAACAATGCTGTTCATACCACCTTGGGGTGTTCTCCCTTCTTCTGCCTTTACGGTTTCCATCCGAACATGCTTCCGTTCGACTGGCCTGCGGAATCTTTGGTTCCCTCCATACATGAACATCATGCCCATTTGAGAGCCATCCTCATCGATGCTCGGAACTGTTTGGAGACGGCGCAAGCGGCTCATAAACTGTTTGCGGACCGGAGGAGGTCCGAGGAGCCAGCGTATAAGGTGGGGGACAAGGTGTGGCTTTCCACACGTAACATTCATCTGAAAGGGGTAAATAAACTGAAGCCTAAGTTTGTCGGACCATATAGCATCTGTGAAGTTGTGAATCCTGTGGCCATGAAATTGTCCCTACCGGTTTCTTGGTCGATCCATCCAGTGTTCCATGTGTCCCTCCTCCGGCCCTGTCCATTAAGTATGCGATTGCCGGAGTGTCCCCCTGCTCTGGAGGTGGAAGGCCAAGAGGAGTATGAGGTGCAACGGGTTCTGGACTCTCGTATGGTGCGTGGCAGGGTCCAGTATCTGGTCGATTGGAAAGGGTATGGGCCCGAAGACCGAACATGGGAACCGGTGGACCATCTGCATTGCCCGGATCTGGTTGTTGAATTTCACGAGCGTTTCCCTGGTAAACCGGGCCGACCGCCGGGACGGCAGTCTTCGAGAGGGGGTTCTGTAGCAATCGCTCTCGCCAACACGGCGAGGAAAGGAAGAAAAGGCAAAATAACGCGATCTCTCCAAACGGACTACATGTCCCAGAAGGCAAAGCGGCTCTGGAGAGCAGGAAAGAAGGCTGAGCCTATATAAGCTCCTCCTCTGCAACAGATCGGCGCTTGACAATTGTTATGGTGGTTTAGGTATTGGCGGATGGTGTTGTCCCTGCCGGATATATACCGAGAAGAAACTCAGCGCAGACGAAGAGCCTGCGTGGTCAGAGTATTTCAAGCCTACGCCGAAGAAAAGCCTGCGTGGTCAGAGTATTTCAAGCCTACGCCGAAGAAAAGCCTGCGAGGTCAGAGGAGTGGAGAAAACTTCCGACAAGACGCAAGTATTACGAAAGAAGAACGGGATCGTTCTTCTTCCCCCGTATTTTCCTTTCTTTCTAAAGTTCCCGCGTCATACGCATTCTGATTTCATTTATTCCCCAGAAGATCTCAAGTTTAGTAAGACAGAGTTCTTCTTCTTTGAGTTCATGGTTATTGTATCCTATAACGACATGGTTGTTCCCAAAAGTTATTGAGAACAAGTGTCTACAAAGTACAAATACTTTTCTGTTTACCAAGAGTCGTCGAGCCTCATTGGATACTATGCCATTGGAGAAAGTGACGATAACTTTCTCTTCACCTATCCGGTTATCTCGGATTGAGGAACTGCTTGTTAGCATTCAAATACGAGAGAGTTGTATCTCTGGTAAGTGTCATTACTTGGGGCCAGGGGAGGGAAGTGACCTCGAAGAGACAAGACACTTATACCTGTCCATTGTCTCTCCACGCTGCAGTCCGTCCCTCAACCGAGTCTTGCGGATCACCCCGACCCAGAAGGCAACATCCAAAACTCCGGCTCTTCCAAAAAACCTTCTCACCTCCCGGCTTCTCGTAATACTCCCTCAGAAGGGGATTCCACGTCACCTCTGGGGGTGGTGTTTAGACAAGTCGAGGGGACTTTCATCTCATCGTTCCTGCTGGCCCGATTCCTCAGGTTAGTGGCGCGCGACTGTACTTGCGCCGCTTGCAATCCCGACATGCCCACACCCTCCTCAACCCCAGCAACAACAAGGAGGCACAGTAGTCTGGTAGAGACAACAATGCGAAAAAGTACATCAATGAGCCTAACTGGGTTGAAGAGGTCTGGATCCCCCTCATCACATATGAAAACGGTCCAGACCACCATTAAAAGCATGTTTTGGTCGGAGGCGCCATTTGAACCCAACCACCCAAAGGCATGTCTTTATAATGCAATGCTGGCTAAAATGTTAGCACTGGACCTTCCGCCTTTTTCTTTCGTGGAAGGGGTGGGTTTTCTAGAATTTGTGGCAACAGTCTGCCCTAAATGGAAGGTTCCTAGCAGGTCCTATTTTGCCAGCATTGTGGTTCCATCACTACATCAAGATGTACTGGAGGTGATTGAGGCAGCTTTGCGGAAGAGTGCTGTTCACACTATCCACCTGACTCCAGACATGTGGACTAGTTGCCAAGCCGTTGATTACATGTGCATCACTGCACACTGGGTCTCTTTTGCGGGGGTTAGAGACAAGATATCTGCAGGTGTTGACAGTGCCACAATTCTTCAAGCTAGTCGGAAACATACAACAGTAGCCATGTTTGCCATGGAGAAATCTCATACTACAGTAAACATTTTGGAGGAGTTGAACAGTAAGGTCTTGAAATGGCTGCATCCAAGAAAGCGCATGATTGGATATGTGCTTCGTCCTTTTGAGGTCTTCAAGCGTGAAGTCAGCAGGGAGGACTGTACTTTGGGCAAGCTATCCCATTGTTGTGCATGCTAGAGCACCAACTGAAGGCGGTGTCTTCAACTTTCAAAGATGATACTGACAAGCAAGACGCATATCAGTTGGCGGAGAGCTTATTAACCCGCCTACTTGACAATGCAAGGCTTAAAGGAATACATCGTGAACAACATTACATTTGTGCCACTATTCTGGATCTACGGTACAAAAAGGCACTGGCCAACAATACATTCATTTCTTTTAATGAAGCAGATGTTTCAAAGTAAAAACATTTACTAGCTCAGTCAGCCACTCGGTTGGAAAAAGAGCGGCAGGAAATTGAAGGAACCGCCACAAGTACTACTGAATCAGCAGGCCATCCGACGTCAAGGTCCACTTCTGTGGCCGAAGGCAGTCACTTTCCCTCAGAGCCTTTACCGACTCCAGCAACCGTATCATCATCCTCCTCACCTGCACCAGGCCCATCCATAATATTGTCGGAAGCGGATTGGATAACTCATCAAGGGTTTGCTTGTTCCAGTGTTGATGTAAAGGCCACAGATGGTACGTAAAGTGGAGCACCCCTGGATGACCTTGAGTGGATGGTGCGGGCCTATCTGGATGACCCAACATAGGTCTTCATTGATCACAACCCATTGCTGTATTGGTATTGGAAAAGGGGCCAATGGCCACTGATCACCAAGCTGGATCTAAATTATTTGTCTTGCCCACTCGCAAGCGTGTCTTCTGAACCTGTTTTCATTGCTGCTGGTGTAACTTCAAAAAGGACCCTCCTCTCGCTCAAAAATGTGGAGAGGTTAACAATGATCAAGATGAATCAGCACTTCATACCACCAGATTACAAAATTCGTGAATCCACGCTGGAAGAAGAGGACACCGACTTAGGTGATAGAAGTTCTTCTCTGTTAGCTGACCTACTACCGTTTCAATTCACAGTGTTTGAGGATGAGCTCTACTTCCCTGAAACCTAGGCCTGAAATACTGACTTCCTTTTTTTCGTCCTTATTCCCTTTTATTCCTGTGTGTCTTTCTTTGTTTTGCAACTTTTACCACAACAAAGCTCTAATCACAACAAATCCATCAGCAGCACTGTTTTCGTCGTATTTCCTCATTGAAGGTGACGCAGTCTGCATTCCTGAAGTTCACAAGTTCACATCTCAGTCATGCTCCTCTATCCTCCTCCTCCAGACTCCCCCTATCCATTTCCCTCAAGGCAGATGGCTGGATTACGCCAAATCTAAAAACTGTTGCTTCGTAGACGAGTCCCCTCAAAAGAAGTGGGACTGGAATTACTGACTATATTCTGATTTCTGACTGTTGCTTCTGAAATTGACACAAGAGGCTGCCCTGTGGGCCTTCACTTTGAGAACAAGAAGAATGCGGATAAAAAGTGGAACAGGTGATATATAATGAGATGACATGCAGTGGACAACACTGCCTGTCTGGCTCTGATGAAAGCAGTTGCTGTTTGTTTGTTGTGCATGAAATGAATCATATGTGTTCTGTTATTATTTAATATTTTACACACTAAATGTAACTCAAGTCTACTCTGTTTTTACCTTGTTTAATTCAAATTGTACTACTACTGCAAGGGCCACTACGTTGCATTTTTAAATATGGAAAATGTCCTTGGACTCACTGTGTGTAGACTGTGACTGCATGAACAACATTGAGTTTGCCAATACATCATGATGATGATGAGTCTTAATGATCAAAGTTACATAATAACTTTATTCTTTACAGTCACTCACTGGGATGGATGGGTCATCATCGTCGGTTTACGGAAGAACTATGGCCATTTTGTGAGTGGCAAATAGGTAAACAAGTCAACAACAACCACAGCAGAACTATATGTCTGTCTAGTCGTGGTATGGAGTGGTCGAGCCAGTGTAGTGTTGTTATGCCAGAGTGCAGACAGCAGTTCCTGTAAATTAAATTGCGGCTATGTGGCTAGCTGCATAAAATTAGATATACTTTGTCTGTCTGTGTCAAAGAGGTATGGTTCACTCAGTGGTGCCTGCCTTGACCGTCTGCATGGCCCTGGCCTGCTGTGTGCTAAGTACTATCCCTAAAAAGAAGACTCAGAGTACGCACTTTAGAAATCATGCTTTTATGTAATACTGTCGCCTCTGAAAGTGAAAATGTTAGTTTTGCTCTACACACCGTACCTTATATTTTTTCTCCGTGGTGTTTTAATATCCCTTCCGGTTTTTCCATCAACAATTACAGGACGGCTTTTACCATGTGCGATGGGAAAAACATTATCTCAGGCTTACCATTAGCAATCCGCAATTCTGCATCCGCCAGGCAGGCAGTGGACAGGGTCTCTGGTCACCAAGATTGATCGACGGAGCGTCAGATGGAATGGAGGAGTACCGCGAATAAGAGGAATGGCTGGATGCATGCATTTTCCCAAATTGAACAGGACAACAACAACATACAGTTACAGTATCCTCTTCACTTCTGCTTATCTTTTAAATAATGTTATTGTTGTGAACTTCTATGAGTGTGACTCTGTGCGTTTGCTTTCTGCTTCAAATTCATCCCTACAGCTATTTGATAAGTTTCTTTGCTATTTTTAAAACTAATTTAATGTTCTAATAAGTGATTATTCTCTCTGAGGGCAGATAGGCAAGTGAAATTGCGTAATTACTGCAGCCCTGTACTGTCAAATTGTTTCTTCATAGTTAGTAAGTTGTAGTAAGTACTACTTTTCAGTAACCTAACCATCCATTTAGCAAACAACTTCATGCATGCAGTGCACTTCCTTTATGTCCCTTAAAAGATTTATGGATATCTTCGTATCCAAAGATTTGTTTTGCTTCATGTGTTGTTTGTACATGCTTTTTTTTCCTCTCTCCACAAAAATTTCCCAAAAAAACCCATTCCCATCCAATTTTCAAACCCTTACCCTCTTCCCCCAGGCTGAGTGGTTTTCATTGAGGTGTGACTAAATGACAACAATAATTCCACACACTTGCTGGGGAGGATAAGGTCAAAGCAACACAAAAGCAATATCTAGGCTGGTGAAGGAATCTAAGGATATCTTCTTATTCTTATTCTGCTTGACACACACCCATGAGTATTTTGTATTGTATTGTATTGTAATTGCATTTATAAAGCGCTTACTACCCCTGACGAGGCGTCAAAGCGCTTTTTCGGCGGGTAGCACGCTACTCCGGCACCCATAGAGGATTAGTGTTGAATTAGTATAGTGAAACATGCAAGTACTTTTTAAATGGTGGATAGGTTAGTCAGTTATTTGGATTTGGAATGATAGCAGAAGGAGAGAGGAGGACAAAGGTTTGTATTTATTTATCACTTGTTGACGCATTCAGGAAGCCTATATAGGACTAGTGGTGAATGAATATGGTGAAATATGAGGTAATTTCAGTGGTGAATATTAGTCTGTTACTTGGAGTGAGAAGGATAGCGGAGGGATAAAAGGGGAAAAAAGATTTGCATTCATATAGCACTTGTTACCCCTGATGGGTGTTGAAGCGCTTTTCTGGCGAGTAGCACGCCACTCAGGAACCCATAAAGGATTAGTGTTAAAAATTAATATAGTATACATATAAAGTAATTTGAGTAGTAGATATGTTATTCAGTTATTTGGGCATTATATTACTATAGTTGAATATGGAATTTTGGGAAGTGAACATGTTAATATATAGATCCATAAGTACATTGAAAGTATATAGATACATAAAGGAAGTTAGTATATTTAGATTAAATATATTGATAGAGGCACAGGATGAGAAATAGGGTTTGTGAACATAAAAATGGTGGCTGGGGGTGCACTGTTTTAACACACAGGTCTTAGCACAGAGCAAAGGAGAAATTTGGAGGGAAAACAGATTTGTCACCAAGGAATGAGAGGGATAAGCTACAGAGATTGGACTGCAAATCCCACAATTCAACACGTTAAATAAAAGCAATCGTGGGCAGGGAAAACCACAAGTTTAAAACACAAAACAGGTGAAAACATATGCAATCACAGGCAGGTAAAAACTGCAATTTTAAACTGTAACAACCACATGAAAAGACAGTAATCACAGAAAGGGAAAATCGTTTTTTAAACAACTTTTGTTTTGGGAAGACACAGCACTAGTATGTCTCCTTACCACTTCCTGGACACTGCTCACTGCAATCTGGGGCACAGGTAGGCTCACTGCAATCTGGGGCATCAAGTTAATACAGTAAACAATGCATTTTGCAGCTTCTGTGCATTTAGGAGACTTTAAGATGTTTTAGTAATAGCACCAGACAAATGCGTTTGTGTCATCCACAAATAATGGTAAAATTCAGTTTCACATTCAGTTTCAAGTCTCACCGGATGTGACGAGCAGCTAGACAAATAAGCTTCTTGTACCTCAACCAGTAACACCAATCTTTCATTGTGATTGGTGCAGTTGCTAATGAATGACAAGCTGTTCCCCAAAACTTGCTGCACTGGGCCAACTGTTGTGTATGCCTGCCCCCTCACTGTCTGATTATTCACTGGTAGTGACCAGGAGCCAACAGTCTGTATCACCAGCCAAAACACCTGAGTGCATCTCAATATTTAAAGGTAAAGTATGCTACTTTTCATATGCAGGAGAGCTAGGAATGTTTTGATGGACATTTGACATCTTCCGCAACTGGGCTGTGGTATACAGGCTGCACCAACAGATGGTGCGAAAATGGCAAACAATCATCTGAAAATAAAGGGCCAAGATTCTGAAGAAATTGAGAAAGGTCCTTGACCTACTCCCGATCGGTGCCCGTCAAACCCTGGTCCATGCCCTGGTGACAGCTAGGTTGGACTACGGGAACCTGTTGTACCTGGGGGCTCCAGAAAAAAGCATGGCACGCCTGCAAGTGCTGCAGAATGCGGCAGCACGTTTGATTCTCAAGCTGCCCAAAAGGGCGCCTTCTAAGGCGGCCCTCCAGAAGTTACACTGGCTTCCTGTGAGGAGAAGAGTGGAATACAAAGCCCTCTGCACCTGTCATCGAATCTTGAATGGCAGGGCACCCGACCCCCTGAATAAACTGATCGAAGTGTATCAACCAACACGAGCGCTCAGATCCGCAGGGGGCGGTCTACTGAGGATCCCCAGAGTTAAGAAAGCCCGCATGGGAGGTAGGTCCTTTAGATGTTTAGCTGCAAATAATTGGAATAAACTGCCAGCGGACCTGCACCTGGAACCGGGGGAAGCTAGGTTCCGAGCGAAACTTAAAACATTCCTTTATACGAAATAATTGTCCGCTCAACTTTTGTGCTCCCTGCACGCTGCCTCTCCCACTTTTAGCACGTGGACACGCCGGTGTGCGTAACGCAGCGCTTTACAAATGTCCCAATAATAATAATAATAATAAGTGTGATTGTCGCCTAAAAAAATGATAATGACTCAAAGTTCATGAACAAACGAAAGATAGTAAACATGGTAAAATAAAACACTGACTAAAAAAAAGGTGTAATGAGTAGTTTCATTTTCTTGGTAATTCCCAAGTGAAAATACAACAAATGCTCCTATCCACAGTACCCTCACACGCCGGAGTGCGGCGTAGCTGCAAGCAAGAAGGGAGCAGCGCATCATTCTGATGCGCTAGTGATGGCCCAGAAGCATAACAAAGTACCTACGATGCAACACGGTGGTCCCACTTCCACATCCTCCTCATACATGTTCCTGATGCAGAGTGGGACTGGTAATGAAGAGAAATTCCCTCCTTTATAGACTACTAAAAGAAAACATTATTGGACCTTGTAGTTAACTCAGGGTTCTTAAATGGGCAAGAAATACTAACGAAAAATGCAGAATCAACAATGCCATTATGCAGTGTATCACCTTGAAGCACGGTATTCAATTAATTCAATAAAAGGGTAAGAAAACTTGCAGTACATGGCTCAACGCAGCCTAGCAGAGACATACTCCAACCACAGCATCAATCCAAGTGGATTGATCATCAACATCCTCCTCCTACACATGACAAATGCTTATGCTGCTGTGTCCTTCACCTTCAGTACTATTTCTTGTAGTAGCCATACTCCACGCAACTAGAACTTATATTTTGAATACTTTAGCATTGTTTAGGCTACAATTTATGGCACTGTTCTTGTGTACTGTACTATCTATTGTACTGTTCTAATGCTCCGCTCAGGCCACTCATTGTTTAATTTCCTTTTTTTTCATATGCTGCTACTGCCAGTGTGTACGACTACTACTACCACCACAACAATGACATTTCATCCGTCCAGGATTCCATAGCCAACCTTAATCGCCATTTGCCATGCGGCCAGCCCTGTGCCTAGTCCTATTCTCAAACACGAATCACAGGTAAGATAAGCATTTTGGGGGAGGAAGAATAATGGAGTAGGAGGAGAGGAGAGACTGACGGTAGTACTAGTAAAGTAGTAGGACAATTGAATTTACTAAGTCTGTCAGTGGCACTTTTGTACACATTTGGGTGATTAGACAATTTGAATCAACCAGCCAGTTAAGTTTCAGGTAAACAAACGTACACTTAACCCCCCTGCCTCCCCCACAAAACAGTAAAAAAACGTGGATGCTATGTTTAAGTTGATATAAATAATAATTTGAGCCCTAGCAAAAATAAACTATCCTACAAGAAGACCCCACCCACCCCCCTCCCTAACCCCAACCAATGTACATGAAATCAATGCCCCCAGTCCAAAAACCCCAATACCCAATTCCCACCCCCCAAAAGTCTTTAAAAAAGGGGCATGGGACAGTCTCTCTACTTCCGCTGGCGGTGTTCTTTGGCCAGGTGGTCACTCTGCTCTCTCCGAAGGTCCTTGAGCAGGTCTTTCAGCCTCGCCACCTCCTGCTCAAGGTTGGACACTCACAGGGTCAATTGATGCACATAAGCCTTGCACTTGCAGGTACTGTGGGGGGCAGCTGTTGTTTTTGCTGCTCGGTGGTGTCGGGTGGCTGCTGGACCACGTCTCCTTACCGCTGGAGGTTTGCGCTGACTGTATGACCCAGGGTCAGCGGAGGAGGATGCAGCTGTCGTGGATGTTGTTGCCTGCGACTGCAAGTCATCCTCCTCCTCCTGGGCCACCAGCCGCCGATATTCGGCAACAATTGCCTCCAGCTACCGTTGCCTGGCCCATCTAGCCAACTCCTTCCTTGTTAGTTTAGAAGGAGTATCTATATGAAGAAAGAAAAAGATACTGTAACCAATGCTCTTTAAGATTAACACAAAATAATTCAGCAGAAAGTTGTGTCACAGTATCACTAGCAACTTGCAAGTACAGTACATAACATTTGTGGCATGTATCTATCTAACCTCCCACTTCGTCGGCCTCTGCTCTAACATTAGTGGGAGTGTCAGGAATTCTCCTAGCACTATATGGACTCACTACATTAGATTCAGACAGTACACCAGTCTTCTTCTTCTCTCTTGTTCAGCAAAATTGGTACGTAAACTTGAGGAAGCTGGCATAATGTCAGCGCAGTCAACTTGCACCCGAGAAAAACAGACGCAATCCATGATGACACAGACTTGCGTTACTGTTACTAGTTCAGTACATGCAGGGGGTGAAGCTCTTACATTTCTATTACGGGTGGCACTGGCCATACTCTACTACAAGGGCTACTGCTTAATTAATTTACCTTTCACCCTGCCCTGCCCCTGACTACTACAAAAGGAAAATGAAGAAGATAAATAATATGATAATCTATCCCTTCACAGGATATTTGCTTACATATGGGATGATTTTAGCTGCTTTGTTTTTGATTGAGTGAACACCGATAGGCCACAACTGAATGACAGATTTGTAAAAAAATTAATAACAGAGGTAATGAGTGGTCCCCGTAATCGCCGGATATATGCTGTGCTTGCAAACTACTGTTACAAGTCATGGTAGTATTCTGAAAAAATACAACTTCTTTCCTCAGCTTTCCTACTCTGGCACGGACGTGCGGTGTTACATGCTCTTCATCCAGTGACCGTCTACTCTGTCTACATACACCTATGATATCTATGAGGAAGATACCATCCAGGCAGCCATCCATTCAAAGTAAATGTCAATCATTCTTCTTAATGTCTGACTCTCAACTGGACAAACCTTACTTTTTCGCACCGAAAAACAATTTTTTTATTTTATTTTGTAAACCACCAGCCATGCATCCGTGCTTGACTTGCATTTGAATTTGAACCAAATGATATATTGCGCACACATACAGTTTATGTTTCACCCACCCAGGCAGTCCTCTTTTCTTTCTCCTTCCACCCATCCTTGCTTCAGCCTTCAACCGGCCATGCATCAGATTCCCAGCCACCTCAGGCAGCATTCAAAAACACGTATCATTCTTTGCCAGTCATTAATTTGAACTCGCTCGTCCTTCCTTACACCCTTCTTTCCCTTTTCGTTCATCCCATCCATCAAGTTCATCTCTGATCTGACTTGGCTTATCGATAAAACTATCACAGCTGAGTTGAAGTCAAATTTAGAGGAGGCCATTGGTTACTCGTCAACTCCCGCCGCTAATGCTATTACTAATGAGAAGTCAAGGGTGACTGTCTTCTACCTGGTTGACAAAAACTTAGTTCTAAATTTGTAAGTCTTCTTAACAGTAAAGTGTACTTGTACTGTACAACATATACACCCCTGCAGAGAGCCCACTCTGCAATCTCAATAAGTAAGGAATATAATAGCTTACCACTGCCCGCCACTACCGTGGCATCCCCCACAGCAGTTCCTGCTGGCTGTGGCACCGCATCCGCCCATGAAGTGACCACCTCCATGCTGGCCCCGGCACTGGTGGTTGGCTGTGCTGATGGTGTTACGCCTAGAAAATACATTTAATATTTTTAGATGCCATATACACCACTCCCTATTTTGTCTGGGAATGAAAAAATGTTACTAGTACTACATAAACAAATTTAATAATTTGTGACTCTCTAGTCTAAACTAAAAATGTCCCTTTCTTCAGGGAAGGGTGTTTTTTATTTATGCTTAGCCATAACATGTGATGCTACACTTTTTGGCACAACTGCTGAATGCTTGCTTTTTAACACGCACCATTTTTCTCATAACAGACAGAAGCTTCCCTTCTACGAACAAGAGCAAGATCATATGAATGTTAGTCGGAGTCCTCAACGATTCATCCCCACCAAGACTTTAAGTTCCAACCAGGTGAGGGTTCTCCCACAACTAATGTGTGAAATCAGCCACTTTTCAGTCGTTCACCGTTTATCTTATATTATGAAGTTGATTTTAATAAATGTTTACATATATAGCTACATTCATGAAAGGAAATTGCGCTCGCAAAGGGCCAGATTCTGAGAATCTGGCCCTTTGCGAGCGCAATTTTTGCATTTGGGATTCATCATCCTAAATGCAAAAATCGCTATTTGCGAAATCGCATATTTGCGAAGAATTGCATTTAAGGAATCTCTATTAGAGATTCCTTAAATGCAATTCATTAACCAATTTTAAATTGCAAATTCGCAATATTTGGACGCTATTTACCACGAAGTCTGACTTCGTGGTAAAAAGCGAAAAAATAGAAAAATGCACTGCATTTTTCTCTGTTGCATGTTACACACACACATGTCCTTTGGACATGTGTGTGCGCAACACCTGTGTAAATTTGCATTTCAGGGGTGCTACAGGGTGTCCTTTGGACACCCCTGGCACCCTTGAAATCGCTATCTTATTTGCGATTAGCAAATTGCTAATCGCAAATATGGAATACTCCCCATTCATTCCTATGGGCCTTTAGGCCCATAGGAATGAATGGGGAGTTATTCCTTATTTGCGATTAGCAATTTGCTAATCGCAAATAAGGAATGTGTAGAAATCGCAATTTATTTAGCGATTCCTACATGAATCCCGTTTTGCAAGTCCTTAATAGCGATTCCTTAATAATCGCTATTAAGGACTCGCAAAACGGCTCTTCGATGAATCTGGCTGAAAATGCACAATTTAAATTTTTACAGAGTACAAACAGAGCTAGTTGTTTCACTTTTAAAAAAGCTTTAAAACTTACATAGACTCTGTGGTTTTTGGTCATGAGTGGGTGAGCGAAAGAATTTGCAATTTGCAAGCATGAGTCTGTGACTCTGAGAGGTCGGGACTCTGACTCCGTAGTCTTATGTTCTGGATTGTAATCATTGGGGATCATCGCTGCATTCAGGAGCTAAATAATGACTCTGACACTAGCTATTCAGTAAGGAGATTGGCTGTTCAACTTCTGTTATGACTGAGGTATGTGGAAAGTCTAACTGCGCCTATTATCACCAATGCCCTATTTCTTGTCCATAGTTCTGTATGTGCCGAATAGTCCCTGCAACTGTAGTAGTATGTCCTCCTATCCAATCAAAAAGTAAACTAGTATCTTATTCTTGGTGGCCATTGATATTTTATTGTTGGGAATTGTCAAAGCATAAACATTTAGAAGACTTCAATAGGCATTATGGAAAACCCAGAGGACTGCACTCAGTGCCTAGAGGTATTGCTGAATTGAAGTTTTGTTTAACACCTTTTGCCAACTGTGCAAGCTTAGCTTGCTATGCAGACAGGCTAATAATAATCTAGTAGTAGCTCAGAGACTCATAGTAGAGGCAGGATAAGAATTTAGAAACAGTCTACAAGAAGATCAAAGACGATTTAGGAAAAAATAGAATTATGAGGAACGTTTGTAATAAATAGGTGCTGTAAAAGATAGGGAAGTATAATTAATCATATTTACAGGAAAACTTACTGGGGCCAGCAGAGGAGCCCTCTGCGGACCTATCCTGGCCTTCCTGTTCCTGCTCCGCCGGCGCCGCAACCTCCTCCTCTTGTCCTCTTGCCCCTGGGGGGAGCTGATGTTCAACTTGAAAGAAAGACACAAACATGGATGATTGTTGTCAACCAAATCAAACATTTAAAAAAAAACAATAACAAATTATATTGGGGAAATAGACAACAATTGCACTAAATTTATTGACCAATCTGATGTTGTCTACTAGTATATCAGTATTGCTGGATTCACGGACCGTCTACTTGGAAAGTTATGTAACTCACTAAACCAACTACAAAAAGGTTCTACTAGGACTGGCAGGCAGCACTCCATAGCACACAAAGTGACAGACACAGTCCGTCATGATTGCAGACCACTAAAAAGTTTCCTACTAAATAACCAGTCATAATATACTCAAACTATCAATCCACCACCACTATCTCTTCTTAGTGGCAGGAGTACAAAGGAAGGACTGGACTTGAGTCTCTAGTGTCCAGCATTACGCAGTTCTGTAAAGTACACTCATACATAATCACTCAGGCCAAATTCGCACAAAATTGAAAACAAGTAAGCATAGTAGCACCGCCAGTGAGCAGGCGAGCACCTGCAATTACAGAAGCTTTTGAAACATAATTTACCTGCAATGTAAACTCTAGTGTCTAGCATTACGCACTTCTGTGTAAAGTATACTCATACATAATCACCCAGGCCAAATGAGCACAAAATTGAAAACAAGTAAGCGTAGTAGCACCGCCAGTGAGCAGGCGAGCACCTGCAATCACAGAAGCTTTTGAAACATAATATACCTGCATTGTAATCAGCAGCATTCTTGCTCTTCGGAAAAAACAAACATATGCAATATCATAACACAGAACAGGAGAAAACAAAGTAGTGATTAAATATCTACTACTACTCACCAAGCCCAGGGATCTCAACGCCAAGCAGGTTGAGCAGGTCTTCCCGGTCCAGGATGTCAGACCACTGGTGCATCGCCTGGTTGTAGGTGCGCCAGACCCCAGACTCCCGATACATGGCCCGGCACACCTTCCCCCATAGCTGGCGATGCTCCCGGAGCCCGTACCCGGTACCGGGCCTACCGCCTGCTGCGACAGTCTGGGGAGGTGGCGCTGGACAAAGAAAACCAGTGCAGCCACCTCCACCATGCTGAAGATCTCCCGGGCAGTTACAGCCTCCCCCCTTAAGCGCCCGCAAGGGAGCCGGCTACGGGGTGCGGGACCCTTCCCCTTCGGATTTTTGTCGGCTCCCTTTGCCATGGGCCTGGACAGTTAAAGGAAAATAAAATAGGAAAGAAAGAATAGGGAAAGTAAATAAAAGAAAAGAGAGTTAAAAAAAGTAGTTTTAAAGTAACCAAAAGTAGAAAAAACACAAAATATAGATGTACAAAAATAAAGAGATAGATAATGAGTAAAAAAGATTTTAAAAAAGTTCAAATAAACAAAGGATTACAAAGATTAAAGGAGGATTGAAAAAGCATGTCCAGAACCATAGCAATGAATGAAAAACAAGATGGTCGCTCCCATTGCGACCGCGTGGGTAAGTTCACGCGATATTTCCCCCGCGAGCATGCAAAAACGGACGCGAACACGCAATTGCGCCCGCACGTAGGAAATGCCCAAAGTGAGCATGCAACTAGCGCCCGGAAACAAAAATACACAATGCGAACAAGATGGCCACGCCCATGTACGACCGCATGGGTAACTTCGCGGTAGCCGCACTGAAAAAAACCCAGCGAACACGCAAAAAAGAAATCTGCAAATTCGCACAAATTCGCCATTTTTTGCGGACTGCGAATTCGCTTTCGCACGAATTCCCGTACCGCGAATTCGCAATTTTTCACCCATACTTACTGTTGTCCTACTCAGTGTGCAGTGTACAGATTGAGTCCCCTTCCTGTATTCAAAAGCAATGTATCAGGCTGCAGTAGAAGTACACATTTCTTATTAAAAATAGTTGCAAGGAGGGGAAAATTGCCCAGAGTTACTTTTGTGTGTAAAATGATGATTATTACATATAGTGCACAATGAAATAACTTCATGCACAACAAACAACAACAAAATCACTCAGTCTGCGTCCACTGCATGGCATCATTCATTACCTGTTCCATCTCATCTTCAGTTAATGGGCAGAAAGGAGGATAGCTATAGTAGTCATCATTATGTTCCACTTCTTTGGGAGGGACTAGGAAAGATTTTATTTTTTCTTCTATTTTGCATCATCCAATCATCATCTGTCTTGAGGGCAATGGATTTAAGGAGATTCAGGACGATGGAGGAGTAGGATTCGGAGGACTGTACTGTGAAATGCAGACTGCTGAAACTCGTATATTGAAATAAAACGAGTAGAAGACGGTGCTGATGGATTTGTTGTGATTCAAAGTTTGTAACAGGAAAGACGGACACACAAATAAAGGAAAATAAGGGAGGAAGACAGTAAGTGCAAGCCTAATTGTCAGGGAAGTATAGCTCATCCTTAAACTCTGGAGGTTCAAACAGAAGTAGGTAATCATCATGTAACACACTACTCTGTCACCTGAGACGCTGTCCTCATCTTCCTCTCTTGATTCATGTATTGTGTAATTCGGTGATATGAAGTGCTGATTCATTTTGATCATTGTTAACCTCTCCAAGTTTTTGGGCGAGATACTGGTCCTTCTCACTGTTACAATGGACCCAGCAGCACTGAAAACACGTTCAGTAGAGACACTTGCGACAGGGCAAGCCAGATAGCTTATCGCCAGCCTGCTGAGCAGTGGCCATTGGGCCCTTTTCCCATACCAATACCGCAATGGGTATTGATCGATGTACACCTCTTTTGGGTCGTCCAGATAGGCCTGGACCAACCGCTTATTGTTCAGGGGTGCTAAAAAAAATTCAGGCTCTTTTCTTGTGCATGAACACTGGCTTTACCAATGCCTAAATGTAAATGCCAGTCCTGTAATGATGCTACTGGGCCTAATGATCCAGTAATTGCTGATGTCGATAGTGATGGTGAGTGTCCTGCACCAAACGCACTGCCCTCATCCTCCCAAGGTGCACTTGATGCCGGATGCCCTGCTGCAGTACTTGTTGTGGGTTGATCTAGCGGGCTTTTAATTAGTAGCCGTTTATTTTCCAACTTACTCGCTGCCTCAGCTATCCAAGTTTTGTAGCGGGCAACATCCATCTCTGAAAAAGGAATTAATGTCTTCAGTGCCAATTTTGTCCGTGGATCCAGAATTGCGGCAGGAATGTAATGTTCTTGTGACAAAATCTTATTTTGCCCAATGTGTTGCCACCTCCTGGATGAGTGCTTTGACTGGCATTCTATAGTCACATTGAATGACCCTCAGCTGCTTCAAAGCTTTAAAAGAACGGCTGAAATGAGTGCATATTCTTCAGCAGGTGGTCAGTAAGTTGCTGACCATGGCTTTTTGTTTCAGAAAGGCTTCAACTATAATGTAATGCAGTGCACCAAACACGGAACCATGAAATAGGAACCAAGCTCCATGGCCTTAAGTACATTACTCCCATTATCTGTGGAAACAAATCCAATATTAAGCCCTCTTGGGCGCAGCCATTCAAAAACCCTGCTGCGAAACACTTCCAAAATGTTTACAGCAGTATGAGATTTCTCCATGGCTACAGTTGCATGTTTCCAAGTAGCTTTAAAAATCTCAGCTGTGTCAACCTCACCTACTTCAGATAGCTTATCTCTTACCCCCACAAAAGAGACCCAGTGTGCAGTGATGCACATGTAATCTGTGGCTTGGCAACTGGTCCACATTAGGGGTGGGCGGTAGTTGTGTAATGGACTTTTGCGGTGAGGCACGGAAATTGAACCAATTTCGGTGCCTCTCCGCAAATTTCCGTTACTTGACACCCGCCTGCCTCCTCCCCGCCCCCCCGCGCACAATAATAAACAGATGAAAGCCTGAAATAAGATTTAAAACACCTTATCGCGGGGACATCTCAAGAAGAAGGCATGATAGACCAGGAAGAGATGTCCCCGCGAAAAGGTAAGTGTTTTAAACCTTATTTCGGGCTTCAATCTGTTTATTATTGAGGGGCGGGAGGCGGGCGGGAAGGGGGCGGGAGGCGGCCGGGCGGCGGGCGACCAACTTCTGTTCCGCCCCCGAGTGTTGAAATTTGCCCCGTTTTTCCTCCTTCTTTGCAGAAGGTGGAAGGGGCAAATTTTCACACATTCTGTGGGCGGAACGGAGATGTCTACCCACCCCTAGTCCACATGTCTGTTGTCAGGTGGATATTGTGAACACCACTCTGCTGCAAAGTTTGTCCAACCAATTCCAGCACATCATAATGCAGTGCCGGAACAGCAATTCTTGCGAAATAGGACCGGCTGGGAACCTTCCATTTGGGGAAGATGGCTGGTAGTTGTAAAGATTTTCGTTGTAAATCCTGCGTTTTAACGGTACCGCATAGTAACGGTTCAGTTGTAAAGGATGTTTCCCCTTATCAAACTGAATAGCTTGCATGTATGTAACTTCAAAATGGGGATCTTGAAACCCCACAATCCACTTCCACTGGCACGAATAAAACACGTTTTAGCCCCTTTTTAGCAAAAACTTTGTGAAGTGGCTTGTGATCCAACTGAACTTCAAACCTAGCACACCACAAACATTGTTTACTTTTTTACCACCCAATACACAGCCAAAGCTTCCTTCTTACAGTAGGATACCTACTGTCTTCTCCTCTCAATGCTGTGAAGGTAATAACATGAGTATTATCAAATCCATCCTATTTCTGCTTTAAAACTGTTCCAAGTCCCTTGTCACTAGCATCAGTGACTCCAAAACACAGTAAGCCGGGGACAAAACCCCTTAAACTCTGAGCAATAGAAAGGCTCTTCCATATATCCGAAAATTCATTTTTACATTCTTCATCCCATAAAAATGCTACTCTTTTCCTCAACAGTCTGTGAATGGCCCTGATCTACTGGAAACATTAGGAAGAAACCTTAAATGAAATCCAGTCACACCTAAGAAAGGTTGTACTTCCTCTTTTGTAAGGATTAGGCAAATTGACAATGGCCTTCATTAATTCTTCTTTCACCCGAACTACATCCGCTACAACTTAATGACTCCATACACGAGTCAGAGCTACACATTTGCATTTCATTGCTTTGATTGTCATACCTCTTCTTTTAAACATTTCCAATTCTTATTTGACCTTTTTTACATGTTTTTCTAGTATATCACTAAAAATTAAAACATCAGTTTCAAGGAAACCCACCCCTTCCACAAATGAAAAAGGGAGAAGTACCAGTGCTATCATTTTAGCCAGCTTCACATTGTACAACCATGCCATTGGGTGGTTGCGTTGGAACTGCCCCTCCAATGCTCTCAATGGTAGGCTGGATTAGCTTCCTTTGTGGTGCTGTTGCTTTCATTTACCCACTTAGGCTCAATGACGCACTTTGTTTCATTGCAGTACTCGGTCGCCTTGGTGTCTCAACCTGACTCTGAGTATGGATCTTACTGCGGTGACACTGAGATGTTGCTGAGGAGGATGTGGGCGGTACCACTACACTACTGGGGACAGGGCTAGAAATGCCTCCCTCTTCTTCACCTTCCACCGCGATAATATCGTCCCCTGATTCTTCATGCTCAATATCAATGGGTTGAGTTTTTTTACTTTGTTGTAAGTGAAGTAGATGATCCTCCCACACAATAGTGTGGTGTATTTTGAGATGACTTGTTTGGCCTCCGGTACCATAGTTGGTACCAAGCTTACCCCGCCGAACACCTTGTCGACAAATTGAGCATATAAGAACGTTCTCCTCCTCAGTGCCAACCAAAAAGAAGTCCCAAACTGGGGAGGAGAACTTTCTGGCGCCACTGGATGTGTCACTTTCAATACCAGATTAACTTGAGGGTGTGCTTGGAATGTGACTCTGTGCAGCTACACTGTGACTTCTACCACTACATACTGAGATGGTTGAGCTGGATGTAGGTCCCTGCCGGGCCTTTGAATATATGGAAGCTGGAGGTCGTGGGGGTGTAACCTGTGTTGGTGGTATCCGTGCTACGACCCGCTCAGCAGCCTTTTTGGCTAGGGTATTAATGTTGGTCTCTATCACCTTTGGGGCAGGAGTGATATGCGTGATGACTGGCTCATCATCATCAACATCATCCCCCTCTTGTACATCTACCTCCATAACTCTAAGTCTTTCTGGAACCTTCCTTTTCACTAGCCTTGTCTTGTGGGGTGCATCACTCTCAGACTGAGCTGGTGGCTTCCAAGTGGCATCAGCATCACGATCATCAGTAGCGGGGCTTGAAGAAGAAGATGATGGACTAAGCCTCCTTTTCCTTGCTGGTGGTCTGGAAGACAATAGGTCTTCTGAAACAGTGGTTTGCTCCACTTTGTATGCAGGAAGCTCGATTTCACCAATGCACCAACACAATCCCATTGTCAGTCTCTAAGCCACTCATCCACTGGAGCCCAGATTTTCTGACCCAGCTCCCACCTCCTCCTACCCCACCTCTGGGAGACGGCTGATTCTACATTATAGAGAGCCAGAATCCTCGCTCCCAGGTTTAAAAAAGTAGGGGCATCAGGGCTGATCCATTCTGAGGTTATGCAGAGCCATACTAAAGACATAGCAATGAACAGAAAAGCTGAAGCATATCTTGTTCTCTCCAGCAGACAATTGCTCTCGCAGCCAAATATAACAAGCTCTGAAGATAGGGCCACCGGAATATTAAACCTTGAATTGATTAAAAATTCTACGTCTTGAAGAAATATCCCAAGTTTGGAGCAAGCAAAAAACATATGCACATCATTGGCAGCTACCAAACCACATCTTGGACAGCTATGACCCCCCTCTACCTCCCCATTTGGAAATTTTGGCCGGGGTGTAATAAAGATCAAATAGAGCCATATAGCTTTGGGATCGTAGACTGCCTGATATTAGTACACTGCTTGATAGTTCTAAGGCCTGAGAGATAGCCAAGCCTGCCTTCCCCAGCTTAATCTCCCATTTAGCATTCTGAGAAAAGAGGTCATCTGGGAGACCAGAGAGCAGATTCTGGTATAATAGCACGATTCTTGACCTCCTCAGGATCAATTCCATAAGTGCATTCCTATCAAACAAAATAGTGGTTTGGAGCATCAATTTATCTAGATAACTTCGAATCTGCAAATATTTAAAAAAACTTTTACGTATTGAGGCCAAACTTATCCTTTAGAAATGAAAAAGAAGCCATTTTCCCATCAAAGCCTAGATCCCCCAAAATCATTATTCCATATGACATCCACCTGAATGTAGGAAGATGGAGGGTAAAAGTCTAGGTGTGTAGTAGTTTATATTGGGAATTAACCATTTCCGCCGAATCTTATGCCAAACTGAAAACATTGCCATAATAACCTTAAACTTGGTCTTTTTATAATAACTGGGTTCAAGAACCCTCAATAGTATCCCCTTAGCATCTTCCCCTAAACCAATGTCGAAAATAGAGGGTCTACAAGAAAGCAGAAGTACCGCCCTATCCCCGAACAGCGGTAAAGCAAAATGCTGAAGGAGGGCTGACCAGCAATAAAGCACCAAGTTTGGCACGGACCAGCCCCCCCCGATCCAACGGAAAGTGCATTCACTTTGCCGCCCTTCGCGGTTGATGATAGATCAAGAGAATACTATTACAACATCTTTCGGCTCGGGCAAGACTTGATTGTGCAAATTGAAGTGGGATGGTTCTGAATAAATATAAAAACGTAGGTAAGAACAGCATTTTTAGAACATTCCCTCTACCATACAAGGATAGATGCAAATTGTCTAATCTTACCAAAGTAGAATTAACTGAATCAATGATGGGCAAAATATTCAAGTCTGGGATATTGTCAACTGCAGCCGTGATTGTAACCCGAAGATATGACGCATTTTAGACTACTGGGGCTTCAGAGGGGCCCATAGCGACTGATTGGACAACCTGGGGTTTGAGGACATTAAGTTTGTAGCCAGAGAACTGGCCATACTGTTCTGCTAAGTTCTTAATAGCTCGGAAGGCAGATGCTACATCACTAGTTAAAACTATAATGTCATCGACATAAGCCAACACCTTATACTCTCAATTTTACTTAAAAAGGGGTCGACATAAAGGGCGAACAGCAAGGGCGAGCAGGGGCAGCCCTGCCTAGTGCCCCTGCTGATATTAAAAGATCTTGAAACCGAGCCTGAAACAAACAGGGTAGCTTCTGGGGCAATATAAAGTGATTGCAATGCCTGTATACACTCAGGGCTAAACCCCTTTCACCGAAGGACTGCCCATAAAAACCCCCGGGCGACACTGTCGAACGCCTTTTTGGCATCCGACAGGATCGCACCGAGGGGAGATTTTGTGACTTGGGCCTAGTCCGAAAGTGCAATAACACGACGGACATGTGAAGAACATTGAAACCAGAAACAGGGGTCCCACTGATACTTGGTCCTTTTAAACCAACAAACAAGAAATTGGCACAGAAGCTAAAATATAAAAGAGCATTTTTATTAATCTCAAATGAGTGAGACTACGCCACACAGAAGCCTTAGCAACTGAATGAGGCAGTCTGAGGAGTACAGAAAATTGGGGCTTTATATATGCTTAGGGTTACATAGTAAGCATAAATGCAAGGGGTAGTCCTGGCTCATGAAAGCATGCAAAAATGACTAGGATGGGCATACAAGATATGCTTGCTCAACAAAGTGGGAGGAGAGTTACTTCTCCATACAGCAGCAAAAAAATAGCCTGACAGTTATAAAGAGAAGCAGGGGCATTCTACTAGCTAGGCCCTTCTGGGCATGTGCGAAGGTGGAAGATGCTAAACATAGTTTGTCTCTAGGCAGACTACAAGAGCAGTTAACAGAAAGGTAGGACAGGTCACATGGCAAACTAAATGGCTGCCAGAAATAAAAAATGGCTTTCAGCTCATGCTAACAAATCTGTCCACTATTTACCAGATAGTCCTTTTAGCATGAGCTAAAGACATTCATATGATCCAGTAGGAACATAGAAAATATTGGCACATTAATTTTTCATAAATTTATCAATTTCCTAATTCATTGCTAGGTGGGCATTTTCCATTCTAAACATTTCATTTAAGCAGGTATATGTAAGCTATATGCAGGAATACAAAGAGAACGGAGCATTGGGTCATAATTAACATTCAGATAGCAGGAGAAAGTAATGACCACTATCACAAACAGAATTATCATTTTTCTAGTCCTAAACTAAAGCAAATCCTAAAATCATCTAGTAAACATTTTTAGTGCTCCTATGCATTTCAGTGACTATTCATTTTAAATTTCAGAATAGCTAACAGCACATATCTAATAAAAACATTTTCCAATTGACTCTTACATTTTCCTTTTATGAGAGCTAGAACATCAATCATATCTGGGACCAGGAGGACCACACAGGGCCATAGGAATTAGGACGAAGAGCTGCAAACGGCTTCTCCTCCGTAAAAATGGGACAACTAGAGCGGTACATTATTGACAAGAAAAAGACGTCCTTGAGGAAATTGAAGCTGCTGTACAACCAAGCCAGAGGGGAGTCTTCTCCCTGTGTCCATTTGAGCCTCACAGGCAGGTTCTTGTTGTTTCCATGGTGGAGCTGCACAAGTCGCAACTCAAAAATCTTAGTCCAGTTTCAAGGAAAAAGTCTCTTCTTTCAAGATAGGGCAGTCACCCAACAGGCAAATGCTCCTAGCGCTCCTGTCCAGTGTCTCAGGCAGTGCACCAGTTTTTTTTCACTTCAATCTAACAGGCATCAGAGACACAACACTTGTACTCTAATCTCAAGTCCTTCCTTTAATCCTGTATTGCTCTGCTGGCGCACTGCTCATTCGTTGGGGCCAAACATTGCATCCAGTGTGCTCAGGCACTTTTTGACCAACAAACAAAGGAGCAAACTTGTATTCACTTTGGGACCAGGATTCAGAGGCCTGATGCTAGGATTTCTGAAGCAACCCTTGTTTCAATTGAGGTCACCTCAAGCAAAGCCTCCTCGCCATTCTGGTCGGTCTGTGACTCTCAGCTGGGCATGATCCACGATTTCTCCTTTCTGATTTGTGACCCCGTCTTTCGCTCAAAACAGTGGCAGGGGTACATATTTGATCACAGGGCTTTCACCTTCACTGAGGTCCTAGTTGCCAGCAATGCCTGTGCTGGTTACCTTCACTTTGGCTTCAAGCTGGACTGGTGCTGACGCTGACTCCCCAGGCTGAATCTGATGTCCGGGCCCCTCTGGCAATGGTTGTAAAGCAGCAAATATCTTTTAGTGGACAGAACAAAAGGTCTTTATACAAGGCACAGAAGCAGTCTATCAACAGCAAGGACAGTCTCAAAATTTCAGCCTGGAACTATTGGCAAGTATGAAATGAACTCTTTGATGAACTAACAAGATTAATACATCACCCAATCCTAAGCAGCCAAGGGAGTGTGTGTTAATTTACTAAACTCAGAGGAAAAGAGAAAAATAACACAGACATATTCTAAATCCTCACATTGGTGTATCCCTTTGTACTAATCTGAAAACCCTCAAAAAAGGAAATGCTCTACACCTTTGCTCATAAACATATTTATTTATTTATGTATTTATTTATTTATTTATTTATTTATGTATTTATGTTAGTGTCTTATAGAGTGCGAACTTGACCCGTGAGGGTATCAGAGTGCTTTACAGGGTACACAAGGTCTACAAACCAACATAAAATGCAGAGAAATACTAACACATCTTACCCTTACTCCTACATGTAAATGATTACAATCATAGTCAGCTTCAGTGCTCAGAACTGAGATAGGTATGACAGATTTGTGGGCTATACCTACATTGTACGCTTAGCACCATGCTCTCATGTTATAGGAGCAACAGGAAAATCTAAAACTGCTAATTTCACAAGGGCTCTTATCTATAAAACAACTTTTTTTTCAAAACATTTTTGCTAAGGATCACATGGGTATCTTCCCTGCGTTGTACTTTTCATGATCCAAACTATGCAACATCAGCTCTAATAAGGACTGTCAGTTTATTTACACAGACTAGCTAATAAAAAAACTAGCAATGCCCTTGCAAAACTACAATAATGGTGTTATCACCTAAGACTTGTAGAACAAAACTACCCACATCTAATTGCCCTTAAAGATCAAAATAAGGGAACACCAATCTAGACTACTGATCCTGTCATAATTTCATCAAACAGGATGAAGGCAGTAATAAAACCTATATATTTATTCATTTTATTAATGCTAACAATGTTTACAACAGTATTACTGAATAGCCAATTAAATGTCTCATTGCTATTTCACAAACAGTCTAGACAGGCTAAAAAAAATGAGAAAAGGAGAAAGCAACATACATATTACCTAGCCTTAATTTGTAGAGGAGCTAGCCTCCTTCCCCCATTTTGACAGTAGGAAACCTGAAACAGGTTTCACTTCTGTCAACACTATCAACCCCTATTTGTAGCAACTGGGCATAAACAAAGTTATAGGAGGTACAAAGCATCAATAAGTGTGGCAGGGTATGGTCAGACGTGAGTCCATTGCTCACTTTGCCACTGGATTCAAGCAAGCCAGGCTGAAGACGGCTGGAATGCCAGAAACCGGTCCTCGGAAGCTTGTTTCCGGTCCAGGGAAGACATGGCTTGGCAGTTCGGGCTGGACTGTTCCCATGAGGCACAGGGTCAGACTGATTTGCATATAGCCTTGTCTGAACTGGGGTGGCAGAGTGGGCTAAAGAACGGTGATGGATTAAACCCAGATCTTTTGACTGGGAGTGAGTGTTTGATTGATTCAGATGCTCCGTCCATCACCACCCCCTTTTGTACCGCTTTTGGCTGCCATAAGTGTGGCAGGTATGCTCAGACGTGAGTCCCTTGCTCACTTTGCCACTGGATTCAAGCAAGCCGGGCTGAAGACGGCTGGAATGCCAGAAACCGGTCCTCGGAAGCTTGTTTCGGGTCCAGGGAAGACATGGCTTGGCAGTTCGGGCTGGACTGTCCCCATGAGGCACAGGGTCAGACTGATTTGCATATAGCCATGTCTGAACTGGGCTGGCAGAGTGGGCTAAAGAACGGTGATGGATTAAACCCACATCTTTTGACTTGGTGTGAGTGTTTGATTGATTCAGATGCTCCGTCCATCACCACCCCCTTTTGTACCGCTTTCGGCTGCCATAAGTGTGGCAGGGTATGCTCAGACGTGAGTCCCTTGCTCACTTTGCCAGTGGATTCAAGTAAGCCGGGCTGAAGACGGCTGGAATGCCAGAAACCGGTCCTCAAAAGCTTGTTTCCGGTCCAGGGAAGACATGGCTTGGCAGTTCGGGCTGGACTGTTTCCATGAGGCACAGGGTCAGACTGATTTGCATATAGCCATGTCTGAACTGGGGTGGCAGAGTGGGCTAAAGAACGGTGATGGATTAAACCCAGATCTTTTGACTGGGTGTGAGTGTTTGATTGATTCAGATGCTCCGTCCATCACCACCCCCTTTTGTACCACTTTTGGCCACCATAAGTGTGGCAGGGTATGCTCAGACGTGAGTCCCTTGCTCACTTTGCCACTGGATTCAAGCTAGCCGGGCTGAAGACGGCTGGAATGCCAGAAACCGGTCCTCGGAAGCTTGTTTCCGGTCCAGGGAAGACATGGCTTGGCAGTTCGGGCTGGACTGTTCCCATGAGGCACAGGGTCAGACTGATTTGCATATAGCCATGTCTGAACTGGGGTGGCAGAGTGGGCTAAAGAACGGTGATGGATAAAACCCAGATCTTTTGACTGGGTGTGAGTGTTTGATTGATTCAGATGCTCCGTCCATCACCACCCCCTTTTGTACCGTGATAGATACATTTCAGCAAGGGTGAAAACATGTCATTAAAGAGCAGGAAACATGGACTGATTTGAGACGACCAGTTAAAAAAGAAGGGGAAAAAAAAACCTTTACGGACTCGCCAAACTCAACATTGTATAAAATAAGCCTTCCAAATGAACGCTATGATTTTAAGCACACGATAATGGGTAAAAGTTACGAGATGAAATGCCTTACACCATACGTATTACAAAGTGTGTGAAAGTTTTAAGCAATATTTTTCTACTGTATTTTGTAAGGATTTTAAATAATTGGAAACAATAAATCTTTTTTGACTTTTGACTTTGACATAAAAGAGTTAAAATCGAATTGGCCAGAACCTTTAGTTAGATCAAGTGAAGGGATCAAAGAAGCTTTAGTTAGTCATTTTGAGAAAGTGTACTCTGAAAACCTAGTTACAAAGGGAGAGAAAGTGAGAGAGTGGTTAGGTCAAGAGGTTCCTCATAAGCTCTCTGAGCCACAAAGGGAAGATCTAAATAGTCCAATTTTAGATTCTAAAATAAGGAAGGCTGTTAAAGCAGGGAAAATAAATAAAGCTGCAGGGCCAGACGGTATCCCTGCTGAGATATATAAAAAGCTGGAGAGCTGTCTAATCCCGGTAATGGGTAGATTGTTTAAAGAGATCTTTGAGGATGGTAAGGAGATTCCAGAATCTTAGAATGACGCTATTATTACTCTGATCCTCAAGCCAGACAAACCCGCCAATTGCTGTGTAAGCATGGGCGGAAAATCCATTCCGCTCGCGGATTTTGCAGATTTTCGGTAAATTTGCGATCCGCGAACGCTCGCAAATTTACCGAAAATCCGCAAATTCGCACGCACTGGATTTTTTTTTCTTGGTGATACAATTTTGCGGCGTAAGTTTGCAATTGCGAACATGTAGGTGCGGCGGGCAGAAACAATCTCGCACTCGCAAAATTACAAAATTTGCAATTCTGCACAAGAAATCCACTAGCAAGCAGCATAGACCTTCTGAAAATTATGATTTTTATCAGAATAACTCCTCAGGTTGACATTTGCCTGCCCTTTTTTGGATTTGAGGCCTTTTGACTTTCTTTGGATCACTTTTGGATTAGAAATCAACTTTCACAAGTAAGTTTGTTTGGGGCATTACATTTGCTGTTCTGCAGAAAAACGAGTTTTGCTTACCTGAAAGCACTCAGCAGGTGCAAAAGTTCAAATTCATCATTAGTAACCATTCCCTGTAGTGCTTCCTGACTGGGGCCCCTCCAGAGTTCAGTTGCTAGTTGCAACAATTGTATGACCCTGCTCTGACCCTCACAGCCTGATCATAGAATAGCTACAAGTAGGCCCCAAAGGTCCTGGGAAAAAAAATTGCACTGCAACAGAAAGCAAATTACAGATAAAGAAGCAGGTGCCAGACTGGAATTTTAAAACAGTGACACATTAATAAATCAACCCCAAATGAATTCATGTCAGTTGAAGCAGGGCAGGTGTGCTTGTTTTTTCCCCCCATAATCTACAGTGATGATGATGAACCAGAGGGTGGCATTGATGCACCAGAGGGTGGCATGGGTGAAACAGAGGGTGGCAGTGTTGAAACAGAGGGTGCTGTGAACCTGTGATGATGAACCAGACGTAGAAACAACATAGTCGCAACCGTTGCATCCCGACAAGTAAGTTCGCAATTGCGAACTGGTACAAAATCCTCGGGAACTGGCAGAAACCCTTGTGAACACTATAAAAACAAAAAAATCCGCAAAAATTCGCGAGAATTCGCAGATTTTGCAGATTGTGAGTTCGCAAATAAACAAATTCGCGAACGACAGATTCGCAAAATTCGCCCATTCTTATTGCTGTGACTCCTACAGACCCATATCATTACTGAACTCAGACTATAAAACCTTCTTGAAAGTCCTAGCAGACAGGCTGAGTGAAGTAATGGATGTGTTACTAAACGAGGATCAGAGGGGTTTTATGCGTGGTAGGGGAATTAAAGATTTAACATAAAACTTAATTGGTACAGTGGACATAGCAACCACCTTTAGATTGCCTTTAGCAGCAATCACTGTGGATCCAACAAAAGCATTTGACCGGGTAAACTGGTCTTTTCTGCAGGAAATCCTACAACTCTCTAATGCAGGGAATAAGTACTGCAGGGCAATAACACTTATATATAAGAACTCTACTGCCAAAGTTGTAGTGAATGGAAATATCTCCAGCGGTGTTAATATTCACAGGGGGGCTAGGCAGGGATGTCCATTATCCCCTCTGCTTTTTAGCTTGTATATTGAGCCGCTAGCCGAAAAGATAAGAGCTCACAAAGGTATACACCCTTTTAGCTATCAGGAGTGGGTGAAGAAAGTAGGTCTGTACGCAGATGACTTAGTAATGTACACTTCAGACCTTAATACAGCGTTACTAGCAGTGTATGACCTGGCAACACGGTTTGGCCAGCTTTCTGAGTATGAGATTAATGAAAACAAAATGGTGGTAATGGAATGGAATATCAACTCGCGACTAAACTGTGTCAAGAAAGAGATGAGATATAATAATAATAATAATAAAAGGGGTCTTATCGTGCGCAAACTTAGCCCAATGGGCGTCAAGGCGCCTAATTCGAAATCCAGTTCATAACAAAAACTCTGCAGCTCAACCTGTGTAGGCTCTAGAAAAGCACCACGTTTTTAAGGCCTTTTTAAACAGCGCTAGAGAGGGTAGAGTCTTGATCTCCATCGGCAAGATGTTCCAGAGCTGGGGGGCAGCGACGGAGAAGGCCCTAGCTCCCCACCTGGTGAGCTTGAAGCGAGGGACAACAAGTTGGAATAGTCCCGAAGAGCGAAGACACCTTGTAGGATTGTAACGGGTAAGCAGAGAGCTGATAGCGCCTTTAGGTCCATCCTCGAGAGCTCTGTAGGTCAGACACAGAATTTTAAAATAAATTCTGTGCTGGATAGGCAGCCAATGAAGGTCTCTCCTCGCAGCAGTAGCAGAGGAAGCCCTAGGGAGATCTAGGACAAAACGTGCAGCCGCATTCTGCATGATTTGCAGCCGGTGTATGAGGCCCTTGTTGGATTCCATGTAGAGAGAGTTGCAATAATCTAATCTGGAGCCAACAAGGGCGACTGCAATCTGCTTGCGTGCTTGAAGAGACAGATAGCTGCGAATTCTATTGAGCATCCTGATCACGCCCCAACAGGTCGCAACAGTCCGATTCACCTGTAGGGACATCGAGAGTGAAGTGTCGAACACCACACCCAGATTTCTGGCAGATTGGGAGGGAGTGGGGCAGATGCCAAGAGAGGAAGGCCACCACTCACTCGACCAAACATCTTGGTCCTTCCCAAAGACCAAGACCTCAGTCTTGTCGCCATTTAGCTTCAGGGAGTTGGTAACCATCCACTCCGCAACATGTTGCATACAGGACCTGAAGCTAGAGGCAGATGTTATGAGAGAGGACTGAGTGAGTGAGACCATAATCTGGGTGTCATTGGCGTATGATACCACCTCCATCCCCTGCGATCTTACAAGTCTAGCAAGGGGGGCCACGTAGATGTTGAACAGGGTCGGACTTAATGCCGACCCCTGTGGCACCCCACATTGCAAAGACTTTGCTGGGGAGAGGTGGTTGCTGAGCATCACTCTCTGTTCCCTATCAAGGAGAAAGGAGTTGAGGAGGCTCAGGGCCGAACCAGAGACACCTGCCTCCCTAAGCCGAGATGTTAAAATGGCAGGAGACAAGGTGTCGAATGCGGCCGTGAGGTCCAATAGCACGAGAACAGTAGTTTGTCCAGCATCAACTTTGCGTCGGATGTTATCGACTACAAAGGTGAGAGCAGATTCTGTGCTATGATGTTTTCGGAATCCATGTTGGGTAATGTCCAAATACTCCGAAGCTTCAAGGAAGGAAGATAAATGGCAATTCAAGTGTGCTTCTAAAATTTTAGCAGGTGCAGGAAGCAGGGAAATGGGTCTAAAATTTTTCAGGAGGCCGGGATCAAGTGAAGGCTTCTTGAGGAGCGGCTTCACTATGGCCTTCTTCCATACCGATGGAAAAGTGCCTTGGGCAATTGCCTTATTCATCACCTCAAGTAAGGGGGGAAGGAGACTGCTCCTACACTCTTTTAGCTTTTTAAGAGGCAGTGGATCCAGTGGCGAGGAGGATTTCGTCTTGTCCAGAAGAAGATTCAGTCCCTCCAGAGACAAAGGAGGAAAATGGGAGAGGAGGCTAGAAGGGGCTATATCCTGTGACTCAAAAGAGCTTATCCCCGAAGGAATATTTTCGCCCAAGGAGAGACGTTGTACTTCTAAAGAAGTATGAATATCAAAGATTTTTTTATGAAAGAAGTCTGCAATGTCGTCACAGAGACGTTGGGAACTGACTACGGGATCTGGGAGTTGAAGGGAGCATAGCGAATCCGCAATTTTGAAAAGCTCCCTAGAGGAAGTGAGTGATCTAGTAAGGTTGGAGAAATATTCCTGCTTCTCCATTATCACTTTCTTCTTATACTCCCGTAGAGCAGACTTATGAGCCTCCCTATCCATGGGGTCCCAAGATTTCCTCCATCTCCTCTCGCTGCTTCTGCAACCCTGTCTTAATGATCTAAGATGGTCCGAGAACCATGGCGCTGATGGTTTCCGTCGGGCTACATATCGCAGGGATGCTGGGGCAAGTTTTTCTACTGCATTGGCGATGGAATCCTGCAGAACTTGTGCTGCCTCATCCGTGTCTTTTGGGGAGAGAGCCTCAGTTGAAGGAACAAAGGGGGCAAAGGCCTCATTCGTGAGGTTTCTAAGATTTCTTCTGGAAACGAATGGGGTAGTCTCCTTCTTAGTGGAATGAGAGGTGGAGAAGGCTAGATGAAGAGGAACTGCAAAATGATCTGTCCATACCAACGGTAAAGGTGAGCCGCTGGAAAGTCTTAGATCATTAGAAAATACCCCGTCAAGGATATGACCTGCCGTGTGAGTGGCACTGGTAACAAGCTGAGCAAAATCACAGGCTCCAAGAGATTCAACCAATGATAGAGTGTCCTTGGAATGGACCTCATCGAGATGGAAATTGAGGTCGCCTAAAATGGTGAAAGAGGGCTTTCCAAAGTAGGGTTCAAGAATTCTCAGTATGTCCGAGGCAAAATTGGCTCGGTGGCCAGGCGGCCTGTAGATCAATATCCCCGTAAAAGAGACCGATGGAGCACATGTAATACAAAAGTATAAGGCTTCAAAACGGTCTTGGGGCGAGGAGAGTGGGTTAACCGTACACAGAAAGGAGGATTTAAAAAGAATGGCAATACCTCCCCCTCTACGTTTAGGTCTGTCAAGCCTATGAAGAGAATAGCCCTCTGGGATGGATAGGAGAAGGTCATGACCGGAGGAGTCTGTAGCCCAGGTCTCTGTAATAAAGACCCAGTCTGGCTGTCTTTCATCCACGAAATCATGGAAGGCAAGGTTATGTTTAATTAGCGAGCGCACATTTAATAGAAACCCAGTGTTGTAAGAGATGGTGGACATTGGGGAGGAAGGACACAGACTATTAGGGCTAGAGACAAGGGGATGGAAAGAGGAGGAACAGGCCATACAGCAGCGAGAGTGTAATAGCCCTAGCGGTGTAAAGCAATGTAGACAGGGGCATGCGGGAGGTCTAAGAGCCAGAAGTGCAGATGGAGCATAGCGCCTAATAGTCTTACCAGGAAGCAACGGTGTAGAGACCAGGGCCAGCCCGTCCTGCAGCCCGTCCTCAGCGCGGATGGGCGCAGACGGGCTGAACTCTGGCGTAACTCCGGCGTCATTCTGGCGTCCCCGCTGCGCGTCACCGCTGCGCGTGAGCATGGCTGCAATTTATGTACTGCTCGCCTCCTAGAGAGAGGACTAGAGCGTGCAAGCTATCCCCCAAACAAAGATGGCCGCCAACGAGACATGGGCGCAGGACCCGCAAAGTGCGGTGAAACAACCAATTAGAGTGCGAGTGAGGGGGGGCAGAGATGTGAGTATGAGTGGCCGGCAGTTTAAAAACAAGGGAAAGCTTAAAATATAAATTCAACAAAAAGACCAAAACTGGAGTTTTTAAAATCACAAATAGCTGCTGGCAGGTCGCGCTGCGAGTAGAGCGCTGCTGGTGATGCGCTGAGCTGTAGAGGGCGAACTGACGTGATTTGCCTCAATTTATGCACTGCTCGCCTCCTAGAGAGAGGACTAGAGCGTGCAAGCTATCCCCCAAACAAAGATGGCCGCCAACGAGACGTGGGCGCAGGACCCGCAAAGTGCGGTGAAACAACCAATTAGAGTGCGAGTGAGGGGGGCAGAGATGTGATATCTAGGAATCCAAGTTGTGCAGAAAGTAGAACAAATCCCTGAAGTCAAAAGATGAATAAGGCTGTAGGAAAACTCTTACTTAGTTGGTCCCATCTCCAGCTAACAATCTAATGTAGAGTAAATCTAGTGAAATGGCAATTCTGCCTAAGTTTACCTTCCTGTTCCAAAATATTCCAATGGCCTTTAACGAAATCTGGCTTAACAAATCCTAATCCAAGATTAGCAGCTTTATCTGGGCGTTGAAAGGGACCAGAATTTTCTGGAAAAAACTCAGACAGAAACATGATAAAGGAGGTTTACGATTTCCTGACTTGACATATTATGCCTGGGTTTTCCTGCTAAAAGGAGGAAAATTTCTATTAAGTATACCAGACAGCTCAGAAACTGGAAAGATGTTAAAGCAATGTTTTCTCTGTACAAGGGGGTGACAAGGGGTTCATGCAAAAATATGGAGACCCTCGCTACTTGAAAGAGGTACAACTACAAACCCTGCAGAGCTTTGCAACAACTTGGTTTAATATCAGGAGAAAAGTCAATGAACTTGCCCCGATTTGGGATTCCTTGGGGTCCCCAGAATAGTTAAGTGACAGTTTGGCACGTCCTATGAAAGAGGCAGGGATAAAAACTTGGGGGCAGTTGATGGATGAAGGGGAGCTGATCTCTTGGGAGGAGGCCCAAAAGATAATCGATGGGAGACTGTCTAAATTTAAATATCTGCAAATGAAAGGTTGGAGCCTTATGGATGGGAGAGGTGCTGGACAATCGAATCTGGTTCAAACATCAATAATATCTGGAGGACCCAGTTGAAAAGAGGTGGTGAGATGGTATTGGAGTCTAGTGGACAGCTCTGATGGGACTTCAATCTGCCAGCAACATTGTGGGAAAAGAACTTGCTGGGAGAACAGTCGACAAATTTATGGCAAGTATCATGTAACAAGCTATACTCCACAGTACGTGCTGCAAATTTAAGGCGGAACCACCTTTTTTATCTCCACAGTTTACTGGACACCCTATAGATTGGCAACATTTGCAAAAGGTGTTACCCCGAAATGTCCCAAATGCGGGGAAGAAAGAAGTAATGATGAACATATGTTCTTGGAATGCCCGTCACTACAAGCCTCTTGGAGGGATGTAAGTAATATAGTGTGTTTAATACTAGGAGTGCAGCTCCAGGTAAGCATACCTCTGGTATGTTTTGGGCTACCTGTAGAACCATGACTCTCTAACTCAAAACATTAAAAAACTAATTTTCTATTTAATAATGTTGGCTCACAGGGAAATATGTAAAAAATGGACTAAAGCTATACCCCCAAACAAAGCTGAATGACTATCTTCAATTAAATATATAGCCACGTTGGACAGAATGTTAAAGTGTAGGTGAAATGATTTCTGGCTTCCCTTTGAAAAGTGGATAAATTATAGTGGAAATTTACAATAATAGTCCTATGATTAGGCCTCTAAACCATTCTTTGCTTTGTCACTCTGGTGGTGGCTGACGAGAGGGTCTGGTCATTTGACAAAGCTACCTATGGTCAGAGTATGAGAAGCAACGCATAGAGTGTTCCAACTTAGGGCAAACAAGCAAAATACTGATATCTATACCTTTTTGCTGACCTGGGCTAATGAGGCCCAAAAAAAAGGTTGACTTTGCTCAGCTGAAAACTGAAGCAATTGAAGAGTCACAAGCTTAATCACGCTCGCTCTAGAGGCACAAGCCTAATCACACTCACGCTAGAGGCTGCGTCGCTTTGTGTAAAGCGTTTGTTGAAACAAGTGAAAATTCAAGTTATTGAGAATCTCCTTGTTTTCTTCATAAAATCCTCGACAGGTAGAATCGAAAAATTAAAGTATCACTCTATGTAGTCACTTACGAGTTATTTAAAACAACACAGGTGTTGATGGTGCACCTGACGGATTTCTTCCTGGTCCCTTCTTCCAAGTAGTTACAGCGGATAGAGGGCTGGGAGTCCAATCAGTCCTGAATTGTCGCCAGGTTTGTAGTGAAGACACTACGCAGCTTGTAGTGTGAAGAGTAGGTTTATTCAGAGAAACATGTTCATCCATGAAGGGGCACTGGAGCAACTGACTACAGAAAGAATGCAGAGCTCCAGTGACCTCATGAAATTCCTAGCCTCAGGCTTGCACAATACCACATGCGTGTGCATGCCTTTGCATTATAAACAATAAATTCATAAGTCTGATAAATTTATGACAGACAAAGGCACCTGGGCAGTGCAACCTTCCTATGAAACCCATAATTCAGACCTCTGCCACAGACTCAACAATTGTTCACCACGAGATAAAGATAATCTACGGCAACTTTGACAACCAAGACCACCTCACTGATCCATCTCCTCCCTCACGTGATGCCACCCAACAGGCCCTGCTCAAATGGATCCCGCTCACGACAGCAAACACCCTGAAGACCATGAAAAGCATCCACTCTAGAGCACCCTCAGACCCCTGCCCACACCACATCTTCCACAGAGCTGCCTCTGCTACTGCACCCAAACTACGTCAGACGATCAACAACTCCTTTGAGACAGCCACCTTACCCAATGACTGCAAACAGGCTGAGGACAATCCCCTCCTGAAGAAACCATCCACGGACCTGACAGACCTCAAGAAAAGCAGGCCCATCTGCCTTCTTCACTTTGATGCCGAGGTCATTGAAAAGGCCATCCTCACCCAGCTAGAAAACTTCATAAAAACTAACAACGTCCTGGACATCTCCGAATCTGGATTCTGAAGCAATCACAGTACTAGACTGCCCTACTCAGCGCTACCTTTGACATCCACTCCCTCCTTGACCAGGGAGAGACAGCAGCCCTCATCTGCCAGCATCCAAGGCAAGGCCTTCCACTGGATCTGCTCCTTCCTCACCGGCAGAACTTAACAGGTCAGACTCCCTCCCTACCTCTTAGAACCAACAGAGACCAATTGAAGAGTGCCCCAGTGCTCCTTCCTCAGCTCCACCCTCTTCACTGTTGACAAAGCCCCCCTCGCAGCCATAGTCAGGAACCACTGGCTCAACATCATCACATATGCAGACAACACCAAAATGATCCTCTCCCTCACCAATAAACTCAACATCACGAGACACAGCTTCCAAGAAGGGATGAAAGCTGTTGCCACCTGGATGAAGAACAGCTGCCTGAAACTCAACTCAGAACAGATAGAAGTCCTCATTCTTGGCCCAACCCCCTCTGCATGGAACAACTCCTGGTAGCCTAAAGTTCTGTGTGGAGTGTACAGGAAGGTTGGCGCCTGTGCTGATAGCGGTTAGTGTAAATTGTAGAAAACTCCTGGTAGCCCCTCACCCCAATAGACCACGCATTAAACTTCAGCATCATACTAGGATCATTGCTAAAAATGAACCACCAGATTAATGCCTTCTCCTCGACAAGCTTCGACACCCTTGCATGCTTCAAAATACCTTTAGATGAATCCTAACCGGATCCAGAAAAATTGTCACACACGCACTCATCAGCAGCAGACGGCACTTCAGCAATGCTCTATAAGCTGGAATCATCAAGAAACTCCTTTGCAATCTCAAGATTGTCCAGAGCGCCACAACCAAACTGATCCTGGATATCCCCTGTTGCAGTCACATCACCCAACACCTCCGTGAACTCCACTGGCTTCCGGTCAAAAGAAGGATTGCTTTCAAACTCCTCACTCACTATGCATGCGGGGCCCTTCACAACACCAGAGCCACATACCAGAAGAGCTGCATCCCCTCCATGCACACAAAGAACACCTCTGAACAACCCAGCCCTCAGTGACCCCCTCCCACGTATCAGACAAGAGCAGGAGGAAAGCCCTTCTCCCACCTTGCAGCTAAAGCCTGGAACACTTTCCTCCTCCACCTCTGGCAATCTCCCACATTGCCCCATTTCAGAAAGGAACTCAAGACCTGCCCTTTCAGGTGACCCAGCACTCAACGGAGCCGCACCCCAGCACCTGCAGACCCTCACAAGTAAGTAGCTGCGCTTTACTAAGACTGATTAGTTGATTTTAAATCTCCTTGTCTCTGCTAGGTAAATATCTCAAAAACACATAGACACTTGGAATTACAACATACTGGTCATTTCATATCAGCATTCTATTAAAAGGCCTTCTTGATGTCCCATCAACAAAACCTAATGGGAACACCAATGCAACAATATAGCCAGCCATCCTCCAAATGCCATGGTTTTGATGGAAGCAAGAAAAGACACAAATAATGACCAGAATGCCTGACAATTCAAACATTCACCCCACAGTCACAAGGATGCCCAGTTCGGACCCAACCATATGCATATCAGTCTTGACCCTGCCCCTCATGGGAACAGTTCAGCTGGAACTGCCCAGCCAGGTCCTCCCTGGACTGGATACAAGTATCCTGAGACCGGTTTCCAGGCATCAACCCTCATCAGCTAGGCTAGCTTGAATCCAGTGGTGTAGTGAGCATGGGACCCACGCCTGGGCATCCCCTTCCCACTTAGGGCGACAAAAGCAAAATACACACATAATGGATGGAATGCTGAACAATGCAAACATTTACCCCTAGTCACAAGGATCACTGTTTTAGTCTATTTTTCTTTTGCTCACCACTTCATACCAGTATGTACATAGCCATATGCAAATCAGTGTTGACCCTGCCCCTCATGGGAACCCTCCAGCATGAACTGCCAAGACAGGTCCTCCCTGGCTCCTCATCAGCCTGGCTAGCTTGAATTTAGTGGAGTAGTGAGCACGGGACCCACGTCTGGGCACATCTTTCCCACTTAGGGCTACAAAAGCAAAAGACATAAATAATGGACAGAATGCTGAACAATGCAAACATTCACCCCAGTCACAAGGATCTGGGATTAATCCATTGTTCTTTTGCTTACCAAGCCACCCCAGTTTGGACCAAGCCTTATGCAAATCAATCTTGACCCTCCCCCTCATGGGAACAGTCCAGCCCGTACTGCCAAGCCAGGTCCTCACTAGACTGGAAGCAAGCATCCTGGGACCGGTAAATGTGCATCACCCCTCATCAGCCGCATTAGCTTGATTCCAGAGGTGCAGTGAGTACGGGACCCAGCTATGAGCATACCCTTACCACTTAGGACAACAAAAGCAAAAGATTCAAATAGTGAATGGAATGCTGAACAATGCAAACAGTCAGCCCGCAGTCAAAATTAACTTAGTTTAATCCATAGTTTGTTTGCTCACCAGACCACCCATTTGGACCTGACAATATGCAAATCAGTTATGACCCTGCCCCTTATGGGAATTCCAGGTCGAACTCTCAAGCCACGTAAACCCTGGACTGAAAACAAGCATCCTGGGATCGGTTTCCGGGCATCAACCCTCTTCAGCCAGGCTAGCTTGAATCCAGTGGTACAGTGAGCACAGGACCAACGTCTGGGCATACCCTTTCCACTTAGGGTGATAAAAGCGAAAGACACACATAATGGATGGAATGCTGAACAATGCATACATATACCCCCAGTTACAAGGATCGCAGTTTTAATCCATCACTCTTCAGCTCAGCACACCACACATTTATTAACCCAGCCACATGCAAATCAGTCTTGACACTACCCCTCATGGCAACACTCCAGCCCAAACTACCAAGCAAGGTCCTCCCTGGACCAGAAACAAGCATCCAGGGACCGGTTTACGGGCATGACCCCTCATCAGCAAGGCTAGCTTGAATCCAGTGGTGCAGTGAGCACAAGACCCCTATCTGGGCATACCCTTAATACTTAGGACGACAAAAGCAAAAGACTCAAATAATGGACAGAATGCTGAACAAGACAAACATTCGGCCCACAGTCACAAGAATCTAATTTTAATCCATCACTCTTTTGCTCACCATGCCACCCAAGTTAGGACCCAGCCATATGCAAATCAGTCTTGACCCTGCCACTCGTGGGAAAAGTTGAGGTTGAACTGCCAATCGAGATCCTCCCTGGACCAGACGCAGGCATCCTGGGACCGGTTGCCAAGCATCACCCCTCCTCAACCTTACTAACTTGAATCCATTGGTGCAGTAAGCATGGGACCCATGTCTGGGCATGCCATTCACGCTTACTGTGACAAAAGCAAAAGACACAAATAATGGACAGAATGCTGAGCAATACAAACATTCACCCCAGTCAAAAGGATCTGGGTTTAATCCATTGTTCTTTTGCTCACCACGCCACCCCAATTTGGATCCAACCATATGCAAATCAGTCTTGACACTGCCTCTCATGGGAACAGTCCTATCCGAACTGCTAAGCCAGGTCCTCCCTAGACTGGACACAAGCAGCCTGAGACCATTTTCTGGGCATCACCCTTCTTCAGCCAGGCTAGCTTGAATCGAGTGGCGCAGTGTGCACTGGACACTGGACACATGTCTAGGCATACCCTTCCCACTTAGGACAACAAAAGCCAAAGGCACACATAATGGACAGTATGCTGAACAATCCCAAAATGTAACCGAGTCACAAGGATTGCTATTTTAATCCATACTTCTTTTACTCACCACGCCACCCCAGTATAGTCACAGCCATATGCAAAATAGTTGTGCCCTGCACCTCATGGGAACACTCTAGCCCGAACTTCTAGGAAAGGTTCTCCCTGAACCAAAAACAATCATCCTTTGACAGGTTTCCAGACATCACCCCTAATCAGCCAGGCTAGATTGAATCTAGTGGTGCAACAAGCACTGGAAATCACATCTGGGCATACCTTTCCCACTTAGGACGAAAAAAGCAAAAGAATGGATGAATATAAGACTTTTAAAGCGCAGACTTAGCCCAAGGGCATCAAGGCGCTAGCACCAATAACATACAGGAGAGAACCGATTCCTACTCAAACCCGACTTTCATTGAACAACCATGTCTTCAAAGTTTTACAAAAGATAAAGTGTACTTGTTGCCCCGAGAGAGAGTCCGGGAGAGAGTTCCAAACATTCGCGGCTGCGAATGAAAAGGCCCTTCCTCCGTATCTCATCTTTTTGACCCTAGGAACAACAAATAGATTTTTGGACCATCTGCAAACGAGGTAGCTGGCCTTTGATAATGCCTAAATAAAGGGCATTGCAATAGTACAATCTGGACAATATTTATGCATTCATCACTTTTTTGCGTGCCTCAAGTGAGAGGAACTGAGAAGTTTTTCTTATGATCCGGATAATCCCCAAGCAAGTGGCCACTGTCCTAGAAACCTGCAGGTTCATGGCTAAGGAGACATCCACCACCACTCCTAGATTCTTCCCATGGCATACCTCGGTTGGACAGGCGCCTAGGGTGTCAGGCCACCATTCCCTCGACCAAATGTTAGACCTGTCTCCAAAAATCAGAACTTCCGCCTTCTCGCAGTTCAATTTAAGATAATTTTAAACCATCCACGACGAGACTGCTAACATTCAGTTCTTAAAGTTCTGTGCGGAGCCCCTAGTATTTTGCGTGATTGACACCATGATTTGGGTGTCATCCGCATAAGACAACACTTCCAACCCAAATGACTTCACCACCCCTGCCAGATGGGCCAAATAGATATTAAATAAAGTGGGGCTCACGGGGAGCCTTTAGGCACACCGCAGACAAGGGGGATAGACTCCGAGTAGAAGCTTCCCAATTCGACTATTTGGGAACTCTCTTCCAGGAAGAAAGTCAGAAGATCCAAAGCCAAGCCCCCGACCCCTATCTCCCTGAGGTGCTCTACAAGTCTCTGGGGTCAAAAGACACAAATAATGAATGGAATGCTGAACAATGCAAACATTCACCCCACAGTCACAAGGATAAGGTTGTAATCCATCGTTATTTTGCTCACCAAGCCACCCCAATATGGACCCAACCATATGCAAATCAGCCTTGACCCTGCCTCTCATGGAAAATGTCCAATCCAAACTGCCAAGCCTGGTCCTCCCTAGAATGGACACAAGCATCCTGAGACCTGTTTCCAGGTATCAGCGCTCATCAGCCAGGCTAGATTAGATCCACTATTGCAGTGAGCATGGGACACACATCTGAGTATACCCTTTCCACTTAGGGCAACAATATGACAAGACACACATAATGGACGGAATGCTGAACAATGCAAACATTAACCCAAACTCAGAAGGATCACAGTTTTAATCCATCTTTCTTTTGCTGACCACGCCACCCCAGTATGGACCCAGCCATATGTAAACCAATATTGACCCGGCCCCTTACGGGAAAATAACAGTCCAAACTGCCAAGTCATGTCTTTCTTGGACCAGAAACAAGCCCCCTGAGACGGTTTCCGAATATCACCCCTCATCAGGGAGGCTAGCTTGAATCCAGTAGTGCAGTGAGCATGGGACCCACATCTGGGCATACCCTTTCCACTTAGGCCTACAAAAGCATAAGACATAAATAATAGACAGAATGCTGAACAATGCAAACATTCACCCACAGTCACAAGGATAAGGGTTAAATCCATCGTTCTTTTGCTCACCACGCCACCCCAATTTGGACCCAGCCATATGCAAATCTGTCTTGACCCGGCCCCTCATGGGAACTGTCCAATCCGAACTACATAGCCAGGTCCCCCATGGACCAAACACAAGCATCCTTAGACCATTTTCCAGGCATCACCCTTCATCAGCCAGGAGCTTGAGTTTAGTGATGCATTGTGCACTGGACACATGTCTGGGCATACCATTCCCACTTAGGACAACAAAAGCCAAAGGCGCACTTAATGGACGGCATGCTGAACAATCTAAACATTTACCCCGAGTCACAAGGATTTCTGTTTTAATCCATCATTCTTTTGCTCACCACACCACCCCAGTATGGTAACAGCCATATCTAAAATAGTTGTGCCCTGCCCCTCATAGGAACACTCTAGCCCGAACTTCTAGAAAAGGTTCTCCCTGGACCAAAAACAATAATCCTGGAACAGGTTTCCGGACATCACCTCTCATCAGCCAGACTAGATTGATTCCCGCGGGACAGTGAGCACAGGACCTACATCTCTGCAAACCCTTCCCACTTAGGGCGACAAAAGTGAAAGACATAAATAAAGGACAGAATGCTGAACAATCCAAGGATTAAACCCCAGTCACAAGAATCTGGGATTAATCCATTGTTATTTTGCTCACCACACCAACCCAGTTTGGATCCAGCCATATGCAAATCAGCCTTGACCCTTACCCCATTGGGAACAGTTCAGCCTCAACTGCCATGCAGGTCCTCCCTGGACTGGAAACAATCATCCTAGGACCGGTTTACAAGCATCACCCATCATCAGCCAGGCTGGCTTGAATCCAAGTGTGCAGTCAGCACGGGACCCACATCTGGGCATACCCTTCCCACTTAGGAAGACAAAATCAAAAGAGGAAAATAATGGACCGAATGCTAATCAATAAAAATATTCAACCCATAGTCACAAGCTTCTGGGTTTAATCCATCATTCTATTGCTCGCCACGCCATCCCAATTTGAACCCAGCCATATGCAAATCAGTGGTGACCCTGTCCCTCATGGGAACAGTCCAGACCAAACTGCAGAGCCAGGTCCTCACTGGACCACAAACAAGCATCTTGGGACCGGTTTTGAGGAATCACCACACATCATTCTGCTCACTTGAATCCAGTGGTGCAGTGAGCAAGGGACCCACATCTGGGCATACCCTTCCCACTTAGGACGATAAAAGCAAAAGACACAAATAATGGGTGGGAATGCTGAACAATGCAAACAAACAACCCATAATCACAAGAATCTGGGTTTAATCCATTGTTCTTTTGCTCAATATGCCACCCCAGTTTTGACACAGACATATGCAAAACAGTCTTGATCCTGCCCCTCATGAGAACACTCCAGCCCAAACTGCAAAGCCAGGTCCTCCCTGGAACAGTAACAAGCATCCTGAGACTTGTTTCCGGTCATCACACATCATCAGCCAGGCTAGCTTGAATCCAGGGGCACAGTGAGCATGGGACCCACATTTGGGCATACCCTTCCCCCTCAGGGCAACAAAAGCAAAAGACATTAATAATGGACAGAATGCTGAACAATGCAAACATTCACCCCAGTCACAAGGATCCAGATTTAATCCATTGTTCTTTTGCTCTCCACACCACCTCAGTTTGGACCAAGCCGTATGCATATCAGACTTGACCCTTCACCTCATGTGAACAGTCCAGCCCGAATTGCCAAGCCAGGTCGTCCCTGGATGGGAAAACAGCATCCTGGGACCAATTCCCGGGCATCACCCCTCATCAGCCAGGCTATCTTGAATCCAATGGTGCAGTGAGCAAGGGACCCACGTCTGGGTGCACTCTTCCCACTTAGGGTGACAAATGCATAGGACAAACATAATGGATGTAGTGCTAAACAATGCAAACATTTACCTCAAGTTACAAGGATCGTGGTTTTAATCCATCAATTTTTTGCTCACCAGGACACCCCAGTATAAACCCAGCCATATGCAAATCAGTTTTGACCCTTCCCCTCATGGGATGATTCCAGCCCGAACTGCCAAGCCAGGTCCTCCCTAGACCAGAAACAAGCATTCCGGGACCGGTGTCTGGGCATCACCCTCATCAGCCAGGCAAGCTTGAATCCAGTGGCGCTGTGATTACGGGACCCATGTCTGGGCATAACCTTTCCACTGAGGGTGACAAAAGAAAAAGACACACATAATGGACAGAATGTTGAACAATTCAAACATTTAACCCTGGTCACAAGGAACCCTATTATAATACATTGTTCTTTAGCTCACCAGCCCACGCCTGTATTGGCCCATCCATATGCAAATCAGTCTTGACTCTGCCCCTCATGGAAACACTCCAGCCTGAATTTCCAAGCAAAGTCCTCCCTGGACCAGGTACAGGCATCCTTGGACCAGTTTCCAGGCATCAACCCTAATCAGCCAGGCTAGCTTGAATCCAGTGACAAAGTGAGCATGGGACCCACGTCTGGGCATACCCTTCCCACTTAGGATGACAAAAACAAAAGACACAAGTAATAGATGGAATGCTAACCAATGCAAACATTCACCCCATAGGCACAAGGATCTGGGTTCAATCTATTGTTCTTTTGCGCACCACACCACCCCAATTTGGACCCAGCCATATTCAGTCTTGACCCTTCTCCTCATGGTAACAGTCTATCCCGAACTGCCAAGCCAGTGCCTCCCTAGAACGGAAACAAGTATCCTGGGATGGGTTTATGTGCATCAGTACTCATCAGCCAGGCTAGCTTGAATCCAGGTGCACAGCGAGCACTGGGCCCACGTCTGGGCATGCCCTTCCCACTTAGGATGACAAAAACAAAAGACACAAGTAATAGATGGGATGCTAACCAATGAAAACATTCACCCCATAGGCACAAGGATCTTGGATTAATCCATCATTCTTTTGCTCACTACGCCACCCTAGTTTGTATCCAACCATTTGCAAATCAGTTGCAACCTTGCCCCTCATGGGGACAGGTCAGGCCCTACTGCCGAGCCAGGTACTCAATGGACCGTAAACAAGCATTCTGAATCCGGTTTCTGGGAAAAAAACCTCATCAGCCATGCTAGCTTGAATCCAGTGGTGCAGACAGCACAGGACCCACATCTGGGCATACCCTTCCCACTTAGGGCAAAAAAAGCAAAAGACATGAAAAATGGATGGAATGCTGAGCAATGCAAACATTCACACCCAATCACAAAGATCTGGGTTTAATCCATTGTTCTATTGCACACAACCCCACCCCAGTTTGGACCTAGCCATATTCAAATCAGTTGGGAACATTTCAGGCTGAACTGCAGAGCCAGGTCCTCCCTGGACCATAAACAAGCATTCTGCGACCGGTTTCCGTGCATGACCCCTCATCAGCAATTCTAGCTAGAATTCAGTGGGGCAATGAGCACAGGACGCACATCTGGGCATACCTTTCCCACTTAGGACAACAAAAGCAAAATACTCAAATAATTGACGGAATGCTGTTCAATGCAAACATTCAGCTCATAGTCACGAGGATCTGGGTTTAATCCAACGTCCTTTTGCTCACCACACTACCCCAGTTTGGACCCAGCCATATGCAAATCAGTCATGACCCTGCCCCTCATGGGAACATTCCAGGTGGAATTACCAGGTCCTCCCTGGACTGGAAACAAGCATCCTGAGACCGGTTTCTGGCCATCACCACTCATCAGCCAGACTAACTTGAGTCAAGTGGCGCAGTGATCACTGAACCCACGTCTGGGCATACCCTTCCCACCGTGGCAGACAAAAGCAAAAGACACACATAATGGACAGAATGCTGAACAATGCAAAGATTTACCCCCAGTCACAAGGATCACTGTTATAATACATTGATCTTTTGCTCACCAGGCCACACCAGTATTGGCCCAGCCATATGCAAATCAGTCTTGACTCTGCCCCTTATGAAAACACTCCAGCTCAGACTTCAAAGCAAGGTCCTCCCTGGACCAGAAACGAACATCCTTGGACTGGTTTCTGGTCATCATCCTAATCAGCCAAGCTAGCTTGAATCCAGTGGCACAGTGAGCATGGGGCCCACGAATGGGGATACCGTTCCCACTTAATCGGCAAAAAAAAACACACAAATAAGGGAAGGAATGCTGAACAATGTAAGCATTCACCCCCAGCCTCAAAGATATGGCTTTAATCCATTGTTCTATTGCTGACCACGCCCCCACAGTTTTGACCCAGACATATGCAAACCAGTCTTGACCCTGCACCTCATTCGAACACTCCAGCCCAAACTTCAAAGCCAGGTACTCCCTAGCACAGAAACAAGCATCCTGGGACTGGTTTTCAGGCATCACCCCTCATCAGCCTGGCTAGCTTGAATCCAGGGGCGCTGTGAGCATGGGACCCACATTTGGGCATACCGTTTCCACTGAGGGCAACAAAAGCAAAATACTTAAATAATGAACGGAATGCTGAACACTGCAAACATTCACTCCCTGTCACAAGGATCCGGGTTTAGTCCATCACTCTTTAACTCACTACACTACCTCAGTTTGGGTCCAGCCATATGCAAATCAGTCTTGACCCTTCCCCTCGTGGGAATGGTCCACCCCGAATTGCCAAGCCAGGTCCTCCCTGGATGGTAAACAAGCATCCTGGGATCGGTTTCAGGGCATCACCCAATATCAGCCAGACTAGCTTGAATTCAGTGGTGCAGTGAGCATGGGTCCCGCGTCTCTTTCTTTTGTATTTTTGTTATTGAGGTTTCCAAATTACAAAAAAATAAAGAAAAGTTGTAAAGAGCTGAACATTAGAGTTGAGCAATATGGGTAAAAACACACATAAATCACATTAGAGCCTGGTACCCTACCAACCTCACACTATCCCCCTGGCCAACTGGCCTTCTCAGAGGGGTCAAATGCCCTATATCCATAATGTCGAGGCATGCGGGAATTGCAGCAGAAACCAAAAGTGCGCAGTTGCGCTGGCCTAAACATTGCAGCTGCCACTAATTGCTGTACAGCTGTGATGAAAAACTAAGTGTGCCCTCTGGAGTCCACACTAGGACTCTGAAATAATGGTGCCCAATGTTGCAGCTGCCCGCTAAGTCAGTGCAGCTGTGAGTAAATAAAGAGGCCCTGCTCTGGGGCACTCTAAACAAAATTCCCCAATCGTTGCAGCTGCCCTCTATCAGGCGGGGCAGCTTGGATAATTTCTAAAAAAAGGGCATGGGCACACTGGGGCACCCTGGGGCCCTCTGAACCTCCACAGGGGCAAATTTAAACAAATGTGGCCCACATTGGAGTAGCCCGCTCCCCTGCAGGTCTGCTCAGGACAGATAAGCGCCGGCAATGTGCCTCGAAAGGCACCCATGGGACCATTGTGAAGCCCCACTCACCTAGGCTTTCACAGGGCTGCTGGAGCGCTCCACATGGATCCGCTCTCAACCCTGCCTGTAATGGGAGTCCTCTTGTGGTTCTGACGGCAGGCAACAGGAGAGCCCCCACTCCTCAGGGACTCCTCTAGTCTTCACTTCATCCAGCCCCCCGTCCTGGGACCGGGACTCCCACGTGGAGCCTGCCAGGCTCCAGACAGGTCTCCTCAGGCATTTGAACAGCTTGTCGGAGGTGGGGTAGGCTCCCGCTCTCCTTCTGGTACAAGCTCATCCCTGGACCAGGCAACCCTTGCCTGACTATCGGGTCGCGTTCCCTGTGCGGTGCCGTCTTCCCAAAGCCAAGTGTGGGGTGGGCACCCGCCTTGAATCAGCAATTGTGGGGTGGGCACCCGCCCCCAAATAAAAGCAAAAAGCAGGGTGGGTACCCGCCTTCAAACAACTCATCAATGCATGGTGGGCACCAGCGAAAGGCACCACAATGCCGGGTGGGCACCCGCGATAAAATATTAATAAATTGGGGCAGGCTCCAGCTTAGATTGGCAAAATGCGAGGTGTGCACCGGCTGCTCCAAATGAGCACATAAGTGGGGTGGGCACCTGCCAGTAAGCACAGAATGCAGGGTGGGCTTCCGCCGTCCTCCAGCAGCTCGGGGTAATCCCTACGCTGGCATTCCCTCTAGATCATCACGCAGCCCAGAGCTGCAGATGCCAGTTCCTTTCTTCTGTTGGCAAGTAAAATACAGCTCGCACGAGGTGCTCGATGTCCAAGAAGTCCTTAGAGGTATGGGGCATAGCTGTGCCAAGGGAGGCCTGCACACAGGGGCCTCCAGCAGATAGGCATGCCCATGTGGCAGCTCCTCCTGGCCCCCAGCAGCACCAAGCCCCCAACAAGTCCAAAAAACTGCACACATTATGGGGTCACAGTCTCTATATTTATTTTGCCTTTTCCTTTTTCTGTAGTACAGGGTTTTGGAGGAACCAGATGCAACTGGTTCAGGGGGGAATTAGAGCCCTTTGTTAACAAGGCTCCTCTTCCCCTTTGTCAGGTAGGGGCTTGGTGATCAGACACACCACAGGGGGCAGAACCAGCATTGTACAGGCTTGGTACCCACCTATTCAGTATCAGGGAATTACTTATCCCACTACTCCCAATGCAGATGTCCCATTTAGCCTAGTGCTGACTCACTCTGCCGCCCCTCCTAGAGCCACACATACCTCCCAGTTCATCACTCAAAAGCCAGACATGCAATTCACATCAAGCAGGCAGACATATAGCACACAGAAATGCCAACTTCTAAAAGTGGAAATACTAAAATAGTTATAAACAATCTGCGCACCCTATTGCACAGCATTTATTATGACAATTCCAAATTTACTAAACTTGACCATGCTGCTCCCCTCATATCAGGAATTACCACTGAAACACTAATCAGGGAATCCCCAATGCTTTCCTATGGATGGGCAGCCCCACAGTAGTGAGAAACCAAAATGGCTTTTTGTCACTACCAGGACATGTCACACACTTAAGGTACTGGCCTATCTTTTATCTACAATGCACTCTGCCCATAGGGCTAGCTAGGGCCTACCTTAGTGGTGACTGACATGTAGAAAAAGGGGGTCACAGACATGGCATACACTTTAGGTGACAAATCACAGCAGCATTGACCCTCCGCGCACAGGCCCTGCAATGGCAGAGGTCTGAAATTGGTTTGCAAGGCTACTTTGGTGGGTGGCGCAATCAGCGCTGCAAGCCCACCAGTAGCATTTAATTTACCAGCCCTGGGTATATGGGATACCACTTTACAAGGGAGTGAGAGGTTAATTAAATAGGCCAAATAGGTGTAGACCAATCTTACCATATGCAACACAGAGAGCGCACGCAATTTACACTGGACAGCAGTTCTAAAGTGCCCATAGGTCTAAAACCACCAACACCATGCCAGAGAAAAGTCTTGGAGAAAGTCAAAAAGTTTAGGGATGGCCCTGCAAAAAGGGCCAAGTCCAACAACTAGTTTGAAGAAAGAAAGGCTACACACATTTTAGATGTAGTTTTATGTGTTCGCAGGTCCTGTAGGCACAGGCTGTTCCTGAGCAGGGGTACCATTGCTATCCCGTGCTGCCAATAGATAGGTTTGAAACTGTTGCAAAATGTCTACAGATTAGAAGCTGGTGGCTGCAGCTGTGCATACGTGTCATCTGTGGTGTTACAATAGGTCATACTATGAAGCCATGCATTAAGTGTGGGACACCTGTGTGCAGGTCCATTCAAGAGCTATTTCTTGCTTAGCAATAAGGAGTGCTATGGCAACAAAGCGGCTCTTGGGATTGGGAAGATCATGAACAATACCCAGCAATGCCAGAAGCGGAGATGGTGCAATATCAGCCTCTACCATCTTAAATAGCTCCCCAAAAATAGTCTTCCAATAATCCTTTTCTAATGCAGCTTCGCATTATGAGCACAAAGTCGGCATCCAGAGAGCAACACCCCGGTTATGTGTGTGGACAAGAGGGGTCAATACTATGTATTTTACTAGGGGTCATGTATTCCCTCCACAGAAATTTTAAATGGAGCAGTTTATGCTGATGGTTAGGAGACACTCAATGTGTTTGTGTACAACATTGGTGCCACTGCACATCCGTCAACTGGTAGCCAAGATCCCGCCCACAAGTTGCCCGCACACCCACATCATGACTTGGAAGCAGTGCCACTTTAAACTTGTACATCCGGGCCACTAAATGGCTCCCATCCCCACTCTTGATAACCCTGGTTAAAAATGTAAAGTCAGGGGGCTCCAAAGGATAACTATACATATTGAGGTGTAACGCTAACTGCACTCTCAGCAGCACAAAATGATCTATCGTAGTCGCAGAACGAAGACGCGGGTAGTCTGTGCGTGAAAAAATGTGCCCTCCAGGAAATAATTCACCAAATGTGAGCATCTGAAATTTGACCAATGTACACTTCACTAACGTCTCCTGTAGGATGTAAACCCAGCCATTGCCAGCAATTGGCAACGTGGGGGAATATAATACATGAGCCCCCATCACACGCTGCACTTATGCTATGCCCAGCTAGTCGTGGACACTGTCTGGATATCTTGCAGGTCCCGGGGGAACCCCCATGGCAATGTTGAGTGAGACCATAGCACCGCATCAGCCTCAGGCCTATAGTACAGGATCTGTCTGTCTTCACAATACCAGTGTTGATGGAAACTCACCAGTGCCACCAAATAATAGATCTGCAGATTCGGTACACCAAACCCTCCCCTCTCATATGGGAGTATCAAAGTGTCCCAGACAATGTGAGCCTGTTTACTGCCACACTAATCACGTTGACAGTGTGCGTAGGTTGGTGAAAAAACTACTATACAGCGGTATGGGGATGTTTAGAAAGAGGTACAAAGATTGCGACAGTACCTCCATCTTCATTATGGCTATCCTCCTAAAAATTGACAAGGGCAATTGAAACCAACGGCCTGTATTGCATTACAGTTTCCTGACCACCAGGCCATAATTCAACTGTAAGGTATGATCCTTGTCCCTATAGATGTGAACTCCTACATACTTCACAGAGTCATCACACTAGGTCAATGGGTGATCCACCGTTCTAGTACAGGCTTCCTCGGTCAGTTGGTGCACCTCCAATTTCTCCCAGTTTATATGGAGACCCGATTTAGTGGCATATCTTGTAACCTCCTGGAGCAATGGTGTTAAGTTATCATCCGGGTCCAGTACATGAAGATTAATGTCATCAGTGTAGAGTGTAAGCAGCAAGGGCCTGGTGTTAAACTGCAACCGTCTGTGACTATGACTTTCTAGTAACTGACGCACCAGCAGGTCGAGCGCGAATACAAATAGCAAAGCGGATCCCAGGGCATCCCTGTTGCGTTGCTCGTATAAGTGGAAACGCTATAGTCAATGTGCCATTCAGACGGATACACGCCGTGGACAATGTGTCCAACAGCCAGACCACCGCTAGAAATCTCCCTGGCACCCCCAGTCTCCCCATGGTTGCATATAAAAGAAGGCCATTCAAGTAAATCAAATGCTTTCTCAGCATCTAGGAGGACGGCGGCCACCGGGACCGTCGGGGAGATCCTAATTAGCGTGGCAAACAGCATACAGGTATTCAGGGCCTTGGATTTGTGGGGGATAAACCCCAATTGCGCCAGCAAATTTTTTTTCTCCACAATCAAGGCAAGTCTTGTCGCCAGCATTTTGGCTAAGATTTTATTATCGAAGTTCAAGAGAGACAGCGGACGATATGAACTACATTTCAGGACCTCTATTCCGGGTTTGGGCAACAAAATTATAACCGCTTCTCTGAGTGGGTGGAAGCATTCCAACCTCAATGACCTCCTGATACATATCAATAAGATGAGGCACTAGAAGACTCATACTTTTTGTAGAAACAACCCGTGAATCTATGAATCCCAGGCGCTTTAGATCCATCCAATGCATTGATGGAATATGTTACCTCGTCTTCTGAAAAGGGCTCTGCCAGGAATCCCTTGTGGGCCTTGTCAATTCAAACAAGTGAGACCGTGTCAATGTAGTCACTATAGTACAAGGGGAGGTCCACTGTTCTGGAGGTATATAAAGTTATATAATACATAAGTACCTCTCTCAATATCCCTATGTTACCTGTGAGCTGCTCGCCTTCTTCCCCACATAATTCTTAACGTTGAGGACCGCAAGCAAGCAAAAAATGACCACTGCACTATGCAACGCTACACGGGTTTGCACTATGCTACGTGCAATTCGCATAGTACGAAGTAGCGGAAACTTCGCAAACTACGCGAGCGTAGCGTATTGCTTTGCCCAGGGCTACTATTTACCTAAGAAATGTGCCTGCCGCTCTGCAGCTTCACAAAATTCTGCCAGGAGTACTGCCCGCCTCTGCAAGGTGGGTGGATCAGTAGTAGTTGCACCACGGTGTAGCTCTATGAGCTGCTCCTCTATCTGCACAAGCATGCAGTGCAGGGCCTTAAGTACCCCAGCGTTCTTTGAGATACACACCCTTCTTGCATAGGCCTTAAAGGACTCCCACAGGGTAGCTTTAGAGTCCACCGAACCAACGTTAATCGTAAAGTATTCAATTATCGTTTCCCCAAGCTCTGTTGCAAATACAGCGTCCCTCAGAGCCATATATACGGAAATCACCAAGGCCGCTCCACCCCTCCTGTTCTAGGGATATGCAGTTTTACCAACATGGGAAAGTGGTCGGATAACGTGCGTGGTTGGTGAATGACCTCATTGACCCACACCGCCACCCCAGTAGATTAGCACCAGTTGTTCAAACGCATCCAAGTGTTATGTGGTGCAGAATAATGTGTATACCCCTCATGGTCCACGCAGTCATACCGCTACGCATCCACCAACCCTAGCTGGTCAATGGTGTCCAGCACCACTCGCCTCGCCCTCCGTTTTGTGGCTATTGTGTGAGCTGTGCTATCATGCTCTAGGTCCAGCAGCAACTTGAAATCCCCACCCAAGTAAATATAGTCTGCTCCCATGTGAACTATATGGTTGTGGATAACTTCAAAGAACCCAGGGTCATCTACATTAAGGGCATATACATAAACAAATAACTCAGAGTGTTCAAGTATGGATCCCTTCACCAATAAATAGCAACCCCCGCTCCTGATAGACCTCCTCCTCCTGGAACAGCACCCATTTATGTATCAACACTGCGACCCCTCTGGCATAAGAACTATATCCTGCAAAATATCTATGTGCTTCCCAACCCAATGCCACTGATGTCCTAATATTTGCCGTAAGGTGAGTCTCTTGCAAAAATGCAATGTCCACTTGACATCGTTGCATATAGTTGGTCATCTGCTTACACTTACGGGTGTTATTTAAACCCCTAACATTCCTTAGACATTAGTACCACAATGGCATCTGCTACAACCTTATTACCTTTGATCTATATCCTGTATTTCTGACACGCTGGTAGCTAGGCCACGTACAGACCACTGTCCACCAATTGCAATAATAACCAACTAGGAATAATCGTCTGCAAACCCACGTCCCCTCCTCCCACCACCCATCCCCTACACCCAACAATGGGGGGAATTCCCCAACCCTTATAACCATGAGTGAAGAGTCATACAAACAAGAAAGAAATATACCATGGTCCTGCTTAACTTGAGTCATGTGCAACTGCACTGGGGGGGGCAACACCCTGCCACATCCCCTACCATTGGCACCAGGTGCCTGCATACTCACATAGTATGCGCCCATGGCGGCGTACTGACGTGCCACTGGCTCGATTTCTCGGTGGTGAGGCTCAAACATAGCAAATGTAACGTCCTAGAATTGCAACATTGAAACAGGTGCCGTGTGGCTCGGAGGCGACGAAGAGGTCCACACTTGAACCGGAGTCCGGCATATCCTGCGTGTGCTGCAGGGATGCCAACCCTTTCTTCCTCGCAGCATTAGAGTACTTCTGATAAAACTCTCGGGTGGTGTGAGGGGAGATGACATCCGGGACCGGCCATCAACATTAACCTTCAGTAGTACTGGGTACAACATCCCATACCGTAGGCTCATCTTACGCAGGGCAGCTTTATCTCCTGTGTATTTACTTCGGGCATCCAGGACCATGGTAGTGAAGTCCGGGTACAAGGATATGTTTGAGCCCTGCCATACAAGCTGGCCCTTCTCATGTGCCAGCCATAGGGTGGTGTCCCTGTCCCAAAAATTGAGGAGACAGGCTACAATCTAGGCCTGGGAGGTGAACTTCACTCCGTTCGCAGAGTTTGAATTTGAATTTGAATTTGAAGGGTATTTGTAGAGCGCTCGTACACCAGGCGGTTTCATGGCGCTATTGAGGAGAACGGTTCCTGGGTTGGAAGGGGAGAAGTTTTAGATTGTTAAAAAGCCTGTAAGAACAAAAAGGTTTTCAGAGTACTGCGGAACTCCAGGTAGGATGTATTGGATCTCATTTGGAGAGGAAGAGTGTTCCAAAATTGAGGAGCAAGGACGGAGAAATTGGAGCCTCCCATTCTGCTCTTCTTGAACCTGGGTACCACCAAGAGGGACAGAGAAGAAGAGCGCAGTTGTCTGCTGGGGACATAAGGTTTGATTTTGGATTTGATGAACTCAGGGGCTGTTCCTGCGATAGCCTGGAAGGTGATGCATCCCATCTTGAAGAGGGCCCTTTGTTTGATAGGGAGCCAGTGGAGAGATCTTAGGAGGGGAGTGATATGGTTAGATGTGGGTAAGCTATAGGCCAGGCGAGCAGCTTGGTTTTGCACCAATTGGAGCCGTCGGATGGCGTACGCAGGAGCACCGTTGTACAGGACATTCCTGTAGTCTAAACGGGAGAGGACCATAGCCATCAGGATCAGTTTAAGAGCAGGGAAGGAAAAGAACCATGAGATCTTCCGGACAGTGCGCAAAGTAAAGAAGCAAGAATCTGAGAGTGTTGGGTGAGTTGTTGGTTGAGGGTGATTCCCAGTGTCTTAACAGAGGAAGAAGGAGAAGGGGAGGGACCAAAAGAGGGGGGCCAAATGATGGGAGACCAAGGGTTGAGTTTGCCGCCAGTGAGAAGAAGTTCGGTCTTATCAGGGTTGAGCTTGAGGTGGTTAAAGCTCATCCAATCCCTGATAAAGACCATCACCGACTGAAAATTATAAATAGAATCAGAAGAGTTAGAGAGGTTAAAGATGAGCTGGAGGTCATCGGCGTAATTAAACACCGTGACCTCCATCCTCTGTAGGGCAGAAATGAGCGGGAAGATGTACAAATTAAAAAGGAGAGGGGAGAGAGAAGATCCCTGAGGGACGCCACATTGCACTTTATGGGCCAGGGAGGAGAAGTTTGCCAACTGGACTGCCTGTGTGCGCTCGCTCAGAAATGAGCTGAGCCAGGCCAGGGCTGAACCTCTGATGCCAGCCACTTCGACACGGGAAAGGAGGATGGTATGGTCCACTGTGTCGAAGGCGGCCAACAAGTCAAGAAGAATCAGTGCCTGTGGGAGGTTAGCATCTAGCCCCTCTCTAAGTATGTCTAAAACCGAAATCACCACTTTTTCGGTGGAATAGAGAGGGAGGAACCCTGCTTGGCAAGGAGCGAGATAGCCGCAGTCCTCGATGAAGGAACTGAGGACTTTGGTGATGTGGCGTTCGAGGACCTTGGCTAGGTAGGGAAGAAGATAGATGGGCCGATAATTTGCTAGCGCTGTTGGGTCTGCGCCCGGTTTTTTTAGGATTGGGATGATGCCTGGTGGCAGATTTGTGGCAAGGGGGGACAGTTCCTAACTTAAGGGTCTCGTTGAGAAAGGTAATGTCAGGGAGAGGACAAGTTAAAAAGATGTTGCGCAGGATGTAGGCTGGGCAGATGTCGGAGGGAGAACCAGACTTGACGCAAGGGAGCAAGGAAAGAAAGGTTTCTTTAGACAGGGGGGCTATTTGATCAAGGTGGTAGGTGTTGAGTGGCGAGTTGGGGTTGACAAAAACTGGGGAGGGAGAGGGAATGTTGGCCTTAATATCTGCAATTTTGTTGATAAAAAAGTTGTTCAGCGAGTCACACAGGGACTGGGAGGGTACCGGCTTGGAGGTGGTTTCATCTGAAGAGGCCAATTCAAAAACTGTGGCGAAAATTTCTCTGGGTTGGTTCTCGGCCCGAAGGATTTTAGTTGAAAAGTAGCAGGTTTTTGCATCCAGGATGGCTTTTTTGTACTCAGCCTGGATGGAGGAGTACAATGATTTAGAGGTGGAACAGTAGGTGCGTCTCCAGGCACGTTCTGCACGGCGGACAGATAGTTTTTTCTCCTTGAGCTCAGGACTAAACCATTTATTGATGTCATGAGCACGTCTTACCTTAATATGTCTCAGGGGGGCCACTTGATCACAGGCATTGGCCAGCCATTTGTTTAGAGTTTCAATTTGAGACAGTGGGGTCAGGTCCTTTATGGCCGGACAAGTGGTTGATAAGGAGGAGCAGAGTGATGGGATGTCAACTTTGCCCCAGTTGCGAGCCCAGGTGTTTTTGGGCAATGGGGGTTTTGTGGACAGACTTAAATTCAGGGAAAAAGAAATCCAGTGGTGGTGGTCAGACCACAAACAAGGAGTCACAGTAGCGGCAAGGAGGGGGATATTGAGGGACCAGACTTGGTCCAAGGTATGACCCTGGACATGGGTAGGGGTGTGGATGTGAGATATGAAGTTCAAACTCTGGAGTGATTCCGTGAAATCTCTGGAGGAGGCGTGTTCAGCTGGGTCAGATGGCCAGAAATTGAAGTCACCAAGTACCAGGACCGCCGAGTTGTTCACAGCTAATGTAGCTAGCAAGTCCTGGAAAGCTGGTAAAAAGTGCGGCATGTTTTTTGGGGGGCGATACATCAGAACACACGTGATTGGTGTCTGAAAAGAGTTGGAGCGTACGACTAGGTAGTCCACTGCTTGAATTGGAGGGTGAGGTAGTACTTGAAAGAGTAGGTCAGAGCGGATGATTAGAGCTACCCCCCCTGCTTTACCGGGGGGGACGGTCTGCTTGAAGAGCATAGTAGGACCAGGGCAGGGCCGCGAGCAAGTTGGGCAGGGAGTCCTGGCAAAACCAGGTTTCCGTGAGGAATAGTAGGCTGGGTTTCTGAGTGTCCAAAAAGATAAAGAGGTCAAGGTGGTGTTTTACAGCCGACCGAGTGTTTAATAAGAAAGCAGAGATGGTTGATGTATCAGTTGTTTGAGAGGTGGAAGGTCTGCAGAGTTTTCTTCATTCCGCACTACGCTCTGCTTTGCAATGTGCAGGACAGTTTTTCCCCACTCATGATCACGAATGGTAAATTTGTGAGTGTGAATGGTAAGTTCACGAGAGCGTGCTGCTGCTCGGGTTAAATTCTACCCGAGCGGCAGGAAAACCAGCACATACTGCAGTTCGCAATTCACTCTGCCACTTGTGGAACTTTGCTGAGTTTTTTTGTAACTTTGCGGAGTTCTGCGTAGCAAAACTCAGCGAACTACGCCCAGTCCTCCTATAATCAGTCGTGGTGGGCACCCCGGGTTAAGTTGTGGTCCCAAAATACGGTGTGCCCACTTAATGGCAAATGTGGTAGTAAAGGACTCGCAACCAAGTATATCCTTTAGAAGCGTTTCCACGAAGCGGTCCAGGCGCCCCCGTATTAGTAGATTCGGGCACCCCAATTATAAGAATGTTATTCCTCCGTCCGAGTTTCTAAGTCTTCATTCTTAATGGTGACAGACTTAAGAAGCTTTTCCATCCTCTTGTATCTCTTAGGTGTCTGGGCCACACCATCCTCTAGATTGGATATTCTACCCTCCGCTACATCAGACGCCCTTCATGTGAATCCATCCAGGCCCGAATGGAGTCCAATCTTCTATTAAGGGCATCAAATTATGTATCCAAGGCTTTAAACCCAGCCTGCAGTTCCGCCAATAAACCGTTGGGCCCAGCCACCTCAGCTGCAGGTGTGACACTACCTTCCGCCATTTTGGGCTGCCGTAAGGCAGTGCTGGTGCCAGAGGACTTGAAGGACAGAGTACTTTGCCTGGGGTCCTAAAGCCCCGTTTCCCACAGCGTTGATTTGTTGCAGTCCCGGTTGCACCAAGACCCCATGGCAGATTTTCCAGAGGAATGTCTGACATAATATCGACAGACAGAATATCTACATACAAAAATATCGACACAAAAATATCGAAATCAAAAATATCGGAATCATATCTTCATAAAGGTAAGTACAAAAATATCGAAAAATTAATATCGTAGTACAAAAATATCGAAATTAAAAATATCGTTTTTTTAAATGTATTAATAATAATGTAAAAATAATTTTAAAATACATATAATTTTACAAATATTAAATACAAATATTATAACATAATTAAAAAATTAAAACTAATACATATACATTTAAAATAAATTAAAAACTTAATAATTTAATGTAATTTTATTTTTTTTAATTTCATTTAATTGATTTAATTTAAATTTATTTTATTTTTACCCTGTACGACTGTACCCCAAAAACCCAAAACTGACCCTGAACCCTAAAAATACCCCTTTACCCAAAAACCCAAAACTGACCCTGAACCCTAAAAATACCCCTTTACCCAAAAACTGAAAACTGACCCTGAACCCTAAAAATACCCCTTTACCCAAAAACCCAAAACTGACCCTGAACCCTAAAAATACCCCTTTACCCAAAAACTGAAAACTGACCCTGAACCCTAAAAATACCCCTTTACACAAAAACTGAAAACTGACCCTGAACCCAAAAAATACCCCTTTACCCAAAAACTAAAAACTGACCCTGAACCCTAAAAATACCCCTTTACCCAAAAACTGAAAACTGACCCTGAACCCTAAAAATACCCCTTACCCAAAAACTGAAAACTGACCCTGAACCCAAAAAATACCCCTTTACCCAAAAACTGAAAACTGACCCTGAACCCTAAAAATACCCCTTTACCCAAAAACTGAAAACTGACCCTGAACCCTAAAAATACCCCTTTACCCAAAAACTGAAAACTGACCCTGAACCCTAAAAATACTCCTTTACCCAAAATTAATTAATATTATTTAATTACCAATTAATTATTAATTAACAATAACAATAAAGTAAATATATTAGCACATTAGCTGTAATTAATTAAATTTAATAATTAATATTATTTTTTCCCAATTGATTAATTAACAATAACAAAAAATTATATATAAAAAAATACTCTAATTAATATAATTAACTAATTAATATTAATTAATTACCAATTAATTATTATTAAAAATATGTACAAAATTATATTAATTATTTAACTAATTAATATTAATTAATTACCAATTAATTATTAATTAAAAATATTTACAAACATATATTAATTAATTAATTATTATTAAATTACTTCCCACCCTATTCCCCTATAAACCCACAACCCGCTCTGATACTAAAACGCAAAATGTAAACAAATTTACAACTTTTCAAACATACATTACAAAACATGTTTAACAAACATATAAACAACATAATAAAATACATAACACTAAAAAAAAATTCGATATTAGTAACATACATACCTTAAAAAACGATATTCTGTCTGAAGATATTTTGGACATCGATATTCTGTACTGTCGAAATTAAAACATCGATATTATTGTATATCGATATTTTAATTTCGATATTTTGTCTGCCTACCTTTCCAGAGATCGACAGGGGATGAACCCCACACACAGATTAGTTGTGCCGCTGCCTAGCGTTATGCAGGGCCACAGCTCATACACTCCAGGAAGTGAGGCCAGCAAAGATGTAGATTGATTATGTCCCAGCCACCAGCACAATTACAACGGCAAGGCGCCCAACAGTTGCTCTGTACGAGCTGCAGGCCAGGGGACCCGAAAGACAGCGTGGTAGCCAAAGGGAGCCAGGTCGAACTAACAGCTCACAGTTTAGCAGCCATCACAGTCGGGAACCTCGATCGCGTAGTCCGTTGCAAGGAATGGTACCACCGGGGGAGGTTAGGGTGCAGTCAGCAGGTGCAAATGGCCCCATCCATAATATAGCACCATGGCCTCCACTGCCAACATGGGAAGGGGTGGGGGTGCCTCCCCATCTCAGTGTGGGAGTGGGACAGGAGCCAGGTGGAGGCTTACGTAACCGCGGAAGGGGGGCATCAGCAGGCGCACAGTACACGGTTGGGTGGCAGAACCCCAAGCCTGCCCGTGCCCCTGTCACCACGGGGCTTCTGGGGATGCCTGTGCCCTACTACTGATGGAACAAGCCCCCAACCCCCCCCACAACCCTTCATCGTGTTGCGTCCACCATCCAGGCGCATCCCCTGATAGTCCCACAGTTCCACGCTATGACTCCAGCCAGTCCGCAACTCGAGGCCCTGGCTTTCCTCATGGAGTTCGGCCTCACCCTGTCCCACAACCTCAGGATGGTGCCGATCTGTGCCGTCTTACGAAGGGAGTCAGTGGCGGAGCTCCAGGCCTACGCAGCGATCACGGTCGGTGGCTTGGCCACACCCCCCCACAGTACCCACAGCTGGGCATACATTTCCCACTTAGGGCAACAAAAGCAAAAGACACAAATAATGGACGGAATGCTGAACAATGCAAACCTTCTCCCCTAGTCACAAGGATCTGGGTTTAATCCATTGTTCTTTTGCTCACCAACCCCCCTATTTTGGACCCTGCCATATGCAAACCAGTCTTGACCCTTCCCCTCATGGGAACAGTCCAGCCTGAACTGCCAAGCCAGGTCCTCCCTGGACCGGAAACAAGCATCCTGGAACCTGTTTCCGGGGATCACCCTCATCCGCCTGGCTAGCTTGAATACAGTGGCGCAGTGAGCACAGGAGCCACGTCTGGACATACCCTTCCCACTTAGGGCGACAAAATTAAAAGACACAAATGATGGAAAGAATGGTGAACATTGCAAACATGCACCCCCAGGCACAAGGATCTTGGTTTAATCCATCTTCCTTTTGCTCACCACGCCACCCCAGTTTGGACCTAGCCATAGGCAAATCAGTCTTGACCATGCCCCTCATGGGAACAGTCCAACCCGAACTGCCAAGCCATATCCTCTCCGGACCAGAAAGAAGCATTCTGGGACCAGTTTCCGAGCATCACCCCATATCATCCAGGCTAGCATTAATCCAGTTGTGCACTGAGCACAGGACTGGCATCTGGCAATACCCTTCATACTTGCGGCGAAATATGGGTGGAAAATTTGTTCCGCTCACGGAATTTGCGAATTTTTGGCAGTTTAGCGATGCGCGAATCGTGCCAAATTGCCCAAAAATCCGCAATTCGCAAGTTGGAGGATTTTTTTCTTGTTTGCGCTTCAAAAATATAATCTTGCGTGCGCGGCATTGACTTACCATGATTCTGCGTTCGCGGGGGAGTTTTCCTCCCTGTTTGCGTGCGCTGCGAGATTTTGGTAGCTGGCGGATCGACACCACGATCGCGATCACGTCATTGCTACCCGAAACAGGAAATTGCGAACGCGAACACGTCATTGCGACCCAAAACAGGAAAAAGGCATCGCGAGCAGGCTGGTTAAGTGGAAACAATATGTTCGCGACCGTTGCGACCGCATGCGCAAGTTCTCATTCCTGAACTGGTAAAAAAATCACGCGAACTCGCCCCAAAAATATTTTGCAAGCTCGCGGAATTTTGGGGTTTTTGCGAATCGCGATTACGAATTTGCGTGAGTTCGCGTATCGCGAATTCGCAAATTCCGCCCATGCTTACTTGCGGCGACAAAAGCAAAATACACACATAATGGACAGAATGATGAACAATGCAAACATTTACTCCCAGTTACATGGATCGCGGATTTAATCCATCTTTCTATTCCTCATCACCAAATCCTAGTATAAACCCAGCCATATGCAAATCAGTCCTGACCCTGCCCCTCATGGGAACAGTGTAACTCAACTGCCAATCCCGGACCACCCTGGACCAGAAACAAACATCCTGTGACCGGTTTCTGGGCAACACCCATCATCATCCTGGCTCGCTTGAATTGAGTGGCACAGTGAGCACAGTACCCACGTTCGGGTACACCTTTCCCACTTAGGGCGACAAAATCAAAAGACACAAATAATGGATGGAGTGCTACACATTGCAAACATTCACCCCCAGCCACAAGGATCAGGGTTTAATCCATTGTTCGTTTGCTCAACACGCCATCCAGTTTGGACACAGTCATATGCAAATCAGCCTTGACCCTGCCCCTTATGGGGACAGTCTAGTCCGAACTACCAAGCCTGGTCCTCCCTCAACCGGAAACAAGCATCCTGGGGCTCCACAAGCAGTAAACATGGTGCAAATTGATTTGCCCTGCTCTTTCTGCAGCTGTTCAAAGTCTCTAAAATATGCCACTGGAAATAACAACAGGGGTGTTAATAATACCATACATAGGTCAAACAGGGTGAAGATATGATAGCCAACCCCTGATTGGAGTACATGAACAATACTATGAACTACACCCACTATTTTAAGGCTGGTCAATTTGAGATATTTATTCCCTGAATATGTAACAGCTATGCAGATGCTCTAGAACTGGAAGGCATTTATCAACATCTAAATTAATAGCTGTGGTAAAAGGAACTACCCTTTCATTAAATTATTTTCTTTAGCAGAATCCTATCAAGCATTATAGCATCATATAAGCATAGTACAGAAAAACACTGAGGGACATGAAACTCCCACATCTAAATAATGTATGTTAATTATTGGGGTCACATTTGGAGTTGCTGAAAGGGGAAATCAATACCTAATCTCTGTATGCAGTTGATAGTTCCTCCCTTATCCCAAGATACAGGACATGGACCGAGTTCATTCGCATTAGAGTGTAAGGTTTCACCACACAGCGACTGACACCCTAAAGATCTAGGCTAACCCATCTTAAATCTGTCACAACACAAGAATTGTCAATCTCTAGCTCTTTCTAAATGCATTGACCTTTATCTACATGTGTTATGCTTCGGGGCATATGGGGGCCCATCTTATAAATTGTGTCTTTAAGGATAACGCCAGATTCTGGGCAACAGTAAAAGAAAACATTTTTTTTGGGTATCAACAATTTTTCATTGAAATGTATTATCACAGAGGATGAATGGCTCTCTCATTTCAAACTCACATATGATGACCAGGTAAATATTGGAACCCCTAAACCTCCTTACAAAGCACCGCTCTTTTACTTTGGTTTTCAATGAAGAAAAAATAGAGCTAGCAATTATGCAGATGTCCAGTAATAAGGCTCCTGGCCCGATGGCAGCCCTGCTAACTTATATAAATTGAATCCAACTTTCTGGGCAATCAATTTTGGCATTGTTTTTAATGCGGCTAGTCAGCATGGATTCCCGTGGCCTTGGTCTCAATCCACCATTATACCGGTCTTCAAAAAGGGCAAGAGAGGTTAGCAACGCTGTTACAAGCCTATGTCCCTGATTGACTCTACTGTGAAAGTGCTAGGGAGAGTGATACTTAGCAAACTCCGGCACTATTATACCTGCAGATGCTGAATGATGCTGAATGATGCCAGAGAGACTTTTATTTTTTCCAGTTTTTTAGTTGCTGCTGTTATGAAATGGAAAATAAGGCTAAATTATGTCTAGTACTCTTGTAGCATCTTTATGAACAGATGATTTTTGTTTTGATAATTGCTTTTTCACCTGAGTTTTGCTGTATAACATGTGTGAAGAAAAATTTCGGCTTGTAATGTAGATTGTTCTTTCTCAATAGAGAATTCACAGAGAAACTCTTGCGTGGATCTCCCCTTTTAGAGCTAATATTTGAAGTTTGTTTTAATGACTTTGAATTTTATGATGAAATGTTTTATGGTGCCTAAGACTATTTATGATAACATATTTTATTGTTGCTGTATATGTTGTAGTCAGTGTACTTTTATGGTTTTTACTAACCAAATGAAGTGGTTTTGACTGACTGACTGATTAATGTTGTCTTTGGGCATTGCTGCCATTAGGTGGTGTATCTACATATTAATGAGAGTGTTGCATTTCAGATGAGAAGACTGTAAACCAAGGACCTTACAGGCTTCAATTCCTTTCTGATGATAAATCCAACTTAGTGTACATTTCCACCACCTTTTCATCGTCATCTTCCAGGAGGAATAGTCTTGGTGAATCCAGGGAGATCACTAGTGTCCTAGTCTGATGCTAAAGAGAATTTAATACGAACGCATCATGTTTCAGGCTGAAACCCTCTTCGAGGGAAGGTTGCAGGAGCATTTAAGCCAAACTCATCCATTATGCTTCTTTCTATATGCCTTGGTGCAAAAAGCCTTTAGGGTTTGATTACGAGTCTGGCGGTCCACGGACCGCTAAACTCATGGGGTGCAGCGGTGGCGGTCTCAAGACTGCACTATTAAGATTTAGGCAATCAAACCACCATAGCTCTGCCACAGCTGCAAGGAACCCGCCATTCAATGGTGGTGTTATGGTGATCAGGAGGCCGCAATATACTTGGCAGGACCACTACGGTGAGCACATGCATACCTGTTTCTGAAATGCATGGACATTTCAGTCCATGCCATACTGGAACTGTTTTTGGGGTTCCCATTGCGGAGCCCATTTTCAGGGCACCGCCATTGGAACAACAAAAAAAGCCCACCAGACTGGAGAAATCTCCTAATCTGATGGGTTGTCTGAGCACAGCTTTCGGGGTGAGGCAACAGGGCGAACTCGGAGCCGCACCGCCAAAGTCATAATCAGGTCCTTAACCTATATGGTTTATTGTGATCAATTAAACTCAGTTTCATATTGATCAAATAACCAATTGTATCAATAAACAACCAAGACAATCTGTTTGTGGTAGTTTTTCACTCCAAATATTCATCCCAATTAATATTATTAAAGAATTACTTACATATTTACATATTAAATATTTATCAGAAGAATAGTTTGCTGTAGCTCATCAAATTCATGATATAAAATGTTTCTCCCTCCGTCCAATTATAGTAGGTTTGAAAATTATTAGAACACTGCAATTAATTTCACATGAGGGAAATACTTTGGAAAGCACAACATTTATTGTTGCATGTCATGGATGAAAACATGGAAAAAAGCTTTTTTTCTGGAAAATGTTATATTTGAAACAAATAAAATTCGAATGAATCAATTTAATATGAAATCAACCACAAAAAATGTAACATTGATAAGAACCACTAGCCACGAGAAAGAAAAGAAATAAGTCATCCATTTGAAAGCAAGCAGTGCACTAAAGGGAAGCTACCCCTTGGGGCGAGCGCATTTCTTATATATTGTTACACGCATCTGATCAGGAAGTGCAACTTTGATGCACACCAAACAGACGACAATTATATTACCACAGTTAGATATTTTGAATACAGACTATATACAGACATGGAGTGCATGCGCCAACCTCTATTGTCCATGTTATTTATCTTTTATAGGCACATAGCACTCGGTGTCGTACGACAACATCTGAAACTTAACAGATAAAAGGGCGAATACATTTTCATACTCTAATAATGAAACAAAAATAATTTACTTTTTAATTGGTCAAGTGGAGACAACTATCTACGGCATGGTCTCGATACGAAGCAACATTGAATACTTATTGTATTTAACAAAGAGGGAGATAATTAAACAGTTACATGCTAGCACCCTCATAAGATGCCATTGAGTGCAACGGATACCGAGGTGACTCAAAATCTCATTGGAACCATTGTACTGCAAAAGCAACTATACATTTATAGATAGGTGGCATGACATTCTGAACAAATGTTCAATGGATTTAATCCTTCAAATTGTTGAAGAATTCTCAAGACTATTGGAAGAACTTACCAGCAAAATCAATGAACTCAAAAGTGAACTTTCATCAAAAATAAATGCTGATGATTGGTTTAATACTTTAGTTGATATCTACAACCAACTGACCAGACACACTCAGGAAATAAACGAGCATAAAGTTAGGAAATTCATTTGAGATAATATTGACTATAAATTGGGTGAAATGTATAATTGGACTAAAGTGTATGCTAAAAGAAGACAAAACAGACCACCCACAAATCTTCAGAAACAGAAACATCATCTGCTGGAAGGTATTTCTGCAAATTTGTAATAAGAATGTGTAAGAACACTATCAAACCGGTTAATCTAATAGTCAACAGGCCAATTCGGCGCCAACGCAACCAACACAAAAAACATCTGGTGTTCCTTTTTTAGAGACAGGCCCCCACGCAAATGATGAACCAGGAGGGGAAAGGGCAGCAACAAACTCAGATCCATTAACATTCAAGAGAATAACCAGGAGTCACAAATCATAAATGATAGGAACCTTATAATCAACATATCCTCTTATTCTTTGAGTCAACTACAAATCAACACCCTCCAAAAGGGAACATCTTTTGTCCCCACATACCATTCAAACGTCCTAGAAGCAGAAGTGAGTTTTTTCAAATTCATGAAAACTCTTCGGGTGATGGATTTCTTTGCAAACATAGTGGGCAAGCAATAGTAAAAAGAGGTAGAACCCTGATGGGCCTACAAGTTCTTACATAGCCCCTGCCAGCCACAAAATATTTGAATCCTTTGAGACCATTTCCAAAAAGAGATACAGGACTTGTTTAACATAAAGACAACTCATCAAACACATTTCACAACAAAGGAAAGGGCTATCATACATTGATTAGTCATTAATCCAGACATTATAAGTCAGAAGGCGGACAAAGGAGGGGCATTGGTTATAATGGATTCCTCTATTTACAACCAGAAGGTGAATATGCATTTTGTTGATACATCTGTTCACCTGAAATTGGACACTAACCCCACAGGGCAATTCATGAAAGTCTTGAAAATGATCATAGACATGGCTTTTACAAAGAGAACCATTAACAAAATTGACAAGCATGACTTGATACAAGAATACCCAAAAAGTCAGAACATTTACATGTTACCCAAAATTCATAAGGAACTAGTTAAACACCCTTTCAGACCAATTGCATCTACTAGAGGTTCAATCCATGAACTACAGGCAAATATTTAGATCGCCATCTACAACCACTGGTGCATCAAATGACAACCTATATCAGAGACACCACAGAGTTCCTACAAAAAATCTTGGAATCAGAAATAAATTTGGATCAGAACATCCACATGTGTATCATTGATGTAAAAGCTTTGTACACATTAATTACCCATGACTTAGGTATGGATGCAGTTGAACATTTTTTTATCAAATCTAGCAGGAAGGAAGATCTAAAGGAACTCTAACACTTTACACTGTACCATAGTTACTTCTGTTGGAACCAAGAGTTCTTCTTACAACTCACGCAATCTTCCCTGGGAAAATGTTCAGCTCTGAGCTATGAGAATCTCTTTATGCATAAATTCGATTTCGATCACATTCTGTCTAATGACCTATGGAAAAGCAAACTCATCACCTTTCTAAGATACATGGAGGACATCTTCATTTTGGGAATGGTACCATAAACAACAATGATCGCATTATGCAGGTTTACTTAAGAGATTAGCAGTAAACACATCAACTTATTGGATGTGTCTATTTCTATTGAAAATCAGAGTTTGGAGACCATCATACACAGGAATGAAATTGATCGAAGCAACTTATTAAATTTAAATAGCTTCCATTGAAATTCACTCAAAGCACATCTTCCATGCTCACAACTGTTAATAGTCTACCACAGCCCTTATGAATTTTTCAAAAAGATTGGGTGCAAGATCCATGGAGGCTATGATCCGCATTTATAAATCAAAGTGCGTAGCAATTGCCTCATATGGGGCCGACATATGGGGCTATATTCCAACAACAGGGATTCAAATTGTAGAAAACAAGTTTATACGATCCCTTCTGTCTCTCCCTCAATCATCCCCTACACATTCCATCCACTGTGAAGTAGGTTTGGGGTATATTTCTGATCACTTAAAAATGGCCCCTTTATTACGTTGGGTTAAAACCTGGCTAAATGAGGAGATCACGCTTAACCACCTAATACTCAAAGATTGTATGGCCCTGGATAGAGTAGATAGAATACCCTGGCTTGCGTATGTCAGAGCGGCATGCGTGAGGCTGGGGCGTCCGGAAATTTATCTATCACCACAGGGTCTCAGTAACGAGGATGTGGGTTGGATTAAGCGCAACTTCCTCAATTTACTTGAGTCGGTAAGGGAGGAAGTTGAATTTAGGAAACCTATGGTGAGATCAATCTATCAACTTGTGATATCCCCAGTCATGGAACCCTATCTGAAATACGTGACCAACTCTTACCATCGTTTCCTTTTAGTTAGATTCAGGTTCAACCTCATCCACCTCACACTAGGTACCTACCTGAAAAGGGGGACCCCTGAAGATATTCCACCCTGCACCTGTGATAGTTTCTCTACACAGGACATGCTCCACTTGGTGATGTTTTGCGAGCACTTTCTGGTACCCCGTAAAAAAATGTTATTCCCTGTTCTGAAGGAACTAAAATTCGTCCAGGTGAGGCCTGCCCTCCTACATTTACAAATGCTTGATTCTATGCAGGTTACGCATAGTGTGGCCAGTTTTTTGGTAGCGGCAGCGCGTATAAATAAAATCAGACTCACCTTAATGAACTCACTATCAGGAGGACACATAACTGAATGAGGACTGTCTGAAAATAGGGTGGGCTTTATACTTATGATACAGATTTTGTCCCCTCTCTCTTTGTATCAAAGATTTTAACTGTTTTAGATTTTTTGAACTGCAATTATGTGTATATCTTATTTCTGTATAAATTTTATTGTGTATATAATGTGTATGTAATGATTTTTTGTACTATATTGCTTTTATGGTTTTTATTAACCGAAATAAAGATGTATTGACTGACTGACTGACCATCATACACAGGAATGAAATTGATCGAAGCAACTTATTAAATTTAAATAGCTTCCATTAAAATTCACTGAAAGCACATCTTCCATGCTCACAACTGTTAAGAGTCTAAAGCATTGTTTCTAACCCAGTCAAATTAGAAGCTAACATGCTCGATATTATAGAAAGATCCAAGAACAGAGGTTATCCTTCTGAAGTATTAAATAGAGCGGTAACCAGATGATCTAACCTGACTCATAACCAACTATTAAGATCACAGAAAACGGCAGCTAAATTGAAAAGAGCAATTCTGGGATCACATTTTTCTACCAAAAGTGCAGGACTCAAGAACTGTGTTCATAAATATTGGCCAATGTTACAAACGGAGCCCGATTTCAAAGGAACATTTCATGAACTTCCAATGTGTGCGTACAAACTCAGTAAGAACATAAAGGAACTCTTAAATGAAGATAAACAAAAGTCTAAGGACAAGGTGACCTATAAATGTACTGTTCTCTGTTTGAAATACAATTTTAATAGCATTATGAAAAGGAATGACATCAACCACCCATTGAAAGGTACAAAGATCAGAAAATACACAAGAGTTAGCTGCAATTCTAAAAAATGCAGTATATCTGCTTAAGTTCCCATGTAGTTTTGTCTACGTGGGCAAAAAACAGGATGCCAGACCAAAGTCAGACTGACTGAACACTAGACTAATATAAGAACTAAGAACACCAAATCAGTGTTAGCTAAACACTTTAATGAACAGAATCATAGCATTTGTCAACTAGGCCACATGATATTATAGACTCTGGATCTCAGAGATGGCACAGACAACCGGAAATTCCTTTTACAACGTGAGACCAAATGGATAAAAAAACTGTGTACCTCGTTGCCACATAGATTGAACAATTGCATAGAATAGAGACGTTTACTTTTAATATACAGACTTTTGATGCTTGGTGTTTATGATGCGTACATGGCTCTGCAATAATGAGAATTTACAGTTTTTTGCAATGCTCCCTTATCATTACTTTGTTTTATGATTAATTGTTTGAAATTCACATTTCCAACATGGCCTTCTTTGCTGTTTATGCATGCTTTTAAAATAAACACTCTCACTAATCCCATAGAGAATCAGGATGCAGTTGGGTGAACACAAGTCGGTTTGAGAATTGAATCAAGCCATAGTCGAAGGTTGGACACGTATATTGATAACCCCGCATGATTTTAGACATATATATGTGACTGTAATGAAAGGGATGCGTTGGTGTGAATATCCGTTTTTTTACTCTAGGGCATGTTGAACAAAAGACCGATAACCACTTAAGCACACCACTATGTTTAACAACAGTGCATGCCACAGCATTTAAGAATCAAGCAGGATTTTAGACAAAGATGTATGTGACAGCAATAAAAGGTACATGTTGGTGTGAATACGCACTGTACCAGTTGGGAGCACGTTGAATAAGAGACTGAAAATTAGTTACGCATGCCACTACGTTTAACAACAGAGTATGCCACTGTGTTTAAGAATCAAGTACCCTCTTATGAACATCATATATTGTTTATTTTTGCATCAGGAATAAATTAAATGCTTTCTGCTGTAGTGTAGTTCCTATATTCCCAAAAGGCTCTGTACATTGGAATAACATATCCTATAGATTTGACGTAGGACTTATGTCTACTAGGTCTCTATCGATTATATTAGACTTAATTGTGAGTGCCAGCTAGCTCAGAGGTCACTAGAAACTTTCTCGAATGAACAAGAAGGGATTCGTTTCTGACAACCGCATAAACATGACAACTTTGTTTCCCCAAGAATACAACTGATCTTCAGTCGTGGAAACCATAGATAGATATTTTACTCAGTCAATCATGCATGCTTCGTTTCAGCAGAGGTGCAGAGAAATAGAGAGACGGGCGTTTTCAATAAAAGGGTTTTATTGAACAGTCTTCTTTCTCAAGCAAGTAAGTGAACTGCTACAATTGTAATACTGGTTACAAAGTATAATGCATACAGTGAGAAGAGTATTATAAAATAATACTGTAAAAGCATTGTATGGTTCCTAGACCATAGATAAATACATACATAAATAACAAAGCTAAAAAGTACTCAACTGGTGCTTCTAAAATACGCCTACCCCAATCTACCTAACCTAAGTCTATTATGAGGGAAGAAGTAAGTGAGGTGTAGCATAGGTTTAGTTTTTCTTTGCCATGAATATAACCAAGATTTCTCGGAGGGTTTAATCAGCTCCGTACCTTGGCTTTAGAAAGAAGGAGGTCTGGTATCTCTGTCTCGGACTCGATTTCCCAATACCCCGTGAGAGGAGCTTGGAAACACTGGAGCTGGATTCTCAGAGAGAGAAAGGCAGCCTCTCTGTCAGTGCGTCAGCTGGAGAGTCGGCTTCCTTCGGCACTTGTTGTAGCGAGCTGCGTCCGGCAAGTAGATAGTCGAGCTGCTCCGAACCACTGTGTGTTTGCTAGGGCAAGTGTAGGCATATTTATCAGGGGTGGGCGTAATTAGCCGAATCGTGTTACACAAATCTCCGCAAATTGGTTAAAAATCTCTGCGAACACGCAAAAACTCTGCGAACACGCGGAATTGCTTGTTCGCATTGCTTTTTTACTCTTCGCAATCGCTGATTGCGTGCTCGGTGGAAATATCTCATGAACACGCATTTGAGAAAGCAACCAAGCAAAAAAAATTCACGTAGTCGCGCAACGCAGAATTTTGGGCAATTTCGTGTTCTCTGCGGAACGTGAAATTACCCAAATTCAGAAAATTCCGCAAACGGAACGGAATTTACCACCCAGGCCTAATATTTATACCTTGAAGATGCCTAGTTTGACGTAAAGTCGGACATAATAACGTCATCAAAGAACCCCAAGGGAATGGTAGTGCTTTGAAAACTCCATGATTTTTAGGACAAATCAATATTAAAGTAAGAGGGTGTCCCTGACTGCTGAAGCTGAGTTTTCCAAGAAATCGTTGTGGCTTTTTGGAACTAGTGGAAGTAGCCATGCCTGTATTTAGACTGGATGGGTTATGTCTAAATATGGGTATGATTTCTATGCCTATATAAGGGCAATGTGAAATATAGCTATATAACGGCATGAATTGCCTTGCCTCCCGTTGCCAGAGCGCCCCACGCTCCTCGTTCTCCCCCCTCTGACGGGCAGGTCACTGGGGCGGGGACGGGCGTGGCCACCATCTTGGCCTGCTCTGTGGTTGGTGGGGCATCTCCTCTGTCCCTCCACCCCCTGCCACGCCCCTACTACTTCCGGCAGCCTATATCATGACTTTCCTATCCCGGCCGCGCAGCGGACGAGCGCAGCGGGCGCGACGAAGGCGCGCCGAAGTTGCGCCTAAGTCAAGCCCGTCTGCGCCCGTCCGCGACAGGCCGGGACCAGGGGCCTCGGCCCTTGCCTCCCTACTCGCATACTCCTCTGCTCAACTCCTCTCCTGCTCTGCTGATGTGCCCCTTTCCCATTCCCTCACGCAGCACCTCACTTCCCTTGGTATCTACGCCCCCCATCCTGACCGTGTCATTTATTCGCGAGCTACCTCCTCTATATCTTCTATACCTTCTCAGGATCCTACGCTTTCCACCACCACTCCTTCTACTTCTCACACTGCCTCTGCCTGCCTCCTTAACACCCGCTCGGCAGGCAAGCACCAACTGCAATTATTTAACCTTCTTACCTCCGATTCCCCTGATATTCTGTTTTTAACAGAAACTTGGTTTTCGGAGGCTTCACTCCCTGACATCCTGGCCATCCTCCCCGATTCCTACTACGCCCTCCGGGCTGATCGCCCTGACGGCAGGATCGGAGGGGGTGTAGCCATGATTGTTCGGGCCAGTCTCCAATTCCAGCTTCTCCCTCAATCTTCCATAGCTGGAGTGGATTTCTTGGTTGCCCGCTCCACTAACCTTCCTGCCCCTCTGACAGTTGTCCTTGTGTACCGCCCCCCCCTGAATATGCCTCTGTTTGTGGCCTCCCTGCAGGAACTCCTTGCTACTCTAGTAGTTAACAACTCCTCGGTTCTCCTGCTGGGAGACTTTAATTACTGGCCTGGTGATCCCAGGGAGGATTTGGCGTCCAAGGACTTCACGGCCACTCTCTCATGTCTCAATCTCCTGTCTCATGTCTCTGCTCCCACCCACAACCTTGGTCATACATTGGACCAAGTCTGGTCATCTCAGGACATTGTCTCTCCCCCTAGCATTCTCCCTTGCACTTGGTCCGACCACTCTCTCATTTTCTTCACTATTAATCTTGGTTCCCTTCACAAACCCTCCCGCCCCAAGAACATATTTGCACGCAGCTGGAATCGCGTGGACCTCCCCTCCCTTTCCCTCTCCTTGGCATCCTCCCTTCCTGACCTCAACAGTCTTTCTCTTGATCTTCAGGCCGTTGCAGTCAGCAACTGGTTATCTTCTGGTTGTGATCTAGTTGCCCCTCTTAAAATAGTTAAGTCTATTCGCCCTCACGAGGCCCATAGATGGTTCGATTCTGAACTTAAGGTCCTTAAACTGGAACTTAGACGCTCTGAGCGTCTTTGGCGCCGCAGTTATTGCCCCGATCTTAAGGCCAAATATAAACGTCTTCTTAATGATTACAAGAAAGCTATTCTTGTGTCCAAGACCAAGTACTTCTCTGAGCAGGTAGCATTATCTGCTAATAAATCCAAAGAGATCTTTTCCTTGGTCACTAATCTGGCCACTTCTGATCGTGTTTGTCCCAAGCTTATCCCTTCCCAGGCCCTCTGCTCTTCTTTAAACGACTTCTTTATCGAGAAGATCGCAAAAATCAAGTCCAACATTCCTACCACACCCTTCCCTCTTCCCCATCCTGCCCCTCCTGTGTCTAACTCTTCTTTTGCCTTCTTTCCACCCATTTCCTTGGACTCCTTCTTAGCTTTACTTACCAAAATCAAGTCTGGCTCCCCTGCTGATTGTGCCCCTGCCCGCGTGCTGAGAACCCTTTTCACCTCTTGCCCCACTACTCCTCTTTCCTTTCTTAATGCTTCCCTCTCCACTGGTTTGGTCCCTTCTTCATTTAAATCTGCGATTGTTTTTCCCATTCTTAAAAAACCTGGTCTTGATTCTTCCCTCCCTTCTAATTTCAGACCTATTTCTCTTCTTCCTTATCTTGCTAAAATCCTCGAAAGCTATGTTACCTCTTGTCTCTCCTCTTATATTGAGCAGAATCATCTCCTTGCTTCCCACCAAGCAGGCTTCCGCTCGGGCCACTCGACCGAATCAGTGGTGCTTGCGGTTCTCGACGAGTTGAAGGCAAAGGCTGACACCAACTCTCCTCAAGCTTTGGTTCTCCTGGATCTCTCCGCTGCGTTTGACACGGTCGACCATACCATCCTTCTTGACCGTGTCAGCGCAGCGGGCATCCGAGGCTCCGCTCTTTCCTGGATCACGTCCTTTCTTTCAGGACGTTCGCAAGCTGTTCACCTTTCTGGTTTCTCTGCTTCTCCCCTCCCGGTGTCCTGTGGGGTTCCCCAAGGTTCCTCTCTCTCCCCTCTTCTTTTCAATCTTTACATTCGCCCCCTTATTGCTTCTCTTCTCGAACTGGGGGTCTCTGTGTACAACTACGCAGATGACCTCCAGCTCGTCTTTGATCTTTCTTCCTCTTCTCACTCCTTATCCTTTTTTCGTTCCACTTTGGTTTTCATCTCTGGTTGGATGAGCGCCAATCACCTCAAGCTCAATCCAGACAAGACTGAGCTTGTCCTGACGGGTGGCTCATCCAGCCCTTGGTCCTCCGCTTTCTGGCCCCCCATTTTTGGTCCCCCTCCTACCCCTGTCCCTTCCGTCAAAATGCTGGGCATTAAGGTCAGCCATGACCTGTCAATGCACGGCCAGGTCAGTTCTGTAGTGTCCTCCTGCTTTCTCTCCCTTCGTTTGATTCGTAAAATTTCCCGTTTCTTTTCCCTTGATTCCCTTAAAATTATCATTTCGGCCCTCATCACTTCTCGTCTTGATTACGGAAACAGCTTGTTCGTGGGCATTCCTGCCTACGAAACCCGTCGTCTCCAAGCAATCCAAAATCAGGCTGCCCGTCTCATCTTTCATCTTCCCAAAACTCACCATATCACTCCTGTCCTCAAATCTCTCCATTGGCTCCCCGTTCTACAGAGATCCCTGTTTAAACTAGGGTGTCTAGTTTTTCGGGCTGTTGATCGCTCTGCTCCGGCGTTCATTAATTCTTTGATTTCTACTCACACCCCTGCTCGTACCCTTCGCTCATCTTCCTTTGCCCTCCTCACTGTTCCCCGCTTTCGTAAATCCCGCACTGGTGGAACCAGATTCTCCGTCCTCGCCCCCCGGTTCTGGAACTCTCTCCCTCTCTCCATGTGTTCCATTCCCATCTTTTCACACTTCCGTAAAGCGCTAAAAACATTCTTGTTTGCCCAGGCCTACCCCCGCTAAACTCCCTCGGCCCTGTCTGTTCCGTTCAGGAGAGCTCCCAGCGCCAGGAAGCCGTTTGGCCACCGTGCGCTCTATAAATACCTTATTTCATTTCATTTCATTTCATTGGTAAATTACGCTTGGTTTCTAAAATGCTACACAACACTGCCATCACTGATACCATTGGGTACATAGTTATTACTTCACTTATGATGATTGACAATTTGGTTGTGCATGCATTGAACATGGTTCACACAGTGATGTTCCCTACAGTGCATCAGAAGTTTATTTCTTATCTTCGCCCTGATTTCTTCTTTCAGGAAGCTATCCCCTGACAACGGGCTAAGGCAGCCCAAAATACATTGGGAATAATGGCATTTATAGTTACATATCATGAATGTAAACCTGGAAACAAGGGGGCATATTATCAAGGGGGTTTATCTCCGCTTTTTTTGCTTTAAAAGCCAAGAAAGCGGAGATAAAATTATCTCCATATTACCTAGCTGTCGCTAACACCAGTTAGCGACAGCTAGTAGGAGATAGCGACCATCTTGGGCCCCACTTTGCATGTCAGTGATATTTATTACTAATGACGTGCAAAGTGGGCGTGCCAAGATGTTAGCGACTGAAAACAGTCGCTAACATCGCTATCTCCTATTACCAACTTTTGGAGATATTTGCGCTAAGCGCGAATATCTCCAAAAGCTAACACCTGCCCTGAGAAGTTCTTAGCCATGTTATCCAATGGGAAGTGGATAACATGGCTAAGAGTATTAGCTCCGTAATGCATGAATATCGCGGACTTTTCAGCGATATTCATGCATTGCAGCAATTTTTATCGCATTTGCAATAAACCTTGGTAATACCAAGGTTTATTTGCGGTAAAAATCGCCGCAGCTCAGCGGTAAATTTTTGTCTCTAACCAAGAAATAGCGATAATTATCGCTATTGCTTGGTAATATGCCCCAAGATTTGTTTTTGGAAATCCAATATTTGAAACAAATAAAATTCACATTTGAATGAACACATTGAATATGAAACGAATCACAATATATTTAACATTAATAGGCATCACAAATTATGGGATAGAAAAAAAAAAGTCATCCATTTGGAAGCAAGCAGTGCACCCAAAGGTCACTACCCCTTAGCAGAAGGCCATTTTGAATACATTCAAGGACCACACATCTCCCTTTTTTACAATGACCACACTACTGAGACATATAAGTACCCAGCAATTCTTCTTCATTCACCAAGGCCACACAACTGAGGTATGTAAGAAAGAACCCAAGACATCTCCCTTCTTCCCATACACCACACAACTGAGCAATGTTAGGGCGGCACACTGCTTCCTGCTTCACAAACACCACACAGTTAAGATTTATGAGATCTGTGCAGAGGATAGAGACAAAAATTACCCAAAAAGATAAAAGGGTGGGCAGAAAAAGAACAGGAAAGGTAAAACAGAGGGTAGAAAAATGAAGAGGAAAGGCAACACCAAAACAGAGAAAATTAGTGGGTTTATAAAGGGCAAAATGGAGAGCACTCAGACACTCACACACTTAGTCACAGATTAATTCAGAGAATCGAGCACCCATTCATAGACCCACTCACACACCCACTCATAGGCCTACTTAGACACTCATGCAACAACTCACAGAGCAACTCAGACTCACACACCCACTTACAGACCCACTCAGAAACTCACGCACCACTAACAGTCCCAGTCAGAGACTTATGCGTTCACTCAGAGACCAACTCAGAGACTCATGCACTCAGTCACAGACCCACACAGAGAGTCTTCACTCACTCAAAGACCCACACAGAGACTTACAAAATTCGTTCAGAGACCCAAGCACCCATTCACAGACCCAGTTAGATACTCACATACCTACTCGCAGACCCAATTAGAGATTACATACCCACTCAAAGACCTACACAGACACTTACAAACCCACATACAGACACACTCAGATACTCTCGCACCCACTTATAGGCCTACCTAGACACTGATGCCCTCACTCATGCACTCAATATCAAAATTTAGTGATTACACTGAGGAAATACAATTCAAAAACCCTTAGAAATTCACTTAAAAAACCAAAGGCTACATGACATTTTAGTTAGAATACCACATTGAAAAAAACCCTCAGAAAATCATTGTCAGAAACAGAGGTTAAAGGGATGTTATAGTTAGGAAATAGAATTTAAAACACCTTAGAAATTCACTGAAAAAAATAAAGGTTACAGGAACTATATAGTTCGGCCTAGATTTCACTCATACAAAACCAGTGAAATACAGTAATTTTAGTTAACTGAGCTAACTATAACTTACACCTCCTCAATGGAATGCTTATGACCTCACATATTACATCACTAATGACATGGTCAGTGACATCACTGATGACAACTCAATGACATCAATGATGATATCGCTGATGACATCGTCCACATAAGCACTCACACACCTACTCACATCCCTGTATAACCACTCATACACCCACTCACACAACCACTCACATAACCATTCATAGACCCATACAAGTACTCACATACCCACTCACTCACCCACATAGCCTCTTAACACAGCCACTCACCCACCCATATTAACACTCACTTACCCACACAAACATTTACATACCCTTTCAGACATCCATAAAAGCACTTACACATCTACTCACTCAGTGACTACACGTTGGGTGATATGGCATGAAGTGGTGTTGGTGCTCACTTTTAATGGTTATGTTGCCTTTAGTGATGATTATAATGGTGCTCCCGGGCGGAGACCACCACAATCCCCCAAGGGTGATACCTAGGGATCTGCCTTAGAAAAAGCTAAAAAAGCGAGCACACATATGCAAGTAAACATTAGTATTATACAGTTTAGATGCTCATCACACTATTAGTTTTCTTGTGCTTTTATTTTCTTCTATGATGGTCTAGCCAACACGTGTTTCGTCGGCCGGGTGATGTACAACCACAACTTCCTCAGGGCTGTCTTAAAGTAATGAGTTCCTTTGTAACCACTGCGCCGGTTGTACTTCCGTCCTGGTCAGTAGGTAATGGTAGCAGGAAACGGCCACACTCGAGCCGACAACAGGACGCGAATAAAAGTCCTTTACAGGCTGTATTCAGGCCTTGACCGCTTTTCCTTATTTCATTTTCTGACAAAGCGATGCGGCTTCAGCATGTGTGTCGGGTCAGAAATCTGTTACATTATTTTCCCCATGACTATCTACAAGAAGTCAGAGAAAAACCAAAGGAAATGATGGACGAAGCGTTGACAATACAAGCACTCACCCCCAGTCAACTGATCTGGGTTTAATCCATCACCGTTCTTTAGCCCACTCTGCCACCCTAGTTCAGACATGACCATATGGAAATCAGTCTGACCCTGTGCCTCATGGGAACAGTCCAGCCCGAACTGCCAATCCATGCCTTCCCTGAACCGGAAACAAGCTACAGAGGACCGGTTTCTGGCACTTTAGCCGTCTTCAGCCCGGCTTGCTTGAATCCAGAGGCAAAGTGAGCAAAGGACTCACGTCTGAGCATACCCTGCCAACTTATGGCGAACAAAGAAAAACCAAAGGAAATGATGGACGGAGCGTTGACAATACAAGCACTCACCCCCAGTCAACTGATCTGGGTTTCATCTATCACCGTTCTTTAGCCCACTCTGCCACCCCAGTTCAGACATGGCCATATGCAAATCAGTCTGACCCTATGCCTCATGGGGACAGTCCAGCCCGAAACTGCCAAGCCATGCCTTCCCTGAACCAGAAACAAGCTACAGAGGACCAGTTTCTGGCACTTCAGCCAGCTTCAGCCCGGCTTGCTTGAATCCAGTGGCAAAATAAACAAAGGACTCACGTCTGAGCATACCATGCCAACTTATGGCGAACAGAGAAAAACCAAAGGAAATGATGGACGGAGCGTTGACAATACAAGCACTCACCCCCAGTCAACTGATCTAGGTTTAATCCATCACCGTTGTTTAGCCCACTCTGCCACCCCTGTTCATACATGGCCATATGAAAATTAGTCTGACCCTGTGCCTCATGGGAACAGTCCAGCCCAAACTTCCAAGCCATGCCTTCCCTGGACCGGAAACAAGCCACAGAGGACCGGTTTCTGGCATTTCAGCCGTCTACAGCCCAGCTTGCTTGAATCAAGTGGCAAAGTGAGCAAGGGACTCACGTCTGAGCATACCCTGCCAGCTTATGTCGAACAAAGAAAAACCAAAGGAAATGATGGATGGAGCGTTGACAATACAAGCACTCACCCCCAGTCAACTGATCTGGGTTTAATCCATCACCGTTCTTTAGCCCACTGTGCCATATGCAAATCAGTCTGACCCTGTGCCTCATGGGAACAGTCCAGCCCGAACTGCCAAGCCATGACTTCCCTGGACCGGAAACAAGCTACCGAGGACCGGTTTCTGGCATTTCAGCCGTCTTCAGCCCGGCTTGCTTGAATCCAGTGGCAAAGTGAGCAAGGGACTCACGTCTGAGCATACCCTGCCAACTTATGGCGAACAAAGAAAAACCAAAGGAAATGAAGAACGTAGCGTTTACAATACAAGCACTCACCCCCAGTCAACTGATCTGGGTTTAATCCATCACCGTTCTTTAGCCCACTCTGCCACCCCAGTTCAGACATGGCCATATGCAAATCAGACTGACCCTGTGCCTCATGGGAGCAGTCCAGCCCGAACTGCCAAGCCATGCCTTCCGTGGACCGGAAACAAGCTACCGAGGACCGGTTTCTAGCATTTCAGCCGTCTTCAGCCCGGCTTGCTTGAATCCAGTGGCAAAGTGAGCAAGGGACTCACGTCTGGGCATACCCTGCCAACTTAGGGCAAACACATGCTCAGAGGTTGGGCCTGTGCTCTCCATGCCACTGGAATCAAGCTATCCTGGCTGATGAGGGTTTGATGAGGTCCTAGGATGCTTGTTTCCAGTCCAGGGTGAACCTGGCTTGGCAGTTTGGGCTGGACTGTTCCCATGGGGCACAGGGTCAAGACTGATTTGCATATGGCTGGGTTCAAACTGGAATGGCATGGTGAGCAAAAAAATGATGGATTTAGGCCCAGATCTCTGTACTGGGGTAAATGTATGACATTGTTCTGCATTCTGTCCAGCAATTATTGTTTTTGCACTTGATATTAGGACAACATCGTCTGCATATAATAAAACAGAGGTGGGAAGTGTTCCAACTTTTGGGGCATCTTCAGTAATTTTTTGTGAAAACAGATCTACATTGTTAATGTATAGGGAAAATAAAAGGGGCGCTAATACGTAACCCTATCTAATGCCATGCAAGACCCTAAAATCAGGCGTACAATCCCCCGTTGTACCCTACCGTTCCCTAGACATTAAAAATGCATAGATTTATGATAAAAGTGCCCCTAGCCCTTTCAATGTTTGCCGTCGTTTTTGATGGTTAACTAGGTCAATGGCACAAGTGAGGTCCACAAAACATAAATGGAGCGCCTCCTCCTTGGCTAATGTATATTTCCCTATTAGTAATTCTAGGTTTAGGCCTTGCTCTACAGTTCCAATACCCCTTCTGAAAACAAACTGTGCCTCTGTTGACATATTGTTTCCATTGGCCCTGTCTTGGAGCCTTTCCAACACAATTCGGCCCATCAGCTTAGAAGTGGAATCAAGAAGAGATATTGGATTGTAGCAGTTTGCCTTCTCTCTATCCCCTTTTTTAAAAATGTGTACGATTATACTTTCAACCCAGGTAGCAGGTAGTACCCCCCCCCAAAGTGGTATTAAAAACATTCAATAAAATTGGTATCTAGATATCCATATCATACTTAAATTATCGATGGGCACCCCATCTGGACCTGCAGCTTTGCCGTTGACACTTTTTTGGAGGGCTATTTTGATTTCATCTGCATTATTGGTATTAAATTAACAGATTACACAGAAATATATTTTCCCATTTTACTCTCTGTTATATTTACACTGTCTGGGTTATAAATACTACCGAAGTGGGAGACCCAATCTTCTGGTGGTACTACACTGTCAATCTTTACTTTGTTATGCTCTTTAAAGTACAGTTGATTAATTGTCTTCCAGAAGAGAGCTGAGTCTTTCAACTCAGCTGCGTGGATTAATTTTCCCCATGCTCCCTAACGGATCTCCCTTTTTCTTTCTTTCAAAGAATTTATATAATCTTTCCTCACGGAGCTAATCCTATGGGGGGTCTCTTGTTTAAACTCCGCATTCAGCCTCGAACACTCATCGTTAAACCATCTAGGGTTAAAATCAAAAAATGTCTTCCTCCTTTTAGTTGTTAGATGCTAGACCTGGCACCATTGGCGTGGGTCACCCTTCCATTTTTGTTGTTGCCTCATGTATTTTTGCTGTTGTTATATGCTTTGGGCACTGTGCCACTGCGATTCAGTGCCACAGTGCAATTGCTGCCTATTGTAAATTGATGTGTTAATCAGTGGTTCCATGTTTGGCTATTTGGTTTACTTGTCAGACCCTAGTCTAGTGCACTGAGTGTGCCCAGTGTGTACAAGCCTAAGTGCTGCTGGTGGGCCTGCAGCACTGGTTGTGCCACCCAGAGAAGCAGCCTTGTAAAATGTGTCTAAGGTCTGCCATTGCAGAGCCTGTGTGCAGTCTGGTACTGTCACACTGACTGGACAAGTGCACCCAATTGCCAGTCCCTAAACCTTCCCTTTCCTTCATATCAGTCAACCTATGGTAGGCCCAAGGGCAGGGTGCATTGTAAGGATAAGGTAGGACAAGCCCTGATGTGTGTGGCATGTCCTGATAGTGAATTACTGCCATTTTTGTTTTTCACTATTGCCAGGCCAGAATGGGCTGTTAGAAGTATAACATTTTATAATCCTAACTGTCTCAGAGAACATGGTAGAAATTTGAGTTTAGTATGCCTGAATGATAAAATACATCTTTTAGTGAATTTGATTTTAACATTCTGTGTTTGCAAATACCACTTTTAGAAAGTAGGAACTTGCTTGTCTAACTATCCATAGCCTGCCTTTGCTAGGTTGTGTATTCCTGTGCCTGGTTTTGTGAGTGACAGGGCTGGGGGATTCCAAGAGACAGGATGAGTCAGCACAGTGGTGAATAGAGAGATCTGCACTTAGATGGGAGGGAGGAGCTGCACCTGAACCTTGAATAGGGCTGTGCCTGCCTTCCATAATGCTGGCTCCACCTCCTGGGGAGCGGCTGATGTCTCTGCCCTGCACACTGAAAGAAGAGAAGGAGTCCTGTAAACAAAGTGCTCCAGGACTGTACTTGGCTTCCACAATGCTGGCTCCACCTCCTGTGGGGCGTCTGATGTTTCTGCCCTGCACTGTATAAGGAAAGGAGAAGTCTGCTAAACAGAGTGCTTCAGAACTGGTTTGGACTGGGCAAAGGCCCCTCTCCCCTCAGAAAACAAAGGATTTTGAGGTATAAATATTGGGACCCTGATCCCAAGAAATTAGATCTCTTTGGACTACAAGGAGACACCTTTACTGAGTAGAGGAACCTGAAGAAACTAAGGAGAGGCTATTTCCAAGCTGAAGTGCTGCTTGGGGGATTGGCCTGCCGTGGTTGCCTTACTGCTAAAGGAAGGAGAAAGGAACTTTGTTTACTTTGCTTTCAACTTGTGAAGGATCTCCAAGGGCTTGGGAAAGAGGTTGCCTCCTGCTGAAGTCTCAGGGACAACAGACTTCACCCCCCAGCTCCCCAGAGTTCTTCTGGAAGTGTCTGCTGCTGTTTCGGGCCTTTTGAGAAACTGCGTGTTGCAAGGAGCTGGAATCGCGACTCATCGAGGAAGAAGCATGTGGCCGTCACTGTGCCTGCCATCCCATTTCCGAAGGAGGTTGTCGCAGCTGGAACTGTTGCACTGCACCGCATTGAGAGAAGTGTGCCGCAACGAAGAGGAAGCGTGCCGCTGCTGCTGCCGTCTCAACTCCGAAGGAGGGTGTCGCCGCTGTAGCTGTCGCATTGCACTGCATCGAGAGAAGAGTCTTGCAATGAGGTCAGATTGTATCGCCATCGCTGTGCCTGCCGTCGCAACTACAAGGGAGGGTATCGCCACTGTAACTGTCGCACTGCACCGCATTGAAGAAAAGTGCCTCGCATCCCCGAAAAGCACGCCGCCATCGGAGGTGCTGACGTCACATCGTGGATGTCGCCGCTGTAGTTGTCGCATCGTGCGGAAGCTTCACGCATCATAGGAGAAGAGTGTCGCAAGTGGAGCTGCTGCCATCCCATCGCGGAACAAGGGTGTCGCCGCTGCAGTCCACGCATCACACCGAGAACTTATCGCATCCCTGGAGAAGCGTGCCGCACCAGGAAGATCTACATGTCTTTATTTCTTTGTACTTTGACTTTACCGCATTTCCCTCGCTGCGACATTGCTTGTTGTGGAAGTGCAAGCCTGGGCATAGTACGCATAGTTGCGCTACGTGAAGCGTCGCAAAGACGTTCTCACACTACGCGAGCTTCGAGTAGCTTCACAAGCGTGCATAGTTGCTTGTCGGACCCGTTCATGAGGCGTTTTTCTTGTTCAGGAGCGCGTTGTGCGTGTTCGGGGTGCTGTCTGCATGCTCGGGGGATCGTAGCTCGCAAACTTACCCATGCGGTCGGCTATAGGCGCAGCCATCTTGTTTTTTCAATTGTTCCGCCCATCTCATGTTGCCTTATTTCCTGTTCCAGGTCGCGTATAAAGTGTTTGTGTTGTGCATGTCATGTACGGGAACGCTATCTACTTGTTCGCGACGACAAGTGCATGTTAGCGAGAAATATCGCGCAAACTTACCCACGTGGTCGTGACGGGTGCGGCCATCTTGTTTTACACTCTATGCTATGGTTCTGGGCCTAGTTTTCTAACCAGCTTTAATCTTTGCAATCTTTACTTATTTTCACTGTTTTTCTCACTTTTTTTATTTATCATCTCTGTTTCTCCGTCCCTAAGTTCATATTTTTTGATTTATTTCTACTTTCTACTTTCACTGTGTTTCTCGGAGGGTTTAATCAGCTCAGTACCTTGGTTTTAGAAAGAAGGAGGTCTGGTATCTCTGTCTCGGACTCGATTTCCCAATACCCCGTGAGAGGAGCTTGGAAACACTGGAGCAGGATTCTCAGAGAGAGAAAGGCAGCCTCTCTGTCAGTGCGTCAGCTGGAGAGTCGGCTTCCTTCGGCACTTGTTGTAGCGAGCTGCGTCCGGCAAGTAGATAGTCGAGCTGCTCCGAACCACCGTGTGTTTGCTAGGGCAAGTGTAGGCATATTTATCAGGGGTTAGCGTAATTAGCATAATTGTGTTACACAAATCTCCGCAAATTGGTTAAAAATCTCTGCGAACACGCAAAAACTCTGCGAACACGCGGAATTGCTTGTTTGCAATGCTTTTTTACTGTTCGCAATCGCTGTTTGCGTGCTCGGTGGTAATATCTCACAAACACGCATTTGAGAACGCAACCAAGCAAAAAAAATTCACGTAGTCGCGCAACGCAGAATTTTGGGCAATTTCGCGTTCTCCGCGGAACGTGAAATTACCCAAATTCTGAAAATTCAGCGAACGGAACGGAATTTACCGCCCAGGTCAAATATTTATACCTTGAAGATGCATAGTTTGACGTAAAGTCGGACATAATAACGTCATCAAAGAACCCCAAGGGAATGGTAGTGCTTTGAATACTCCATGATTTTTAGGACAAATCAATATTAAAGTAAGAGGGTGTCCCTGACTGCTGAAGCTGAGTTTTCCAAGAAATCGTTGTGGCTTTTTGGCACTAGTGGAAGTAGCCATGCCTGTATTTGGACTGGATAGGTTATGTCTAAATATGGGTATGATTTCTATGCCTATATAAGGGCAATGTGAATTATAGCTATATAAGGGCATGAATTGATAAATTACGCTTGGTTTCTAAAATGCTACACAACACTGCCATCACTGATACCATCGGGTACATAGTTATTACTTCACTTATGATGATTGACAATTGTCCATACCAACACACCAACAGTTGTGCATGCATTGAACATGGTTCACACAGTGATGTTCCCTACAGTGCATCAGAAGTTTATTTCTTATCTTCGCCCTGATTTCTTCTTTCAGGAAGCTATCCCCTGACAACGGGCTAAGGCAGCCCGAAATACATTGGGAATAATGGCATTTATAGTTACATGTCATGAATGTAAACCTGGAAACAAGATTTGTTTTTGGAAATCCAATATTTGAAACAAATAAAACTCACATTTGAATGAACACATTGAATATGAAACGAATCACAATACATTGAACATTAATAGGCATCACTAATTATGGGATAGAAAAGAAAAAAAGTCATCCATTTGGAAGCAAGCAGTGCACCCAAAGGTCACTACCCTTTAGCAGAAGCCCATTTTGAATACATTCAAGGACCACACATCTCCCTTTTTTACAATGACCACACTACTGAGACATATAAGTACCCAGCACTTCTTCTTCATTCACCAAGGCCAAACAACTGAGGTATGTAAGAAAGAACCCAAGACATCTCCCTTCTTCCCATACACCACACAACTGAGCAATGTTAGGGCGGCACACTGCTTTCTGCTTCACAAACACCACACAGTTAAGATTCATGAGATCTGTGCAGAGGATAGAGACAAAAATTACCCAAAAGATAAAAGGGTGGGCAGAAAAAGAACAGGAAAGGTAAAACAGAGGGTAGAAAAATGAAGAGGAAAGGCAACACCGAAACAGAGAAAATTAGTGGGTTTATAAAGGCCAAAACAGAGAGCACTCAGACACTCACACACTTAGTCACAGATTCATTCAGAGAATCGAGCACCCATTCATAGACCCACTCACACACCCACTCATAGGCCTACTTAGACACTCATGCACCAACTCACAGAGCAACTCAGACTCACACACCCACTTACAGACCCACTCAGAAACTCACACACCACTAACAGTCCCAGTCAGAGACTTATGCATTCAAAGATCAACTCAGAGACTCATGCACTCACTCACAGACCCACACAGAGAGTCTTCACTCACTCGAAGACCCACACAGAGACTTACAAAATTCGCTCAGAGACTCAAGCACCCATTCACAGACCCAGTTAGATACTCACATACCTACTCGCAGACCCAATTAGAGATTACATACCCACTCAAAGACCTATGCAGACACTTACAAACCCACATACAGACACACTCAGATACACTTGCACCCACTTATAGGCCTACCTAGACACTGATGCCCTCACTCATACACTCAATATCAAAATTTAGTGATTACAGTGAGGAAATACAATTCAAAAACCCTTAGAAATTCACTTAATAAACCGAAGGCTACATTACATTTTAGTTAGAATACCACATTGAAAAAAAAACCTCAGAAAATCATTGTCAGAAACAGAGGTTAAAGGGATGTTATAGTTAGGAAATAGAATTTAAAACACCTTAGAAATTCACTGAAAAAAACAAAGGTTACAAGAACTATATAGTTCGGCCTAGATTTCACTCATACAAAACCAGTGAAATACAGTCATTTTAGTTAACTGAGCTAACTATAACTTACACCTCCTCAATGGAATGCTTATGACCTCACATATTACATCACTAATGACATGGTCAGTGACATCACTGATGACAACTCAATGACATCAATGATGATATCGCTGATGACATCGGCCACATAAGCACTCACACACCTGCTCACATCCCTGTATAACCTCTCATACACCCACTCACACAACCACTCACATAACCATTCATAGACCCATACAAGTACTCACACAACCACTCACTCATCCATTGAGCCACTCATACAACCACTCACTCATAGAGCTACTCATACAGCCAGTCATTTATTCATACAGCCACTCACAATGCCACACCCTTTCTTATACACCTACCCAAACATTGATTCACCTATATAGCCACTCACCTACCCACTCACTCACCCACATAGCCTCTTAACACAGCCACTCACCCACCCATATTAACACTCACTTACCCACACAAACATTTACATACCCTTTCACACATCCATAAAAGCACTTACACATCTACTCACTCAGTGACTACACGTTGGGTGATATGGCATGAAGTGGTGTTGGTGCTCACTTTTAATGGTTATGTTGCCTCTAGTGATGATTATAATGGTGCTCCGGGGGGGGAGACCACCACAATCCCCCAAGGGTGAGACCTAGGGATCTGCCTTAGAAAAAGCTAAAAAAGCGAGCACACATATGCAAGTAAACATTAGTATTATACAGTTTAGATGCTCATCACACTATTAGTTTTCTTGTCCTTTTATTTTCTTCTATGATAGACTAGCGAACACGTGTTTCGTCGGCCGGGTGATGTACAACCACAACTTCCTCAGGGCTGTCTTAAAGTAATAAGTTCCTTTGTAACCACTGTGCCGGTTGTACTTCCGTCCTGGTCAGTAGGTAATGGTAGCGGGAAACGGCCACACTCGAGCCGACAACAGGACGCGAATAGAAGTCCTTTACAGGCTGTATTCAGGCCTTGACCGCTTTTCCCTATTTCATTTTCTGACAAAGCGATGCGGCTTCAGCATGTGTGTCGGGTCAGAAATCTGGTACATTATTTTCCCATGACTATCTACAAGAAGTCAGGGAAAAACCAAGGACTGGTTTCTAGCATTTCAGCCGTCTTCAGCCCGGCTTGCTTGAATCCAGTGGCAAAGTGAGCAAGGGACTCACGTCTGGGCCTACCCTGCCAACTTAGGGCAAACAAATGCTCAGAGGTTGGGCCTGTGCTCTCCATGCCACTGGAATCAAGCTATCCTGGCTGATGAGGGTTTGATGAGGTCCTAGGGTGCTTGTTTCCAGTCCAGGGTGAACCTGGCTTGGCAGTTTGGGCTGGACTGTTCCCATGGGGCACAGGGTCAAGACTGATTTGCATATGGCTGAGTTCAAACTGGAATGGCATGGTGAGCAAAAAAATTATGGATTTAGGCCCAGATCTCTGTACTGGGGTAAATGTATGACATTGTTCTGCATTCTGTCCAGCAACTTTTGTTTTTGCACTTGATATTCGGACAACATCGTCTGCATATAATAAAACAGAGGTGGGAAGTATTCCAACTTTTGGGGCATCTTCAGTAATTTTTTGTGAAAACAGATCTACATTGTTAATGTATAGGGAAAATAAAAGGGGTGCTAATACGTAACCGTCTAATGCCATGCATGACCCTAAAATCAGGCGTACAATCCCCCGTTGTACCCTACAGTTCCCTAGACTTTAAAAATGCAAGGATTTGTGATAAAAGTGCCCCTAGCCCTTTCAATGTTTGCCGTCGTTTTTGATGGTTAACTAGGTCAATGGCACAAGTGAGGTCCACAAAACATAAATGGAGCGCCTCCTCCTTGGCTAATGTATATTTCCCTATTAGTAATTCTAGGTTTAGGCCTTGCTCTACAGTTCCAATACCCCTTCTGAAAGCAAACTGTGCCTCTGTTAATATTTTGTTTCCATTGGCCCTGTCTTGGAGCCTTTCCAACACAATTCGGCCCATCAGCTTAGAAGTGGAATCAAGAAGAGATATTGGATTGTAGCAGTTTGTCTTCTCTCTATCCCCTTTTTTAAAAATGTGTACGATTATACTTTCAACCCAGGTAGCAGGTAGTACCCCCCCCCCAAAGTGGTATTAAAAACATTCAATAAAATTGGTATCTAGATATCCATATCATACTTAAATTATCGATGGGCACCCCATCTGGACCTGTAACTTTGCCGTTTACACTTTTTTTTTTTGGAGGGCTATTTTGATTTCATCTGCCTTATTGGTATTAAATTAACAGATTACACAGAAATATATTTTCCCATTTTACTCTCTGTTATATTTACACTGTCTGGGTTATAAATACTACCGAAGTGGGAGACCCAATCTTCTGGTGGTACTACACTGTCAATCTTTACTGTGTTATGCTCTTTAAAGTACAGTTGATTAATTGTCTTCCAGAAGAGAGCTGAGTCTTTCAACTCAGCTGCGTGGATTAATTTCTCCCATGCTCCCTAACGGATCTCCCTTTTTCTTTCTTTCAAAGAATTTATATAATCTTTCCTCACGGAGCTAATCCTATGGGGGGTCTCTTGTTTAAACTCCGCAATCAGCCTCGAACACTCATGGTTAAACCATCTAGGGTTAAGATCAAAAAATGTCCTCCTCCTTTTAGTTGTTAGATGCTAGACCTGGCACCATTGGCGTGGGTCTCCCTTCCTTTTTTGCTGTTGCCTCATGTATTTTTGCTGTTGTTATATGCTTTGGGCACTGTGCCACTGCGATTCAGTGCCACAGTGCAAGTGCTGCCTATTGTAAATTGATGTGTTAATCAGTGGTTCCATGTTTGGCTATTTGGTTTACTTGTCAGACCCTAGTCTAGTGCACTGAGTGTGCCCAGTGCGTGCAAGCCTAAGTGCTGCTGGTGGGCCTGCAGCACTGGTTGTGCCACCCAGAGAAGCAGCCTTGTAAAATGTGTCTAAGGTCTGCCATTGCAGAGCCTCTGTGCAGTCTGGTACTGTCACACTGACTAGGCAAGTGCACCCAATTGCCAGTCGCTAAACCTTCCCTTTTCTTCATATCAGTCACCCTATGGTAGGCCCAAGGGCAGGGTGCATTGTAAGGATAAGGTAGGACAAACCCTGATGTGTGTGGCATGTCCTGATAGTGAATTACTGCCATTTTTGTTTTTCACTATTGCCAGGCCAGAATGGGCTGTTAGAAGTATTACATTTTATAATCCTAACTGTCTCAGAGAACATGGTAGAAATTTGAGTTTAGTATGCCTGAATGATAAAATACATCTTTTAGTGAATTTGGTTTTAACATTCTGTGTTTGCAAATACCACTTTTAGAAAGTAGGGACATGCTTGTCTAACTATCCATAGCCTGCCTTTGCTAGGTTGTGTATTCCTGTGCCTGGTTTTGTGAGTGACAGGGCTGGGGGATTCCAAGAGACATGATGAGTCAGCACAGTGGTGAATAGAGAGATCTGCATCTAGATGGGAGGGAGGAGCTGCAGCTGAACCTTGAATAGGGCTGTGCCTGCCTTCCATAATGCTGTCTCCACCTCCTGGGGAGCGACTGATGTCTCTGCCCTGCACACTGAAAGAAGAGAAGGAGTCCTGTAAACAAAGTGCTCCAGGACTGTACTTGGCTTCTACAATGCTGGCTCCACCTCCTGTGGGGCGTCTGTTGTTTCTGCCCTACACTGTGAAAGGAAAGGAGAAGTCTGCTAAACAGAGTGCTTCAGAACTGGTTTGGACTGGGCAAAGGCCCATCTCCCCTCAGAAAACAAAGGATTTTGAGGTATAAATATTGGGATCCTGATCCCAAGAAATTAGATCTCTTTGGACTACAAGGAGACACCTTTACTGAGTAGAGGAACCTGAAGAAACTAAGGAGAGGCTATTTCCAAGCTGAAGTGCTGCTTAGGGGATTGGCCTGCCGTTGTTGCCTTACTGCTACAGGAAGGAGAAAGGAACTTTGTTTACTTTGCTTTCAACTTGTGAAGGATCTCTAAGGGCTTGGGAAAGAGCTTGCCTCCTGCTGAAGTCTCAGGGACAACAGACTTCACCCCCCCAGCTCCCCAGAGTTCTTCTGGAAGTGTCTGCTGCTGTTTCGGGCCTCTTGAGGAACTGCGTGTTGCAAGGAGCTGGAATCTGACTCATCGAGGAAGAAGCATGTCGCCGTCGCTGTGCCTGCCATCCCATTTCCGAAGGAGGTTGTCGCAGCTGGAACTGTTGCACTGCACCGCATCGAGAGAAGTGTGCCGCAACGAAGAGGAAGCGTGCCGCTGCTGCCGTCTCAACTCCGAAGGAGGGTGTCGCTGCTGTAGCTGTCGCATTGCACTTCATCGAGAGAAGAGTCTTGCAATGAGGTCAGAATGTATCGCCATCGCTGTGCCTGCCGTCGCAACTACAAGGGAGGGTATCGCTGTTGGAACAGTCGCACTGCACCGCATTGAAGAAAAGTGCCTCGCATCCCCGAGAAGCACTCCGCCATCGGAGCTGCTGCCGTCGCATCGTGGATGTCGCCGCTGTAGTTGTTGCATTGTGCGGAAGCTTCACGCATTGTAGGAGAATAGTGTCGCAAGTGGAGCTGCTGCCATCCCATCGCGGAACAAGGGTGTCGCCGCTGCAGTCCACGCATCAAACCGAGAACTTCTCGCATCCCCGGAGAAGCGTGCCGCATCAGGAAGATCTTCATGTCTTTATATCTTTGTGCTTTGACTTTGTCGCATTTCCCTCGCTGCGACATTGCTTGTTGTGGAAGTGCAAGCCTGGGCAAAGTACGCGTAGCTGCGCTACGTGAAGCTAGGCAAAGACGTTCTCGCACTATGCGAGCTTCGAGTAGCTTCACAAGCGTGCATAGTTGCTTGTCGGACCCGTTCGTGAGGCGTGCGTTGTGCGTGTTCGGGGTGCTGTCTGCATGCTCTGGGGATCGTAGCTCGCAAACTTACCCATGCGGTCGGCTATAGGCGCAGCCATCTTGTTTTTTCAATTGTTTCGCCCAACTCATGTTGCCTTATTTCCTGTTCCGGGTCGCGTATAACGTGTTTGTGTTGTGCATGTCATGTTCGGGAACGCTATCTACTTGTTCGCGACGACAAGTGCATGTTAGCGAGAAATATCGTGCAAACTTACCCACGTGGTCGCGACGGGCGCGGCCATCTTGTTTTTCACTCTATGCTATGGTTCTGGGCCTAGTTTTCTAACCAGCTTTAATCTTTGCAAGCTTAACTTATTTTCACTGTTTTTCTCACTTTTTTTATTCATCATATCTGTTTCTCCGTCCCTAAGTTCATATTTTGTGATTTATTTCTACTTTCATTGTGTTTTTGTTACTTTTCTACTGTTTTATTTTGCTTCTTTATTTAAACTCCTACTTCTTCCCCCTATCTTTATTTTTTCCGAGCCGGCTGCCTTGCGGCAGAATGCGCCCTGCTGGGGTGCAGGCCGACAACTTTTTGGAGAGGCGGAGGTGGCCGCCCTGGTTTTCTTCATTCAGCGCCACCTCCCCTTGACCTTGGCAGCAGGCGGTAGGCGGCAGGCCAGGCTCCGGGTACTTTACCCAGGAGTGTCACTGCCGGTGGGCAAAGGTGTGCAGGGCAGTGTTTCGCTGCACGGGGATCCGGCGCATCCACCAGCAGCTGGCCCACCGGTGGTCAGACATCCTGGACCGGGAGCAGGACCTGTTGGACCTTCTAGGTGTTGAGGTCGTGGGGCTTGGTAAGTAGCTAGTAATATATAGTAGTATAAGTATTGTGTATAATTCTTGGACGAATAACACAATTACTGATGTACTTAGTTACATTGCAGATCAATTCTGTTTCAAAATCTTCTGTGATTGTATGACACAGGTGTTGCTCGGCTCTTCTCTTACTTGTTTGTAACTTGGCGCTAGCTTGGGCTGATTATTGATGTTAGAGTTTACATTAGAGAACTGAAGTTAGTTAATGCTATTGCTAGAGTCTAGTCCTTCCATTGTCCTTCAGTGAAATAGTGGTGGATGGATAATAGGTTTACTTAGTATTAGTTCATATTTTTTTTTACGGTCTGCGTGACACCTCCTCTGTCACTGAATGCTTCTTACCCCAGTCCTCCATAGAACCTTTTTGTAGTTTGTTTAGTGAGTGGTAGGCTGAGCAATACCATTGTAAGTCAGTAGCAGAACAACATATGACGCAACTAGCCAACAATTTGGTGTATGCACAAATTTATGCATGTGTCCTCCATCTCATCTATGCATTTTTGCTGGCAAAAATAAAATGGAAATGCAGACTTACTGAACAATTGGCCTGTCTGGAATAGGTGGTGTAGGTCAGGTGGTACTGGCTTCGTTAATATTCTGCAATCAGATTGATTATGGAACATTTGATTAGTGTTCATATAAGTTGATGGTCCGTGAATCCTGCAAGCCAGTAGTCGTTTAGATAGGTCAATTTTATTGCAATTGTTGTTTCCTAAAATGTTTGAGCGTTTTTTAAATGATTTATTTGTTTCACAGCACTCAATGTTTCTCTCTTTCTTTATTATTTCTTACATGACTAGCACCCAGGGGGAAGAAGACGGGGTCCGAGTCGGCGGGACAACCACCAGAGGAGCGCTCCTCTACCGAGGATCCTACTGCTGGCCCCAGTAAGTCCTACAGTGCTTATATTATTAACAATTCTATTTCTCTAACTTTTATTTTTTCTAAACTATTAATTATGCTTCCTAATTCAATTTTTAACAAAAGCTTCTTTGATCTTTATTATCTATTTTCCAAATTTTGGTTATCCCTGCCTTTCAGTCCCTTCAAACTGCCTCTGCTATGACTCTCTGTACTACTATTATTAGACTGTCTGTAAGCTTGCCCTGTTGGCCACTCTTTAGTTAAGTTATTCTTTTGAATAAAGCTGTGATAGAATAGCTGTAGCCACTGGGTCCACTCCTGTCCTTTGCGTTGTCCTCTTTAATCTCTAGGCTTTGACAATTCCCACCAACAAAATGCGCAGCCAGGTGTTTGTTTAGTATTTTTTGTTAGGGTAGTAGTACATACTACTACTGCTGTGGGTACTCTGCACAGTCACATACAGAACTATGCACAAGAAAATAGGATGTTGGTGATGGGAGGTTGGACGTTACTTACACCTCAGGCAGAACTCAAAACCCACAATTCACTGACCGACTAGCTATAGTTTCTCAGTCATTAGTCACTATGTCCCGAACCCCCACACGAAGATACCCAATGATTTTATTACAAAACCCAGAACATAACACCCTTTCGCTCACTCACTCGTGTAAGTCCACAACACCACACCAAATATACCACAGAGTCTATGTGTTCAAAAGGTTTATTTGTTTCAAATAATAAGTAACAAGCTTTGTAAGTTGTTCCATGGATTTACATCCAGCTCCAAACATGCAAAATAAAGAAGATTAAAACTAAACATTTGTACAACTAGTGCATGATAGAGATCTGTGTGAATTCTGGGAGACCCCTCACTGTTGAACATATACTGGTTACATGCATCTTTCTTAAGCTCTGCAAATCTCTGGTTCGTAGAAGGGAATCTTCTGCCTATTATGAGAAAAATGGGCACGTTAGATAGTATAATACAATTATGCAAGCTTTTTGCAGTCATGTCAAAAAGTGTAACATTATGGCTAAGCAATAGGGACTAACCAAACTCCATAAAAAAAAGTGGCTTGTTTTTCAACCTCTTCACTTGTATGCAACACTCATGTGGCCTCAAAGGTGTCTTACTGCGCAACAAGCTGCGAGGTAACATGCGCAAAAGAGTAGACATGAATCTAAAATGGCTACATGGCTCAGGCTAACTTTCTAAAAACTACAGTAGGAGTAGAGATGAGATGACCCTAGGGACCACATAATAATACTACTAATGTCTGTCTACTGACTCTACTGTAGTATGCAATTTGGACAAGTGATGATTTATGTTGTACTGTAACTATTTCTTCAATCTTCCTTCCTGGTGAAAATGAGTAAAATAGGGGGAGGTGTACAGGCATCTAAAAAGGTGTACTTGTTTTTATAGGTGCACCACCAGTACCAACCACCAGTGCCGGCGGGGCCAGCGGCAATGCCAATGCCGTCATTCAGGAGGGGACAGCAGATGCGGCACCTGCAGGAGCATCAGTGGGGAAGGAAACTGCAGTGGTGGGTGGTGGTAAGTTATATTACTTATTGGCTTTACTAGCTGGAAGGGGAACACTTTACTCACGGTACTGTGAGACGTATTAAGTAAGTATGAACTTGAAGTTGTACTGAACAATATACAACAGTTGAAGAAGAAGACACCCTCTACTTAGCATTACCAATGCATTAGCAACAGCATTACCAGTTTGAGTTGAGTAAACAAAGGCCTCTTCTATCAGACTCCAACTCAGCTGTGAAAGTTATGGAGAAGACTACAAGTCAGATCAGATGACCTTGATGGATGTGTTGAACAAAAAGGGAAAGAACTAGGGTGGCAGGAGGAAGGACGAAAGAGATGTAATACGACTAGCAGAGAAGGATACTTTGGAAGCAGCATGCAGGTGTCTGATAGGAATCAGATGCATGGGTTGTTGAAGGATAGGTGGAAGGTGAAAGAAGATGCCTGCCTGGGTAGGCGACACAATATGGGGGGAAAGTGGATAGAAAGAATCATCAGCGGTGTTTGTGTCAAACCCAAAGCCAAGGCAAGGAAGAAAGGAGTGGACACATGGTGGTTGTTGGTGAAAGTTAAACCAGCTAAGGTTTTTTAAGCGATACATAATAACAAAAGAATGATAGACATTTACTTTTAATGGATGGATGCCCCCTGGATGTATTCATCATAGGTGGAGACTGTCACTGGATGCAGACGAGTCTTACTTTGAAGATAATGTGAAAGAAACTGCGCCAGAGTAGCAAAGCAAAGGGTCATCATCTATATATATAAAAACAAATGTATGTCTGTCTGTTTGTCCTTTATGCATTACTACACCATTCATCCTATCACCATGAAACTTTGGGAAGTTGTTGAGTACACTCCCACGAAGGTTTCTGGCACACATTTTTTTAAATATCGGACGCCCCTATAAAAACGAATGTATGTCTGTCTGTCGGTCTGTTTGTCCTTTATGCATTACTTCACCATTCATCCGATCGCCATGAAACTTTGGAAAGTTGTTGAGTACACTCCCATGAAGGTTTCTGGCATAAAAGTTTTTTCAATATCGGCCCCCTAGGGCCTTCATAATCTGTTGAATGCTGATGTACGCACCAGACGGAAAAACAACAAATTGTGTGTCCACAAGCACTCGAATAAATAAATAGAATCAAAACACCATTCATCCGCTCGCCAGGAAACTTTAGGAAGTTGTTGAGTACACTCCCGCGAAGGTTTCTGGCATAACAATGTTTTCAATATCGGTCCTCAGGGCCCTCATAATCTTTCGAATACTGATGTACGCACAAGACGGAATAAGAAAAAATTGTGTATCCACAAGCACTCGAATAAATAAATAGAATTAAAACAGCATTCATACGATCACCAGGAAACTTTAGGAAGTTGTTGAGTACACTCCCACAGAGGTTTCTGGCAAGAATTTTTCTTAAATATCGTCCCCCCAGGGCCCTCATTATCTTTTGAATACTGATCTATGCACCAGTCGGAAATACAAAAAATCGTGTATCTACAAGCACTCAAATAAATAAATAGAATTAAAACGACACTTTGAAATGTTTTCCATAATAAAATGAATAAGTTTCAATAAAAATAACACAATGTAAATTGAATGTTTTAACGAGTTTCCTTGAATTTCCTTTCTTCGGAGATCGCAGCAACGTGCGATGGGTAAGCTAGTATATTATATAAAAGTAGGATTTCATTTCAGAAAACAGTTGATGACTCAGTAGTCTGCAAGCACATAATATATATTATCAAGTGCCTTCCTCTAAATCCAAGGACCACTTCCTACCTATGTTAATTTTTTTTCGATTGTGTCAGCTCAGCCAGCCTGCAGAGGGTGGCCTATCTGTTGGTTACACAATCAATGAACAAAGCACCTTTTGTATTAGCGGTCGGTGGTGGGGGTGCTGGCGGGTGGGGATGTGGGGAGTGGGTGGGGTAGGGTGGGGAGGTGGTAAAATATGGATTCTGCATGCAGTGCGCACAACAAAATTTGTTTTATTTATTTATATGTTTACTTACCAATAATTGTCCACAATCCATAGTTTGCTCCCCCCACCCTGCCCCTCTCCACGTCACCGCCCGCCAGCACTCCCACCTCTGACTGCTACTGGGCTGATATGTCGTTCCATAACAGTAATGATCATTGGATCAAAAGTATATTATATTGTTATTAATCTGCCTTTTTGTAGTCGCCAGGGCACAGTGAAAGTGAAATTGAGCAATTGCCCTTCATGTAACAGAGAGAGTATGGCCAATGCCACCCGTAATCGAAAAATATACGCACTTCCCCACCTGCAGCTCAGTAAATAAAAGTAACAGGCGTCTGCTTATCCTCTTCGCTGCTGATGACGAGCTCAGCTCGTCATCAGCTACGGCGGTCGTGTGCTGATGACGAGCTGAGCTCGTCATGTAATGCAGCTTTTTTAAAATTGCCGCACACAGCGGGAAAAGCCGCCGCAGCGATGCAAGTATTGACTCGAATGTTGGTCTTGGACGCAAGTTTAGCTTACTGAGCTGGCTTGCCGGCTACAGCCTACAACAAGGTTATGTAATTTATGTAAACTAGGGATAAGAAAAAGACTGGTGTTCTAGTGTGTACGGGAGTCCATCCATAGTACTAGGGCAAGTATAATGCCAGAAAAAACTCCAACAAATGTTAGAGGCCGGGGAAGCAGGAGGATAGCTACTTACCATAAATGTTATGTACTGCTCTTGCTAGTGCTACTGTGCCACTATGTGTTGAATTCATTTTGTGTTACTGTTTTGCTAAGAGTTTTGGTTACAATTCTGTTTCTTTCTTTATAGATCCTCCTTCCCAAAAACCAACATGGAAGGAGTTGACAGCCATGGCCCGGCAACGGAAACTGCAGGCCATTGTTGAGGAATACGGCCGGCTAGTGGCTCAGGCAGAGGAGGAGGAGGAGGAGGAGGAGGAGGAGGCTGCGACATCAGCTGCTGCCTCTTCCAATGCCCCGGGCCCCAGCCAGGCCCCGCCTGCATGAGTACGGTGCCGCGATCAGGCAGCCGCCCACCGCCACCATTTGTCAACATCTGTTGCCCCCCACATGGATGCAAATTTAAGTGCCGTTCATTTTGCCAGCAACTTCTCCTCCGGATGGCACAGCTGGAGGACCAATTAGAGGAGCGCATCAAAATCCTGGTGGACAAACACCTTAAAGCCCGCCGATTATAGATGGACACTGTTGATTTGCCCCTTTTTTAGTACTTTTGTTGGTGGGTGGGAATTGGGTGTTGGGGTTTCTCTTATTTTTTGGACATTGGTTGGGGTTGGGGAGAGGGGTGGGTGAGGTGTGGGATAGTCTATTTTTGTTATGAAAAGAATTTTTATTTATTTATACTTACACAAACAATGTTAATGTTTTGTGGGGGGGTTACTGTTTCACAAATTAATGTATGTCACAAGGTTTACTTGCAGATGCAGGGCAGCAGCCAGTGTTTGATTTAAATAATCTGCCAATTTTGTAAAATGCAAACAGATTGATGCGAATGAAGTACTGGGTTTTTCGGAACCCAGCGGTGCCAGGGAGCACACCCAAAGACTTCGAGTCCTTCCTGTTTCAGACTACAGAAACACAGAGTCTTCTTGTTGAAGTCAAGGATCGTATTTATTGGCTGCAACCAGTAACAGGTATCCTAGAAGTACAACACGGTGTATGTTCTCAGGAGACTGCTCAATCTTACAAAGTTAGCCTTCTCTTTTTATACAAAATATTATGCTTTAGGCAAACATTCCTTATTTTACAGTTGACCATTCACATATTTTCACAACAAAGAAAAAGCAGAGTCATGATGACAAGCCCACAATCAATTACCCGGCAAGGGCCAGTATTTCCATCAGATATCGCCGGACCCCTAATAAAAACGGGCACGTCCTCCTCGTAAAGCAAGTCATAAAGAAGAAACCAGGGACAGGTGTGTGTGAGATAAAGCATGGTTTGTGTGCGATGAAAGGTTTATGATATGTTGCGCCTTGATACTAATCCCATTCGGCCACTGGGAGAGGGACTGGCCGAACAGGTTTGGCTTTAGGCAGTGGACTCAGCTCGCCCGGGTCACAGAGGAGTCAGCGAAGGTATACGTGTCCTTCTGACTCGATTTCGGCTTTAGTCATTGAGCCTAGGTGAGGGCAATCACAAAATGGCTGCCGTTCACAAAATGGAACCCGAGGGTTCAGGACGGAAACTCTGATTTCAGGGTGACTTCGTCACCTGAACATGACAAAAATGCTTGTGCATAGTATCTCGATCATTACCGGTCTGCTGATACCAAAATCGTCATGATACGACGATGTTTATAACACGGGTCCAGAATTTTCAGTACCACACGGTATCCCTCACTGAGTTATAGTTGTCCTACTAGTACTTCCAGTCGCTCCTCCTAGTCCATTATACCTCCCAGCAAACTTATCTTACCTGTGATTGATGAGGATTAAGTTTGGCACAGCAATGGCTGCATGGTTTCCCAAGAGAATGGAGAAGATGCTGGGGTTGTGGTGGTAGTAGTAGACACTGGCACTAGCATTTGCAAACAAAAACATTCATAAACCTTAATGCTGTAAATCCAATCAATGCCAGCAGTTAATTATGATGTATTCAGTGGGTCCCCTTGGAAAATTAATTGGCTTGTACATACACTGAGCATGGTTGGGCAAGCAGAAGAAGATCCGTGCCCTGCCTCGTTGATATTTAATTAGTGTTGCTTTCACCACATCTGCCCCAGCAAGCTTGTGATCAATTGTTGATTTAATGTATTCACATCACACCCCAATATTAAATCACACAGCCTGGGGAAGAGGGTTAGGGTTTGATGAATGGATGGGAAGGGGGTTTGGGGAAAGGTTTGACAAAGAAAAACAGTACACATGGAGACAACAAAAGCAAAACAATATTTGAAGACGACAATGATCCACTATCCAATAAATCTATAAAGGTAGAAAAAGGAAATGCATGCATGATGAAGATAACTTGATGGTTAATTAGTAGTACTTAACTACTACTACACAATTAGACAGTACAGGGAAGTAGTATTATATGAAATTTGCCTTGGCTGTATGCCCTCAGAGAAACCCTAATAACATGCTGTGCCAGGCTGAAAGCTAGCAAAGAAAATTAAAAAATAGTTGTAGGGTGCAATTAGCAAACAAAGTCACACAGTCGTAAAATGAATGAAGAGAAAAAAGGAATCAAATTATTAAAAAGAAGAAAATGATACTAAAGTTACTGTATTATCCCGGTCCAAATGTGTAGTTGTATCTCGTCATTCATCTTGGTCCTCCCTTCCATGGACACTCTGCACATCATTCTTGAGTGTCACTGGCTGGCTGATGAGGATTGGTAAGGTAAGTGTGAGTTGTTGCTCCAAGTGTAATAGCACTGGGTAGAACGCCGGCCTGTAGGTGTTGATGGAAAAACAAAAGGGGTATTGAAAAATAAATTAATTTAAAAAAGCATCAATTACGGTGTAGTGCAAAAAGAGCAGACTCTTGAGCGAGAAGACTTTCCGACTGAGGTGGCTTGGGCGCATTGTGTCTACTCTACTATTTGCACAGCATTAATCTACAAGAACAACAAGACATGAACCAGCACAGAACAGGCCCACGGCACCGGGCCGTGACCGAAACTCCATTTACCTTAATTTTTGACAGAGGCAGACAAAAGGCATATAAAGCAACCTAGCATTTTCCAAATCAAGTGACTAAATCAATGAGCCACTGTCAATCATCATACCACTATTCGACTCTACTACTGCACAGACATGTAGCCTAGGTCTGCTGTGGTTCTTGTTGATTGGTTGTGTTTACCTTTTATGCCACTTACTGAAATGCATTTCATCAATCATCTCAGATCCAACTGACTGACTGCGTGCAAAGATAGTATGGTCATCATCACCATCATGGTGTGGTACGTGTACGTGTTGTCCAACAGACCAACACCAACTCAGTCTGTAGTGAGTGACTCCGATTAAGTAAGTCCAGACTGCACCTGCAGTAGTAGGAGTACAATTGGTTGTTATTAAACAACATGGAAACATTGACTATCGCTTGAGTCACTTTTACTTTGTTATTATTTTAACTACTAGTATAGTTCAACTTCATGCACATTTGCTCAGAGTCAGCAAGCATCCAATGCATTGCATGGCATAATTCATTAATCATTTACCTGCCTTACTCTTCTCTTTGGCTGTCAGATCAGAGATGCCGAGCCTTCTGAAAGTGATGACGAGTTTACTTTAGTTTTGAATGCCTGCTCAAGTTCTGACAGTGAAGAGTTGTGTATGCCTGCAGACAGAGGTGGTAGCCTTAAGAAAGTGATGAGTTTCAGATTGGAAACAAAACAGAAGATTGTTATAGTCTTGTACGTTTAACTTGTTATGGAGGGACTGTTAGAGGCTACATTATTGTACTATTCTCCCTCTCCATCCAATGTCTGGCAAGATGGAAATGTATTTAGGGTGAGTCAGGAAGATGGAGCAGGACTCTGAGGAGTAGAGTGGAGTGGACAGTTAAATGCACAGACATGCAACTCCAATAGGTAAATACAAATAAGAGATGGTGGTGATGGATTTGTTGTGGTTTGATTTGAACCAGAAGGACAGATATACACACAAATAAAGGAAGGGAGAAAGTAACAATTTGAAAGCCTAGTTAAGAGAGAAGAGGAGGTCATCCTCAAACCCTGGTGATTCGGACAGAAGTAGGTCATGTAACCCACTTCTTATGTCTCTTCGGAGTCGCTCTCCTCTTCCTGCTGTGATTCACGTATTATATACGTATTATTCATGTGTATACACCTTCTAAGCACCTTGCAGCACAGCGCGCCATGAGGGGAACAGCTTTGAGCCCTCACAGGATCACCAGCGGCCAAGGGGCATCTCGGTCAGCACGGGAGCAGCGGGAACCACATCCCCCAGCTGTCCTGGCCGGCGCAGGACCAGTGACGCCACAACAGCGCATTGAGGCGCTACAAAGTGTGAGGGGCGCCGAGCGTCCAGGCGGGACACCTTCTAAGCACCTTGCAGCACAGCGCGCTGTGAGGGGAACGGCTTTGAGCCCTCACAGGATCACCAGCGGCCAAGGGGCATCTCGGTCGGCACGGGAGCAGCGGGAACCACATCCCCCAGCTGCCCCGGCCGGCGCAGGACCAGTGATGCCACAACAGCGCCCGGAGGCGCTACAAAGTGTGAGGGGCGCCGAGCGTCCAGGCGGGACACCTTCTAAGCACCTTGCAGCACAGCGCACCATGAGGGGAACGGCTTTGAGCCCTCACTGGATCACCAGCGGCCAAGGGGCATCTCGGTCAGCACGAGAGCAGTGGGAACCACATTCCCCAGCTGCCCCGGCCGGCGCAGGACCAGTGACGCCACAACAGCGCCCGGAGGCGCTACAAAGTGTGAGGGGCGCCGAGCGTCCAGGCGGGACACCTTCTAAGCACCTTGCAGCACAGCGCGCCGTGAGGGGAACGGCTTTGAGCCCTCACAGGATCACCAGCGGCCAAGGGGCATCTCGGTCGGCACGGGAGCAGCGGGAACCACATCCCCCAGGTGCCCTGGCCGGCACAGGACCAGTGACGCCCCAACAGCGCCCGGAGGCGCTACAAAGTGTGAGGGGAGACTCCCGCCCGCGGGACGCGCGCGGGCGGTGCCGGGCTGAGCCCGGGCAGAAGGCGGGCCGTCTGTGGTCGTCCGTGGACGATAGGGGACGGGACGGGCTTCCCCCCTAACACGCCGATATGGATAAGCGAAAAAATCTGTGCCATGGGTCTATTCAATCACAGAAGGCCAAAATCCCACGCAAGTCAGACACTATTATTTCCTATCTGACCTCAGCTGTTGGAGCTATTACTAAAGAGATTGCCCATGCGGAAAAAGAACTTGGATTTTCATCAACCCCCCTACAACAGCAAGTGCCTGGTATAATAGAAGATACACAAGAAAGTACGCCTGTAACATTGGAAACACAGCCTGACATCCCCCTCGTTTCCATCCCAGAGGATGATATAGGTGAAACCACTAACACAGGGCTGTCTGTTAGGGGGCAGGGTATTGTGTTGGTACAGTCTATAACAGAGGCCCCTCCTAACAAACAAACCTAAGGGCCCAAATCCCCCAAAAAGTGTCAACAAAAAACTAAACACCTAACTAATATTACAGCGACAATGGAGGAGGACTTGGTAGACAGACTAAGTAAAAGAATTGAAGGACTTATAAACCTACATATGGAACCAATACTAACTAACATAGCCAAGGACATTGTCGAAGCACTTAATACATGTGTGGCTGGTTTGTTAAAAAAATGTAATCTCATTGATTCTGTTATGCAGGAACAGCGGGCCCTTCTAAAACAAAACTTAGCTGTATCACCTCTCCCTGACGGGGGCCCTACCATAACCACTGCCAACGCTGCTTTGAGCGAAAATTATTGCTCAACATCAGGCACAAGGGTGCTAGATGGGACACCATGTGTAAGGCCAGTAGGGGCAAACCCACCTGATATGACCGCCACCAAAAATGGATCCACATTGAGTGGGGATAGAAAGAGGAATACAGGGTTTATACAGTGTACAACTAAGTTACACCTCCCACCCCAAGCTGCCCCATTTGTAGCAGTGTTGGTGGGGGTTCCGTCCTTGCAAACCAACACGAGAGAGAGACCAAGTGATTTGTTGGAAAGAACTAGAAATTGGTGCCAACAATATTGCAGTGGGGAGGAGGACATTGCTTCTGACATAATTACAGCAAGAAGAGTGGGCTGGGTTGGTCCAAGGGAGAAAACGACAAAGGGAGATTGTGTAGTGATTAATTTTAAAACTTGCTCTGTAGCTGATCGGCTCTTCTGAGATGGGTCTGATTTATTACATCCGGGTATCCGTCCTCTCCCCCTTGGATACTTTTATCCACCTTCTCATCATAGACCCAGAAGGCCTCAACCAACCTTGCCCCGACCAGAGAGAGGGCCAAAAACATCAAACACACAAACCTCACTGAATATCCATCACGACCCAAGTGAAAGAACACTATCGAAGGAATGCACCTCCAGTATGGAGACATCTAACCCCTTGGGTTGTACCTTGACTAATCGTTTTGCTCCACTTTCGAATCTCTCAGAAATCGATTGACTGGATAATTCAGGCACACTGCTGACTAAGCCCGTAACACGTCATCCCAAATGCAAGATGTTAAGTTGGAACATTGCTGGCCTAAAGGCCAAAATGGGGGATCAGATATGGAGGGAATATATTTCAGGTTTTGACATCATATCCCTACAAGAAACTTGGGATCCTGATAATTCTTTCTCAATGGACGGTTTCTGCCATTTTTTCGTTCCTGCCAGGAAAGGCAATGCAGGTAGAGCCAAGGGTGGACTATTGTTATTTTTCTCATTGGACCTTAAAGGCTCTTTTAAACAGCTCGATACAGGTAGCCAGAACTCTCTAGCAGTAGAACTCGCTGTGTCCGACGCACTCAAGTTGTTATTTATAAACTTTTCTAATACTGCTGAAACTGAAAATAATTTTGATTTGTTAGATCAATTTATTAATAGATATAGTAGGAAGTCAAATTCTTTTGAGATACTGTTTATGGGGGACCTAAATATCCACCCCTGTATGAACCAGTGTGGGAGTGAGGATTATGAGGGCCCTCAGATTTCTGCATTATCCCACTTTGAACAAACTAAAGAGGGGGAAAATCTGGAATGTTTCCTAGTTAACTGGAACCTTTACGAATCAAGTTGCGGGCTGGGAGAAACTAGGAACCCTACTTTTAAGGGGAAGGACAGGGGTACAACTATTGATTATGCTTTTGTTACATCTTATTTGTTACGTTTTGTTTTACATTATAATGTGGAGGTCTCAACCTTTAGCGACCACAATCCTGTGCTATTGGAGCTGGCAACGGGAGAATTCCTGTCATTTAGGGACTCACAATCTAGAGTCCAAAATGATATTGCCCTTAAAGATCAGGGGAGAAGATTAAAATGGACGAAAGTGGTACCTGATACCTTTATAGCGGACCTGTTGGATGCAACCAGGGCAGAGATAACAATATGTTTAAATAATGAGGCAAATGGTAGTGATATTGTTAATGCCTATAATGTTATCTGCTTGCATGTAAAAGACAATCTAACTGCCAAGGGGAAATTAAAAACTGGGCCAGGTGAGAGGTGGTTTGATAAAAAATGCTCAGATGCCCATGCTGCTCTACTTAAAGCACTTAAAGCTATTCCTAGGGATAAGGGTTTAGTAACCAAATGTAGACTGGCATATAAGTTGGCGATGAATGATAGAAAGCGGGAATTAAGGGATGAAGCATGGCACAAATTGTTGACACCCGGTGTTCTGAGAGACAGTAGTAAATTTTGGGCTACAGTCAACCAACCTCTCTTTGCAAATTCAGATAATGTTTCCATGGACTGTAACATCACAGATGAGGCCTGGATTGCACATTTTGAGGAGATTTATAGCCTGCCCCTCAACTGTCGAAATATTGAGGCCCAATTCCCTGAAAACACCTTTTCACCGTTGACTTTTGAAACCGCTGAGGTTGCGAAAGCCATCGAGGAAATGTCCAAATACAAGGCGCCTTGACCGGACGGGGTCCAAGCCGATTTATTCAAAGCTGCCCCTAGCCTGTGGTCTAAAATTCTAGTAAACGTTTTTAATTCTATTAGTAAAGATAGTATCCCACAATCATGGCTAACGTCAACTATCATCCCGGTCTATAAAAAAGGATCTAGGCAGAACCCCTCCTGCTATAGACCAATTTCTTTGATAGATTCTTCTGTAAAGGTCCTGGGAAGGGTGGTCCTGCATAGATTAAGTGATTGGCTGATGGAGAAAGGGGTCCTTTCTAATATGCAATACGGTTTTAGGTCAAATAGAGGAACCATTGACCAATGTTTAAACTTGCACTTATTGATCAGCAAATATACTGTGGCTAAGGAGGGCAACTTATATATGGGGTTCATGGACCTATCCTCAGTATTCGACCTAGTTAATAGGTCGAAGCTTTGGATGGGTCTCCTTGAGCTAGGTCTGGACCCTCCCCTAGTGTACTTTATGGCGAACCTCCATACAAACCTATCTGCAAAAGTAAGAGTGAGTATGGATGGGCGATGTACTAGGCCATTCAGATCTGAAAGAGGGGTAAGACAGGGGTGCATCTTGGCGCCTCTGTTGTTTACACTTTACATCAATGCCCTGGAGGCTGAGCTGGGGGGGGTCTCTCAGGATATTCCGCGTATAGGGGAGCAGGTAATACCTGTTCTCCAATACGCGGATGATGCCGTACTTATGGCCCGCACTGGGGTGAGTCTCCAAAAACTGCTGAACGCCTTTGAAACCTTTATGAGTAACCTTGATCTTAAGGTTAATGCCAAAAAATCACAGGTTCTAATAGCAGGGAAGGGCAGAAATAAGGGGAAACTAAAAACTTTTTACTGTAATAAGGAAGTGGTATGTAGGGTCCCTTCCTTTCCCTACTTGGGGGTATTGTTCGATGAAAAGGGTACCTGGGGTCCACAAAACACAAGTCGTAGTGTGGTTTTTAGTAGAAGTGTTTCGGGCCATATGAGTTTTGCCAAAAAACTGGGAGGTAGACCGGTTGAAGCCATCATTAAGGTCTATAAAGCAAAATGCTTGGCAGTGGCCTCCTACGGATGCCAAATATGGGGTTATACCACACCCAAAAAAATCCAATTGGTAGAAAATAAATTTCTGAGGGGGCTCCTTTCAGTCCCACAGTCTACTCCCACTTTTACAACACATACTGAAGTGGGGATCGGATATATTTCAGACCATATCCAAATGGCACCCCTTCTGTATTGGCAAAAAATCTGGCTTAATAAAGAAATTACTCTAAACCACTCCATTATCAAAGACTGTTTGCACTTAGAGCGGGCTGATAAAATTGTATGGCTGAATTATATCAAAAACGGTCTGCAAAAAATAGGACGCTCAGCCATGTTTTATTCACCCGAATTAATAACTAAAAAAGATATTCTTCCAACAAGAAGGCCCTAAGGGACCATTTTTCATTCGATCGGGAGGAGACGGAGCTAAGAAAACCCCTTGTAAGACTAAACTATGGGCTGGTTAGTTGCCCAGGACCGGAACCATATTTAATAGTGGTGAATAATCGACACCACAGATTTCTCCTGACAAGATTCCGCCTAAACCTGATCCATTACTCTTTAGGAGCTTTCCGTACCTGGTGCGCACCTGACAAGGCGGATCCCTGCTCTTGTGATTGCTTTTCATTACAAGATACACTCCATTTTATTATGTTTTGCACTCATTATGATTCATGTAGACGGAAATATTTGTTACCACTCCTGAAGAAGGCGGGCTTTATTCAGGTGAGGCCCGCTCTAATATACCTAATGCAATTGGGTAACCCTTATACTATGTTCTGTGTGGCTAGTTTTCTGATGGCAGCCATTCGCATAAGGAAAAATTCCACCAGTCTACCGCAGATCCAAAGTTGTTTTGAGTAAAGTTTCTCGTGAGTAAACATGTATCCTACTTGTGTAGTAAGGCTGTAGTATTAATAGTTTTTAAAGGGTATACATTTTTAAAATTTTTAATGTCGGAAATTTATTTTTTAAATATGTATTGTACTTTTAATAATGAAGGAAAAAATGTATTGTATTGTACCTTGTTAATTAGATTGAAACTTTTTTGAATAATTGTACCATGTCTTTTATGATATTAATTTTATCGAATAAAGAATTCTTGACTGACTGACGTATTTTGTAGTCCAGTGGTATGAAGTGCTGATTCGTTTTGATCATGGTTAACCTCTCCACGCTTTTGGGCAAGAGACTGGTCCTTTTCACAGTTATAATGGAAAACACGCTCAGAAGAGACACTTGCGACAGGGCAAGCCAGATACTTAATCGCCAGCCTGCTGAGCACTGGCCATTGGCTTCTGTTCCCATACCAATACACCAATGGGCTTTGCTCCATGAAGACCTCTGTTGTGCTCCAATTTGCTTGGCCTCTTTTGACTTTGCACCAGCAACAGACTTACCCATCCCTTTCTGTAGAAACCAAGCAGCTTTTTTTGTTGCTATATCTGATGAATCAGAGCCTGTTGGTGCTGTTGTTGATGTTATTGGTAGTGTTGGTGACTACTGGGAAGCAAACACACTGCTCTCTTGCTCTGAAGAAGAACTTGGCTGTGGATGCCCTATAGTACTTGCAATGTCCTGGGCTGCCACTGGCAGGCCTCTAATTGAGAGCTGTTCGTTTTCTAAATCAGTAGCTTCCTCAGCTATTAAGTTTTGTACTTGGCAACCTTCCCTTCTGAAAAAGGAATTACTGCATTACTGTTCAGAAATAATTTGTACTGTGGATCCAAAATTGTGGCAGTAATGTAATGTCGATGTGACACAGTCTTATTTTGAATCCTTGTATTGTCAGATAAGCGGATGGCTAAGGCGTTCGCCAAGTAACATGCATCTACTTTGTCTTCCACACCTTCGTATGTTTCCGACACCTCCTTTAGCTGTAACTCTAGCATGTACAACAATAAGATAGCTTGGCCCATAGTACAGTCCTCCCCGCTGACTGCACGTGTGAAGCCCTTAAATGGAAGTAGCATCTCTGTCAGGCATTTAATGAGGTCCCATTGCCACATCTCAATGGTCATGGCTTTCACAGTAGGATCTCCTAATCTTCTTGTCACGACATAAGCATTAAGTGGTATGTACTGCTCAAACAGACAATCAAGCATGTAGTAAGTTGAATTCCAAAGTGTTGGCACCTCTTGGATGAGTGCTTTGACTGGCATTTTATGCTCATGTTGAATGACACTTAGCTGCTTACGGGCTTTAAAAGAATGGTTGAAATGTGTGCATATTCTTCTGCAGGTGGTCAGTAAGTTGCTGACTTTCCTTTCATTTTTCAGAAAGTATTGAACAACAAAGTTAATGCAGTGTCCCAAACATGGGACCCTGAAATAGCCACCATCTTTTATTGCCTTAACTATATTACTGCCATTGTCCATGGCAACAAAACCAATGTTAAGCCTTCTTGGTCGCAGCCATTCAAAGACCTTGCTGTTAAACTCAGCCAAAATATTTGCAGTAGTATGAGATTTCTCCATAGCAAACATGGCTACAGTTGCATGTCTGCGAGTCTCATTAAAAATCTCAACAGTGTCAACACCTGCAGATAGCTTTTCTCTAACACCTGAAAAAGAGATCCAGTGTGCAGTGATGCACATGTTATCAGTGGCTTGACAACTGGTCCACATGACTTTTGTCAAGTGGATACTATGAACAACACTCTGATTTAAGGCTTTTCCAAGCAATTCCAGCCTGTCGTGATGTAGTGCTGGAACAGCAACTCTGTAAAATTAGTAGCGGCTGGGAACCTTCCATTTTGGGCAGATGGTTGTAACAATTTCCAGAAAACCTACCCCTTCAAGAAAATAAAAGGGGAGAAGGTCCAGAGCTAACATTTTAGCCAGCTTAGCATTGTACAAACGTGCTATTAGGTGGTTGTGTTCGTACTTTCCCTCCTGCCTAGTAAACATGCTAAGAATGGTATGCTGCGTGGTATTTCTTTCTGTTCGGCTCGACACAGCACTTTGCATCGCAGTACTCCTTGGTGTCTCCGGCTGACTCTTACTCTTGTGCCACTGAGATGTTGCTGATGCGGAGGATGTGGGCTCTACCACTGCAGTGCTGGGGACAGGGCTACTTTGTGTACAACTACCAGATAGAATGTCTCCCTCTACTTCTTCTTCCTGTTCGACCGTTAGTGGACCTTGTGCTAGTTTATCCCTACCAACATCAATGATTCCAGTTTTTATGCAACGAAGGTCGTCCTCCCACTTGATTGCGTGGTGTTTTTTTAAATGGGTCATTTGGTCTCCGGTACCATAGTTTGTACCAAGCTTACCACGACTAACAGAGGAATGACAAATGGAGCATATAGCAATGTTCTCCTCCCTTACGCTAACCGTAAAGAAGTCCCAAACTGGGAAGCTTAACTTTTGTCTCCTGCTAGAGGTGCCACTTCCAATGCTGGATGAACTGGAGGGTGTGTGTTGAATTTGACTATCTGGCTGTGCAGTAGTACCACTACCTACTTCTGCTGAGGTGGTGCTTGTGCTGGATGTAGGACGCTGCAGGGCCTTTGCTAATGTAAATATGGAAGCTGGAGGTCGTGTTGGTGTTGCCTGTATTGGAGGTATGTGTGCTACATCCTTACTAGTTGCAGCCATTCTGGAGAGGGTAAAAATGTTGGTCTCCATGTCCTCGGGGCCATGAGGGATGCTTGTGATGACTGGGTCAGACTCATCATCATCATTATCCTGCTGTTCTACATCGACCTCCATAAGTGTAAGGCTTTCTGGAACCTTACCTTTCCCTAACCTGGTCTTGGGATGTGTCTCACTCTCATGCTCAGGTTGTTGTGGCTCCCAAGTGAGATCTAGATCATCAGAAGGGATTCTTGGCGAAGAACTTGATGGACTAAACCTCCTTTTCCTTGGTGGGGATTTGGAAGACAATAGATCTCCTGCATGAGTGGCTTCCTCTTCTTCTTGCTGTGCATGAGGCGCAATTTCCTGAACTGCCCCTACTTCGGGAGGAACAACAACTACTATTACGGGCGGTGGTTGCGGTTGTTGTTGTTCACCACTTATCGGCTGTGTTCTCTCATGCATTGATTGTATACTACGTTGAGATAGCGATAAGTTTAAGTCAAGCTCATCATCACTGCTTTCCATCATTAGGGTGGTTACCTCTTCCACACTAATCTGCTTGGGCCTGGGTTGGTGGATTGGGCCCACTGATGCAGAGGTGCTGGCCCCAGCTTGCCCCCCCGGACACCGCTGCTGCAGTCGTACTTTTTGGTTTCCCAAAAAAGATTTTGGGGTCAACACCAGACTTAAGTGTCACTTCCTTCTTCTGTTCTTCCTTCTTCTTCTCAGCAACTTTTTTGGTCTTGAAGGACCTGGTACCTGCTTTCTTTTGGCCCATCTTCTTCAGATGTCAGCAGCACTCACAAGTTGCAGAGATGTCTGGTCAGGTCACACCACACGTCACATACAACAGAAGGACGTCCGTCTGGCAGTACAACGGGCAATGAATGATGACAGACACCTCTTCCCAGTCTTTTGTGCACCTACAAGCAAAGAAGGCAGAAGAATATCTGTCAAATGTGGAATTAGTTGTGCTTTAATTTTAATTACTAGTAGTGTTAGTACACTCAGTAAGAGTAAGACTAGCCAAGAACAAAAACACAAATGTAGTGGAAGTGGAACTTGTTTATCCTTAATTTTTGCATCATGTCGGATGGATGCAGCATCAGTGACCTGCAGCAGATAGCAATGGGGATAGAAACAGTAAGCCAACAGGAACAATTGAAAGACACACAGGCCTATGTGGCAAAAACAAAACAGCTACTACAACTACCACCACCATGGCCCCCAAGGAACATGGTCACTCATCACAGGCACATGGGTAAAGCCCAGAAAACAATAAACTCAAGCAGGCCTATATCCTTATATGGCAAGACAAAGGAGGATGCCTGTTATTTACACATCACAGCTTAATGCAAAAATGAAAATCTGCATGGCTAAAAAGGTTGGAAAGTTACACAACAACAACACATACAACAAAGGCATTTATTAACACACATCCAAAAAGTTAACTACACCCCAAACACTACATTTGGGAATTCAATCCAATGCCATCCATACCCAAAATGATGTTTAAATTCAAAAGACAACATAGAAACAGCTACATCAAGCACCCCCAATGACTACCTCTGGAACTCTCGGCCTACTGGCAGAATAGGCCACAAGTTTGGAGGCCTATGGCGAAAGCACAGTGGAAGGACACACAAAATGGCCACCACCACATGGCCTGGCCACCCACAACAACATGAAAAGAAAGAGAAGACAGACAATGCATGCCTATGGCAAAAGCACAATGATTGGCTTCACAAAATGGCCGCCACCCACATGGTCAGCCCACCCTGAAACAACAAAGTACATACAAAGGACAGGAACAGGAAGTTGAGTTCTCTGGGGAACTTCCTTCCTCTTAAAAAAAAAATGAAAACAGAAGAAGATAAAAACAGAAAAAAATGACTCCATGCTCAAAAAACTACAACCAAATGACAACCTGAGGAGTTTTTTAGCAAAATGAACAAAATCATAATTTTCGTGAAGGTTTTATGCAACTCGAGAAATATTGCTCGCGAGACTGCAAATTCGGCGTGTTTGGCAGTGCGATCTGTACAAAAAGTCGTTATCACGTGCCCGAGCACGCAGATTGAGCGCGCAAAGAAGACAAAAACGGTAAGGTCGCGTTGTCGCACTGTGCAAAGTTACCAAAACTACGCGAGCTGAATCCCTAGGGTTACCTACTGGCAGAAAAAGCCATATTATTTAACACACACCCAAAAAATGAAATTCCACCCCAAAAACCACATTTTGCAAATCAGTCCAAAGCCATCCATACCATACATGATATTACAAATTAAACAAACACCACAAAAACAGTTGATCAACTTTCATGCACCCATGATGACTCGAGTAGTACCTCTGGGCCTAATGGCAGAGTAGGCCACAAGCTTGGAGGCCTATGGCAAAAGCACAGTGGCTGGTCCCACAAAATGGCCGCCACCACATGGCATGGCGCTCACAAAAAAAAAGAAAAGGAATAAAACACAGACAATGCAGGCCTATGGGAAAAGCACAATGCCTGGCTTCACCAAAAGGCCACCACCAACATGGTCAGCTCACCAACAAGTCAGTACGTACAATAAACTCAAGCAGGCCTATATCCCTATATGGCCAGACAAAGGAGGATGCCTGTTATTTACACATCACAGCTTAATGCAAAAAAGAAAATCTGCATGGCTAAAAAGGTTGTAAAGTTACACAACAACAATACATACTACAAACGCATTTAGTAACACATATCCAAAAAGTTAACTACAACCCAAACACCACATTTGGGAATTCAATCCAATGCCATCCATGGCCTAAATAAAGTTTAAATTCAGCAGACAACATAGAAAGAGCTACATCAAGCACCCCCGATGACTACCTCTGGGACTCTAGGCCTACTCGCAGAATAGGCCACAAGTTTGGAGGCCTATGGCAAAAGCACAGTGGAAGGTCACACAAACTGGCTGCCACCACATGGCCTGGCCACCCACAACAACATGAAAAGAAAGAGAAGACAGACAATGCATGCCTATGGCAAAAGGACAATGCTTGGCTTTAAAAAATGGCCGCCACCCACATGGTTAGCTCACCCTCAAACAAAAAAGTACATACAAAGGACAGGAACAGGAAGTTGAAGTCTCTGGGGAACTTCCTTCCTCTTTTAAAAAAAATAAAAACAGAAAAATGACTCCAGGCTCCAAAAACTACAACAAAATGACAACCTGCGGAGTTTTTTTAGCAAAATGAACAAAATCATCATGTAGGTTTTATGCAACGTTGAGACATATTGCTCGCAAGATTGCAAATTCGGCGTGTTCGGCAGCGAAAACTGTATAAAAAGTCATTGTCGCGTGCCCGAGCACACAGATTGAGTGCGCGAAGAAGACAAAAACTGTAAGGTCGTGTTGTCGCACTGTGCAAAGTTACCAAAACTACGCGAGCTGAATTCCTAGGGTTACCTACTGGCAGAAAAAGCCATATTATTTAACACACACCCAAAACCTGAAATTTCACCCCAAAAACCACATTTTGCAAATCAATCCAAAGCCATCCATGCCATACATGATGTTACAAATTAAACAAACACCTCAAAAACAGTTGATTAACTTTCATGCACCCATGATGACTTGAGTAGTACCTCTGGGCCTACTGGCAGAGTAGGCCACAAGCTTGGAGGCCTATGGCAAAAGCACAGTGGCTGGTCCCTCAAAATGGCCGCCACCACATGGCCAGGCCACCCACAGAAAGTACATACATTGAACTCAAGCAAGCCTACACTAACTATGTGAACTCCTAGGGTTACCTATTGGCTGAAAAGCCAATATTTAATTAACACATACCCAAAAACTGAAATTCCACTTCAAAAACACAGTTTGCAATTGAATCCAATGCCATCCATGATGTTTAAAAACCTGAAATTCAACAGACACCACAGAAACATGGTTGGACCCATGGGTACCTCTGGGTCTACTGGATAAAATTTCAAAGAAATACAACTTGTTCCCTCATGAAAGTACAGGGCTCCCTCAACAATAATTTTTAACAAGGATTAAAAAGCCCAGAAAACTGTTGGTAAAAAAAAGCCCAAATCAAACAAACATGTACACCAATTCTCTAACTTACTTGTAAAATAAAATTTCAAATCCAAAAGTCCTCAATAAATCGAATCCAATGATATGATGCAGCAGGCATACACAAAAAGTGATCCTTCCAGCTCTAAATCCAAATGAAAGTGATCAGCACATGGACATAGCACTGGGAGGAGCCTGCTGGACAGGAACAGGAAGTTGGAGACTCAGGGGCACTTCCTTACTCTTGAAAAAAAGAGTAGAAAAAAAGAGGACTCCTTGCACAAAAGACTACAGCCAAATTACAATCTGAGGGTTTTTTCTGAGCAGAATGATCATTTTCGAGAAGGTTTTATCATGCTTGAGAGAAATTCTGTGCCAGATTGTAGTTTCTACGTGTTTGGAAACGCGATCTTACCAACACTGCGCCAGAAGGAAGATCGCGCGTCCTAATGACGTGATCGCGCATCCAAATTATGTGATCACGTGCGCACAGTCTTGTGGGATTGTGCGGCCAGATTCCAAACCTCGTGGCACACGCGACAGGGAGAAAAAATCGAGAAGGCGAACGCAGAACCACGGTAAGTCGTTACTGCGCACACGAGAATGCTATTGAGGGCGCGAGGAAGAAAACAACTATGCTACGCTGTAGATTGCGAAGTATTCGACAACTTTGTGTTCACTCCGAATCGCGAAGTTGCCGCAACTTCACAAACTCCGCGAACGGAATGTAGTTCACCGCCCAGGGTTAAACACAACCTAAGGTACATTGAGGCAACGTTTTGCATCTTAAGAACTGAACTAAACTCAATGTTTTTATTATATTTTTGACCTCAGTAGGAGTGATTTCCTTATTAAGCTCATTTTTCTCCTCCTCAGATAGTATTAACATTGGCATGTCTTTTAGGTATTCTTCTATTTGTTCCTCAGATGGGTTTATATCTTCAGCATATAACTCCGAGAAGAAGGACTCGAATTCTTTTCTGATTTCATCTTCTTCTGTAGTCAAACTTGATTGGTCTTGTTTTCCTATGATTTTTATTTTGTTTCTTACTAAGTCGGTCTTTAACTTCCACGCGAGCCATTTCCCCATCCTTCTCCGAATTCATGCTTTGCCATCTTGCTTGCTTCCCATTTAGTTTTTATTCTTTCTTCTAGCATGTCACTTAAACAGTCTTTCTGTTTTTGCCTATCTTTTTGCAGATTTTCTTTCTTAATCGGATCCCTTTCTGTTAGTATTTGTGTATCTAGCACATCTATACCCTTTTCGATATCTAGTAATTCTTGTTTTAATTTCTTTGATCTATATGTTCCTAGACTGAGTAGCTTACCCCTGATTACTGCCTTATACGTGTCCCATACTATTTGTTTGGATGTTCCTGTTTTATTATTTTCAAAAAAGGCTTCTGTTTCTTCCCTGAGTGCTTGTACTATTTCTTGATCGGAAAACATGGCTCTTTCCACCGTGAATCTTTTATGTGTATGGGTTGTCTTGGTTTGTAGTGTTAGCTGTACAGCTGAGTGGTCCGATAGATGGGCTGGAATGTGATTTAAGCTTGTTACATCTGTCAGTAAGCTTCTATCAACTAGAAAGAAGTCTATTCTCGACCTATGTCCCAATCTCTTATTATGTAAAGTGAAGGGTTGGCCCTTATCCCCTTTTTCTCTCCATATGTCGATTAATTCTAGATCTCGCTTGTATATGCCAATCCACTCCCTCATTTTAGGTAGATTAGGTGAGTTGGAGTTTCTTCCTGGGGGAGACCTGTCAATTTTAGGATCTAAGATAAGATTGAAGTCTCCTCCTAGAATTACTGGGGTATTAGCTGTTAGTAATTGTGTGTACAGATTCTGTAAGGGTTCTGGGTCATCTAGATTGGGGCCGTAATAACCTGCTATTGTGTATGCCATGTTCCCTATTTTTACTTTTGCTAGTGCCCATCTCCCTTTCCTGTCAACTTCTGAGGATTCTATACTTGCCTTTAAGGATTTCTTTAGAATAATTATTACACCTTTAATGTTGCATCTTTGGTTCGTGCAGATATAAGCATCCGCCCATCCTATGTTTTTTATTATCTGATCCCATTCCTCTTTCACTAGGTGTGTTTCCTGAAGAATAATAATTTCGCTTTCAGATGTTTTGAGATATTCCAAGATTTTATTCCTTCTACTTTTAGTTCTCATACCATTTACGTTCCAACATAGAATTTTTATGGTTCTACCAGTGTCTCCCATTCTCTTTTATAGTCCTTTTTTTTTTTTCCTGGCAAGTTTCGGTGTTGTTCCGTTCTTTTTTTTTTTCTTCCATTTTTCTTTTCAATATCGAGGATTTATTTTTTTGGTTTTTTTCCCCCATTTTGCTCCCCACCCATTTTTTATCTTGTATTTTTTTTACGTTTTTCTGTTTTAGTGTTTTGCTCTTACCCTTCCTGGGGAAGCCTCCTTCTTCTTCCTTACTTGGGGTTTTCATCTTACCCCCTTTTCGCTCCTCTTCTTTGGACCTGGAGTATGTATTAAGAGATCTAGCGCTTTCGCTCTCTTTATCACTTTTTTTTTTTTCACTTATTCTACATTTGTATTCATTTGAAGTCCTTTTTTCAGATCGTGGAGTTTTCCATTTGGACAGTGTCCTTCATTAAACAGAGCAGATTTTTCACCTCTTCAGGATCTCTAATGTTCCTCATTTTGTTGCGCCACATAATTCTTAAAGAGGGTGGGAATTTCATCTGTACTGTAGCTCCTAGAGCTTGTAGCTCCGGCATGAATTTCCCCAGTTCCCATTGTCTATCTTGAGACGCTTTGGACATATCGGATCTAATTTTGAAAGACCATGAGTCTTTACTGAAATTTCCCTTTTTCAGGGCTTCACCCAAGATTCTTTCTTTTAATGTATATGTCTTGAAATTTATAAGAATTTTCCTGGGTGTTTTCCTGTCTTTGGGCTTTCCGTAGGGGTCTCTATGGACTCTTTGTATATCTTCTCCTAGTGTCTCAGCTTCACACCACGGGAAATGTTCCACTAATAGTTCCACAATGAATCTTTTAATGTCGCTACCCTCTTTATTATCAGGAACATTCAAGATTCCTATATTATTTTTCCTTGCCTGATTTTCAAGAGATTCCATTTTTTCGCTTATAGACTTTCCCTCTTGTCTCAGCGTGTATATTTCTTTTCTGTTACTTTCCACCCTACTGTTCAATTTGCTTACTTCTCCTTCTATTGCCGTGACTCTCTCCCCTAGAGCGTTTAATTTGCAATCCAGCTTTTCACAAACTTCTTGAATCTTATCTTGTTTTGCCTCAGATATGGCGAATTTGTCTCTCATCTCGATCCATATTTTCTCAAGAAAATCATTGGTTTGACTTCTGGGACTTTTGGGACCCGTCGGCCCTTCCTTCTCGGTTAGTTGATGCTCTTCCCCATTTTCTTTCTCTTTATTTTTTTCCGTAACTTCATTATTATTGATCTGAATTTTTCCTGCTGTATCTGTTTCTTCTATTTCTTCTATTTCATCTGTTTCATGTGTCGTAAGCGTATTAGCTTTGACTATTGTTGCACCTCCTTCGGCCATTTCTTGATGATCAAGATGAGCTCTAATTTCGTTTTCTGACCCAACTTTAGTCACAGTTTTTAAAAAGAAATATGGATTTTTGAATTGTGGAATATTGAGAGACTCCTTTTGTGAGTGGTGATTTTCTTCCTCTTTTTTTTTTGTAGTGGGTTTAATTCAAATTTTTCTGGTAGTAGTACAGGTCGTTTTATATCTTCTTTTGTTTTCTGTACCTGAACTTTAAAAAAAGTTCTTAAAGAGGGTGTGATCTTAATTTTCTGACTTATGTCAGCTTTGTCCTCAGGTAATTTTAAGAGTTTCTTTGAGATTTGTAGAGATGGTTTTTTTGCCTTCCTTCTCTTTACTTCTCTAGGGGTAATATTTTTAGGGTATTGCTCTTGTTTGAGGAAATTCCTGTTCCTAAGGCTGTAGTTTGAAACCACAGCTACTGCACTTTTTTTTCCTCTATACCTTTCAGGTTGTCTGGTTTTTTTTAACCTACCCACTTTTCAAGAGTGTCTGTCTCTTTATTTGTGTCTTTATTTGTGTCTTTTTCGCTTTTCAACCCAGTTATATTAAAATTACCATCCTCCTCCTGTACTTTCTTATTCATGTGAGGCTCCTTTTTTATTAAACAGTCTGTGTTTGTGTTGATGTTTATTATCGCTGTTCTCACTGTGCTTGCTGTATTCACTCCTCTATTCACTCCCTCTTTACTCACATTTCCACTCTGAGTTCCTCCGTTGCTGCTAGTACACACCTCCCGAGAGACTCTGCCCTGAATCCCAGAGCAGCACGAAATCACGCTCTGCTCACCTTCACTGCTGTTTCTGCCGCTGCCACTGATCCCTCGGACCAGGAAGCCAAGCCTTGCAAACACCCTCCTGTGAACTGCTTTCGCTTTCCCAGCCTCTGCCCAGACACCGAGGAGGCTCGCGTTGCAGTTTGAGGCATGTCTCGTCACTTTCACCGACAGGTCAGCAGTCTCACTGGGCTCCGTTCTCCACCTCAGTTTTTCGAAATTCAGGTAACCGACCATCCCCGATTATTTCCTTTGCTCGCTCGCTCCTTTGATTTGCTTTGCTCGCTCGGGGGTCAGAAACGGGTAGCAAAGAGTTTCCGAGGGAAAAATTCCTTTCTTGTATCCAATTACTTTCGCTTCCTGCCCCACGATAAAATATGCTTTTAGAGCGACTTAGTGCTTCTTGTTTGGCGCCGTCACTATGTTTGCGCTGATACCTCCATGCCTCACATTTCGTCCTCCAGGTCTCTCATGAGGAGCTCTCCGACCGGGCGTCTCACTCGGCCGCCATCTTCCCCCTCCTCATGTTGGGCTGCAGCTGTTGCGGGTGCCGCGCAGAGGGGCAGCCAAGCCTCCTCCTCTCATTGAAACATTGAAAAAAGGGAAAGCCGTAGGCCCCGATGCACTACCGAGTGAACTATACCAGGTTTTAATAGACACACTAGTCCCACAAATAACAGAATTAGTAAATCTGATACTTAAACAAAAAGGAATGTTGCCAGATACCTGGAATGATGCAACAATAACAATCATTTTAAAGTCAGGAAAGGATCCTAAAAAATGCGAATCATACCGACCGATATCTCTGCTCAATGCAGATTATAAAATGTTCACTAAAATTTTGTCAACAAGACTAGGAAAGCTTATACCCCAACTTATACACTCAGACCAAAAAGGTTTCACAAAGGGAAGACAATTGCATGAATTGACACATGAACTTATAAGCACAATAGATATTGCCACATCAAAAAACATTCCTCTCACAATACTAACTGTTGATGCTGCTAAGGCATTCGATAGAGTGAACTGGGCTTTCTTCAACAAAATAATGAGTAAAAATAATCTGGGGGAATCCTTCCTTTATGCAATAGGAGAAATCTATAAAAACCCTAGATCTAGAATCCTGGTTAATGGCAACCTTACGAATAATATAAAAATTGGTAGAGGCACGAGACAAGGGTGTCCTCTCTTTCCTCTGCTTTTTAACTTATATATAGAACCCCTAGCAAACAAATTCAGAAGCTGTAAAGATATAATTCCATTTAAATATCAGGGATGGGAGAAAAAACTATCACTCTACGCAGATGATGTGGTGCTATTCACAGAGGAATATGAGAGATCCAAACCAGCTATAGAAAAAATCATTTCTCAATTCGGCCAAGTTTCAGGATACTCAGTAAATCATACCAAAACAGAAATAATGACATGGAACACCCATTTTCACAGTCCAAACATAAAAAAAGAGATAAGATACTTGGGCATCTTGATAAATCAAAATATAGATAAAATACCACAAAACAATCTAAACAAAGTAGCCCGAGATGTAAGAAAACTACTTAAAGTATGGTCTAGCCTGCCTTTGAGTTTTATAGGGAAGTCTAACATCATAAAAATGAATATACTTCGAAAATTCACCTTTCTGTTCAATAATATTCCATTACAATTCAAAAAAGCTGAACTGAAAAAACTACAGGGAGAGATCGCAAGCTTTATATGGGCCTCCAAGGGAACCAGAATATCATGGAGAAAGCTAAGGAGAAAGAAAGAGAAAGGAGGTATCGCAAGTCCGGATTTGACAGAATACTGTAGGGCTTTCCAATTTAAAAATATAAGGAACCTTCTGGGAATACACCAATACTATCCGGAATACTTGCAAGCGACTACAGAAGCAGAGGACCATTATCTCTTCAAATTTGGACATCCAAAATACTTTAAAAAAGTCAAATTAAAGGTTCTTAAGGAAGCAGCAAAACTTTGGATACAACTGAGAACGATTTTAAAAATTCCCTACTATAGTGCAATGGCACCAATATGGAACTCTCCCGGAACCCCAAACTGTCTAAAAGATGCCATGGCCACCCCTTTAAAGCAAAACAATATTAACTATTGGGGTCAATTACTAAATGGCTCAACGTTGATATCCTGGGAAGAAATTAATAAAATCACTAATGGAACAATATCAAAATTTAAGTTTTATCAACTGAATAGTTGGGCAAAAACAATACGATCGCAAGATAAAGATAGTAAAACCTTGGAAAAGAAATGACAAAAATCTTACCCATAAACAAGGAGGTAGCAAAATGGTACTGGACTTTAATAATGGAAGAAGAGGAGAGCTACCAAATAGCAGAACAAACGTGGGGGAAAGACCTAGATACAGAAGAACTAACAAACCTATGGGATGACTCAATAGAGAAATGTTGGTCAACACTTAAATCGGTGAGACTGAAAAGAAATCACCTGTATACCCTGCACAGAGCCTACTGGACTCCGAAAAAACTTTCAAAATTTAAGAATGCAGGAATTAAAAAATGCCCAAAGTGCGGTGAAGAAAGGGCAGATGATATTCATATGTTTTGGAGCTGCCCATCCCTGAGAACTTTCTGGGAAGAAGTTGGTAAGACGTTGAGTTTGATATTTCGAAAACATCTAAAAGTAAGTGAAACTCTTATTCTTTTTGGGATTGGTAACACAACGGAACAAGTAAAATTAACAGTAATGGAAACAAAGCTACTTTTTGTGCTAATGGTGATAGCGAGGAGGGAAATATGCATCAAGTGGATTGGGCCAACATCCCCATCACATGGGGAATGGATGAACTCCGCTATAAAGATAAATAAATTAGACAGACGGGGTAACTGTAGTAAAAGGTTTAATTATTGGGAAATTATGGAGAAACATCTAAATCCATAAAGAAGGCTAGAACACACTATCCTATGATTAAAGCGAAAGCACAGTCTGGAATATGAGTATGATACTCATAGAGTAGCCAAGGTGGCTAGCTCCCTCTCTCTTCGATTACAGACTTGTGAATATGTAATGGCAAGGGGTCTCCTCTGATTAAACATGGAAAGGGAAAAACTCCCATGACAAGAGAGAAATGGGCAGTGACGGTACATAAAAGTTTCAGAGGTAGAAACCAAATTTTCCATACACATAGAATTTTCGCAATATCAGGATTAAAAAAATAAAAAAAAAAAGATAAAAAAAAAAAAAAAAGAACTGAACTAAACTAAGCTTAATCTAACATCTTAAAGTAACAATATTGTGTATTTTTGTTGTTTAAGGTCTTGTGATAACTCTATATAAAGTATACATATTTTTGATATAAAAACCTTGTGTGGTGTCCATTTGTAGTGTTGTCTCTGGGTTACTGTATGTGGTCACAAATGCTTTACACACTGCCTCTGAGATAAGCCTGTCTGCTCGTGCCAAGCTACCAAGGGGGTGAGCAGGGATTATTTTAGGAGTGTAATTCCTTTATCCTGACTAGAGGCAAGGGTCCCTATTTGTCACAAGTACCTACCTGTGCCAACCAGAGACCCCCAAATCTAACATTAGATCACCTGAAATTTCATTAGTAATGTAGCAAAAGGCATTTATAATTGCTGGGTCTGAGGAAGAGCTATCCAAACAAGTTTCCAGATCTCTAAATGTTTTCCCTTTAAGGTTTTCCATGAATCTAACAAGGTTCACACCGGTCCATTTTATTGAGAAACCACTATTCCCTTGGGTGACAATGTCGGCATTTGCTGTTTTTCCCTGTTTTTTTGGTGTCGGGTTTACTTTCAAGGACACAGTTAAGGGATGATGATCACTAAAAAGACTGATATTTATCAAAACTTTTCTACCAGGTCCTTACCATTGGCTGATATGATAAAATGATTTATGTTTGAGGATGACCTTGATCCTATGAAAGTGTACATATTTATTTCACCTACTAGCATAGTAGGTGCTAAAACTATTAGATCATATTTGTGCAATGCATAGTTGATGGCTTCCCGGTACATATCATGCGAAAAATGTAGGATCCTATCGCCAAAATCGTCATAGTACCCACAGGGATCTCCTACTTCAAAATCACATTTAGTGCAATTAAAATCCTCAACCCAGACTATAACATAATCTAACTACTATTCCCTTTAAGAAGAGGTCCAAGTCGCTTTCTAATGACTTAATGACCTTACTCTTTGTGTTATCAAAAACATTATTATAATAGTTATTAAAATGATAGCCTGGTTTCCTTTAGATCAAATATACAGAAACTGATAATATAGCAATGAAGTAAAAGATTTCTTGAGGGTTAGAGGTGAAGTAACTGCGATTAGTGTAGCTAGGCCACCTTTCGTTTTTCCATTCCTAGATTGAATGGCATTAGGACAGATGGTTTGGTAGCCATTTATAAAAAAGTGTTCAATACACCATGTTTCCTGATTCAGGATTACCCCAAACCCATCTAGCATTTGCAGCCAGTTGACATCACAAACCTTATTTTTAATCCTGGCGATGCTCCACGTCATAATTTTTAGGAACTCACTGGGGTATTTACTAGATAAAACTTTCATCAAGTTACTATTCAAAGGGCTGTTACTATTATAATGTAAAGGTATATCTAAAACCTCTAAATGGGATGATACATTTAAATTTTCGTTTTCCAAGATGGTGGTGGTTAGATCATCAGTAATGCTATGCAGAGACACTTTCACAGTGAACTACGTAGTCAGCCTCCGACAATCCACAATTAATAGTGTAATCCTTATACATAGCTGAGGGATCAGCGATAGTATGTATATCTATTTTGCTGCATCTCCTAAGCAGTGCATACCTGTTATACAATGGCATATTTAACGGTGTATTAAAACTAGTATTTGCATTAGTATAACTCTGACTGGGCCTATAGAAGAAACCCAGGTGGACAGCCATTATATAATCAATATTATCAAGGCAGTATCCTTTTCCATGAATCATTAAAATATTCAACAAGTCCCCCACTTATTTGTTACTTCGAAAATTTACCACTGCACAGTCGACCTGACAGGATTTCCTAGATTTGCCCAACCAGTCAACTCTCCTTAACATGAGTATGTCCTGATGTAAAATGTGCACCTAGACAATGGTGTTTATATAAATCCAGTGTACCACTTGATTCTTCAAAGATTCATACATATCCTTCTGGTTCATTTAGGCAAATTATTTAAAACTATGACATATGGAGTAGCTTCAGGTAGTAAGTTCCATGTCCCCTTGGTGTTATTATCAGGATATGTCGCTCTATTGTTCGTGAGAGATTGTGGAGTTTTAGGTACTCATGTGGCATTATTATCTACTTTGTCTAAACTTGTCATAGCCAACCTGCCACCGTCAGAGATGTTCTTGACCTCATGGGGTGAGAGCCTGCGCTCTCAGAGGCCTGATACAAACTATGCTCTCGGTAGAGGTTCTTTACACCTACCCCAGGCCAGCACTGTTTTCCAGAGCATGAAGCTTTAAAGGCTGTGGCGCCTTTGAGGTGCAAAAAGGCTTGCCCAGATAGTGGGGGCTGTCCACCCCATATCCTGCTCCACATTTAGTCTGAGGGCCTGTGGGAAAATGAGTTAGATATCCACATTCAGTCAGCACCACCCCTAGGATATATCAGGTGATGTAGACAGTACATTTGAAAATTCTCTATCTTGATATGAGAAAATAATCCATTTAAAAAGAAGTTGTCACTTGGAGGGCGTGCTACCTAAATGTAGGTAGGCCATGGGCTACAACCTGTCTCCCTTTCAACGCACCTAAATGTAGTATTTAGGTGGCATCTCTAAACCTTGAGGTTTTGATTCAATGGATACAATGAAGAAATGGACAATATGGTGTGCTATCTCGCCTAACCACTGTGAGGACTCCAAAAAACTAAGCCTGGGAGAAATTCGCGGAGTTGTGCTACGCGGAACTCCGCAAAGTGGCAACAAAACTCTGCCGCGCTACGCAGAGCTACACAAGCGGTGGAGTTCCATAGAAAAATGTTGTTTGCGGTGATTGCACAGTGTGGCTGCTTGTCCACACTCATCGTGAATGGCACCTTGCACAGCCCAAGCGGTCCCTTCTTTCCCTTTTCTGCCGCTCAAGTAGATGTTTACTCGAGCTGCAGCTTTCTCAGAGTGAACAAGCAGTTTCTCATAAGGAACCAATCGCAATGAGAAACCTGACCACCCCGTTTTGAGAAATCTCAGCGGGATGTTTATTTTTCATGCTCGCTCTGGCCAACTTGATGTTGACGATTGCGAACGAGGAAAAAACTCGCCGGAAGGTTGGTTTTCCTCGCTCGCGGTCTCCAACTTGACGATGACGATCGCGAGCGAGGAAGAAAACTCCGCTACGCGAAGCAGAGTTTTTTGGAACTCCTCAAACTCCATGAACGGAGCGTAGTTAACTGCCCTGGGTTACCAAAAACCCCAAGCACCTCTATTCTTTGACAAATTCCAAAGAATCTCCCTTAGGGAAGAGGCTCTGCTCACTGAAGTGCAGACTCAGGACTTACCAACTTGCTGCTCAGATGCAGCATCCAGACCAGAAGTGGTACACTAGCTCCAATGGGTCGGATCTGGCCCCTCACTAAGTTGAAGGACACCAGGGCCTTACCTGAGACGTGTAGCATCAGTACCCCGGGTATTGGACCTTCTGCAGCCTGCAGCAAGACAAAGTGTTCCCACTGGACTCCAAATGCCCAGGAAGCAAGCACCCATTGAGGGACATCCATACCCCTGAGACCCACATAATGAGTGTCACTGGCTGCGGGGACATCTTGATGCACACTGCCAGGCTGACGTATATGCTCTGCACCCCTCTGACTGGCCCCTGTAATGACAATACAGATGTGCTCCCGTGGTCCTGAGGCCCTTGTGACTTGCTCCTTTGAGTGGACTCCTCGGACTTACCAGTAAGCCTTTTTTACAGTATGTTTTCAAGTGGCCCCGTCTCCCATAGTGCACCTGCTATCAACGACCTCAGCACCCTTGTCCCAGCAGAATTAGGCAGAATCTGGGACGCTCCTGAGAATCCGCTGGTGGAACATTGGACGTGGCCATGCTAACTACCAAAGTCCAAGAGGTGAAACTTGACTGTAAGATTTTGTATGCATGTTTGTCTTTCTCTCCATTGACTTTAATGGTGAGTAATGTTTTGATTTAGTGAACTCTAAAAATGAATAACTTTAAAAGTACTTACTGTGGAACAAAGTTCTTGGTATGAAAACGTATATAGAAACCAATATTATTTTTTAAAAATAGTCTCAGATTTTATTTTGAGGGGGTCTCATTTATTGCCTCTGTGAGTGCAACAATTGCTTAGCACCACGCTCTGATAAACCTAACTGCTCTGCCAGACTATCACAAATAGAGTGTTAATCTTATCTTTGACTCTCTAAACTAATAGGGGACTCACTGTACTCTCTTCACAGTGTCTTTTTTTCAGCACACTATATAGAGATCCAGCTTCCTACATTGGTGGCAGTGGTGGGATCTACAACTTTGCATTTGCTGATACCACTCTGTCAATAAATGACCACACAAATAAATCCAAACAATTGTCTATTTTTCTAAATTTTAAAATTAACTGCTAGGGCCCTGGCTACGTCCCTGAAACTGTCATTAGAAATTTAAAAGTATGTTACTGTAGTTAGAACAAAGAAAAATGTTAAGGTTTTTTTAACTTTATAAAAAAAGTCTCAACTTTTAGTAACAATAATGGGTGACATCAATAACTGGGCTCCATAGCTTGACATGATGCATTACATGGACTTTTCCCGCGCCAGGTGCAGGGCCCACTTTAAAGCTTATGGAATCAAGACTGGCTTTCTTGGTATCAAAGAAAAGCTTAGAAGGTGGTTAGCAGAATTTGAGAGACACCATCCAAACTAATAACTCAGTCTGAAGACAATGAGACTACTAATTAATTCCTTGTGACTTAACTTTTTTTGTGAAATATTAATGACTAGAGATTCCTGAGTTGTTATTTCTTGAGGTCTCGTTTGGGTCTGCCCGTGTCCATAAGAGCCGCATACGTAACAAAAACATGAACTCTGCATTAGCAGCACATTGGATTAATGCAGGACACACTATTCCATAGTTAAGGTTCACCATTCTTGAATGCATCATACCACACACAGGCATGGACATTACCACTACACTGTCACGTAAAGAGACACAGTGGATTCTCAAATTAGGGACCGTAATCCCAGGGGGTATTAATGACCATTATGAACTCCTGTGCTTTTTATAAGTATGAATATTGGTGATTCTAGAATGTGAGGGGTCATTTATATATTTCACAACGACATCTTATTTTGCTAATACCTGGCACTCTATTTTATTTTTTCATTACCTATTTTTCTTTAATTCACATCACATTTTAAAATTTCCCTATTTTTCCTTCTTCTTCTGTTCACACACTTTCCCTCTATATCATTTAGACTATTATTATGATCGCGGGTGAAGGGGTAGCGCCATCTTAGATAAGGTTAAGTTTCTTGTCCTTCGTTGATGTTGCTCACACGGGGTGGCGCGTCGTTACTCTGGTTGGATTCTTTTTTTAAACCGGCCACACATTTCGCGACCCACACGAGGAGCAGTGATAAACTGATTTGCCACACATTGCGAAACGACTCTAGGTACGGAGAATTCCATTTCTATCACTTATAGTACCGCTTTAGCGATTGTGATACTTTGCGATATTAACCTTGGGTACCATGTTGGTCTTTAAACCTAGATTACTTCATATAACACGAAGGGGATGACCTTTGCATATCGAGTCTTTGACTAGCCTGGGATCATACTTGAGACGTTAATTGTGAGTACTATGCTCGTGGCTTTTGTAGTGACACTTTCACTGTTTGGATAAGAACATTGGGATAATAGCCTGTTTGCTAGCTTTAACAGGAACGCTGTAGATCCAATCCGACCTCATAGACTTTAGGTCCTCTCCAGGACGTTACAAGGTAATTTTGTTCATATTTGCTTAAATTTTTAACTTACACGTTTGTGGCACTTAGTGGATTCACTTAGGGAATGAGTTACTTTCACTTGAGGGCACCCTGTTTATTTCTGGTTTTTTTCTCACATTGGACATTCTATTTTCACGGTGGAGATTCCACCTTTATTCTCTTTCCCACTTTTCAATTACATTTTCATTTTTATTTTCCATTTTTATGGTGGAGATGCTTTCTATCTCGGATACTCTCTTGACATTTGTCGTTTTGCGATAAAAAAAACACAGCAGCATTGATTATCATAAATATTACTGCACAATGTTCATGCTTATTATCATCATTCTGACTTTAATAATCCATTTGAACTGGAACTAAGTCATCACAACCTTCTTTTTGTTTGTAGATTCGCTTTCTGACTGGCTCCGACAAGTTTATATTTATATGTGGATACTTATCAATATGTTTCCCCTGATGAAGGGTTCTGAATGAACCCGAAATGCATTGGGTTGTGGATGAATTGTTTTATGCATGAAAACAGTAAAAAGTAATTTCTTAAATAGTAACAATGATGTTTTTGTGATATGCAACAACTGCCTTGATTTGAACAATGCATTGTCTTTAATTGGATATTATTTTGAAGCATTTCTGAGTAAAAGAAGCTTTGATCAAATTGTGTTGTACAACATTTTTTTACAAAAAATAGGCCTTAGTGCCTCTTAAGCTGTGCATTGCTTTTCAGTCTTGGGTTTCACTCTAGACTCACACAGAAGCATATTTACCCGGGGGATTGGTAGCTCCTCCCATAGCACTGCACGCAAACATTTGAGTACATTAGTATAAAATACTCCATAAATTTGAGAAATAGGTGTGCAGGCCCACCCACATTAAAAAACCTACTGAAACCTTGCCATTATTCCAGCATTGGCTTAACAACAATTGTAATGGCCTAACGTTTACCCTAACCCAGAGCAAAACGAGCATTCCATTCCTGGATCTCTGTATACAACATAAAGACGGCTTACTGTTCCCATCCTTATTCCGTAAGCCTAAGCCTACTGAGAGGAATACTTTGCTGAGTTACAGCAGTTACAGCAGTTGTCACCCACAAGCCCTGAGAGATAGCTTGCCCTATTCCCAATTTTTACGTCTGAGACGCAATTGCTTTCTCAAGGCAGATTATTTCAGGGAAGCTAACATATTGGCAGACAAACTAAGATTCAGAGGCTACCCACGCCGCTTAGTGAAAAATGCCAGGAAGAGGGCTTGGTACTGTCCGCGTGAATCCCGTTTGGAACCTAAAGAAAAAAAGCAATCTGACCAACTAGTATGTGTCACGACTTTTTCTGCAGTGTCCAACAAGATCCGCAAAAGTATTAAGAAAAACTGGCATATCCTCAATTCTGGAGATCTTAATCTTGAACCCCCCATGTTTGCTTTTAAGAGAAGCAAAAATCTCAGGGACCACCTGGTAAGGGCTGCTCTTCCTTCACCTAAACCAGCGCACACACTTCTAGATCTATGGGAACTTCCCCCTCTGAAGGGACACTCCAAATGTGGTAGTTGCGTGGTGTGTGATTTCTGTATTGAGTCAAAAGAATTTGCCTTTGGTGAAGTGAAAAATGTTTTGCGTACTTTTACCAATTGTAACAGCAGTAACTTGGTATATGCCATGTTGTGCCCATGCAACATGATCTACGTGGGACAAACCAAGCAGAAGATCAAACTGAGAATCTCACAACACCGCAGTAGGATCAGATGCAAAGTTGAGAAAGCCCCTCTCGTTGAAAATTTCACTAACAAAGGGCACACCGAAAATGACCTGAGATGGACTGTGATCAGCCAAATTACTCTACCACCAAGAGGTGGAGATTTGTCCAAACTTCTAAATAAGGAAGAATTGAAATGGATACTACGCACTGTTAGCTTAAACTCTGGACTTAACCAGCAAGAGGACTGGACCAATCTTACATAGAGTGCAGTGCAATGTGTGGAACATTAAAATGTGCATGCTTTTAATTATCTGTTTTTGTTTTCCACCATACAGTGGTAGTTTCACTGTCACTTGCTCACCACTATTCCTCCTCGGGTCACTCCCTCACATAACATGGCTGCCACTATTGTCCTTCCTTTATTTTAGTCACCCAGCCATGTGACTGCCCTGTCCAATCACTTACTTCCTGACTGCCCTGGATCGAGTCCCTCATCTGTGTCTACCCGAACATGTGACCGCCCCCTCCAATCACGCAGCTATAACTTACTTCCTGGCAGGTTTGCCATTGCACCGGCCCGGGAAGCGACTGCAGTTTGCTGTGAAGGTAAGCTAAGGGCAGTTCCCTAGCTCAATTATGCAGGGTTTCCTCTACTCCCATTAATACGCTAATACGCTTTCACTCCTTCCTTCCCCTAGGCTCCCCTTGACGACCTCGCCCATTGTTGGCGCGTCGATTCTCAAACGGGGTAAGCTACTTAATTAAACGCCTCGTCTTGCACGCCCTGCTGTTATTTCGCGGGACTTACTAATTGTTTCTCCCCTTAGGAGATTGTTTTTTTTAAATTAAATTTGTACTTTATTGCACGTTCAACAAAAGCACACAGCACTCTTCGCCCACAACCCGGAGGCCGGCGGCAACAGTAAATAGTATCCGGTACAGTGTTCAATAGCATCATACACAGCCGTAATGCCAGCATCCCGGAGGCCTGGCGGTGCAGATAGAGAAACTCTCATGCATGAATAGTACTGCCATGTAGCAAGATTGGAATGGACAATCTGTATATCGGAACCCAGAACCGTAGAGTAATGTGCAAGTGCAGTGCAGCAAGCGAGAAGTCCTGAAGCCTCTAAACAATGTCCGCTAAGTAACAGTACAATTAAACCCATACACAGACAAACCCCCAACCCCCCCAGCAACCGACCTACCCGTACCAGTGTCCACCCACCCATCTGCCATATCTGCAGTGTCCGAACGCTAACCATGTGCCTAAAGCCGGAGACCCACCGGCCCCATGTGTGCGAGTGTTCCCACAGAACCAATCACCAAGAACTACCCTCCCTGTGTAACTCCTCGAGGGCACCCACCCCACACAGCACAGCCAACAGCACCAAGGGACCAGCGACCACCTCTCAGAAGGAAGCAATCAAACGTGTAGTAAGTCACTCTCTGATGCCTCCACCCCTCCCTCCTGTATCACATCCAGCTCCTCCCCCTCAGGATCCGACTCCCCACCTCCCTTGGCACACAGATATTCCCTATATAGACCCCAGAAATTCTTAGGGCGACTCTTCGGGGGCAGCAGTTCATTATAGACCTCCGACTGTGTGCAGCAGTACAGCAAATCCACCTCCCAACGCCTCTTAGTTGGTATCGGTCCCCTCATCCAACACAGTGCAACCAGGCGTTTGGCAGTCAGCAACGCAATATCCGCCAATCGCCGCACCGCCACCGGCTTGGAGAAGCCCAGCAGTGCCAGAGCCGGGCACGGCAGGACCTCCATTCCCAATATCACACTGAGTTCTGAGAATACCCCTTGCCAAAATGTATGAAGGCTCGGGCAAGTCCAGGCCATGTGTAAGAAATCAGCGGAGGGAAAGTGGCACCGCTAGCACTCCGCCGAATCCCTCAGTCCATATCTGTGCAGTCTTTCCGGGGTGTAATAGACACGCTGCAGATACTTAAAGTGTATCAATCTGTGTCTGTTATTAAGCGAAATCTTTCTGGTATTCGTGCAGCAGTATTGCCACATCTCATCCATGACCGTCATCTGGAGATCGGTCTGCCAAGCTAATCTGGCCTTGGAGAGCGGGTACAGCTTGTGTCGGTCCCCCAGTTCCTTAAGGTTCGTGACCAACTTACTGGACGAGGGGTTTTTGAAAACGTAGGTGAGCTCTGGCACCTCCAGGGGTTCCGACATTTCCGGGCCCAGTAACACCTGTAGCGCACCACGAACCCTATGATATTGAAAACTGTGCAATAGCGTCTTCCCAGGGTGGGATTGTAGGACCTGTTGCATCGTTTTAACAGTACCGTTCAGGAAGAGATCGCCCATCTTTTCTATGCCCAAGTCCCGTAACGCCTTAAGGACCCCCTTCTCTGTCAGTGGAGTTAACCACACCGCCCATTCCACGCGCATGAGGGGCGAGTACAGTAGCTCGCTCTCCCTCGAGTGGACCAGCTCATGCCAGGCGTGGTTCGTAGCCGCAATAGAGTCTAAGTTCCTACGGTCAGCAGGGCAGCATATCGTGGCTGGGAGCGGGGTGAGATCCGCAAAGAGGCGTTCAAGTTTCATGTGTGGGATACCGGGGTCCCCATGGACCCAAGTGTGGCGATGAGCCCCCTGCGCTATTCTATAGAACCGCTCCAGATCCGGAGCCCCCAGTCCCCCTCGTTCATAGGGAAGCATTAAAGTCTGCCATTGGACCCTAGGCTGTTTGCCCCCCCACGCAAGCCTGATAAGCATCTGCGTGAGCTGCCGGAAAAAAGCCTTTGAAAGCACCACGGGGATATTAGTAAAAAGAAAAAGAAACCTGGGGAGGACCACCATCTTCATAATCGCTATTCTGCCCATCAAGGACAACGGCAGCCTGCACCACACTTCCACATCATCCACCAGTCTAGAGTACGCTACACCATAATTCTCGCAAACCAAGGTCTCAGGATCAGTGTGGACACGTATCCCCAAATAGCGAATCGAGTCCGTGGTCCACTGCAGCGGGTACTCCGAGTCAAATGGTTGGGTCACCGGGGTCAGGGGTAACGCCACGGACTTGTCCCAGTTGACCCGCAAACCAGACAGAGCTCCAAACCTCACCACTTCCCGCAGGACAGACACCAAGTTCTCTTCCGGTTCCCGTACATATAGCAAGGTATCGTCGGCGTACGTCGATATGCCGATCCGATAGGTAGGAAAGTTGATCCCTTCAAACCCATGATACTCCCTGATAGCGCACGCCAGTGGTTCCGCCACTAAGGCGCACAGAAGAGGGGAGAGGGGGCAACCTTGTCTGGTGCCTCTGCTGATCTCAATCGGAGCAGTGACCGAGTTCCATATCTTCAACCGGGCTGTCGGCTTGTAGTACAAGGCCCCTAGCATCTGCAAAAAAGGCTCGCCCAGCCCATACTTACGCAGGACCCTGAGCATAAATGGCCACTCCACCGAATCAAAGGCTTTTTCCATGTCCAGGAAAATAGCGACAGCCTTATTCTCTTGCCGGATATGCTGTATGGTGCCTAACACAGTACGGATGTTATATGTCAAATTCCTAGCGGGGACAAACCCAGCCTGTTCCGGAGCAACCAAGTCCGGGACCAGGAGAGCCAGACGCACAGCCAGGACTTTCGCGCACAGTTTGGCGTCTACATTAATCAGGGAGAGCGGCCTATAAGAGCCACATTCGTTGGGAGGTTTTCCCGGCTTCGGGATTGTAATGAGAAGTGCTTCCCTCATAGATTTCGGCATACTACCCTGTTGGCAAATGTCATCGAAGAGCAACATCAAGTGTGGTATGCGTTTATCCTGGAAAGCCTTATAGAAAGCTACCGTAAGCCCATCAGCCCCCGGAGCACTGCCTGACCTCATTCCCTCAAGTGCCTCCGAAATCTCCTCTTTCTGAATCGGAGCCATAAGAAATTCTCTCTGCCAATTGGCTAGAAAGGGCATATCAATATAGCTCAGGTAGTCATCTATTCCCTCCTCTAGGTGACCTGACCGTGTTCTGTACAGTTCAGTATAGTAAGCGTGAAATTCCGCCAGTATATCTCCTTCCTCCGTGACCACCCCACCGCTAGATGTTAGTAATTCCTCAATCACCAATGGCGGCCTACTATTTCGCATAAGTTTAGCCAGTAGGGAACCAGGGCGGTCTCTCTCCCCATAGGCGCGTGCCGTGGCATATTTCCCCATGTGCTGTATTTCCCTGTCCGCCTCATAATGGAATTCTGCTAGTAAGGATTTAAGCCTCTCACCAGTGTCAGTGTCTCCTGCAGGCCCCGTCCGCTGCTCCAGATCAGACAGCTGCGATTCTAAGTATTTCAACCGTAGCCTGATAGCTTTGAGCACCCCTGAGTGTTTGGCCATCGTCATACCTCGTATGTACACCTTGAACGCATCCCAAAGAACCTGCACACTATCCACCGACCCCACATTAGTCACAAAGTAAGTGTCAATGTCTTCAGCTAATTCCCCTATGAAAGCCTCATCCATAAGTGAGTATGGGGGGAACCTCCAAGTAAACGGTGGGATTCTCCTAGCCTGCGCCTCCAGCAGCATAAGCAGTGATGAATGGTCCGACAACGTGCGGGGCAATATTACACAACCCTTCACTGAATTAAGGAGGGAGTGGGAGGCAAACCAATAATCAATTCGCGTGTGTAAGTTATGATAGGCTGAGTAGTGAGTGTAACCTCCCTTCCCCGGGTGTCTATGGCGCCACACATCCACCATGTCAAGCTTCACCATTTAAGCCTGCATAATCAACGCCGAGGCCGCCGGGCATCTGGTAGCGCCAGCCGACCTGTCCAGCTCTGGGTTCAGCACAAAATTGAAATCGCCCCCCCACAGCAACCTGGAACCCTCATACTGTCTGCTTAGGTCCGCTAGAGAGGAGTAAAAGGCAGGCGTATCATAATGGGGGCCATATACATTCACAACCATCAGATCCTGACCTTTCCCAACACAACGTGCAAATGTATATCGACCCTCCGGGTCCACAACCAACTGCTGTAATTTCAATTGCGATTTGGGATTCGCCCATGTAAGCACACCCCTTGCATGTGTAGTAAACTCCGCTGCAACGCAATTGCCTCCAAGTCCTTTAGTCAACAGCATAGGGCTGGATAGAGGCAGGTGTGTCTCCTGAAGCAGTGCAAGGTCAACCCGGTGACGCTGTAAATATGCCAGCACCTTCCGGAGTTTGCGAAAGTCATTCAACCCCCTCACATTCCAAGTCAGCAGTCTGATAGAGTTGGGGCTACTCTCCGACCCTAAAACCTCAGCGTCCGCCATTGCAGAGTAATGAGTGTAGTGAAGTCGCGCAGTTGGAATCGCAGACACAGTCCCGTAGTAGGCCTAACAAAACCCTTCTCCCAACTGTCCCAATTTGACACATTCAACAATTTCAACAGAAAAAGAATAGAAGAGCATCCACCCACCCACCCACAGCCGACCATCCCCAACCCGGTCAGACAGGTCCCGCCACCACCCACCATCCCCCCCCAAACTGCCAACTGACTCTACAAACCCTAAGGGGCTCTCAAAGGAGCCAAAAGCCGAAAGCGCAGGGGCAGAGGTTCCCAGCCAGACAACGGCACAATTGGGTCCGGGACCTTAAACTTCAGTTACTCCTCCACCCCGCCCCCGACCAACATTCGGCACCTACGCCAGCTCAAATCCTCATAGTCTGATAATGAAACTCCCGCACGCGGGAGGGCCCCCCCCAACAGAAACACGCGGCCGGTAGAGCGTGCTGCCAACAAACTCCCCAGTACAATCAAATTAGTTCAGGAAGTAACCAGGAAGACCTCACCCCGAGATCGTGTCACAGTGGGCTCGCATCGTCCTACAAGAGCCAGAGTACGAAAGGGCACAGTCGACCCATCAAGGAGGCCGTATCCCGTTTACTCCTGGTCGTCCATGTTAGATGCAGCATCAGCATCCTCTCGTCGACTCCTCGGACTGTTGCGCTGTTCCTTGGCCCACTCCTTCAGAGATTTTTTCAGTTCCGTAGGGTCGGTGAAAAAATGTGAATGCCCCTGCCTGTTAATCCGGAGTCGCGCAGGGTACAACATGGCATAGTCAAGCCCAAGTTCCCTCAATTGTTTCTTATATGGGGCGAAGCGCTTCCTTTCCTCCTGCACTCTCGCGGTTAAGTCCAGATAGAGGGAGATGTTCATGCCCTCGAATTGTAGGTCTCCTTTCTCCCTGGCCAGCCGAAGCGCTATGTCCCTGTCTCGATAGTTCAACAGCTTCGCAATGATCGGCCGCGGTGGGAGTCCTGGTTGTGGCTTCGGCCCCAGCGTGCGATGAGCCCTCTCGACGATAAACATAGGGGAGAAAACCTCCTCCCCTAACAGGGTCCGCAGCAGTTTCTCTACGAACAGCTCCATTTTACCAGTGTTGGTAGACTCCGCCACCCCAGTAATGCGAACGTTGGAGCGCTGTGAGCGCGCCTCCAAGTCCTCCGCATTGTCCTGAATGACCTGGAGTAGCCTTCCGAACTGCTTGCGATCCTTATCCCATTCCGTCATGGCCCTCCTCTGCCTCCGTCGCCGTTCAGCATGCTTATCGACTCTCTCGGCCATACGGTCCATCCGATATGTCAATGCATCAATTTTAGTACCAATCGCCGCCATGCTGTCTTGCAAGCCTTTTTCCATTGACACTAGCATTCCTCGTATGTCCGCACATAAGGAGCTGTCGGGGGCAGTGGGCCTCGGCGAGGCGTCCGAGGCCGGTCCTTCAGCCCCCTTCGCTTTCCGTTGATCAAACGACAGTTTGGGCTGGGTTCTGTTGCCCTTCCCCATGGCGTTCCTGGTGGTCATCCGCCAGCAGTACACCAACTGCAGGTGTTAGGAGGGCAAACAGGAGACACTTGGGCAGTGGGCGCCAAAAGGCGAGGTGCTGCGCAGCAAGAAATGCGCCCAGAATGGCGGCCGTCCGCACGAAAGTGCGAGTAGGCCCAGCCGCCAACAAGGTACACCGTCAAGCACTCTTCCGTAACCACACCGAACCAAGACCGGGGAGACGGGTCACCACCACTCCGGATCACAGCACACCTATGATCCTGCAGCTTTCTGTAGGTAGCGTGGGGTCCAGGCACAAGCAAATAGGGCGTCCTCCCAGCAGATCGGCAGCCAGCCAGAAACTTCCTCCGGCGGTTAGGATCACGGCAGACACCAGCACGTCTGCCCCCTCCGACGCTCCACAATCGAATGTCAGTTCACCACAATGCCGCCCGGGAACAGGGTGTAATAGCGTCGCACTGGACCAGTTGCTCGGCAGCAGGTTAGGTAGACCGACCCCACTTCAGTACAGCGAGCCGCACGTCGCGTGACGCAGCACGGGCTGCCCTTCAGGATAGTCCGTGGATTACGGCCTGGTCCGTCTCAGCACCGTCCTCCGAGCAGCAAAGCTCCACCACACCGGATCTCGACCGGGCAAAGTACCCCCACCGGGCTGGAGTGTAGGCAGGGAGTCCGCCGCAACTTTTAGAGCTGGTTAAGCGCCAGAAGGATAAGTTTGACGGAGTTTAACGGGGCTCAGGCGAGGAGCTCAGCGCTCACACGTCTTTCGTGGACGCCAGCAAGCTCCGCCCCCCTCTTAGGAGATTGTTCCCCGCAGTTAAACTGGACGATTGTAGTTCCCTTTATAACTGCCCAAGTGATCCTGAACTAACTCTTCTTCGGGTAAGTCACCGCCCCACAGTGCGGCTCAATGCCTCACTCCCCGATGTGCTACAATTGTTCATAGATCCCTTGATCTTTTATAGATCCCCACTGCAGCCCTCATCGGATACCGGCTGGTACCTGCTGCGAGCCTCCCGCCGATCGTGGTATGTCTATACGCGGGCACTATGCTCTCTAGGCACTCGTCAAATCGTTTTCACTTAATTCTTTATTATTCACTGCTTGCCTCCCGCCCACCGCGGTATGCTGTAACTTGCGTGACAGGTTCTCTAGGCACTTTTTATCCCTCAAACGCTCGTTTTTTTGCCTTTCATCACTTATCACTGCGCCACCACTATCGCAACCACCGACCTCGTGGCACAAGCCAGTCACCACGATAGAAGCACCTCCACAGGAGTTGCTCATACTCGCTGGAACACTCTTTTGAGATCGTGTGTGCACACAATCACCTAGGTCAACAATTCATGCATGAAGGAAATGTCTGAAACAAATGGTTCCGTCAGACTTGCAATCATTGTGAACTACCTGTTTTTAATTAATTGGTTCCTTCACTTTAAATGCACACCTTGCAATCATTGTGAACCACCTGTTTTTAATTAATTGGTTACTTCACCTTATATGCACACCCTGGATGTAGGCCCATATGGCAACACTGAATGTCACACATGTCACACATTATGATGATTTAACAAATGTAAACCAGTACTGATCACTAAAATGTGTCCTCCCTTGGACAAATGTCCTTTTTTCCCCTTTTTCTCCTTTAGGCTATCATGGCTAGGAATAATTAGGCTTTATACAAGTCCTGATGATGATCCCTGTAACTGTGTAGTGGGATCGAAACGCCGTCGACACTTGCTACACCATATACTGTTTTGTGTATTAATCACTATAACGAGAGTAATGGTGTGAATGCTAATTCTGTTATTGCTATCTGCACAGAAATATAATAGCTTTTTGCCTAAAACTATTCTCTACTCTCTATCCCCTCTACTAACCATGACAATCTGTAAACGTGTGGGTACAGGCTTGTGCCCCCCTCCAAAAAATTGTTGAAGGTATTTTATAAATACTGTGTTGAGAATTAAATATTAGACCTCTGCCCGGCTGGGCAAGTCAACTGAGAATATAGCATCCATTGTGTCTATATTTATCTGTTGTGTGTAATTATCTCTCTACATAGGACCACTGTTGTTTCCACTTATAAGTTCCCCGAGGTCCTATGTTGACTCGTTTGGGTGCCCTTGTTGTGTTTCATATTCCAGCAGCGGGGCGGCAGAGCCAAGGACTCGCAGACCCAGACAGCAGCGGGGCTTCGGGAGGATGGACAGCTCCTCCCCCTTACTTCCAGGGGCTTTATCAGAATTTCTCAGAATTTATCAGAATTTCTCGCATCTCCCGCTCCGCGGGAGACGCTTCGCCCTTCACCTCATCTTGTGTGGTTAGCAGCTAGGCGGCAGAGCCA